>NC_081428.1:46514931-47714931 GCF_949786415.1 Peromyscus eremicus | reverse complement strand
CATGAAGTCTTTGAGATGAAACAATATATACATTAGAATAGTTATATAAGATAGATAATGCTGTGGATATCGCTCTGTATAAATAAAATGCTGATTGGTCAGTAGCCAGGCAGGAAGTATAGGTGGGACAAGCAGAAAAGAGAATTCTGGGAACAGAAAGGCTGAGTCAGGAGATGCTGCCAGCCGCTGCCATGAGTACCAACATGTAAGACACTGGTAAGCCACAAACCATGTGGCAAGGTATAAATTTATAGAAATAGGTTAATTTAAGATGTAAGAACTAGATAGCTAGAAGCCTGAGCCATTAGGCCAAACAGTTTAATAATTTAAGAGTCTGTGTGTTTATTTTATAAGTGGGCTACAGGACTTCCCAGAGCTTGATAGGACCCGGAGAGAAATTCTCCAGCTACAAGATATCTTTCAAAATTACCAGTGCTGTATTGTATACATAAAATTTCTAAGGTATGTACTGAAGTGTTCTTAACACACACACATGCACAGAGAGAGAGTAGCCATGTGAAAGAAATACTGATCAGTTTGACAATGGTGATAATTTCAGTACAAGGATTTAAAAATTGAGTTCTAATAAACATCACAGGTGGACAGGGGGAGGAGTCTGGATGGGGGATGGACATGGGAATGGGAGGGATCAGGTGGAGGGAGGGTGGATGGAGATAATACTGGGAGAGACAACTGGAATCAGGGGGCATCTTGGTGACACGCTAGAAACTTAGTGCAATAGAAACACCCAAGAATATATGAGGATGAACCTAGCTAAGACTCCTAGCAATGGGAGATATTAGAGCCTGAACTGGCCATCTTCTCTAATCAGGCAAGATTTCCACTGGAGGAATTGGGACCCCAACCCAGCCACATAACCTTTGACCTACAATTTGCCCTATCTACAAGATGTGCTGGGGTAAAGGTGGTGCAGAAATTAAGGGAATGGCAAACCAATTGTTCCAGCTTCAGACCATAAGAGGGAACCCATCCCTGAAACTGCCTGGAGAGCCAAGACCCAGAGGCTAGACAGCCTAGAAACCTAGGATAGAATCAAACATGACTGGCAATTAAAAAAAAGTCAATGAAATGATTTCTAGTGACATTCTGCTATATTTATAAATTGTTACCTAGCCCAATGGTCATCAGAGGCTTTACCCAGCAACTGATGAAATCAAATGCAGAGATCCACAGCGAAACATTAGGTAGAGCTCTGGGAATCCTGTGGAAAAGAGGGGGAAAGGATTAAAGGAGCCAGAGGGTTCAAGGACACAAGAAAACACACAGAATCAACTAACCTGGGCTCATAGAGGTTCACAGAGACTGAACAGACAATCAGGGAGCTTGCATAAGAGTGACCTAGCGCTACATATATGTGAAAATTGTGTAGCTTGTGGGACTCCTAATAGTGGGGGCAGGGGCTGTCTCTGACTCTGTTGCCTGCTTTTGGAATCCTTCCCTCTTGCTGGATTACCTTGTCCAGCCTTAAAAGGAGAGGAAGTCCCTAGTCTTACTGAAACTTATTATGCTATGGCTGGCTGATACACATGGGAGGCCTGTCCTTTTCTGTAGAGAGAGGAGGATTTGATGAGTGGGAAATAGTGGAGGTTGCGGGGAGAGACTGAGAAGAGAGGAGGGAGGGAGGGGAAACTATGATTGGGCTGGAAAAATTAATTAATTAATTTAAAAAAAGAAAAATGAGTTCTACACCTTAAATATATGCTTTTTATTATCGACTGTACTCAAATAAAAAGATACAAATCTTAAAAAATATCAAGAGCAGAAACAGTTATCATCACCACACTGTTTTAAAAGATGAAACAGAAGCTGAGCAATCATTTTGTCTTTTGACATGCAATGATATGGTGTATAAAGGCATAGTATAAAATCCTCTTCTACCAACAGCTTGTATGATATTCAGTAAGTACTATCTAAAAACAAAAAGAGAGAACAACAAATAAATGAAAAAAGAAATGATGGAGGAAAGCTGGAAGCAGAAAAGATGATCTTCCCCCCCAAAAGCACATCAATTTGTTGTATAGTGCTGAATGCTCAGCCCCCAAAACACACACACACAAGTAACATTATGCAGAATGAGTAGGTTATATTTAGGAATATATATGCATACACACACACATATATATAGGAATTTAATTATATTTAGAAATATATGCACATTAGGAAAATACCTGCATGCACAAGTGTGTATGCATGCATATAGAGTACTACATATACATATATATATTTGAATTCAATAAAGGTTAATAAAACAAAACATCATTAAAAGTAAATTATTAGTCTTGATACACTTAGAAACATAGAAAGTGTTTTATTTGAATCTTCACATTTGTAACCCTGTTTTCCAGTATAAAAAATAAACCATGAAGCTGCTTCATATCATAGGAGCCCTTGTGTCCTTGTTTGGTTTGGAGAGCCTGAATTGATATTATATATATTTACTGTTTATTTATATTATTTTATTTATTGATTTTTTTAATTTATGTAATGAACCACCATGACTAAGATAACTTATAAAAGACAGTGTTTAATTTGCGGCTCATGATCCCAGATAGCTAGAGTCCATGATCATCATAGTGAAGATCATGGCCTCAAGAATGAGGGCATGTCTCTGAAGTAGTGGCTGAGAGCTGGCATCTCGAGACACAACCAGGAGGTAGAGAGCACTACTTGGGAATAGTATCAGTCTTTTGAAACTGCAAAGCCCAACCTCTGTGACACACTTCATCCAACAAGGCCATATTTTCTAATTCTTCCCAAATAGTTCCATAAACTGATGGCCAAGTAGTAAGCATGTGAATCTACTGCAGGGGTAGGGCATTCTCATTCAAATTGTCACATAGATACACACAGAGAGACACAGTCAGAGACACAGACACAGACATACACACACACACACACACACACACACACCCCCTCTGCCCAAGAAAATGAGAGAATTTAATGTTGAGTCAACCATGCTGTGGTGGTGGTGTTGGGGGAGGGTCCAGTCTAGTGTTCAAAATATGCAAGGCCTCATTCTTGTTTCCTGAAAGATCCCTCTGTGTGATCAATTTGACTGCTGCAGATGGATCATTACAAGAATTTACAATGTGACTGCTGCTGAAAAGGCCCTGGAGACTCTGTGAGGTCTGACATAGTTCTAATTTGCTTTCTTTTCAAAGCAGATATTATTATCTTTTCTTCAAATATCTGAGCAAAGCAATTATGTGATCTCTAGAAATGTGTTCATGTGCTCTCAGAGGACTCTACCAAATATTTCTTCCTCATTCCATAATCTACTTATTTTAAAACACAGTTATAATTCTGCTTCAAATGACCCATATTCTTCTACATGTAAAAAGAGCCTAGCTTACCACTGCTTAAGTACAAACTTACAGAACCTACTTTCCCTACCTTATTGCACCTTGAAGATTTCAAGATACTGTGTGTTTATCTGTAGCATTATTACAAATGTTGATTCAAAACTTTATTTATTTCCATGAGCTCATTTTTATAATATCGTGGGGGACAATTTTGAACAAGAACTCCAGATTGCTCAATGATTAATTATAGTCATCCTAAGAGACTATACTTCAGAGTGTGAAAGGTTCAACCTTACCGCAAATGATAGTATTAGAAAATGGAAAGATCTCCCATGCCCATGGATAGGTAGAATCAACATAGTAAAAATGGTAATCTTAGTAATGGTAAATCATAGTAATCTTACCAAAAGCAATATACAGATTCAATGCAATCCCCATCAAAAACCCAACACAATTCTTCCCAGATTTGGAAAGAACAATACTTAACTTTATATGGAAAAACAAAAAACCTAGGATAGCTAAAAGAATCCTGTATAATAAAGCAACCTCTGGAGGCATCATGATCCCTGACCTCAAGCTCTACTATACAGCTATAGTAACAAAAACAGCTTGGTACTGGCATAAAAACCGAAATGTGGACCAATGGAGTTAAACAGAAGACCCTGAAATTTATCCACACACCTATGAACATACGATTTTTGACAAAGAACCCAAAACTGTACCATGAAAAAAAGAAAGCATCTTCAACAAATGGTGCTGGCATAACTGGATGTCAACATGCAGAAGATTGTGAACAGATCCATATCTGTCGCAATGCACAAAACTCGAGTCCAAGTGGATTAAAGACCTCAACATAAATCCAGTTACACTGAACTTGATAGAAGAGAAAGTAGGAAGTAGTCTGGAACAAATTGGCACAGGAGACCACTTCCTAAATATAACACCAGTAGCATAGATACTGAGAGTGACAATTAATAAATGGGACCTCCTGAAACTGAGAAGCTTTTGTAGAGCAAAGGACATGGTCAATAGGACCAAAAGACAGCCTACAGAATGGGAAAAGATCTTCACCAACCCACATCTGACAGAGGGTATTTGAAAGCTGCAGAGTTGGTGAGGTAAGGTTGACTGGTGGCTTTCCCTGTTTCCCTGATCTCTCTATATTTGGCTCCGTGTTTTTTATTTCATGACATCATTTTAGAAATTCATCTACAATTGGAGCCCATGTGGCAAGAATTCATTAAGAACCTGCTTGTGGTCTTACAGGGCCCCTGGCTCAGGCCTGTTGCACAACTCAGACTGGAGCATGTGGTCAGAGTGTTTTTGGCTTTCTCTCTCCTGGTGGGTGGTGGGCTTTCTCTCTCTGGATTCCCATCTCAGACTTCCACCACACTAGGTAGCTGCATTGAAATTCTCTCAGACTTCTACTGTTCTATGCAGTCGACAGACTTGGTAAGTCAATTAAGATATCTTAAAGGGAGAAATTAGTTAAAGGAGAATTTTTTTCCACATTTAAAAAAAAAAGGAGACATTTTTACCATGGAAAGAATTTGGTTTCTGTTTGATAACACATTAGGCAGTCTGAAAATGGAATAATTAGATGAGAGAATAATTAATGTTGATGGGATGTATATAACATCAGTTATAAATATTATATGTTTGATCATTTTTATTTTAGCATTAAAAAGGTTGGTCAATTTAAGTGCCAAGATAAAAGCTTTAGAAAAACCTATTAAAATGAATCATAGAGAAATCCAGACCCAGACAGGAATTTAAAGGTAAACGTAACTCAGGATTGACCTTAGAAAAACTTGTTAAAATGAATTATAGAGAAATTCAGATGCAAAGAGAAGAATTTAAAGGTGAAATTATTTCAGGATTAAATTATATGGTTACAGAGAGACAGTCTGTTTTCAAACAACCAAACAATCTATCTAGTAACCTTATAGGAACAACCTGCTCAAGAGAGTGTACAAGCTAATTGGACTCCAGTAGAAATGTTAGATTTAAGGAGAGTTAAAAAGCTATAGTATCATATGTCATGTATTCTCCATTTGTAAAGCAGATGTTAAACTCATGGTCAACTTGTAATAGAATTATCCCCCAGGACTGGAAAGAATTAATTACAGCTGTCCTAGAGGCCAAAGCACAATTACAACAGAGAACTTGATTTAAAGAGGAAACAAAACAAGAGAACAACAATGTAGGACTAGAGGTGTAGAAATCTCCCAAGATCAGCTTATTGGAGAAGGTGATTATGCTGATATAAAAAGACAGTGTTTATATGATAACTAAATCTTAATTCTATGCCACATGGCAGCCATGAATGCATGGGACAGAACTGAAGAGGCAGGGAAGAAAATGAATCATTTATGAAAGTTATACAAGGCCCAAAAGAATCCTTTATGGATTTCTTACAAAGACTGTCTTCAGCAGTAAATAGAATGATGCCAAATTCAGAAGGTAGACAGATAATAATTGAATCTTTGGCTTTTGAGAATGCAAATGCAGCATGCAAAAGAATAATCAGGTCATTAAAGGCCAGATTAACACCCTTGGATGATTGAATCAGGGACACAATTAACATTGGGTCTCATAATCATAATGATATGTGGATAGGAGAGGTGATATCAAAAGTTTTGAGGAAAAATAATAATGTCAGATGTTTTAATTGTGATGAACAAAGCCATTTGAAAAGGGACTGTAAACAAGGTTTTGCTAGAAACAATGTTTATTCAGGGAACAATGGCAACAGAATGCCCCTCCTTTCTGAATTATGCAGAAGGTGTGGTAAGGGTAAACATTAGACCAATGAATGTAGATCAACATGGGACAGATAAGGTAATCCTTTGCCTCTGCCATTGGGAAAATCCCTGAGGGGCCTCACGAAGGCCCACACAGCAAATTCAGTTCAGAAGATTCCTGCCATCATAGAAGAAAACTCTTCCCAGAGCAATTAAATAACCAAATGCCTATTGGAATAAATCAGGCTGCTCAGGGTGATAGAAAAATTGTAGCAAAGAGAACAGGAAACTCAGGAGAAACCATAGAGCAAATTTTGGCAAACTTCTATAAATGAACAAAGACCAAAATTAAAAATATGAATAATTGATGTTCTCTTGGAAGGTTTGGTAGACATAGGTGTGGATGTTACAATAATTGCACCAGAATTTTGGAGTCCAAATTGGCCTCTTCAGGAAGTAAATGTTCAGGTGTTAGGGAATGGAACATTATCTAAAGTGAAACAGTGCAAGATAGCTTGAATGTGTAGGTCCAGAAGGACAGGGAGGAAAATTAAAGCCATATGTGGCTAATATAGCTATGAATTTATGGGGCAGTGATCTATTACAACAATGGAATACTAAGATTAACATTCCTCCAACCTCAGAAACAAACCATAAACTAACACATGTTTCTGAGAGAAATATTAGAAGGTATTATTATAAAGAGCAGTCACCAGCCATCCAGATTGTACAAGAACTGGGCACAACTGATGACCTTCCAAAGACACCAATAGCTCTACCTTTAAAAATGGTTAACAGACAAGCCTGTATGGGTTCAGCAATGACCTTTAACAACAGAGAAACTGCAGGCTTTAGAAGAGCTAGTACAAGAGCAATTAAATGCTCAGCATATTGAAGAATCAACCAGCCCTTGGAATCCTCCTGTATTTGTTATTAAAAAGAAATCTGGTAAATGGAGAATGATATCAGACTGAGAGCAATTAACAAAGCAGTTCAGCCAATGGGTTGTCTGCAATCTGGAATTCCTTTGCCTACTTTATTACCTAAAGGATGGCCTCTTATAGTTATGAATTTAAAAGACTGTTTCTTCTCAATACCCTTACAAGAAAAGGACAGAGAAAGATTT
The DNA here is from genome assembly GCF_949786415.1 of Peromyscus eremicus. NCBI lineage: Eukaryota > Metazoa > Chordata > Mammalia > Rodentia > Cricetidae > Peromyscus > Peromyscus eremicus. The sequence continues at coordinate 47,707,738 of NC_081428.1, read as the reverse complement.
GCCTTCATGGTGCCTACTTATAATAATTCTCAGCTGGTCAAGAAATATCAATGGAAGCTGGGGTGGTGGTGGGGCACGCCTTTAATCCCAGCACTCAGGAGGCAGAGCCAGGAAGATTTCTGTGAGTTTGAGGCTAGCCTGGTCTATAAAGAGAGTTCCAGGAAAGGTGCAAAGCTACACAGAGAAATCCTGTCTCAAATATATATATATATATATATATATATATATATATATATATATATATATATATATATTATATAATATATATATATATATTAATGGAGGATTCTCCCACAGGGAATGTTAAATGGCCCAACCCTATGCCAAAATTTTGTTCAACAGCTATTAGAAGTAATACACAAAAAATTCCCTAAATCTATAATTTATCATTACATGGATGATATTTTACTAGCTGATTCAAATGCAGATACTTTAGAAAGAATGTTTGAAGAAGTAAAGAAAATCTTGCCTTGTTGGGGATTACAAATTGCTCCTGAAAAGATACAAAGAGGAGATTCTATTAATTATTTAGGATATAAAATAGGTCTACAAAAACTAGACCCCAAAAGTTGCAAATTAGGAGAGATCGATTATAGACTCTTAATGAGTTTCAAAGATTATTCAGAGACATTTCCCATCTACAAACTGTTAGTAAAAAATAATGAACTGAGTAATTTGTTCAAAACCTTAGAAGGTGACTAGGACATAAATAGCCCAAGAGAATTATCAACTGAAGCTAGAGAAAATTGGCCTTGGTGGAAAAGAAAGTACAAGGAAGGACATATGGATCATGTGGATACAAAGCTTGATTGCACTTTGGTTATTTTTACCCTGTAAGCATTCTCTGACAGGAATTTTAATGCAGAGGGAAGATATTATATTGCAATGGATATTTCTACCAAATAAACAGAGTAAAAAATTAAAAACTTATGTGGAAAAGATCTCTGACTTGATTTTAAAAGGAAAACTCAGACTTCATCAATTAGCATGAATAGACCCAGCAGAAATTGTAGTACCTTTAACTAAGGATAAAATTGACAAATTATGGGCAGAAAATGAACTGCAGTGATAGAATTCAACTTATAAAGAGAGCTGATTGGATTCTACCTTGCATTGTTTGAGAAACACCCATATCTGGAGCCCATACATTTTATACAAATACAAACAAACAAGGAAAGTGAGGTTATAAGTCAGAAAATTTAAGTAAAGTGGTTCAAAGTCCTTATAAGTAGGTTCAAAAATCAGAATTGTATGCTATTCTGTTGGTATTAATGGATTTTCAGAACCTCTCAACATAGTTACTGACTCTCAGCATGCTGAAAGTCTTACATACTGAGACTGCAGAATTTATTCCTGATGAGTCAGAATTAACTTTGTTATTTATTCAGTTATAAGATAATCAGGAATAGGAAGCATCCCTTATACATAACTCACAGCCAATTCCATTATGGGTCTTCCAGGCCCTCGAGCACAAGGTAGTGATGAGATTGATAAACTATTGATAGGAAATATGCTGGAGGCCTCAGAATTTCATTAAAAAAATCATGTCAATAGTAAAGGCTTTAAAAAAAAAAGGATTTTTCCATAACCTGGCAACAAGCCAAGGAAATTGTGAGGAAATATCCTACTTGTTCTTTTTATAATCAGATTCCATTAACAGCAGGATGGAACCCAAAGGGTACTCAGGAATAAAATCTGGCAGATGGATGTGTTTCCCTTTGTAGAATTTGGAAAACTGAAATATGTACACCACACTATTAATACTTATTCAAGATTTCAATGGGCAACTGCTTTGAGTTCTGAAAAAGCTGATTATGTAATCAGTCATTTGCTAGAAGTTATGGCCATCATAGCTATACCTGCACAAATTAAAACTGACAATGCTCCAGCATATGTCTCTGGTAAAATGAAACATTTTTTTTTGCTTATTACAATATAAAGCATATTACAGGTATACCACACAATCCTACAGGCCAAGAGTCATGAAAAGATCAAATCAAACTCTAAAGGATATGATAAATAAACAGAAAGGGGTAACAAAAACCTCCAGAAATAGATTACATAATGCTCTATTAACTTTGAATTTTCTCAATGCTAATGAGAAAAGAACAACAGCTGTGGAGAGACATTGGATAATAGAAAAAAATACAGAATTAAATCAGCCTATATACTGTAAAGATGTGCTGACCTCAGACAGAATAGAAACCAGGATATGTGTTACATTGGGGATGAGGTTTTCTTTTGTTTCTATAGGAGAAGATAAGCTTTGGATAGCATCAAAATTGATAAAGTGATCTCTTAATTAGAAGAGGTTATAGTTCATTGACCAGCACGACCATCCAATTTAAACTAACTTATACCACTATCAAATGCTTTTCATTTAATCAGATATAACTTGCCAAAAGGGAACTTCCCCAAAGTTAGGCTTGGGGTAGGCTTGGGTTTTTGTCTTTCAGGAGAATGAAGGCTAAGGAATCTGAAGAACACTGAACAAATAAGACATCTGAAGAAAAAGGACAAATCATGTAGAAAAAAATGTCCCAAGAAAAGGAGTATATTGTTCTATTGGTATATCACATATAAAATTTCATGTCTTCCTAAATGTTTGTTTCTGCTCTTCTCTGCAGTCACATAACACAAATGGTCTTTACGTAGTCCCAGTTCGATTAAAAATTAAAGCTGGCTTTGAAGTTGGAAAATGGCTCTGTCCTTCTATAAACCCAAGTATGTTTGTTAAAAGGAAAATGCAATGTATCATGTCAGAAGAGAGAACCATTTGATATGGGTCAGAAGAAAACCAAAATTAAGGGACTATTCTATTGTCACTAACTTTACTTTTTTGATTCTGTTTTGATTCTTTAAACTTTTCTTAAGGTATGAATTTTATATTAAAATTTATTATATATATACATATATATGTAAAACTTATGTTATATTAATGGTTGTATACAGTGCTAACTAATTCTAGAAAAAAAGGCTTCATTTAGCTGCTGGTACATGTTTTTGTGTTGGAGTCTCTCTCAGTTTTCTACAGGGAATCAAGACCAGGCCTAACAGCAAATTTGAAGTCTCCAGAAAGAAGATGGGGCCCAACAATGATGATTCCATATGGACAATAATAATACCACAAAGCTGACAAACATCACCCAAAGATCAGCTTTGGACTACAAACTGCTCAGGACAATTTCAAAATGGCTAGCTGAGAAGATCCAGTCTCACAGACTATTCAAGCAAGGACTTGAGATATGCCCTGCACTTTCTCATTATGCAGAGACTGGACAACAAATGATATAGCGACCTGTTCCAGGACTTGATTATTAACCAAAAACTTTTCTTTTCAGTATCATCTAAAGATGCCTTCACCCACAAACAGCAGGAAGCAATTTTAAGATCATGATGCCCACACTCCCAAGAGGTGGGGCTGGTAGTTTATGGTTTTTCAGTGGGTTTTGGGTTTGGGATAATGTGGGGCCTTTACCCAACCTCCCCCACAGTTCCCCAGAGTTTTCTTGAGTGCGAGCAGCAGGAAATATTAGATAGAAGGATTTATTGCAGAGAATCTTGCGGAGATAAACAGATAGAAAATAAAGGATAGCCTCGAGAGGGCCTGCAACCTATTCCAATGGGCCCTGACTGTCTCTGCCTCAGGGTTTTTATAGAGACGCCAAGGGGTGGAGCAAAAGACCTCCTCCCCCAGCACAGCCAAGTGCGGACCATCTCAGACACCTGCACTCAGGCCCATGGTCTTAATCATCCTCTATGCGGACCTGCTGGGTAAAGCCACGAGGAACCCAAGAACGGGCTCCCACAGGTCCCCCTTTCTTAATATATAAAAAAATAACCATGAATGGCTTACAGAAATCTCCATAGCTGCTACACGTCCCAGTATGGGAGTAGAGGATGATAAAGATGGCATTTCTCTTTTGAATTAGGTCCAAGGTGACTACAGCAGTCTTAGCTGCCTCAAGCCCTTTCTAAACCAAAAACTCTTAAGGCGACTACAAACTTAAAGAATCCCTTATCTTCATCATTACCATTAACAGGTTAACAAATATTGCTATACATAGCCACAATTCTCTCAGTCTTACAACTCAAAGCAAACTCTTAACAGAACCATTTGAATTAGCATATATGGTGCTATATATAGTTAACAATTTTCTCCGTCTTACAACTCTAACTCAATCATTTGAATTTTCTTGCTAACAGAACATAGGAAAAACTTCGATGTATTCACAAACAAATATTTCCTTAACTCCACAAAACCAGGGTGCATCAATATCAATAGGGTAAACATAATTTCTGCAAACATAACTCAACCTCATAACTCCTCCTTTTCTTTATAATTTTTTAAACAAAATCTCAAACCTAGTTAGAAGAACCCAAACTCATACAATTCCTACAAACCCATATTGAAAAGCAATCTTCTTAATCTAACCATTAACACTTTGAAAACTTAGCAAAACATCCAAAAGCAGTTTCTTAATAAAACTCTTTACACTTTGAAAGTATTCTGTTAATATACCCCATTTGCATTTCTTACTAACAAAAACATGACATTAATCCACTCAAACAACTTTTGAAATTAGACTAAGGAATATTAACTCTCCCCCTTTTCTTTATAATTTAAGCAAAATCTCAAGCCTAGTTAGAAAACCAAACTTTTCTGTTTAAACAGTTCCATTTGTAACACAAAACCAGTTCCATAAGTAATTCTATTTTTACATAAACAGTTCCACAAAACAATTGCATTTTTAACACAGAACAATTCATGAATCACCAGCATATATGCATACACAAAACTGCATCTTGATTCTAGGTAGAAACAATAAATTTATTCATTTAAATAGTTCCATTTTTAACCCAATTCCAGCAAACAGTTCCTAGGTCATTACTATAAGTAAACTCAAAATTGTCCCATTGCAATGAAATCTCTATTGTTCATATCATTTCTTAAGTCCCAAAATTCAAATGATAAATTCTGGTACTAGCCTTCCAAATATGAAGAAATCCATAACCAAAATCTTTGTAGTTTTATCTCATTTTAAGTTCAAAAAGTTCAAACAAGAACTAAATTCTAGTATCAGGCTTTCACTTCCAAATTTGAAGAGACGTTTTACAACCAAAACGTTTTGCAGTTAACAATTTTTGTTCAAACAAGCATCTCTGAACTTTTATTCTCAAGCCAGAGACCTTTTTAAGGTACAGTAGTATTCTAAACCGCACCATTTTTGATGTTAGCTCAGGTTTTTCTATGTTGTGTCGATTTTCCACGGATCTCAGCTGCGGATGCCTTTTTGTGCTGGCTCTGGCGTCCACCATTCTTAGCTTCTTAGTGGCTTCTGGAGCTTTTGAAACCATTCAGACTGCCTACTTTGCAGTCTACTAGGACACTAACTTCTAGATCTCAGGTTTTTTCATCATATACATTAAGCATAGACTCACACTTAACATTTATGCTTTTTTACAAACTCACATACAACATATTTTACCTTGCAAAGCATTTGGACTCACATTCAACATTTACACTTTTTTACAAACTCACGTATAACGTATTAATATCTACTTATTTATACTCCTTAAGGAAACTATAGAACTACTTTAGCAAATATATTTCTTATTACTTCTTATTTTTTATGTTCATTCCATCTTATTTCTTATTTAAACTTACATTTACAACTAGCATCTTTACTTCTTACAAGCTTATTACTACATGTCTTAAGACTACCTTAGATACTTCTTGCAAGCTTATATATATTCTTAAAGGAACTCTATAGATCTATTTTACAAACTTATATAGGGCTACCATTAGCATATATTTAACTTAGCAAACACCCAAAGATTTCTTAACACATATTTAACAAGATAGAATAATTTCTACAAACTCACATATCTTATTTTCATCTTTTTCTATTTCTTACTCTTAATTATTATCACTATCTCTATTAGAAAGATTCTTAACTAGACAGGAAGTACGTACATCATTTCTAAAGTTTAGAATTTATAGTCTGCGTTGTTATAAAGCACTGGGATTTAGTGAGTGTTGTTGTTATAGAATTGTGATAGTTGTTGCTAGGGGAATGTAACATTCTTGGGATGAAGCCACACTCCAAAGTTGCCAGTTCTCTCAGCAGTTCCGGAACCGGCAGAGATGCACTGTCAGCGCTAGACAGTTTTTAACTAGAGGCTGTCCCTTCACCCAAATTCATAATAGTTCCCTTAAGTGCTTCAATTCAGACAAACGTTTCTATTACAGCAGTACTTTTGGTTTGTTCTACCAAAAAACTTCACTTCACGCTGAGGGTGAAATTACTGTATTTTGCTGCTGTAAAGCTCTTCGCCAAATACTGCACAGCTATTAGGTGATATAAAGTATTTTTCTAAAGGAGCTAGTAAAGCCACAAGTGGCACAGCTCCGAACTGTATTTAGTATTTTCACTTCATTAGCTTTAACTCCTGATGTTATTAGCAGCTGTGATATTTAGCATTGATTTTTTATAAGGAACTTTCAGGTGAAGCAACTCTTTTGTAAGACAGATTTTCTGAAGTTTGTTTCCCATCTATAAAGCAGTCATTTCTTTTTGAATGCCTGTTTCTTATCCCCTTAATTAGATTTGCAAAGGAATCACTCATTGCAGGCTGTTTGTTCAAGAGGTAAATAATTTTTAATTTCACATAAGTTTCTTCATATCTAAGACAATGTTCAGTGTATAAACTGCTCTCTTGCTTTCTTAAGGATTTTAAAGTGGCTTGTTTGCTCTTATAGGTAGCTTTTTGTCATCCAACTACCATAAAAACTTTGCACAGCTATTAGGGTAAATAAGGCATTTTACCAACGGAGCCCCAAACTGTGAAGCACCTAGTTCCGTATCCTTTCAATTTTTCATTGGAACTGACACTTAAACTCTTAGATGATTTTCCTCCTTATTCTTTTAAAAGCTGTATTTTAAGTTTACCATGAACGTATTTTCGAGCTAACAAGTGTTTCAGGGCAATGTCGCCATCTTTAGCAGAAAACTACCTTTCCCAGAATGTATTTCCCTTATATCAGTCCATAATAATATCAGTCCCTTATGTCATTTCCCATCAGTCATTTCCCACAGTTCTTTTCGGGTCTGAGAGTCAACTGGTTCTCTTTTACCAGACTTACTTACAAATTCTGTAAGCCATGACTAGGCCCCAGGTGGATCTCTGGGAGTCCAATTAGTGAGAATGAGGAGGGTTTATATGAGAGAGAATTGTTGAGACCAAGGTCGGATAAAGCACAGAGACAAATAGCCAAACAAACGGAAACACATGAAATATGAACCAATGGCTGAGGGGTCACCAACTGGATCAGGCCCTCTGAGTGAGTGAGACAGTTGATTGGCCTGATCTGTTTGGGAGGCATCCAGGCAGTGGCACCGGGTCCTGTGCTCACTGCATGAGTTGGCTGTTTGAAACCTGGGGCCTATGCAGGGTCCCTTGGCTCGGCCTGGGAGGAGGGGACTAGACCTACCTGGACTGAGTCCACCAGGTTGATCTCAGTCTGTGGGGAAGGCTTTGCCCTGGAGGAGATTGGAATGGGAGGCGGGCTGGGGGGAAGGTGAGGGGGGGGGGAGGGGGGAGAACAAGGGAATCTGTGGCTGATATGTAGAACTGAATTGTATTGCAAAATAAAAATTTAAAAAAAAAAAAATTCTTGCCCGGGAGGTTTGAACAAAGTTTTTTGCTTTTGTAAAGGGAGATTTGAACAAGCATTTTACATTTTCAATTATGGGACATTGGGAGGTTTCTAGTCTCTCCTCAGCTGGCTTTAACAGATGTCTCTCCTTCATTTGACACTGGCCCCCAAATCAGAACCGCACCTGCCCCATTAGCGCGCATTGAGGTGGGCAATTTCCAATAGCAACTTTCCTTGGGGCTTGTGCTTGCCTTAGCCAGTCAGTGAAAAACAAGATCATGTACAACAGCTTTTCCATAGCTCCTTCAGAAGAGATTTTTCTCCCACTGATTTTATTCTCATTTTGCTTGTTCCTTCCCGCCCAGATGCAGAGCTTCAGGTATCTGTCTGCGGCTCTGTACCTCTGCTAGCTGCCTTTGGAGGTACACCCCCCCTCCCGCAATCTGCCTCAAATTCTAGCAGCTTTCTCAAGTCATATATTTTCTGGGGAGGATTATGTCCCTTCCCAGTTTGGTCTCAAATTTATCCTCTCTACCCCAGAAACAGTTTCTGACACTACAGTGGTGGCTTTCCCTGCTACTGAAGGTAGGGGCTTTTTTGTCCGTTTCTGTTTTCAGGGTCTGTGTGGTTTGCGTACAGACTGAAAATCTAACAAGGGAGGTTTTTGCCATTTCTAAACTCCCATTAGGACAGGTGTTTTACCTCATCAGGCCTTCACCTGGCCCAGTCCCCCAGTGGGTTGCATTTGTTTGTCTAGGTGCTCAAGGACAGAGCTTATGCCAGAGGCAATCACCCCTTAGGGCTACACTCCCTCAACTCATCGGAGAAAGTTGAAACAAAGCTTAACTCAAAAAGGTGCTTTCTTAGATAGAAAAGAAAGCTTTACTCCTGGATAGTTCTGTTCTGCCCTGGCTGGGCTCTTTCCCCAGACAGCATTGTGACTCTGCAGCACAACTGCTTCAGACACAGTTCAGCTTTACTGTTTTCCCAGAAAGGTTCTTTCTCTGATAGGAAAGCTTTTTCTCAGATTTCTTTTTGCAGTTGTGGACCTATCAACTCGGGACTTGTAGGAAAGCAGACAACTATGCCGTTCCCACAGGCTTTACCTTTGGTTGTTCATTAGCAATCTTCCCTTGGGTCCTGCACCTTCCTGCCTCAGCTCTGTGCTCCAGGAAGTTTACAACTTGCAGGAAACCTAGTATCCCTGAAATGCACCCCAACTAAGAGACGCTGGCCAGTTGCCTCTGGGTTTTTGGTCAGAAGCGAGGATACAATGCTAACGGTTTGCATTGATTCAGGGGATCTTTGCATTAGGATGATTAGGAGCACCCTTTCATTCTGAAATGCTCACTCAGAAACAAAACCCTTGATGCCTCAGCTCGGCTGTAACTGAAAAGCTTGGCTCTTTTGCTTTTCTCAGGTAAAGTTTCCTGCCCTTTTGGGCTCTCTGTAGCTCTTTAACCACACTGTTCCAAGCGTTTCCCTCGGGGTACTCTGACCCACTGTCTTTTACCAGCTTGAAGAGACAGAGCTTAGAAGAGGTTTTTAGGAACTTGTCCCTGCTTCCTGCATTGCAGGGAGGATTTTTAAAGCTTGAAAGAGAACTTGGAGAGGTTTTGCCATTTTAAGAGGTTGTTTTCCCTTTGAGCTAATCACAGGTGGTCCCCATACTAATATCTTCAGGTGATTCTAATTTTTTGTCCTTCTGAGAGAGAAAGTTAAAGGCTTTAGTTTTTAAGTTTAAGAGAGCTTTTGAGAAAGATTAAGGCCTTTTTAAAGAGATTTTTCCCCCAAATTTTCCAAGAAAAGCTTTATAGTTTAAGAGAAAGATTTTTTTTTCCCCGAGAGAGAAAGACCAACTTTTCCCAAAACTTCCCAACTTTAAACTTTTTGGCTTTTTACACTCCCATTTTTGCCTCAGGGAGAAAACACTTTCTCCTGCTGCTTGGACTTAGCATTTCAGCTGTCCCAGGACAAAAGCTTCCATAGGAAACTTTTTCTTCCCCATAAGCTCAGAGAAGAGCTTTTTTACTACCCATAAAGCCCAAAGAAAGATTGTTCCCCCAGTTTGCAACCATAGCTCCCAAAGTTAGAAAATTGAGTTTTTCTGTCTAGCTGCCTTACTTATTTTTTTTCTACACAATCTTACACTTCTGTTTTTCCTACACTATTTTACTACCCTATACCTTATACTTATTTTTCACAGATAGAAATTGAGAAAGGGATAGAAGATAGAAAATTTTGACAGAAGAGAATTTTGCGCTGCAGCATCGGACATCCTTCCAGTCCACTTTCCTTTTCTCTCGAGGATAAAACCCCTGCCTCTCAACAATATATAAAATATATATTTTCCGTAACACCAGCATGCCTTTCCACTGGCAGGGCTGAACTCAGCACTTTCGCCAAAAACTCTGTAATAAAACTATTATTTTCCTTTATCTTTAGTCCCTATTACTTTGTCTTTAGTCCCTGTTCATTTGTCTTTAGTCCCCCCTTTTTTTAGTCCCCTTTTTTTTCTTTAGTCCCTTTTTCTTTTTTCTTTAGTCCCTGTTCTTGGCGCCATTCTGTGGGGCATTTACCCAACCACCCCTACAGTTCCCCAGAGTTTTCTTGAGTGCGAGCAGCAGGAAATATTAGATAGAAGGATTTATTGCAGAGAATCTTGCGGAGATAAACAGAAAATAAAGGATAGCCTCGAGAGGGCCTGCAACCTATTCCAATGGGCCCTGACTGTCTCTGCCTCAGGGTTTTTATAGAGACGCCAAGGGGTGGAGCAAAAGACCTCCTCCCCCAGCACAGCCAAGTGCGGACCATCTCAGACACCTGCACTCAGGCCCGTAGTCCTAATCATCCTCTATGTGGACCTGCTGGGTAAAGCCACCAGGAACCCAAGAACGGGCTCCCATAGGATAATTGTCATTGTTTACGATGGTTGGTTACAAGTTGTTATTGTTAATGGTCAGGAAAAAAAGGCTAAATAAAGGAGATTAGATTTAAGGTTTTTGTTTGAAAGAAATAAGAAAAAGAAAAAAGAGGATGTAGATAAGAGGTAGATTATTGAATCTACTCTAAAAAGAAAAATGAGAGGAAAAAGACATGATACCCATAAAAAGGTAGATTATTAAATTTACTTTTAAAAGACAACTACTAGTTTTAAATATTTTACATTGGATTGGAATTTTATATATTGTATATAAATTATAAATATTGATACAAATTTGAGATTGATAGTGTTAGAAAATGTTGTAAGTATATTTCTAATTTTATTCAAGGTATTTTACCTACACAGTTCATTTAACAATGCAATGCAACTTGCTAATCCTTGAATGTTATTACTACCAACTATTAGGATATAAAGAAATGAAAGTTAGAAGTTAGACATTACAATCAAATTTGTAGTCATACTAGATATGTTTGCAGGGTCAAGCAGAGATATATTTTAGATAGACACATCGTCTTCAAACCCTTCAGAGATCTATAGAATATAGCATTTAAAATGTTTTAATAAAATAGATTTTTTTCTTTTTTTTTTATAACTATGAAACATGTCAGCTCTTGTCAGCACCAATCTACTTCAGAGAAAATATGGGCATTGAAGAAACTACATATGAAGTTAACTTTCATTTTGGTAAAAGTTAGCCACTGGGCAACAAAGTGCCCTCATATTGACTGCTGACACTATGCTACCCAAAATGGACAAACAAGACACAAAACAAAGGACTACCAATCTTTGCCAAGACAAGTGTGGTTGCAGCTTTGGCAACAGGCATCCTCTGTGGTCAGGACAATATGGTACCGTTGCTGAAGTGTCTTTGCAATCTGGAAAATGTACAGTGCCCCTTTCTTCAAAGGCAATTGAACAGGCTGTGGACTGATGGCTTCTGGTGTACAATAGAACAGTAGCTGAAACAATTATTCTTGGAGGAGTAACTAGGCTGATGGAGTCTAACCTCTCAATGGTAGACTGGCATTTAATAAAGGAGATGAAGCCACCCACAAGCCGAGAAGAATGGGAAGCTGAATTCCAAAAACACCAGCAATTTCCAGAATTTAAAATGCTAACTCATGACAGGACACTGGTGGAATTCAAGTTTATCTGGTACATGGAATACTCACACAAAAATTTGAGGTTGAGCTATAGGCCTTGCATACACCCTGCTTTACAAATGAGTCTGTCAGATATGCTAATCCTGTAGGCCGAAGATTATGCCTGAACATGCAGAAAAATCTCAGGTGACTGTACAGGAATCTGGCTGTTTCTGTCATAACTCATTTTTTGGAAGTCACTTGTTCGCATTTCCTGTTTTACTAGGTAATATTATTTCTTTCTTGAGTCTCTGAGGGAGTTGAAAATTAGATAGGTATAGTTACAATTTTCTTTGTTAAGAAATTCAGAAAAGAAACTCCTTAAGAGGTGTTAAGTGTATAAGTTTTAAAGACATCATAAGATAGTTTTCTGTTGGTAATATAAGTTAGGATAGAAAGTGAATTAGATACATTTTGAACTCACCAAAATAGGATAGATAATGGAATATTTTCTCTGAATTTGTCAAATGCAAATGGACTAGACATTGTTGATATATTTATTGCTTATATATATATTGTACAATATATATTGCAGATAGTTATTGTACTATTTGTATATAGTTTTTCTTATATTAGTTATAGCTTTTTAATTTTTTTTTTAGTTTTATTAGATAAAAAAAGGGGGAAATGTGATGGTATTTTAATTGTACTGAAATGTGGTGCCATTTTATTTGTGCTTTAATAAATAAAGCTTGCCTGGAGATCAGAGAGAATAACAAGCTATTTTAAGTAAACAAAGAAGTCAGGCAGCAGAGGCACATGTTCTTAATCCTGTCACCTAGCAGGCAGGATCTCTGTGTGTTCAAGGCCACACTAGGGAACAGAGCCAAGCTGGTGACACACACCTTTAATCCCAGTACTAACCACAGAGGTCTGGTGGTCTGTACAGACAGACAGAAAGTGACAGAGCTGTGTAGGAAGAGGAAGTGATATGGCTGGGATATGAGAGCCACTGAGAGAACAGAATGGAAAAGGCATATAAACATGAGTATACAGGAAGTAACTCGTATTTGGAAGCTGCAGAATTGGTGAGGTAAGGTTGGCTGGTGTCTTTCTCTATTTCTCTGATCTCTCTAAAGCTTTCACCACTTTATTTGGCTCCATGTTTTTTTATTTAATAAGACCATTTTAGAAATTCATCTACAATACTGTATGAATATGAACTTTATCTTCTAAAATAAATTGATGGTTTATTGTTGATTATTCTTGAATAATTGTGACAATGTCCTCCCTTCCTCAATGTTGATAGAGAAGAAAAATAAGAAACAGGATTTAGGAAAGGGCAGGGAACATTTTCCTGCCTTTGAATGATGTATTTGACAATGTGCTGATCTGAAACTCACAAACATAGAAATTTTAAAATTTATTATAGATTTGAATTCATAGCTTTAAACTACTTAAATATTTAATAATTAATTAAATATTACTCAGAATCTGTATTTTTGGAACATTTCTATAAAATAGGGTATTTGACATTATTTTCCTTCTATGTCTGTATACCAAAGTGCTGTTGTGATAGCTGTATTGTAGGGTCCATAATGTTTTCACTATGCTTTGTGAGCATAATCCCAAGAATTGAAGAAGAAAACACAAAGAAGGAACTATTGAGAGAAAGGTATATGTATGTTTGTACCCTTGCATATGCCTTGTTATTTATAGGTGCTAGGTACACAAATGACATTAACTAAGAAAATGAACACTGATGATCAACATTCAGTATCTTATTTTCTATAAAATAGATGTTCAGTTTGCTCAGAAAATGATAGACATACATAAGTATCAAAATGCTTAAATGCAATGAATTATATATTTATCAAATAAAGGCACCAGAAAGGTATACTTTTATTAATTAGTTCTTTCAAACTTTAAAGTAGTTGATCATTGCTGCATCATATAAATATTTCAAAGCATTCAAATGATGGCACACATGACAACTCCTTTTATAACCCAGAAAAGTGAATGTAATGTTTTATCTGATAAAATGTTTTATTATAGAATTAAAGATTGATGCACCCTACCACCATTCATAATGTGAAATCATAACCCTCTGTGTAAGATAAATGCCTTTGAGAGATAATCAGGTAATGAAGGTATAGAACACAATACAGGATTAATGCTCTTATAATAGAGAAAGAGATATAATGACCCCTTTCTCACTATCCATCTCTGTCTCCCTCTCTCTCTTTGCCATCTCTCCAATCTAGGACAGAGATCGCTCAGCTATTTACAAATCATAAATAATGTCCCCACTAGACACAGGATCTGACAGTGCTTTGAATTTTCACTCTCCAGAACCAAGAACTGTGACACATAAATGTTTGATTTAAGCCACCTAGTCTATGACAAGCTGGTATAACAGACGAAAAGCTCCCAACACCAAGATGGAATGGTTTGTGTCATACTCACTAAGAAGAACATCAGGAGGCTAAGAAGGGAGAATCTTTATGCACATATACAGTCATAGTTATGAGTGATTGCTGTGATAAAACACTATGACCAAAGTAACTCATGGAGGAAAAGGGTTTATTTAATCTTAGTTAGAGTTGTAGTCCATTATGAAGGGAAGTTAGAGTAGGAACTCAAGCAGGGAAAAACACTGGAAGCAGGAACTAAAAGAGAGACTGTGAGGAGCACTGCTTACTGGGTTTCTCTCCATGATTTGTTCAGCCTGCTTTCTTATAGCATCCAAGACCACCAGCCCAAGGCTAACACCAACAACTAGGAGCACCAATCACTAATTAAGAAAAAATAGTACAAACTTACCTACAGATCCATCCTATGGAGGTATTTTCTCTTTTTTTATTGAAACTAGAATTTTTAATATAATATGTTCTTATTTTGGTTTCCCCCCTCCCAAATCCTCCAAGATTCTCCTCCCTTCTCCACCCATCTAAATCCATATACTTTCTTTTCTCTCATGAGTATACAAACATGCACCTAAAATAAATAATAATAATAATAATAATAATAATAATAATAAAACTAGATAAAATAAAACAAACAAACCAGCATAGGACACATCAAACAAGTAACAAGGAAAAAAGCAAATGGTAAAGCTTAAGATACATGTAAGTTGCAGAGCCACGCACATTTGCACACATAGTAATCCCATCAAAACACAAAACTGGAAACCTAATGCATACACAGAGGACCTGTAGGGTGAAAAAAAATTCCTGACAATTCATTATAAGAAAAAGGACCTCAGAAAATACCATGTTCTTCGTATTTGGCCAGTTACTGCTAGGTATGGGACCTGGTCTTAAAAGTTGTTTGTATACCCAATAAGACTCTGTTGGAGAAAACAAATTTTTCACTTGTGAGAGGGTATCAATTAGAGACAGCTTCTGGGTAAGGGATGTGGGTTCGTGTCTACTTCCCCTCTCAATTCTGGGTACCATCTGATGCATACCTCTGCAGTTCCTGTGCGTGTTGTCCTAGTCTCTGTGAGTTCATATGTGTATCAGTCTGGCTGTGGTTAGAAGGCTTTGGTTCCTTGGTGTCCTCCATCCCCTCTGGCTCTTACTCTTTCCACCTCCTTTTCTGCAGGGTTCCCTGAGCCCTGAGGAGAGGGAATTGATGGAGACTTTTCATTTGGGTCTGAGTATTCCCAGATCTCTCACTCTCTGTATGTTGCCTAGCTGTAGATCTCTATATTTATTCCCACATGCTGCAGGAGGAAGCTTCTCCAATGATGGCTGAGCAAAACATTGATCTGTGAGTACAGTAGACTATCACTAGAAGTCATTTTATGCCTATGTCCCTTTAGAAGAACAGTAGTATTTTGTTTTCCCCTAGGTCTCTGGCCTATCTAGCTTTGGGTTCTTAGCCATCCAAGCATTGGTGGGATAGGTTTCACCACAAGAAGTGGACTTTAAATTCAATCAGATAGTAGTTGCTTAGTCCTGTAAACTTTGTGTTACTATTGCACTAGTATATCTTGCAGGCAGGTCACCATTGTAGATCGAAAGGTTTTTAGCTGTGTTGGTGTATAGCTTTCTCCTTTGACACCATGCAAAATACCTTCCAGTAATGTGAACACTAGTATGTAGAGGTGAAGGCCCTAGGTAGGTACCCGCTTTGCTTTTCTGTGTTCACTGAGAACACAGTTGTGTAGGTGTTGTCTTCAGCAATAGGGGATACTATCAAAGCCACCAACAGCTTTGACAAAAGCCTAGGTTGTTTGGGGGTTCCCATGGAGTTCTTTTGGCCAGCAACTCAATTAGGCGTAATTCATACCTGGAACTAGAGCCTTCATTTGATGACAAGAGATATCCAGTTGGGACAAGATCTCCCTGGTTATTTAATGATTCCTTTTAGATCACCTTCATATATTATATATGTATAGACTTTAGAAAGCTTCTACTGTGTTAGGGTTCCATACTAGCCCTCAAATCGGCCCTTAGTTTTAGATGTCCATCCCTTACACTCCTCTTCACCCCCACCCACATTCAATACTCCCACCAAGCTCCCCATCCACCCATTATTATCTGTTCTATTGCCCCTACCAAAGTGATCCAACCCTACCCCCAGTCCCTCACTCTATACATAACCTCTCTGTTTGTATGGTTGTAACCTGCTTACTGAAGACTTAACAGCTAATGAGTTAGGAGCAACATGGTAAGTCTCTAGGAAGTCCTGGTGACTAAGCAAAATACCTGACTCTTACATGAGTCACACACTCATTAAGCAACATGGTACAGCAGCTTGTGTAAGGAGAAGAAACATGAGAATATCTTCTATGAAAACATTGCTGTCATGGCTGTTATGATACCCTCTGCAGCAAGTTCTTTCATAAAAAAGCTGAACTGTGGTGCTGCCACTGACTTACGATTGGCACAATACCATCTTCAGCTCCTAAAATACGAGCATCACAAAATCAAGTAAGGTTGGCCTTTACTGTCTACTGAACAAACCTAAGCCAACATGGGAATATCTTGTACCACAACTTTACCTACTAACAGGTTATGTTTTAGAAAGAATCTATAGGGAAGACAGTGTTTTGCTCATTGTAAAATAATTTATTATTTCATAACACCAATAGAAATCAGAACTTGTTGATTCACTGAAATATTTAATTCATATTTTGATACACATGAGTAATGAAAACATTCAATATGCCATATGTTCTTTTCAACAACCTGATATCACAGAATAATTATAACTCACTACTATGAGACGACTTTGGATAGTATATGTCTCCATTTTCTCCCTGGTAAGTAAACTATGAGACTGAAATATAGTATATAAATCAAACTTAGAGATGAAATGATTTACAGACAAGAGTATTTAACCAGCAGAATGAAGGAAGCTAAGAACTTTTAAAATAAAAGTATTTGAGTAAAAAAAAACAAAAACAAAAAAATTGAAATTAAGATTGACAACTGCCAAGCTTTTTTCTTTCTTCCTCTCACTGATTTATACTGACTTTGTTTTTCTGACTTTTGTTTTTGAAACAAAAAACATGTATCTACATAGGAAATCATTGTAAGTTAAGAAAAAATTAGGAAGGCAGGCCCTGTGTATTCCTGTTGGTTATTGCCAATGTATGAAGTTCTCCTGCAGAGCACACTATAGCAGGTTGGTATCCTTGCAAAATCAAGGAGCTTTAGATCTCTCCTAGTGTTATCTACCAAGTATCGTCCTGTGGAACTTTAAAGACATCAGTGTATTCTACAAAATGTCTCTGTGTGATAGATGTAGTAACTGAGGTGTAGGAAGATGAATTGCCTACGAGTGTTCCCATGGACTTAGGTACCCATTATCTTAGTTTTCTTTTATTCCTGAAAGAAATCAGGAAACAAAAAGTAGCGTAGGAAAATGAATGTACTTGATTTGCCCAAATAGTCCTCACTGTGATTGTGGTCATCCTGCAATTATTAGAAAACCCACAAAACAAAGGCCAAAATATATGCAAATATAGCTATGAGTCGGTTTGAAGTATCCCCTTCTGGTAGAGCAGAGACTACCTCCAATTACCAGCTGCCATGGTTGTGTCCATTTTCTGCTATAAACACAGGGTTTTTATTGTTGTTGCTCAAGCCTGAGCCTGAGGAAAATGAATAAACATTCTGTCTTAAAGGTTTCTGAAAGAGGAAAGCAACTCTGGGGGCTTTATGCCATTGTGGGATCGCTACTTATTCTGGCCTGGCAGAGTTGTTTGTTTCTAGCTCCCTTCCTTATAGTAAGTATCTTTCCTTTGAAGATTAGCTTCAATTTTGGACTTCTGCATGCCTGTTAAACAGGCCATTGTAATGGTTTTAAAGGATGAAATGGAGTATTGAGAGATCTAAATACATTAATTGCTTAATAAATGCCAGCTAAGCTTTTGCATATCAGGATACATGCTTACCATGCTAGCAACTTGGTTAGTGTATTTGACACTTACTTTGTATGTGTACTCATCTCTTCCCCTTTGGTTAGCATCTCTTTCTTTTGAGGGATCTTGTCTGCTTATTTCATCCTTGGCACTTCAGTGGCTGCCGTCGATCATGCGACTTCATCTACTTGAATTTTTATGTGGATAGCCGTGCAAGCTGATTTAGACAAAGCTCTTCTTTGGAATGTTCCCAACTAGATCCAAGAGACAAAAAAATAAAACAAACAACAGCAACACAAATCTTTTCATTTTAGTGAAATGCTCATGAAGGGAAAATCACCTAAAAGAAAAGAGGTAAAAAGTGAGGAGGAAAACTCTGGTGGCACTGAAGTTTATCATTTGGGGCTTCCAATTTCATCTTTGTTTTCACCACTCAAGACCTTGTACCAATTGCTTAAGAAGATTGTTGTGAGTTCTCAGTCACTTGCAACCAAAAGACTCTTACTGTGACACAGTAAAAAGAAATTCAGGTTCTTAATCTAGTATCTTACTACCATTGTATAGCCAGGTCCAGCTGCACTCTTTTTCGATTTGGGCTCATTAAAAACAAACAAAAACAAGTAGCAAAACCTATCCTTATTGCTGTAAAGAGTTAATCTACAGAACCTAAATATCCATTACACATATAACACCTTAGTCAAGTCTCAACCAAATGGAATAGGTACAATAAAGTGAAATTCTAAATATAGTTGACCTAACTCACATTCCATCTAAAGAAATACAGCTTTCACACATACCCCCCAAATATGTTGGCATACCTGCAATTTCTTTTCACACATATCTGAGCAACTATTTTCTTGCTGTTCTGCCTGCTTCAGAACTTAGCTACAATAAATTTCCCTAGAGAAGGTTATAAATGTAACTCTGAGTCTAAGATCACTAAAGCCAATTTGAAATTGAAGTGAACTGCTGAAACAGGAAACAGACAGTAGTAATGCCCTGGATTTTTTTCACAAACCCAGTTTTATTTTCTCTCAATGTTAAAGACACAAAATCAAGCTACAGTTGTGACACAAGACTATGAAAACATTATTAGCTAATTGAATGTGACTGAGAAAGACTAATCATAATGGAAAGAAGGCAGAAATTAAGAACAATCTAGACCCAATTGTGGTTCATGGAAGGTTTCATTGTTACTGACTGACTTTTCTTTCTGGTTTTACGCATTTTCAGAATGCAAAAAGCTAGGTGGACTACTATTCATCTTTAAAATGACCATTCATGATATTTTAATGGAATAATTTATTATCTTTGCAAAAGTGTATGAAAATAGAAATATAATTACACATGTATATTTATTATTGTTGCCTGCCTCAAATATAAATAATTCTTAAAACCAGTTCCAGACTATATCATTTAAAATTATTTGTTGTATTAATTCCCAATAAGTAATTTCAATATATTAAAAGTGATTATCTCTCTAAATACCCATATACTGCATGTAATTTGGGCCACTCATTAATCTTTGCTAATTGCTACTGATTCTGTTCTAATTTTGCTTCCATGGATGTCTCTCATCTGTTATCAACCTAAATAAATTTCACTAAAACATACCATTATACAAAATCAATGTTAAAGCATAGGTTTTAAACTATAATCTTCCCTAATATGTATTTCTTAAAGTAGCAGTTTACAGGAAAAATTATAGCCATTCTTAGTATATTCTACAAAAATATCTACCTAACAATGCTATAGTCGGTGTCGTTCTTGGAGCAAGGAGCTGGGTCTGACCTGGAAGCCTTCTCCCTAAAGACTAGCTTTATTAGTACTTGAAGGTACTATGATGCTATCAAGAGAAAAAGAAATCAATATTTCTCCTGAACTTTGATGCTACAAACCACAACGACTGGCATGGCAAGAGATCCCCAAAAGGTGGTGTAATAGTGGCACTTATATCGCAGAGATAACAATTATCTAATTGGACTTCAGGCTTGGTCAAAGAAAGTGATTCATGCCTGGTACTAAAAAACATGTGGCTGGTTAGGACACAGAAGCCAGAGGAGAATCTACTACCACCTTTCCAAACTAGTGTAATCTCAGACTGCATTTAAAGTACTTATCCATGTATCTACAGATAATTATTGTAAGAGTTTTGTGGTGAAAGGATGTCCTGGTGATTGAAGGGCTAAGGAATGAGGCAAAAATCATACAGACCTTATGCAAGAGATTTATTTGGGGCAGGGGATGTGAAAAGCCACCTCTGAGCCCAGATGAGAGACAGACAGACAGACAGACAGACAGAGACAGAGACAGAAAACAGACTCTCTCTCTCTCTCTCTCTCTCTCTCTATATATATATATATATATATATATATATATATATATAGTGTTATAGTTATATATGTATATTGTGATATATATCACATTAAAAATTAAAGAAAAAGAAGTCATGATTGAGATGAAGTTGAGAGCATGGGAGGAGTTGGGGGGGAGTATGAGGGAGAAATAATGTAATATAAAGTTTATTATCATATCCATGAAACACATCCTGATAAATATCACAGCATCACTCAAACTTGATTCCCTCAATATCCTTCTTTATTGTATGATACCACTTACATAATATTTTTACTATGTATAGTTCATAGGAGTTAGAAAAAATAGTTGGTCTAGAACACTGCATATTTTCATCATGTTAAAATTGTAGTGGACTTTATCTCAAAGTAATTTTTGATAAAAATTTTGGATATTATACTTGAGTAGTGAAATATATGTGTATCTTTTTGCTAGATATTATGAAGCTAAATGATTACTGTTAAGATGTATATACTCCAGAGGGCCCATAGATTAACCTTTGGCATAGGTCTTCACAATGAAGTTCATATGGTTTTCTTGGGAGTATTTCTGTGTTAGTCCTTACATGTTTATTTCACCGGTTGCAGTAAACATCTGTGTAAGTAGATGATGAATGAAAATGGCCTACAGTTTACTGGTTTGGTTGTAGTAAGCAGAGTCATGGGAGACACTAATGAGGTGAGAAGGTCAAGTTTAACAAGTATCCTTGTGTTGACTCTGCCAGTCTGTTGACTCAAATTTGTCTTGGGCCATGTTAAAAAATACAGAGCTTTCATTCATCATTTTGTATTTCCCAGACATTGTGCTAAACATTTTACATTATTTATTAATCTTAAGATCTTTGTAGGAAGTCAGCATCATTACTGCGCTAACTATATTAAAAAAGAAATGAAGATTCTTAAATTTTAAGTAACTAGCTAAGAGTCATTGAAATTGTAAGTTTCTATTATTACTTGAGCTGAAACCTGTTTTACTGCAGAATCTGAGCCTTTAACAATTTTGAAAGTCACATTTTCACAGCTTAGATTTTATACTGTTAAGCGCTAAAGTCATGCATTTATAAATGTGTGTATATATGTGTGTGTGTGTGTGTGTGTGTGTGTGTGTGTGTGTGTGTTAGTGTTTGTGTGTACACATAAAATGCACAAAGATGGATGTACATATGTATTGAATGGACACAGGATCCAACCCTCAGCATTCTCTAGGGCTAACTTGTCCTGTTTGATCACTCTATTTTTATAGCTGTGGATTAGTCTCACTGATTTTCCATTACATGCTTCAGTGACACCCCAGTGCAGCAGCACTGTGATAATACTATGGTGACTTTGGGAGATACATACCAGTCTAGAGATGTGCAGTAGCCTTCTGGGTGACTGAGGCAGTTCCAAATGGAAGACTATTGAAGAGTATGTGATGATTTCATTTAAGCTTGTCACTCCAAATAAACAAGCCTATGGACAAGGCAGGTTTACAGTCTGCAAAACTTGAGTGTAACTGGTCCTTCCTATTAAAATATACCACCAACAACTTTGATAGCATGCTTAGGAGTCCTTGGGTACTACAACAAAGCATGCAGCTTTTCAGTGAGTCACATCCAAAACACAGACACCAGAAACCCTGAGAATTAATTACACATTACCTATTTTAAATATATTGTGTTAGGGTATGGTACCATTGTAGCACATGATATTGGAACATGCTTACACACACACACACACACACACACACACACACACACACACACACACATATATTTATCTTTTTATAACTGTTTATAAAATATTTTTATATTTTTCATGTTTGTCATTTCTATCTCTAAAATCGTGTTGACCTCGATGTATTCATTTGAGTTGAAAACACCATGTCTATGTACTTTTATATTATCTTAAAAAATATAACTACATTATTTCCCCTTACCTTTCCTCTAACACCCCCATATATCCCTCCTTGTTCTCTTTTAAATTCATGGGCTCTTTTTTCATTAATTTTTGTTGCATATGTATATGTATGTATATATGTATTCCCAATACATAAATACTCCCAAGGTACTCAATCTAGATAATGTTATTTGTATGCTGACTAACTTTTTTTATAAACTGGTTTAAGATACAATCCCTGAACTTCTACTGATTTTTAGTTGCTATTGTTGTTTTGTCTTTTGGGTTTGTTTTTTTCAGGACAGGGTTTTTCTGTGTAGCCCTGGCTGTCCTGTAACTCCCTCTGTAGATTAGGCTGGCCTGGAAATCAGATTCCCACCTGCCTCTGCCTCCTGAGTGCTGGGATTAAAGGCATGCACCACTGTTGCCCGGCTTTCTGCTGTGAACAATACAGTCAATCTTTACCAGTGTTACAACTAGTTAACTGTGACTTTCTGATACAATTTTCATCCTTTTATTTATTCTGAAAACTGCAATATTTTTACCTCTATTATTGATACCTATAGCAGAATCATTTAGAAAAACTGAAATAAAGGACAAAAGGTGACATGAATCCATCTGTATTCACTGGGGTTATCTAGAGTAACAGAATTTGCACAATGAATCTCTCCATATATATAGAAATGAGATTTATCAGAATTACTCACAGGCTGTAGTCCAACTAATCTAACAATGGTTGCCTATGAAGAGAAGGTCTAAGGATCTAGTAGTTGTTCAGTTCATGAGGCTGGATGTCTCAACTGGTCTTCAATATATGCCAGACTCCTGAAAGAGCAGTCTCCAACGCCAATGAAGGAATGGGCTTGCTAGCAGCAAAAGCAAGCAAGCAAAGAGGAAAGGCTTCTTATTCTGTGTCTTTGTATAGGCTTCCTGAAGAAGGCATGACTCAGATTAGAGGTGGTTTTTCCTAGCTCAAGCAGTCTGTATTAAAGATGTGTCTTCCCACCAAAGGTCTGGGCCGCCATTGAGGCCATATCAATGCCCAAGGGCCACACTTTTGCCCGGGGCCACACTGATCTGAGTGGCCTATGTAGCCACTCAGGTCTGAGCTGTGGCAAAAGGCCATGGCAAGGCCCCTGGTTCTATTGCAACCAGGGTCTGTGTTGATGTCTGTGCCTTGTGTTAGTACCTCAGGCCATGGGAGAGCTAGCCCCAGTGTCCTGGGTACCAGAGAACTAGTTCTGCCTCTTGATGGCTGCCTCAGAAGGAGAGCTGCACCCCAGCCCCCTAAGAGAACTGGCCTCAGTGGCATGGACACAAGAGAGCTGGCCCCAAATTTCGATGTCGCTAGAACTGTCCCCCTCGAAGGCTGCTGTAATGGGAAAGCATCTGGCCTCAAACCTTGGAGAGATGGCCCCACCTCTCACCATGGGCATGGGAAGAGTTGTCCCTGATCCTCTCCTGAGGGGGTTGGTCCCAGTGGAAGTCAGAACTGACCAACTCAGCCACCACCTAGGCCCACATCCAGGGCTTTGAGTTGGTCCACCCCAACATCAATCCCATCTTTGATCTGCTGGAGCTCATGAGGCGACCAGTCCTGTGGAACCATAGCCACAGGATCACCATGACTCAGGGCAAAAGCAGGATATCTAAGAGGAGTCTCAGAGAAGGTCCAGTATTGATGGTGTACCAGAAACCAGGGGCCTTGAACCATACCAATGACTCATTGCAATGAACTTCTGCAAGTAAAATTGTTTGGGCAAAAGGGTCTACTGAGTGACACACGCCAGCTCCCAAGGGCACTACAACAAAAGAATATTCCATGGAGAAGTGGAAAAGATTGAGGAGCAAAGTGATTTTCTTTTTTCTATTTATTTTATTTGATTGAGGGAGGGGGAGGCTACAAGGGTGGAGTGCAGATATGGAAGAACTGGGAAATAGTGGCTTGGGTTGCATGATGGCATGAGGTGAAATTCCCAAAGAACTAATACAAAATTATGTTTAAAAAATGTGTCTTCCTGCCTTGAAAACCAGATTTAATATGTTTCTGCCTACCTCACAGATGTGGATTAAAAGTGGATCTTCTGCCGGGTGGTGATGGCATATGCCTTTAATCCCAGCACTCGGGAGGCAGAGCCAGGCGGATCTCTGTGAGTTCAAGGCCAGCCTGGGCTTCAGAGTGAGTTCCAGGAAAGGCGCAAAGCTACACAGAGAAACCCTGTCTCAAAAAAAAAAATGTGGATTTTCCTACTTTAAATTAATCAAAATTTCCTCACAGGTGTTACTTAATTCTAGAGGTAGTCAAGTTGACAAACAAGAATAGCCATCACATCATAAAAAATAAAATTAAATTAAAAACAACAACAACACTTATTTGGAAAGTTTGGAAGACTTCTCATTTAGCATACAAAACAAAACAAACTTGCAGATAATTAAATGTCTTTTCCTCCCCTCTTTCCCTCCATCACTCCCAAAGCTCCACAGAGTGATGGCTATGGCAGGGGCTGCATGATAATTTCAATATTAAAGAGCCTTTTATTCTAGACGTTGAAAAGCAAGAATGGAGAAATTTGATAAAACACATTTTGTAGGGAGTTCATTCAAGGTCTCTGACATCTACCACACAGATGCATGTGAATCTGCAAGGTTTTCCACTCACACTGTGCTCAGTTCTGAAATGCTTCAGGCTGGTACTGACCTACTAAAAAAAAAAAACTCAAAGATTTTATATAAGCATGGGAAGATTACTTAATTTTCCTATTGAGAACTTAGTTATGCAGATCTTTGATGGCAACCATTTGAGATACATGAAGTTCATGGCATTGGGATTAATTAAAACCTGTCCATCTTTGGAGCTATTGTTCTTATGATTTATTCATATATATGTAAGTGTATACAAGCATATGTCAATGTCATGTGCCCATAGCTATCTAAACCAACAAAGATACCTTCTCCAAACTCCAGTTACCATCAAGTTATGATTCCTGTACATTAAGAATCATACCACTTCCAAGTCTGAAGTATGGTAGTAAACTAAAAATATTTATACTTTATACTCTTAATTCTGTGTTTGTTTGTGCTAGCTTGTTTTATGCCAATTTGTCAAAAGATAGAGTTTTCTGAAAGGAGGTAACCTCAGTTGAGAAAATACCTCCATAAGATCTGGTTGTAAATCACTGCTTGAATTAATGATTGATGGTGGAGGGTACAGTCCTTTGTAAGTGGTGCAATCCCTGGACTGGGGTCTTGGGTTCATAGGAAAGCAGGCTGAGCAAGCTATGAAAAACAAGCCAGCAAGCAGCACCCCTCGATGGCCTCTGCATCAGCTCCTGCCTCCAGGTTCCTGCTCTGTTTTGAGTTCTTGCCCTAATTTTCTCAGTGATTGAGTGTTACCTGGAATTGTAAGCTGAAATAAACCATTTCTTTTCCACGTTGCTTTAATTGTGGTATTTTATCACAGCAATAGTAACCCTAACTAGGACACTGTCCATTATCATTTATTTTATTATTTCTATTTAGGAAGGAAAATATTAATTTTTTTTTGAAAAGGAACTAACACGTGTTTAAAATCTTGTTTTTCTGTGAAGGAGCAACTAATCCTGATAATGCCTAATTTCTAAACTATAATAACTGACTGGGCAATTCTTAGGTACCAAAAATTTTATATGACTTAATTCATTAATATTAGTCATATTTTTGACATGAGTTAATTTCAATATATGTGCCATTTCAAGGTTCTTCTTGAAGGAAATAATATAAATTACTTTTAGCCATTTAGAAACCTCTAATTAAATCAATGTGGAAACCTGAGTGTTTGGTGAACACCTATTTGCAGAACCACAATTCTTTGCCACATTTAATTTCCATGTGTGGATCACTCATTTGCTATAGAATTCACTGTTACTACACTACAGATTGTGGGTAATGAACCACTCACAACTTGACAGCAAAATGAATCAGAACAGAGGATTTTCTTACATCTCGAATTTCAGAAGTGTTTTTCAAGCAAGAAAAATCATGTAAATATTTGCCAGACTTAATCCAGAATTTACAAACTGAGCTTCATTAAATTTACCATCAAATGTGGATCACCCAGCACATACTAATTAACCTCCAAGGGAATGCTGCTATGATTGATATTGTGGGGAATGTGGTAACATTGGAAGTATAGCCAGTGCATTTAAACAGTGATAATGGGAAAAGCAAACGAAAGTGTGAAAATAACTTCCAATGTACATGACATTATACAAAATCTAATGTGTTTTCCATTATATTTATTTATTTTGGAGGAGCACTTATGCCATGGGAGTCAGTTCTCTCCTTCCATCATAATGGTCCCCAGGATCAGACTCAGGTCTTCAGACTTGGCAGCAAGCACCTTTGCCCACTGAGCCATCTTGTGGGTTAACAATGCTAGTTTTTAAGTAAAGGTCATAGACGTTAATAGGACTGACCTTTCACTGAGCAGGTGTTATTGGAAGAATCTTCTAGGAAAACCTAAGATTTGAGATGCCTTACATAAGTAGGATGCAAATGAGTTTAAGGGAAATAAGTGATGGTGCAGATATAAGAAAATGAGAATTAATTAAATATTCAGATTTCATGGTGTAGTGGATTCACAGGAAGAACTGCTGGGAGCTCCATGGTCTGTTCTGTACAGGACTCTCTCCACTCTCAACTGAATGTTCAGATTGAGCTTCCTGCTATTATTCAAGAAAATGTTCTGAGAGCCCCAAGTTCAGTTTCTCTTAGTAAACAATATTTGTTATGGTTTGAATCTAAAAATATCTGAGCCGGGCCGTGGTGGCGCACACCTTTAATCCCAGCACTCGGGAGGCAGAGCCAGGTGGATCTCTGTGAGTTTGAGGCCAGCCTGGTCTCCAAAGCGAGTTCCAGGAAAGGCGCAAAGCTACACAGAGAAACCCTGTCTCGAAACACCAAAAAAAAAAAATAAATAAATACATAAATAAATAAAAATATCTGCCTTAAGGGGCATGTGTTAAAGGCTTTGCTGCCAGGCAATAGTTTTTTTGAGAATGATAAAATCTTGAAAATTATAACAGCATTAATGGATTCATACATTGATCAACTCATAGCTGAAGACACCTTTTGGAATTTGAGCATGCTTGGAGGAAGTAGACAGATCTGATGGTAGATCATGCCTTGGCCCTTGCTTTTGGTCATCAGCCCTGCCTCCTCTCCACACTGAAGTGATGGGCTTGTTCCACCCCTCCCAGCCACCATGATACCCATCACCATAGGTCCAGAAACAGAAACAATGGAGACAAATGACTATGGACTGAATCGTCCAAACTCATGGGCTGAAACAAATCCTTCCTGTTTCTATTACAGCTTCAAAAAGCTAACTAACATAAAATACGGTGACATTTGGTTTGAATGTTGGCTCTGAGACAAAGCTGATGAAGTCAGAAAGGCTTAAGATGGAAGTTCTATGGCATGGAAAGAGAATATGATTCATCCATTAAAAATTAATATATTAAGCAGATATGTAATTGTCTGTGTACTGTGGGCAAGGAAACTAAAACTTGCAGCCTCAGTGAGAATTTTCCCTTCTTTGCCAGACAGAACTTATGGTTGCACATGTAACATGTTTTAGCACTGATGTGATGCACTGTCCTCTATTATACTTTTGTGCACACTTTGCTCATGGACAGCAAAGATTTATTAAATGTTGACTTGTATAACTGCATGAAATATATCTCTGGTAAAGAATCACATCAAAACAGATGGAAAATGATATAGAAATTGAGGTACTGGATTGCCACAAAGTCAGTTCTGCTTGTAAAACTCTAATTTTTAGATTTTTAATTAATTTTAATTAATTTTTAAATTTCATTTCAAAGAATTTTTATATAGGAGGCTATGTATATGTGGAAAAACATAGGAGAACAATTTTAATTGTCTTTTGTCAAAATTATTCATCAATAGCATGAAAAAATATTCTGATGTCATCAAGCTTACTTCATATGAAAACAAAATAAAATGAAAAGTAAGAAAATGTTGCCCTGGTGTTTAATAATCTGTTAGTCATAGTATGATTGTGTTGAGTTACAATGCCACCACAGTGACATTAAGAGACTTATTATTGTACTGAAGTTTTCATCTTTCAGGAAAATATATTAACTAAATCTTACTCAAGTTAAATAAAGGCGAAGAAAGCTATCAGTTGTATCCAGAGATAGAACTAGTTTCTCATGTATAGTTTCACCAGTAGGTTTGCTAATTCATATGAACTTTTATTGTCCAGTCTTTAGATTTTAGGACATGACTTCACTCCTGCAATAAACAATCCTGCAAAACTCCACACAACATATTAGTTTTACATCCTTCTCTTCTCAGAAACAAAAACCAGCAATGCCAGAAAATATGTGATATTCCAAGAATATCCTGTATATTATGATACAGATTTAAAAATTTAAAAATTAAAAATTACTTGGAGGTATAATATTTTGGAACAGCAATCTAAAGTAGGCTTTTAGTTAGCTAATTAGTGAGTACTTACTAGGGTGCCATATTGTTCTCAACAGTAGATCTAAGCTCGTCACATAGATGATAATAACTCCAGAGATCCAATGAACATAAACTTCATAGACCATCAGAAATTTTATGCTTTTTTTTCATTTTCATGACAATTTAAGAATATATAATCATACATATATGGTATATTGTTATCAAAATTCTTTAAGTGTATAACAGTTCTTATAACACCATTATCATCATAACAGGAGGTATGGTAGTGGTGTGGCCAACTTATTGTCAGCATGTACAACAACGCTTATCAATCAAGGCTACAACAAAGAATTTTCTTTGGAACAGAGTGTTGAACAAGAACTAAAATGAAACTCATAATATGTTCAAAAGATAGTCAGAATCATCATAAGAGATGATGGCATTTTAAGTCATTTTTGTTTATTACTGAAAACACTGGATTTAACCAACACTACAATAGTGCTTAATAATTTTCTTTATCTCCTATTCAGAAGGGAATTAATTCTAATTCTAAATATATTTAACAAGAAGTTTTGCTTAATATGAAGAGACCAGTGAAGCATAAATTTTAGGACATTATAGTGCACATAAACTATGATTAAGAAGAGAATTCTATAGAACTGGAGAGAACACATGACTAATAGGCAGCTATATCTCACGGAGATGGAATTAGAACTGGGTAGTTGAGTTTTAAAGACAAATTGGATTCAAATATACCAACAATTCTTATCAACTAGTACATTTATGAGTTTTAAATGTAGCATGGAATACTTTCTGATTCTTAATAAGGTCCATTATGGAAAAAAAATCTAAGGACTCACATAGACTTTATAGAAAAGATGGAAGAAATTAATTGCAAGGGAGAAGTGGTAGAGTGACGACCAGAGGCATCAGACATATCCATGAGCTTGCCCTCATTTCAAAATCCACATGCACTGAGTGTGCATGCTAGGAATGATGGAGTGAGACAATAATAATTAGTAGACTGAAGAATGTGTACTTCATCAGGAGAAGAGATGGAGGAATACATGGATCAGGGCAGTATGGGACAGGCAGGACATCTGTAGCAGAGCAGTCAAATATTTTGTGCTTGGGAAATGTTAATTTGTTACAGGAACATTGTGCAGAGGGGATTATACAATGAAGTTCCAGAGCAGGAAGATGCAGAAGGATGCTCTTGGCAATAACCCACATGTGTGATGCCATATGCTGCATTGTCTCCAATGTGCTGAGGCATAAAATCGGGATGAAATCATCTGTACAAATATTTCTGCAAAAGAAATGTATCTGAGGGGTTTCTCCCTCAGCTCCAAGTAAGTGTTTGATTATCTCTGCCCCATTCAGCCACTGAAATACCTTAAGTCATTAGACTGTGATAATCATAAATCTCTGTTACATAGTAATTTGCATAATACCTAGCACACCACAGGTGTTCAAAAGACCTGGCTATATGACTGTGTCATGCAGCATGTCACTCCAGTAGATAGTAAGGTTCTGAATTTTTTAGATGCTATTGCCTGAATTAACATGTGCATATATTTTGTGAAAAATCAAACCTCTGAAAATCTCAATATTTTAGGTCTTAATTTTAAGAGTATCCTAAGAGAAAAATTGATATTTTTTCCTGTCATGTGCCTGCTAAACAAGGATACTACTTCAGAGTTATGTCATCAACCCTTGGAAACCGTTTTGAAAATGATGTTCAATCATTAAAGTTGCTGACATAGTCATAAAATATCATTTTTTTCCATGTTTAAGGGCAGCAGATTTCTTAAGCGTTGGTGATGGTGCAAGACAACAAACCAAAAATATCTGTGCAGGGTATGAGAATATTTTTCCCATTTAGAAGTTCAGAGAACACAATAAGGAGACATAATTACTGATCATTAATAAACTTAAATCCTAAACTGACTTCCTAACAAGAACTATTATCAAACAATTGCACAGAAAATGAGACAAGTCCTGTGGTTATTTCACAGAATTACTATTTTCAAAAGTCCAGAATTTTATTGATTGCATGAAAAATTGTAAGGCCCAAAAGTATATTAAGCATCCAATAAATACAAAAAATAAATCATTCAGTTTTATTACTTAGTAGGAAAGTACATATTAAAACTTACCCACACTTATGAAGATCAATATGCATACTATATACAGGTACTACCCTATATTTGTAAATATATATAGTAAGAGAATAACTAAAATGAAAAGCATCCATCCAAAGTATTAGTGAAAATGTGTAGCAGTCAGAACTCCTTCTCATAGAAAGTTGGTAGGGAATATAGATTGTTACACTTGCTTTGGAAACCTGGAAGTATCTTCTCAAATTGATCACATTTCAATAACTCAAATTCTGGGTATACATACATTAGAAATCCATGTCTGTTCATTTAGAGGAGTATCATAACAGAACTGTTAATAAGATCCTACTGTTGAAATCTACTGAAACATCCAACAATAAAATGAAATATAATATGAAATGGAAATGTACTCAAATAGAATCCTATGCAGCAAAATAATTAAAAACTATAATTACATGTAATGAAATAATTGATATTTTTGAAGGTAATACAAAAATAGAAGAGGTAAGGTGTAAATGTGTACTATATGCTTACATTTATGTATCTTAA
This sequence comes from Peromyscus eremicus, assembly GCF_949786415.1. Taxonomy (NCBI): domain Eukaryota; kingdom Metazoa; phylum Chordata; class Mammalia; order Rodentia; family Cricetidae; genus Peromyscus; species Peromyscus eremicus. Next base: position 47,676,304 of record NC_081428.1, on the reverse strand, counting down.
CAATCAACAAAAACATATGGTTTTGAAATTAGGTTGATGGATGTTTTAGGAAAGGGTAACTAAAGAGCCCATGGCAGCATCTGTTACTGCAAAAGCAGTTCAGGTTTGTTGACTGGTGTGATGTAAACTTTAAGAAAAAGAGATGTGAACTTGTGATTTGTGCTTTTATATGAATGTTATATTTCATTAAAACTTTAAAGATTTTGTCTTTTAATGTCATAGATTTGATGGCCTCACTATTGCATTCAAGTATAAAGTACATTTTTATTAGTCAAATAAAAATTAGGCCAGGAAGGAATGTATTTGTCATCTTCAGATAAAATTTGACGTTTTGGTAGCATTTATTTTGTTAGGTTTTAGTGTTATTATTCAACTATAGAGACAAATTGTATTCAGTTTTTGCTATGGAAACATAAAGAAATGTTGCCTACACAGTCTTTAAATCTAAGTGATGCATACAGCTTCATTCATCATTTCTTTCCTCACTGTGAACCTCATGTTGTGAGCTTTGTATCATGTAGAATTCATGACAACTCAGAGATTCTCTCATAGATCCAACTCACAGATAACTGAAACAGGTTATATTTATGTTACAAAATTTTCATTCTAGATAGTCTAAAACTACCATTAGTATGAAGGAAATGGTCTCTATTTCTTGACATTTACAAGCATTTGGGTGATTTTTATAAATACTTTACCCCATGATTCATATGTAACTGGTCTTTAAGTGCTAGGTAAATATAGATATTCTTGTTTTCCTTCCAAAAACAGGAGAAAAAAAGGAGAGAAAAATGAATCTTTGTAAATCGTCAGATGATTAAGGATAATATCAATACTGCTAACTTTTTTTTTTATTTTTTATTTTTTTAAATTTTTATTTTGCAATACAATTAAGTTCTACATACAGGCACAGATTCCCTTGTTCTCCCCCCTCCCACCTCCCTCACCTTCCCCCCAGCCTGCCCCCCATTACAATCTCCTCCAGGGCAAAGCCTTCCCCACAGACTGAGATCAACCTGGTGGACTCAGTCCAGGTAGGTCCAGTCCCCTCCTCCCAGGCCGAGCCAAGCGACCCTGCAGAGGCCCCAGGTTTCAAACAGCCAACTCATGCAATGAGCACAGGACCCAGTGCCACTGCCTGGATGCCTCCCAAACAGATCAGGCCAATCAACTGTCTCACCCACTCAGAGGGCCTGATCCAGTTGGTGACCCCTCAGCCATTGGTTCATATTTCATGTGTTTCCGTTTGTTTGGCTATTTGTCTCTGTGCTTTATCCGACCTTGGTCTCAACAATTCTCTCTCATATAAACCCTCCTCATTCTCGCTAATTGGACTCCCAGAGATCCACCTGGGGCCTAGTCATGGATCTCTGCATCCAGATCCCTCAGTAGTTGGATGAGGTTTTTAGCACGACAATTAGGGTGTTTGGCCATCCCATCACCAGAGTAGGTCAATTCGGACTGTCTCTCGACCATTGCCAGCAGTCTGTTGTGGGGGTATCTTTGTGGATTTCTGTGGGCCTCTCTAGCACTTTGTTTCTTCCTATTCTCATGTGGTCTTCATTTACTATGGTCTCCTATTCCTTGTTCTCCCTCTCTGTTGTTGATCCAGCTGGGATCTCCCACTCACCCAAGCTCTCTTTCCCTCGACCCTCGCCCTTCACTACCCCCACTCATGTCCAGGCTGTTCATGTAGATCTCATTCCATTTCTCTGTCATTGGGCGATCCCTGTGTCTTTCTTGGGGTCCTGTTTTCCAGGTAGCCTGCCTGGTGATGTGAGTAGCAGTCCAGTCATCCTTGTTCCACATCTAGTATCCTGTTATGAGTGAGTACATACCATGTTTGTCTTTCTGAGTCTGGGTTACCTCACTCAAGATGATTTTTTCTAGGTCCATCCATTTGTCTGCAAACCTCATGATGTCATTGTTTTTCTCTGCTGAGTAGTATTCCATTGTGTATATGTACCACATTTTGTTTATCCATTCTTCAGTTGAAGGGCATCTAGGTTGTTTCCAGGTTCTGGCTATTACAAACAATGCTGATATGAACATAGCTGAACAAGTGCTCTTGTGGTGTGGTTGAGCATTCCTTGGGTATATGCCCAAGAGTGGTATAGCTGGATCTTGGGGGAGATGGATTCCCAATTTTCTAAGAAAGTGCCATATTGATTTCCAAAGTGGTTGTACAAGCTTGCATTCCCACCAGCAGTGGAGGAGAGTTCCCCTAGCTCCACATCCTCTCCAGCATAAAGTGTCTTCAGTGTTTTTGATCTTAGCCATTCTGACAGGCATAAGGTGGTATCTCAGAGTTGTTTTGATTTGCATTTCCCTGATGATTAGGGATGCTGAGCAATTCCTTAAATGTCTTTCAGCCATTTGAGTTTCCTCTGTTGAGAATTCTCTGTTTAGTTCTATAGCCCATTTCTTAATTGGACTGTTGGGCATTTTGATATCTAATTTCTTGAGTTCCTTATATATTCTGGATATCAGTCCTCTGTCAGATGTGGGATTGGTGAATATCTTTTCCCATTCTGTAGGCTGTCGCTTTGCTTTGTTGACCGTATCCTTTGCCCTACAAAAGCTTCTCAGTTTCAAGAGGTCCCATTGATTGATTGTTTCTCTCAGTACTGCTAACTTTTGTTGGTAGAATGCACACTAGATACAACGTGACATGATGTAAGCGGCACTCAACCCAAAAGTCTTTCTCCCTCTTCACATCACCACTAACTAAACCCAAGAAAAGACTTGCCTCCCAACATAGAAGCATCCTGTGAATGGCTAACTAACTGTCCTTAAAAATAGTTCAGTGTCATTAACTAAACATAAACTGAGTAATTGTCATGTACAAGAGGAATCCAAGGAGACACCATGGAAAATTCCAATTTGTTGTCTCTGTTGGATGATGGAACAGAAAGGGAAAATTAGGAAATAACTAAGGATATAAAAAAAAAAAAGGAACCAGATCCCAATTGCTGCTAATGAATTAATACTGGTTTGTCAAATAAAACAAAGGTATTAAACCAATGAAAGATTTCAGTAGTATGGGATACTAAGGATAGAGAGAACATTTAGGAGCCCTCTTTTATATTTTTATTTCTGTAAATCTAATTGTGTACTTTTTAAAGTGTTCAAGATATGACAGGTGGACCGTCTTGACAACAGACAGGTAGGAAGAATGCTTTGACTTATAATGTGCATAATTAGCATGTTACTTGACACAGGGTCTTCATTAACACAGGTGACATAAGTGGATAAAACATAATCAGTTATGCATCCTTTTTCTGCTCATGTGAAATACAACTTTAATTAGCAATTCAGTGCTGTGTCTAACATCAGGTTCCAGAGATAGCCTGGTATTAAACGTCTTGCTAGTCATGCTTCCTTGCTCATCTACTAAACTCCCCTTACCTTAGTTTCTCCCACTGGTTTCGTACATGACAACTAGGCAACTTAAGAGTGCTTGTGAAAAGGGGAGAAAATGGCAGCGCAGAATGGATAATGAAAAACCATTTCATAAAGCACTGTTACAAAACACTGGAAAACAGACACAATGAATCTACAACACTAGGGCAAAAGTTTGAAAACCAGATATTATGTATTTGGATGTTTGGGGGAGCACATGGAATTATAGAATAAACGTCATCCTTGGAAAGAATCAATTGATTTGCAAGGATAAATGTAAGAGAAGAGTAATGATTATAAAGACAACTAATTTCCAATATCAATTATAAATGTTAAAAAAAACCTTGTGAGTTAATCATCTTTGAAAAAGTATGATACATTTGAATCGGGCTTATGAGTAAGGTGAAACTTATTTAGACCTTAAGTTTTAAATTTAATGTTACTTATTTATTAGTGGAGAGTTGCTAAGTGTGTGGGGAGATGAGAAAGGATGCAGAACTGACTGTGGTTTATCCACTTATGTCACCTGTGTTAATGAAGACCTGTGTCAAGTAACATGATAATTATGTACATTAGAAGTAAAAGCACTCTTCCTATCTGTCTATTGTCAAGACAGTCCACCGGTCTTATTGTGTGTATGAGTGTGCCCAGTATGTTATGTAGATAAGAGTACAATTGCTGAAATCAGTTCCCTCCTTCCACGTGTGAATCCTGGAGACTGACTCAGAGTACCAGGCTCGGTGGCAAGCTCCTTGATCCACTCAGCCGTTTCTCTCACCCTTTGTCATAGATTTTGAATCTCAAAATCCAAATTTTATAGCATAGGCTCTATGACAGTGGTCACCTCGACTGCCTCACTCATGATGTGGAGAGAAATTGGTGGTGTGGTTACTTAACAAGTAGTCAAAGCTTGAGCCAGGGAACAGAAAAAGCTAAATAAATCTTTATAACTGTCCTTTCTTTGAACTGCCAAAGGACTGCACAAGAATTATTTCAGTAACCTAATGATCTCCTTTAGCTCCCATTTCTTAGAAGTTTCAATAGCAAATAATTTTGCCCTGGAGAAAAAGACATTGATCACAATCAATCCCTAACATAAGCAATTGAACATTCCTCTTTTAGCAGTGGTCAAATCATACCCATTAATAAAATTTCTGGGTGATTAAAATATGACAGATTATCACATAAGGATACACTTTATAGAAAAGTTTTGAGCTGTACAATTAACTCCAGAAGGCAGCCTCATAGTCTCCTGTTCCCTGTGTTCAATAATAGGTAAAGAAAAAGAAGAGCATAGAAGGGGAAGGGAAAGGCAATGATGGAGCATGGAGGACAGAAAAGGAGAGAAGAGAGGAGAGGAGAAGAGAGGAGAGGAGAGGGGAGGGGAAGGGAGGGGAAGGGAGGGGAGAAGAGCACAGGAGAAGATAGAAGAGAGGAGAACAGAGGAGAGGAGAGAAGAGGGGAGGAGAGAGGAGGGAAGAGGAGAAGAGAAAGTAAGGAGAGGACAGGAGAAGAGATGAAAGGAGAGAAAAGAGATGAGAAAGGAGGGGAGAGTAGGAGAGACAGGAGGAAAAAGAGAGGACAGGATCTCAAGCAGAGCTGGAATCTGGAGGCAGGATCTGATGTAGAGGCCATGGAAGGGTGCTGCTTATTGGCTTGCTCCTCATATCTTGCTCAGTCTGCTTTCTTATAGAATCTAGGACCACCAGCCCAGGGATAGCATCACCCACAATATGCTGGACCCTCCCTCATCCATCACTAATTAATAAAATACTTTATAGCCACATCTAATAGTGGCATTTTCTTTTTTTTTACTTAAATATTTTATTCATTTTGCATACCAACCAGAGATCTTCCTCTTATCCCTCTTCCCGCTTCCCCTATCCCCGCCTAACACTCCCTTCTCAACCCACCCTTCATCCCCTCCTCCAAAAGGGTAAGTTCTCCCATGAGGGGAGAGCAAAGCCTAGGACATTCATTTAAGGCAGGATCCAGTAGAGACATTTTCTTAACTGAGGTTCACTCCTTTCAGATAACTCTACCTTGTGTTAAGCTGACATAAACCTAGCCATCACACTCGGCAAGAACACAAAATGAGGTCAGGCTGTTTGCATTAAATGGTGGTGTAGAATGCAATTTGACTTTCTTCTTATACTGTATATAAAAATAATAAATAAAGAAATGAATGGCAATCAAGGCTTTAGTATAAGTTCTGAAACCATAAAGTCCCTAGAAGAAAATCTTGATGTAGGTCTTGGCAATTATTTTTGGAGATGATGCAAATCATTGTCAATAAAAGCAAAAATCTGAGTGCATCAAACTGAAAACGTTCTGAAAATCAAAGGAAAGAGTAAAATGGAAAGGCAGTCTACAGAGTGGAACAAAGCATTTTCAAATTATGTATCTCATCATTATTAATAGGAAAATATATAAGGCAGTCACAAAATGAAAGAACAAATAAATAAATAAATAAGAAAATAGAGGAAGGAAGTGAAAGAGACAAGGCAACAACATTTTAAAATGAGCAAGGACATGACTAGAAATTTTTCTAAGAGAAAATACAGCCAACAGGAGTTACATGAAAAGATATTCATCATTATTAATATAGTCAAAGAAATGAAAATCAAAAATACAACAAGATACCACATCACACCTCTTTGGATGACTATTATAAAAATACAAGAAAAGCCCAGTTCCCTAATGGCTAAGGTTATTCAATACTTAGGGTTTTTTTTATTTCTTCTTTTGAAAACTCTCTTTACAGATCGGTACTCACTTTTTCATTAGATAATTTGTTTTCTTTATTATTTACTTTTAGAGTTCTTTATATATTCCGGATATTAACCCTTTATTTGATGTATTGCTAACAATGATTATCTCCCACCTTTTGAGGATCATCTTTACTTGATTGTTTCCTTGGCTGTATAGATTTTGAGGGTCCATTTGTCAATTGTTAGACTTATTCCTTCACCTACATCTAGTAGAGTGCTGCCAATGTTTTATTCTAGAATTTTCATTGTTTCAGAATTCTCATAGAAGTGTTTGGTCCATTTTGGAGTTTTGTACAGTGTGATACACTAATTGTACTCTACACATGACCACCCAGTTTTTTTCTTATTCATATGTTTTTTTTTTCTCATATGTGTTTTGGTCTCTTAGTTATACATCAAGGACCTGTAGTTATTTACTTGCACTCATGCTTTTGTGTATATTTTTCTCTGTGTGCTAGCACCATGTTGTTTTAATTATTATAGGTTCGTATCGTAGCTTGAACTCTGAAATGGTAATCCTTCCATCATTTTTGTTTGTTTGTTCGTTTTTAGATCAGGGTTGCTTTGGCTTTTGAAAGTATTTTGTGCTTCTGTGTGAGTTTTAAGATGATTTTTCAATTTGTATGAAAAATGTTGTGGAAACTTTGATTACAATTTCACTGAATCTATAAATGGCCTCTGGTAAAATTATCGTATTTGAAATATCAGTTTTACCAATACAATAGCATGCTCTTTATATTTTCTAGTATTTTTCTCAATCTTTTTCTTTTCTCAGATTTAAAGTTTTCATCTTTGATTAGGTTACTCCTTAATATTTTATTTTCTTTGAAGCTATTGTGAACAGAGCATTTTAAAAATCTCTTTCTTGGTATAGTTGTTATTGGTGTATAGAAAGGCTATTGAATTTTGGAAGTTGAACTTTATCCTGCCTTTTTGCCATAGGAGATGGTAATTTCTTGAAGTTTCCTAGTGGACTTTTATGACCTCTTATGTATAATGTGATATCATAATCAAATAGGAGTGATTTGACTTATTTTCCTGTTGAATTCCTTTAGTTTCCTTATCTTATTGCTCTAGATAATGTTTTAAGTCCCAGAATGAAAGGGAGTGAGAACAAGATGATGCTGACTGTGGTTTTGTCACATGTAGCTTTTATTATATAGAGATATAGTCTTTCCAATCCCATCCATTCATAAAGGCATGTTGGATTTTGTCAAAGGCCTTTTCTATATATTGAGATGATCATCAAATATATATTCAATATATAAGAAAGAGAATTAGCTAGGGTTTTATTATAGAATATTATATAAATATTAAAGTGTTGTTTCCAAAATTCTAGAAGGATGTCTCAGATTAAGTTTGATGATGTTCTTTCAAATGAAGGAACTAGAGTTTATATATTGAAAGCATGATGAAAAATACAAATCCATACACATTTCCATATGCATTCATGTTACCGAGTTTCAAGAACACTAAAAGAACATTCAGTATTGATTGTGGATATATCTCAGCATTATTTCCATGTTTCCAAGATTTTGTTGTGGGTATATATCACTTTTAAAAACAAAAAGGAATTTATATTAATTTAAATCATTTACTAATTGAAACATACACATTAGCTTTGGAAAATTGAATGAACTAACTTTTTGTCAGAGTTGCCTAAAAAGAGAAGAAAATGGAGCAAAACAAACTTAAACATAAATACTAAATTTATTTAGAGATTTTCCATGGGAACTGAGGATGCTTTCCAGTTTTTGTTCTGTAAGTTTTACCATGTACATTCTCAGAGAAAGCAACCAATCACAACAGGTTACAAAATATTGCTATTTTACAATACCTGCATTTCTGACTCCTAAGAACCAAGGTTTCATGAAAAATTCTAATATATTTTTAAGGAGACAAAAACAAGCCTATGAAAAATACATACAGGATAGCATTTAATTTTAATGGTATGTGGTACATTTTAAGCATATGTACCTAAGCATAAAAATATATATGTACGTAATTTTATTTTAAAAGTTTGGTGGGATTTATATCAAATTGAGCCTAAGAGTCTCGTCTGAGAAAAGGTCTGCAGGATGGGACCTGGAGTCAAGGGTCAACAGAGCTGCTTTGTGCACTCTGTTTTATTTGCAATATTCACACTGAGTAAACCATTACTTATGTGTAATGTTCAGTAACTAGCTATTTTTAAATGCATTTTTAAAAATGTCACCTTGGCCCTTCTATACTCACCTTTAAAATAGGCAAGGAATGTCTGATAACTTGTGTAAATGGAGAGAGTATATCCACTCAAGCTTTCACGGGAAGGTAGATGTACTCTACAAACATCCCTGAAACATTCCAAGCATTACTTTCTTTGCCACATGACTCTGTGACCGCAACATCACCTGAGAATTATTAGCTGTTAGAATTATTAGACGCCCTATCCCACACCTGTACAGAAACTTGAAGAATGGATTTCAAAGTTTTATACTTTCTATTTTGAAAAGCATTCTGGGATTTGCCAGTACACACTAAACTCTGAAAATCACCATTAAAATGTGTTAGAATGCATTGTTTTGAAAGCTTGTATTTTTTTTTTAAATTTAAATTTTAATTTTGCAATACAATTCAGTTCTACATATCAGCCACGGATTCCCTTGTTCTCCCCCCTCCCACCTCCCTCACCTTCCCCCCAGCCCACCCCCCATTCCCACCTCCTCCAGGGTAGAGCCTCCCCCGAGGACTGAGATCAACCTGGTAGACTCAGTCCAGGTAGGTCCAGTCCCCTCCTCCCAGGCCGAGCCAAGTGATCCTGCATAGGCCCCAGGTTTCAAACAGCCAACTCATGCAATGAGCACAGGACCCAGTCCCACTGCCTGGATGCCTCCCAAACAGATCAAGCCAATCAACTGTCTCACCCATTCAGAGGGCTTGATCCAGTTGGGGACCCCTCAGCCATTGGTTCATAGTTCATGTGTTTCCATTTATTTGGCTATTTGTCCCTGTGCTTTATCCAACCTTGGTCTCAACAATTCTCGCTCATATAAACCCTCCTCATTCTCGCTAATTGGACTCCCAGAGCTCCACCCAGGGCCTAGCCATGGATCTCTGCATCCAGATCCCTCGGTAGTTGGATGGGGTTTCTAGCACAACAATTAGGGTGTTTGGCCATCCCATCACCAGAGTAGGTCAGTTCGGGCTGTCTCTCGACCATTGCTAGCAGTCTGTTGTGGGGGTATCTTTGTGGATTTCTGTGGGCCTCTCTAGCACTTTGCTTCTTCCTATTCTCATGTGGTCTTCATTTACCATGGTCTCCTATTCCTTGTTCTCCCTCTCTGTTGTTGATCCAGCTGGGATCTCCTGCTCCCCCAAGCTCTCCCAACCTCATCCCTCACCCTTCACTACCCCCACTCATGTCCAGGCTGTTCATGTAGATCTCATTCCATTTCTCTGTCATTGGGCGATCCCTGTGTCTTTCTTGGGGTCCTGTTTTCCAGGTAGCCTGCCTGGTGATGTGAGTAGCAGTCCAGTCATCCTTGTTCCACATCTACTATCTTCCTATGAGTGAGTACAAACCATGTTTGTCTTTCTGAGTCTGGGTTACCTCACTCAGGATAATTTTTTCTAGGTCCATCCATTTGTCTGCAAACCTCATGATGTCATTGTTTTTCTCTGCTGAGTAGTATTCCATTGTGTATATGTACCACATTTTGTTTATCCATTCTTCAGTTGAAGGGCATCTAGGTTGTTTCCAGGTTCTGGCTATTACAAACAATGCTGATATGAACATAGCTGAACAAGTGCTCTTGTGGTGTGGTTGAGCATTCCTTGGGTATATGCCCAAGAGTGGTATAGCTGGATCTTGGGGGAGATGGATTCCCAATTTTCTAAGAAAGTGCCATATTGATTTCCAAAGTGGTTGTACAAGCTTGCATTCCCACCAGCAGTGGAGGAGAGTTCCCCTAGCTCCACATCCTCTCCAGCATAAAGTGTCTTCAGTGTTTTTGATCTTAGCCATTCTGACAGGCATAAGGTGGTATCTCAGAGTTGTTTTGATTTGCATTTCCCTGATGGTTAGGGATGCTGAGCAATTCCTTAAATGTCTTTCAGCCATTTGAGTTTCCTCTGTTGAGAATTCTCTGTTTAGTTCTATAGACCATTTCTTAATTGGACTGTTGGGCATTTTGATATCTAATTTCTTGAGTTCTTTATATATTCTGGATATCAGTCCTCTGTCAGATGTGGGGTTGGTGAATATCTTTTCCCATTCTGTAGGCTGTCGCTTTGCTTTGTTGACCGTATCCTTTGCTCTACAAAAGCTTCTCAGTTTCAAGAGGTTCCATTGATTGAATGTTTCTCTCAGTGTCTGTGCTACTGGTGTTCTATTTAGGAAGTGATTTCCTATGCCAATGCATTCAAGACTACTTCCTATTTTCTCTTCTAGCAGGTTCAGAGTAGCTGGATTTATGTTGAGGTCCTTGATTCACTTGGACTTAAGTTTTGTGCACGGTGATAGATATGGATCTATTTGTAGCCTTCTACATGTTTATATCCAGTTATGCCAGCACCATTTGTTGAAGATGCTTTCTTTTTTCCATTGTGTACTTTTGGCTTCTTTGTCAAAAATCATATGTTCATAGTTTGTATAATAAATCATTGATATTATTAATCATATTTCAATTTAGCTACAGAATTCAAACTTGGAAGAAAGCATTAACTTACAAACCCATTAAGTGTAGTTTATATCCAATCTGATTCTTGTTACTTGGAAGAATGCCAATTCTATCTGAGTTCTACCTCTTATAATGACCATTTAAACCAGTCCCAACCAAAGTACATAAACAGATTCACATTTTGATGAATAACTTAACACTTACTTGGCTGTTTTATTTTGGGTATGTGGATGTGCTGCCCTGAAGACAGTAGCCATCTTGGAACTGGGAGGATAAAGGCCATATGCTGAGGATATCATGTTATGAAAGAAACTGAGGCTGACTAGGGACTCTTTGATATCATGGGCATGGAACGACTTCTGACCTAGATTTCCAAAGTAAACTTTTATTTGGCAAAGCCTCTATCATTTCATGCAATCTGATTCAATCTTAGCATAGAAAACAATGCGGAAATTCTGATTTGGGTCAGCAGAAGATGCAAAACATAATAGAATGTGGAAAGATAAAATATGAGAGACACAAGATACATGTGGGGCAGAGGAGTGGGTGTTGGGAAATATCAATAACAAGAGAAAGCCCATTGCATCTCTTAGATGCTCCAGACCGGCTGTGAATTTTCCTTCTTGCTCAGTTATAAATTTGCCTGCCAGCATCTGACTCTGCTCATCCAGAAACAGCTTTCATATTTCTATTATCTGGGACACCATCTGACAGGTGTTTTTTTTCAGACTATCAGGCAAATGCCCCAAATACGAGTAAGCTGCCTCTTTGTAACACAGGCTCACTGCAGACACATGGGAAGAACGATTTGGAAAGATGAGTCAGGAGAACCTCCATGTTGGCACATTAACACTTTTGGGTCTTCAGTATCTAGCAGGACTCACCATGACCCATGACCTCTTTTCACACCCACTTACAAAAATCTGAAAGGTGCTGACAAACCCTTTAGAAGTTTCAGTCTTCTTTTATTCTTATTCTTTTGTGGGGGAGATAATTATCCTATGGTATCACATTCTGGCCCTGCTCTCCAGTAAGAGACAGGAATTTGTTCCCCTAGATATGCAGATACCATCCCCTTACACTGTAGTCCTGATTTCAGAGAGTTGTAGTTCAATGCAGCTAAGTTTTTCCCACAGGACCTCTTTTCCTCCTTTTTACAAATGTGGGCTCATCTAATATGCCTTTCTTGTGTAATGCTGTCCGTTGATGGCATTGGAGATTCGACACCTTTCTGGGGCTAGGAGTCTATTCATTTCCAAAGAAAGCTTCTCCACTTGTTTTCTACTCTCTTATAATAGAAGCAGCACTCTCAGCTCTGGCACAAAACAAACACCACCACTTCTTACTCTTAGTGCTGTGCTAGCCTTCTAGGGCCTTGCCTGTATTATGCGTCTCCCTGTGTGGCTGTACAGTATTGGAATAGCTTTTGGTAATATTTGTATGAAGCCTCAACATTAAATAAAATTCCACTGTAAATAAGCCTGTTTGTGGTGGGATTTATTTTTAATTTTTAACAACAACTTTGAAATGTACAAATTAAAGAAATCTTTTTGGCAACTTCTAGCAGTCGTATATTTATTTCCACAGTGAAGAATCACATCCCATGACGTTGAATAGCTAATAACCCAATTCTAAACATAAATCATAGTTACATCTGCTCTGGCATACCTATGGTCAATTCTCAGGTCATTTTATTCAGTCTGGCTGGGGGAATAGGAGATGTTCTGGGTAGCCTACTAAGCCGATAATTTGCCCTCCTTTCATTTATGTGTTGGTGGCATATTTTGTTCCACTATGGTCAAAGAAGTTGACAGCTTATTAATAAAACCCAGGAAGACAACCACTCTTTCACATATTTCTATTTTCTTGATGGAAAATCTGAAGCACGAGAAGTCTTTGATTTTTGTACCCAAGTGCAAAGCTCCTACTGAGCACATTTCTACTCAAAGACAGTGAATGGTGCTTTTGACATTTACAAGAGCTCTGTAATTCCCAGAGAATTAGGCTGAAATGAGGAATGGAAATATGGTACCTTGAATGCAGGGCACTGGCTGTTAAGAGTGCTTTGCTTTCCTCCTGTTATTAACTGTATGCTTTGCTCTTCAGCTTCAAGAGAAACTATGCCAGTTCACAGGAGGCTGAAAATGCCTTTGACAATTTCAATGAGTACTTATAGGATTAAGATGTTTCCATCCACAAGTATGTGTTCAATGATGACTCATTGGCCCATGCAGGTGGCCACTTGATTAACAATACACTTCACTCAAGGGTGACCTATGACAGGCAGGAACAGCTTGGTGTGCATCAGAACAGCATTCTTTCGACCCACTTCTCTGAGTTCTCAGCAGCTTCTGAAACTCTTGACATGGGCAGTTTACTATTGTATGAAGGAGGGTCTGAGAAAGAAAGAGGCAGTGGCAGCAACCTCCCAAGCATCCTAATGCAGTGGAGCATAACATAAAGGTAGCTCTCCTTTGAGTTGATGTATCTGTGAAAGGGTAAGGGTCAATCTGTGTCCTGCAAGGGCTGTGTTCACTGCCACAGTAATAAACCCTAGGGCCTTCTGGTCCAGGGTGCTCACATCACTGCTGATGAGGGAGGGGCACTCTCACCTCATAGCAGCATCCTTTGGAGATGTGTAATGATCAATAATCTGTTAAAAGCAGCAGGTACCACTTCTCCTGTACGTCTGTAACTGGCTCTGTATCTACAGGTTTTAGTTCTGATTTTTCTTTTCAGACTTTATACCGTACCTTATGGAACAAATAGCCTTTACCCAACTGTTGATAATTTCTCAAGAATGTTAATCAATATCAAGTCATGGTAAGATACTGTTTTTTTTTTAATATTTAATCATAGTAAACAAACTTGACATGAGTTTAGATATACTTACCATACATGAAAGTTCAGTTGACAATGAGAAATTGGTCCCATAATCTATAATTTATTGTTGTATATATTTGATGTATTATTTATCTAACCCCCAGTATACATGTAAATTAGTTTTAAACTTGCTGACATGTAATCTCTATGAGAAAATATTATTAATCAGTGTAGAGTGTTTATATATAGTTCTTTTTTTTAGCTTTGTATTCTCGAGTCAAAAAGTTTGAAAATTATCTAATCTTTCCCCACCTCTTTTAATAGTGGGGTTAGGTTTAGATGTCACAATGGCATTTAATCCTGTAAATTCCTAACACACATATGGAATTTAAATAGGCATACAATCAAGTACAAAGCAAATGATTTTGGACAAAGCCATAGTCACATGTCAACTAGTTCAGTACCACAGTCAACAGCATTATCACCTTATAGAGCCCATTTGTACCTGAGCCATCTTTCCACCCTTGTTCCTGGTTTTTGTAATCTGTTTTGTATCTCTATAGTTTGTGTTATAAAGAATGTGATAAAAAATAGAATGAAACATTGTATTCTTTTGAGTCTGCTTCCCTGCATTTAGTGAAACACCTATAAAATCTACATGATAACTACGTCTGTCTAGGTTTCTGTGAATCAGCATGGCAGTCCTTTATAGCATTGAACAGTTTTGTGCTTTATGGATGAAGCATAATCCATATGGTAAATGGTAAATAATCTGTAAAAGGCTATATTGTTTATTAACAGTTTATCATTTTCAAGATTAAAAATGGAGCATCTCTCAACTTTCATAAGTAGAATTTTGCATAAATATAATTGCTTTGTATAAATTTACAAAATTTAGACACTGCAAATACTCAGTTCAGTTCCACTCAATATATTTACAGATGCATGAAACCATAGCGTAGTTTTGAAAGTGTTTGATACCGTCCAAAAGAAACTCTATCTCCACTGTCACCCCTGGTCTTCACATATGCCTGCCATCCAAACTGCCATTCTCTTTTCTGTCTTGCCTTTTCTAAAGATTTCATTCCCATAAAAGTGGATTTTCTCCCCATCTTGGTTTTCAGCATTGTTTGTATGATGTGTCAGTGTGAGGATGTCTTTGTAATCATACTTGGAGTTTGTTGAACTCCCTAGGCTTGTGTTTTATTGTTTTTTTTTTTTTTTAAGATTTATTTCTTTGAACGTCTTTTCTACTTTTTAGTATACTCAACCTCCTCTTGCTCTTCTCATTACACAAGTGCTGTTGTGGTTAATAGTAGCCCACTTTCCTTGAGTCTCTGAGTCTTTGTTCAGTTTTCTTCATTCGTGTGTGTGTGTGTGTGTGTGCGAGAGAGAGAGAGAGAGAGAGAGAGAGAGAGAGACAGAGAGACAGAGAGACAGAGAGACAGAGAGACAGAGAGACAGAGACAGAGCAAGAGTATAAATGTTCGAGATTAAATAATCTAATAATCTCTATTACTTAGTTTAGTCCCTATTATGAAATTGTTTTAATTATTATACTTTCAATGTTAAAATTTCAATTTTCTGTCTTAATCATATGTCTTCATTGATATTTTCTATTGATTCCATCATCATGTCTTGGCTTTTAAAATTCTAGTGTCTCATAGCCATTGGTCATTTGAGTCTTTTATTTTCATTGAAGATCTACATATCGTTGTTCTCATGGGAGCAATTGTTTATTTCTGTGGACCACATTTTTTTCTAGGGGATGAATTAAATTTTCTTAGGTCTTTGGATATCTCATACATTTTTCTACATACTGGGTATTTTACAGAGCATGTAGTAGTAACACTAGGTAGTGGCCATCCATCTGGAGCTTGTTGCTGTTTATTGTTTCCAATGTTATGATTGGCTGTATAATATTAGTAGTTTGTTTCTTACCTACCTTCCACCTTCACGCCCTCCTGTCCACTCTCTATGTGTTATACTTCTATGTTTTTCTCTTGGGTCCCAGTCTTGGTTGATTCTGCCCACAGGCACACTGGCATGAAAATCCTTCTGGAAACCATTATTTAGCTATTTTTCTTTTCCTTGAACACACCTAGCTCTAAACAAAGCTCTCCTGATTGGCATATTATTGCACATTAATATTTATTTTAGTTCCATTGATAATTGGTAAAACAGAAAACTTTGCAAATGTTTTTGAGTAACTGGATAGATTAAACTCTACTAAATCCATAATGAAATACTAGTATCAAAAAGCAACAAATTAAGTATGGATGCATTTTGAAGACATTATGCTATGGAAAACTCTGTCCCTAAAGCTCATGTGGTATCTGATTCTATTTGTTTCCCTTAAAAATGATTTTAACATTTATTTGTGTATGTATTATATATCCAAGAAAGCAAAGTTAGAGTGGTAGATCATCTGGTCATGTAATTGCCATAGAATAAGTGTGCAGAAGGGAATGACTAGGAAAGCAAGACAAATTTGATAGTTTTAGAATTGTTCTGAATTCAGAGCTACAATAGTTACAAGAATTTATACCGGTGGGGTGGTAAAATTCAAAAAACTCCACCACACTCAATTCAGTTTACTGCATGCTAAGTTATATTTTTAAGTGACAGTAAATGTAAGCATAAATCATTGCTACACTGAAAAGGTCAGAACAGAAAGTATGCATTTCAATATGAGAAACATCATGTATTACCTGGGGCCTTCAAGGATTGAACACATGGTCACAGCGACATCCAGAGTTGATGTTTTATGTGTTTCTTAGCATTTAGGCAATCATTTTCATTGTCAATGAGGTAGCTTAGAAAAGGTTTGATGTCAAAATATAAATTATCCATCTGTTGGTTAAGCAAAGATTCTGATTAATAATTAATGATTTACTTTGGTAAATTTATCCTTCCAGATAAGGAGGTTTAATTTTTATACTTTCATATATGTGTGTGTGTGTGTGTGTGTGTGTGTGTGTGTGTGTGTGTGTGTGTGTAAAATGTATTTTTCTTGATTATCTTTCATTTGTGGTCATGGTGATAAAGAATTTTATTTGTTGAGTTGATTTAATTCTTTAGAAAGACATAAAATAAATATAGTGAAGTATGGTCTGTACAACTTCTGAAGTAATGATCATGTTGTGTTTATGTAGCTCTTGCTGTCCTGGAACTCACTCTGTAGAACAGGCTGGCCTTGAACTCAGAGATCTACCATTCTCTGCCTCCTAATGCTAGAATTAAAGATGTGGGCCACTGTGTCAGGCTAAGGGCTAGGCTCTTAGAGAAACCTGATTCCCCTCTCCCAACAGTTATCAACTGCCAATCGCGCCTTAACTGGGGATGGGGCTCAATGCTAGCTATCACCACCAAGCTGGGATATTGCATGACTTGAGCTTGTGTAGGTCTTGTGAATATTGTCACAACCACTTTAAGTACATGTGTGCAACTGCCCTGCTGTGTTTTGAACATGCTGTTTCTTTGTAGTCATCTACTGCACCTGGGTGTTACACTCTTGTCTTCACCTCCTCGGAGATGCTCCTTGAGGAGGAAGGTACATTATACAGATGTATCATTTATGTCTGAGCATTCTACAGTCTTTTATTCTCAGCACTTTTATCAACTGGGGTTCTGTGTTAATCATCTCTACTGAAAAAAATAGATGCTTCTCTTATGAGAGTGAAGGATGCACTAATCTACGGGTATAAGAATAACCCATTAAGTAATCTGTTTAATAAAATGTCCATTTAGCAGAATAATAGTGTACAGGATTCTCAAAGTAATTGAAATAAAATAAATGTTAATATACTTTAATTTGAAAAAGCTGGCTGAATTTTTCGTCACACAAACTGAACCCTAACAAAATTGTTGAAAAACAAACAAATCAATACCAGAAAAATTGCAAGGAGATGATGCAATGCTCAGTTGAGTAGCATTGTTTTGTATTCTAGCTGCTAAAAAGTGGTGAGGACAATTGACTTTTAAAAATGTTTTATTAGCTTACACAGAATAAGGCTTCATTATGTCCTTTTTAACCAAAGTTTACTTTTTTTTGGTTTCTCTCACCTCTTTCTTCCCTGTCGCTATTCCTGCCCTTGTGCCCTCCTACCCCAAGTATCCTCATTTTCTCTCTGATGTCAAACTGGGGTATTTTAAGTCTCCCCCCTCTTCTGCACCTTTTCCTCCTCTCAGTCTCCTACTTAGTTTCATAATCTATACCCACTCTAATAAACACAATCCTTTATTTACATGCTTACACATTGAAAGTTAGTATTCACATATGAGAGAGAACATGAAATCTTGTCTTTCTAAGATTGGGTCACTTCATTTCATATAATCCTTTCCAGTTCTATCTATTTTCCTTCAAATTTCATTAGTCTTAACAGATGAGGAATATTCCATTGTATGTTGTGCCGCATTTCCATGATCAACTCTTTAGTTGATGGACATCTAGACTGGATCTATGCCCTTGCTATTGTGAAAGGCATAGTGGTAAATACGAATGTGTGTACATATCATTGTGGTAGGATGCAGGAGAGAACAATAGATTTTAAAGTTTGTAACTTCAGCAGGCTAACAGGAGGCTCAATTGCAATTTTGTGTTCCAGTTTCTAAATCAGGACAAAAGAATAAAGAGAATCAATGGTGATGGTTTAATTACTACAAATATGCTTGTTAAAAAAAAAAAAAAAGAAACAAACAAAAAAACACCACTCTTGTAAAGAAAAAAAAATCTGAGGTGTGAAAGTGTCAGAAAATGAGATTCTATTTTATAGATGTAAGAATGGAGATTGACCAAAATATCTTAATCAGTCCACTTTTTAATCAGAATTACTAGATTTAAAAGCCAATGACTGAGAGGCAGAGAGTAAAGTAGGCTCAGTGAGGAAAGAACACAAAACTCCCTTTTCTCAAGGCACCACCCTGATATGATCATCACTGATATTTTCTAAAGAAACAGATTTGTGTAATATACTAGCCTTTTAGTAATCTAACATTTTCTGAATTCCTGGAAAATTTAGAATAACCTTAAGAAGGAAGAATCACAAAATTCACCCAAGCAGTCACAAATGTGCTTCACCATACCTGAAAACTTTTAACATGGATTTCTTTCAAAGTTATCATAGCCAACTACTCAAAGTATATTTTTAATGAATGGACTATTTGTACCTTGAGAAATGGGAAGATACTGAACTCATTTTCATGACAACACAGTGTCACCATATTTAATCAGTTCTAGGTGGAGGTTCTAGATTCTGCGTGACATGTGACACTTTTTGTACCTGTGCTCTGCTTAACAGACACACAGTTAACTTCTAGAAATATTAAATAATCTCACTAGAAAGGTATTCCTCTCAAGAAATTATTTTTTGCTTAATATTGACATCATAGGAAAATAAATAATTTTCCTAATGTGCCAAATCATTGTTGAATTTTTTGCCACCAGGAATATTGTGGGGCAGGGTTAGAGTATTGATCTGCAGGTTGAGGAGATTGCTCATTGATTAAAGCTCTTGCCACAAAATCATGAGGACCAGCGTTCAGAACTCTAGAAATCACGTAAAATTTAGTCAGATGAGTAATCCTATGATCATAGTATTTGGAGGCAAGAACAAAAGAGCCTTGGAACAAGATGGCTAGACCAACCAGAATTGAAGAGTTCTGGGAGAAATGCTAGTTCAATTATAATAAAGTGAAGAATCATCAAGGAAGACACTCAGTATTAAATCCGGGCCTCCATGCATGTTTACATGCACCTACATACACACATACATCCACACAATGAGAGCACACACACACACACACACACACACGCACACACACACACGAAAGAATATAAATCTAGTTAATCTTGCTCACATTTTTGCTTTTGCATTTGACTACATTCAGCTTTAGTGTTACAAAATACATAGAATGTCACCTGTCTCCACCCTGACTCATTTGCCATGTGTGTTTTATTCATTGGATACCCATGAGCCCCAAGAAAATATGGACTTTTATTTCTACTCCCCCTTGAGAAATCCCATTATTCTTCCATGCTAGATCACTAGATGTTTGCCAAACATATGCCAGTTGTCACTCTTGTATAACACAAATACACGGTGCTTAGTTTATGTCAACAGTACCATTATTGTACTAGTTAAATTTCTTTGTGCCATTTCATCTCATAAAAAGATGGATAATATGAGATGAAAAGAATCACATTTATCACAGAATAGTCACTTATTACCTAAAGTGAGATGGAGCATAGTTTAGTTTTACATGTCATTTTATAAAGTCCCTTGAAAATTAAAAGCAAGAAATTAGACTGACTTAGCTAATTAACTCCAGTATCTTTTGACACAAACACTATAAGCAAATCTTGTTATTTGGTTCACCTATTATCGTCATGCAAGAGTCATTTGTGAAGTTCACTGACAAAATGAAAAGCAATGTGACTGCCTCAGAGACCTTAACAAGGCCATTTAATTATGTACTGAGAATTAGAACATCTTAAAAAGTGAATTTTATAACACAGTTGCAAATATGGATTCATAGATACTTGTCAGAATTTCAGACCAATAATTAAATGCTCTTATAATGAAACATTATTTCTGCCACATGTTAGTTAACAAAACAAGGCCATACTCTCAGTACTTAACGTAGAAATTAAAATGTTATAGACCATCAAGAGACAGATTGTCACACTTTAATCAAATTCAACCTAGATAAATTAGCCAGTGATTTTCACGAATTATCTTGGCTAGGTTTTTGGACTTGCTGAGTTTTTCAGAAGAAATGGAGGACTCTTAAATATTAAAATTTAATTTTGACCTTTATGGACTCTAGTACCTTAAGATACTTTAATTTCAAGAACAGTTATTCCCTAACCATAATTTTACTCCTAAAATGATTGCCAAGTAACAATGATTTTTCTTTATTGATTTGAAAAAAAATTAAATGTTGTGTAGCTTGAAATACCATATTTCAAATTTCACTATTATTTTGAATTTTGGTAGGTGTTACCCATTAAAAAGCCATTAGATGCCTGCATTGTTAAGGTTAGCACTGAGTTTTTATAGACATAAACCTCTCAACACCACACCTCCAAAAATAAGGAATGTAGCCCTTGATAGGTTGCTCTGGTGAAAGGCAGCACATCCATGAGTACATGGGCAGAAAAAAAATTGGACTTGCTGGGTTTAAAAAAAAAGAAGACAAATTTGGGTGAGTAGAGAAATGAGGATGGACCTGGAAGGAACCGAGAAAGGGAGAATAAACATGATTTTTTTTTCCCCAGGGGAGAATGCGAACGCAGTCCCCCACTACCACAAATTATGCAGTCGAGTTTCCCGCATTTGGGGAAATCGCAGGGGTCAGTACATCCGGAGTGCAATGGATAAGCCTTGCACTGGGAAAACCACCTTCATGATCATGGTATCTCCCCTGCCAGGTAAGTATATAAACATAATTTAAAAACATCTTTTTATGGCAATCTGTTTTCTTGATTATCTAGTACTTGAAATGATCTTTCCAAAACAAAAGCCGTATTCTATTGTCTCTTTAAGAAATAATCCGGAAGGACTGTTCAACATTTCAGCAAACTCTCCTATCTCAATCCTATCCCAAGCACAGGCTCCTGGTTTTATGTCTCCTTTCCCTCTATTTTTAATAAATCTAAATCACATACACACACACACACACACACACACACACACACACACACACACACACCACGCAGATCTGAATAAGACTGCAATTTGTGCCCTTAGTGCCATTTCTGAAGAAGTTCTATTGAGGATTTAGTTTGCATAGTTGGGAAATAATCATCCTTTGTGATAAACATCAAGGCTATCAGATACTTTTGAGCTCAACATTATGAAAATTTGGCTTTCAATCCCTGGAACATCTCTACTCCTCAGGATGCACACAGCAAGATACACTAAGCATCAGATGTACAATGTGTATGCATGTTCTGAATGCACATAAATAGTATGAGTGTGCATGTTTATGAGACAATTAAAGGTAAGATTTCTGTGCTTTAGACGAACTCAGACATTGCTGCAAAGAAGCAAGCCCGGTAGCTGGTCTAGTCAATGCTGAAGGACAGCATTCCATTGACAGAGGATGTGATTGATCGAGGGAGGGATTCTACTAGGATGGGAAGAATTACTGATAAGCTATTGAGCAGACTGTTTAGCGGTCGATTCTCTTAGACATTTATGGTCAGTTCCTGTTGTCTGCACTAGACAGCTTCTTTATTCTTTTTCTCATCTGCCCCCTCCCGCAGTTGCAGCAGATACACATATGTGTGTGAATGCACGTCCAGCTGTAATAGATTGTCTTTTTGTTGGAGATAAAGATTATGTCTACTCAAGGTGTTCACATGTCATCTAATTTTCCTAATTCTCTCATTCACAGATTCCCTTTTATTAATGCTGATTATTTATCTATTAGGATCATCTGTTCTCATTATTATACCCCTGCAGTATCCTACCTCTTTGGTAACTTCTGTTTTTCATAACTGACATAACATGGTGCCCCCTTTCTTCTTCGTTAAGAACGTAATGCATTGTCTCTGTAGGCTAAGCTGATCGATTTTTCTGCTTGAAGCTGTTAGGATATTCTTATTTCACTCCAGTTTACCACTTTAGCTTGGGGAATAGAAATGTTCAAATAAAAATCACAACAAGGGCAGCTAATTTGGGTATTTAGCTCTTTTTAATGACTAAAATATTCCTACCAGATTTTAAATTTTTCCTTAATTTCTGACCCTGTCTAAAAGAAAAAAGATTCAAAACATCTAAACATGCTAAAGAATTATCAAGAAAAGTCAGAGAATCATTACATATTTTCTGTTACAGAAATACTCAATCAGTACGTGTCAACTAGGCATGTCTCAGTGGTACTAAGAATAGATGGCTGATGAAGGACTGTCTATGTGACATCTGCAAAGTCACCAACAAATAATTATTCAGAAGTACTTTGATAACAATAGGCTGAGAATATGGAAACAGAAAGGAACAGGCATGGGACAATAGAGTGCCTGTTTTATGCTCTGCTATTTAAGAATAGAGTATAGAGCCGGGCGGTGGTGGCGCACGCCTTTAATCCCAGCACTCGGGAGGCAGAGCCAGGCGGATCTCTGTGAGTTCGAGGCCAGCCTGGGCTACCAAGTGAGTTCCAGGAAAAGGCGCAAAGCTACACAGAGAAACCTTGTCTCGAAAAACCAAAAAAAAAAAAAAAAAACAAAAAAAAAAAAACAAGAATAGAGTATAGTTGATGATAAATGAATGTTAGAGCATCTTTCAAATGAAGGCCTCTGAGCTTTGATATGTAAAAAACCACACCCTCATTTACACAATTAGTTAAATGAAAACTTGATGTTTGAACATTTGTTTTACTTATTTTTTTTGTTTATTTTTAATTAACAATGTACATATGATAAAGAACCAGAATGCATTAAAGACACATGCAAGGCTGGCAAGATGGCTCAGTAGGTATTACAGGCACTTGCTGCCAAGGCTAATGACCTTCGTTGGATGCCTAGATCACACATTACTGAAAAAGAACCAACTCCTGACCTCCACATGTACACCATGCTACTCGTACACCCATCCCCACACACAGAATAAATAAATAAATAAATAAATAAATAAATAAATAAATAAATAAATAATAAATGTAATGAAAACTTAAATCATAGCTAAGCAATTCTAACACATTTAAATTTATTATCATGCATTTAAAGAACAATTTATCATTTTTAATAACTTTACTAGCGTGTGTCAATTGTACAAAGCTGGAGATCTCATTATGACATTTCTTCTACATGTGTACAATGCATTTTGATGATCTCTAGCCCACTATTTGCTTTTTCTTATCCCCTTCCCACTTTTTTGCTTTTTCTTCCATATCCCTAGTAATGCCTCTTATATTTTCATGTCTTTTATTTTTACTAGCTTGCACATATAAGAAACACAATAACCATCATTTCACTTAGCATAATTATCCACATATTTCTATCTCATCCCTCAGTTCATGGCCTCTTTGACATATACCACCTCTCCCTTACCAAGTGCTGATATCAAAAGCATGTTTTAAACCATATGAGGTTTATTAAAAGAACAAGCTAATAAATAAGGAGTAACACAAATGCAGCAGTTAATACGTGATAGATATATTACATACAGCACTAAAGTTTGGAAATAAATATTTTTACATGTTCTCTAATTAAGGGGGTTATAATATAATGATACCTTCAAATATTTAACAGATACAAGATAAAAATTTCATGTCAAATGAAACAGAAATCAAAGTAATTTGAAGGTGTGAGCAGCAAAAATAACCATTTCTCCATAGAGCAACATTGTGTTTTATCAAACCATTTGTGAGTCTTATTAAAGCTTGATCTGGTCCCGTAAGCCATTTTAAAAATAGAGAATTAGACATATGTGGAACATTTATTTAAATTCCTAACTTCAAAAATAAAATGCGACGTGATTCTATTTTACAGCATTTACTACCAACAATGGCTGCATTTTTTATTTGAGACAAGGTTTCATGTAGACCCCCTTTGAACCAAAATCACTATCTCAGTGAAGAAGACCTTGAACTCTTAAGCTCTGTCTCTCCCTCTCAAGCATTGGGATTACGAGCATACACCACTATGCTATTTTTAAGCTGTGCTGAGGACTAAGACCAGAGCTTCAGGCCTACATAGCAAGCATTCTGTCAGATAAGCTACATTCCCATCTCTACATCAATTTGGAACAGCTTCTCCATCAGGCCTTCAGAAGAAACTGACACTGCTAGCACTTTCATTTCAGATACTTAACTTCTAGAACTGTGAGTTAATAAATCTGTGCCATTTTAAACTTTTGATTTGTTGTGCTTTGTTAAGACATTCCCTAGGAAACTAATACTGGACAGGAGATAGTTAATTTGCAAAGAAATAAAGAAAACTAAGAATAAACAAAGGCACATAGCTACAGAGACCATCATGCTTGCGGTAGGGAATATAATTGACTGACAACCCCAGCTGTTCCTACTCGATATTTTCCCACTATCATGCTGAGACCACATTTCCTATAAGCTGTTCTCAGGCAGTGACAGACCATGGTGGACTTATGAACATAGACCTTTTTCTAAAGATACAAAACTCTTCATGTGAGTGATATTAACATAACAACTTCCTACAGATACTAAAACTTTCTTCAAGCTACTGCACAGTGCTTCCTGCACAACCTTCCTTTCTACCTCTCTACTCTCCTTTCAAAGGCATTACACATACAATGTGGTGTGATCATCTAATCTTTATATGTCCTGTCTTAGTCAATGTTCTATTGCTGTGAAGAGACACCATGACCACAGCCACTCTTATAATGAGAAATATTTAATTAGGACTGGCTTACAGTTTCAGAAGTTTGGTCTGTTATCAACATATCAGGAAGGAAGGATGGTGGCACTCAGACAGACATAGTGCTGAAGAAGGAGCTGAAAGTTCTGTATCCAGATGTGCAAGAAGGAAAAAGAGACACTGGACATGGCTTGGGCTTTTGAAGCCTCAAAGTCCATCCCAGTGACACACTTCCTCCGACAAGGCCACATCTTCTAATCCTTTCAAATAGTGCTTCTCCCTAAGCATTCAAATATATGAACCAATGCAGCCATTCTTATTCAAACCACCACATTCCACTCCTGGGCCCACACAACCATATCATAATACAAAAATGCATTCAGTCCAACTTCAAAAGTCTCCAAAGTCTATAACAGTCTAAACATTGTTTAAAAGTCCAAAGCTCAAAATCTCTTCTAAGACTCATGGCAATCTCATAAGTGTAAACCCCTGTAAAGTCAAAGCACAAAGCATATCACATGTTTCCAATACATAATGGCACAGAAGGCACGTTTTCATTCCAAAAGAGAGGAAAGAAAGTACAGTGAGGAAATACTGGACCAAAGCAAGACTGAAAACCAGCTTGGAAAATTCCAAACTCTTCATCTCCATGCTTGATGTCAAAGCAGTTTGAGATCTCCACTCATTTCAGCTTGGTTGATTGCAACATAATTCTCTCTCTTGGGCTAGTTCCACAACCTGTTAGCAGCTCTCCTTAGCAGGTATTCCAGAACTATCACATCTCCAACATTTTGTGGTCTTCAACAAAATCCAAGCTTCATTTTCACAGGTTCACACTATGGCCTTTCTGGGCCTCCATGTAGGGACACCCCTGACACACACCTGGCCTCAGAAGATTTTCTTAGTCCTTAAGGGAGATTCCATAACCCCTTTCTTGTATCATTGACTCTAAAGCTAGAACCATATGGCTAAAGCTGCCAAGTTCTACTGTTTGCTGGGGCTGGAACATGGCTTCTTCACTCAATAACAACTGTATCAGCTTGCTTTTTTCAATGGTTTCCTTCACTGCTAAAGCTTTTCTTTAATTCCTCTACTCAAGTGTGAAGCTTAGCTTGGTGGAGTCTTGCCCTGAGATTACCACTCATGTTACCATTTAACAACATACTTTTCTTTAAACATTTCATCTCCTTGAGCACCGGACTTAGCTCCATTACACTTCCTGGTGCTTATTTTCTCCTCAAACTGTACATTTTGTATTTTTCCTTGTTCAGCTTCTTCTTCATTATAGATCTGCACAAGAGTGAACACTAATAATGATACAACACAGTAAATACTAGGTTTTCTTGAAATCTCCTCTACCAACTCCATTAGCTAATAACAGTTAAATTTAGCCCTAGGCAGAATTCTTGGGGAAGGACAGAAAGCAGCCACATTTTTTCAACAAAATATCACAAGAGCAGTCTCTAGACCACTCATCAATATTCTTTTCCTCTGAAACCCTTTTAGCAGGGCCATAATAATCTACATTGCTCTCAGCACCACTGTCTTCCCGGCTCCTACTAGTATAAGCCATTAAATCTGGTTTAAAATGTTCAACTGCTTTCCTAATCCAAACACCCAAAGTCCACATTCCACCAACAAGTAGTATGGTCAACCTTTCATGACAATACCATAGGCCCTGGTACCAACTTCTGTCTAAGTTGGTGTTCTACTGCTGTGAAGACATCTTACACATCTTATCCCATGATTATGGCAACTCTTATAAAAGAAAGCATTAATTGGGGTTTGCTTATCATTTCAGAGGTTTAGTACATTATCAGCATAGTGGGATGCATGACAGAACATAGGGAGATATGCTGCTGTAGAGAAGCTGTGTGTCCAAATCCAGATCAGTATGCAGTGGGAAGAGAGAGCCACTGGGCATGGCTTGGGCTTTTGAAACCTCAAAGCCCAACCACAGTGACACATTTCCTCCAACAGGAACATACCTCCTAGTTCTTTCAAATATTGCCACTCCATAAGCATTCAAATATATGAACCTGTAGGGGCCATTCTTATTAAAAACCACCACAGTTCCCTTTTATTGGCAACTTTTAGAGACCTCCCCAAATGTCTTTCACATCTTATCCCATCTTGATGTCTGCTTCTACAACTTCCCAAATGAACACTTTCCACGTCTATGGTAGTTAAAGAAGAAGGAAGTACTATGGAGATTAGAACTGTCTCATTCACCAATTGTAAGACAATGTCAATACCACTACAAGTTCTATGTGGTATAACAGACTAAATAAATTTATTCAGTGGAAAGAAAAATATGACCAGGGTGATGCTATGTCAACCATGAGACCAGACCAACTATAAAAATTTGGTTAAGATCCTAGCTTCAGTACATAGACTGCACCCCTTATCTCTAAGGTGATGGTTCCCACAATAGACCAGTCAAGGTATAAGTATTGTAGTTATAAAGCTACCCTCAATCTGGACGACAGGGAATCTTCTAATAGGCAGTCTTAGCCAAACTTTCTTGATCATGACAATACTCAATTGGGCTTCATAAAAATTTCAGACAGTTTCCCTGAACTGTCTTCCTTCTCATTTCCCTGAAATATTTTCTCATGGTTCTTCTAACTTCCTTGTCTCACTCCTCCATCTACTTTCACAGACATGCTCCTAATAAAGTCTGATATTTAACAACATCTTGAAATATGCATGTAAACATTGTGTGTGTGTGTGTGTGTGTGTGTGTGTATTGTGGTGGAGGGGGACATGTGCATGCTACAGCATACATGTTGAGCTCAGAAGACAAGTTCCTGGGGCTGGTTCTTTCCTGCTACCATATAAGCCTTCTGTATTGTACTCAGGTATCCAGCTTGCACAAGCATTATTATCAGCTTAGGTATCTCACAAGCCCCAAATTTTCTGCTCAGCGGATGTGCAATGCTACACTCTTAAGACAGTGGACTTAGCTAGTAATTGCTAGGTTCCCAAAAGGAAAGAAACACCATATAGCTTTATTATAGAAATATATGCATTAAATAAAAAGCCAATATATCTCTATAAATAAGGTAATGTGTATCTAGACATAACATGTTAAAATTAAGAGTGCTTCTATTGGCTACTAATGGCAGTATTACCCTAACAGATTAGGGTTTTTCTATCTCTACACTCTTGGATTCGCATTGTTGAAGGCCATATTCTTTAAGATGAGACACATAGAAAGTATCTCCTAGAAGTTTCAGCCTTGGATGCCACCAGGGCTGTATGCTCAGGGCTTCATATAGACAATGACTAGAAAGCATTAAAAGTGGTGAGCATAGAATTTGTATCAATGTGAAGACAATAAACAATCATTTCTGCTGCCTCTTCTTGGGCATTGTTTCCCCCTAATAAATCTGTTTCATTTTCTACTCCAGCTGATGGCTACTTCTTTGAGAGTACCAAGGACAATGCCTTAGCTGCTCCTCAATGTTCCCCACAGAAACAGTCAGTTTAAATAACACTGAGTATCTATGCATCTGATTATGCAGCAAAGGGGATTTTGTTCCTAAGATTGTTCTACAGAGAAGCAATATAGTACACTCCACACACATTTTATGTGAGGAAGGGAAAAAACCAAATGAGTTAACATTTAGACATCTGAGACCAGGAAAAAAAATATTGTCAAAAAATGAAAGTCACATTTATTGGTTAAAAGGTGTGCTGGGGAAGAAGGAGACTTAATTAGGACTATAAAAATCAAAGTGGTTTTATCGAAATAAACTTATATTGTCAAATATTTAATAGAAATTATATTGTACATTAAGTTTTAGAAATTATAAATTTTTGATATGATTATTCTCGTTGAATTTCATAATATCTGAATGTAACATTGTTAAATATAATTTTTTAAAAATAATAATGATGGTGACTTCAGTAAATTATTCAAAGATATAATCAGTGTTTTGAACAGATTCCTCTAATGCTTTGATATTCATGTCATTCTCTTTTAGAATACTAGCGTTATATTCTTTTCCCCTCTTTATTTCTATATTAGTTCTTGTCAGTTCAAAACATGTTAGAGTAATGTGTACTGTGATTCAGATCCTGAGTTTGAAGTTTAGTTCACCAACCTTAACTAAAGCCAAACATCGAACCTGCATGAATTCCTTCTCTAAAAATGTAGACAAACTAATAACTCTATAACATTTTGTAAAGACTAGAAAGATAAATATTGATGACAGTGTTTCTCACACACAGTAAAGAGTCAGTAAGTGTAAATAGCCACCACAATCCTATTTAATAGTATTTTGTTTGAGACTTCACAGTACCTTCAAAAATTTTTCTTTGGACTTTTGGAAGCCATGTGAACTGCACCCTTGTCAGACTAAATATGCAATTCATATACATATTCTTGCAGTTACTTTGCTTAAGATAGACATACTGGAAAACATAAGAGAGATCAGTGAGATGTGTCTATGTGCATTAGCAAGAAATTTATTCAAATATTAACAAATTACTGGTATAATAGGCAAAGATAAAAGCTCTGCTAAGGGAAGCAACCAAAGAAGTGTGGGCACTAATGAATAAGAGGTAGTTTATTTAGTAAATAGTTTAATTCATAGCTGTGTAAATCCCAACAACCAAATTTTGGAAATTAGAAGTATGATGGAATAAAGTAAGAAAGAGGCAGTAAAACAGGGTTTTCAGATCAAAATTGTACCTAGATTTTTCAATTGCTAACCTATTTATTCTCAGTAAACTGAAATAACTATTTCAGAAATTGAAAACATTTTTTTCTGTTTTAAAGGTTAACTAAAAGCTTACAGAAACAAGATTCATTTATTTAAAATTTATCTTAATTGTTATTGTTGTTGTTGACTATCAACATATGAAATATATTAGAATGAAATTGTATATGAGATGCTTTGAGAATTTCAAAGAATTCCTCCCCCTCCTTCCCTTTCTCGTTCGTTCCCTTCCCACCTGTCTGCCTGTCATCCTACCTGCCTGCTTGCCTACCTGCCTTTCATTTATCTTTGACTACAAGATTTCGGCCAGAAGAAACCAGAATGTCTCTTTCCATTTCTATTAGGATATTAAAATCTTCCCTGCATTTTACAAAAGAAATCTTGCCTTTCCATCTCTCACACGCCTCTTCCTCTTTTCTCTACAGTACAATTTAGAGATTTGCTGTTATTGTTCATACTGTCTCTTGCTAACAGGCCTGTGTACATCTTATTTCCCCTTCTAGATTGTATTTCCCCCACTCTTATCTCTACCTTCCATTACAATTTCAATTCAATGTTTTGAAATTTCAAGGATATTTTTGCTGGGGATTATTTAATACTGTCACAATGCCATATTCTTTTCTTCTGGATGATTCTTAGTCATTAATATGATTATTTTATGAGTGTCTTTTACTCTCTATAGATGATGAGCACCATACAAATAGAAAATATCTTTACTGTTCTTGGTTAAAACTCAATGTTTACCAGAGCTCTAATCATCAGGTAACAAATTCTCAACATATATTTAACACAAAGAGAAAGATTTATGCAAAATAAGTTATTGAGTGGGCTTCATTGAGTCAATAAGCCTATTTATATCTCATGCAATTGTCTGTGATTTTATTCTGAAAGGCTAAGTTGTCAATAAGCACTTTATACCAGTGCCTCTGCTTTATGACTGAGTGAAAGAAGTTTTCAGAATTTAAGCTTTGACTCACTTATTGTATCAATAAACGGAAGTTTAAACCTATTCTTTTTTTCAATTCCAGAATTTGCTCCTCTACATTACACTGTGTATTTTAATACTCTCCCAATGCCATCAATAAACAAAGCACTGTATATATGAGCACTGTCATAGAGGCCATAGACAGAAGAGAAACAGACCATTAACAGATATTAATTATGCAATGTTGCTAGTAATGAAGAAATCATTCATTGCCTATAGAATGTGCCTACATTAGAAGTAATATAATATTTATAGCTATAAATGCAACAGATACAGAAAACCTGCTTGTATTAAAATGATTGTATTATTTTTACAAAATATTACACAGTGCTGTTATATTTGATTCTTATTACAAGCAGGTGAGTTGTTCATTTAACCTTATTTCCCTCTGTTTTCAAACAAAAGGAAACTAAAACATCGGTGTTATTGAAAACAAGTATAAGAAATAGCAGGGCTGTAATTAGGGCTAGAGCGTCTGTTGCTGGATGACTGAGGGAGGGATCTTTTCAGGAAACTTTACAGCATTAACAGTTCCATGGCTGGAGATATGACTCAGCAGTGAAGAACACTTTCTGCTCTTTCAGATGACCCAGGTTTGATTCTACAAACCCATGTGTCAGTTCACAACTGCCTGTAATTAGAGTTCTCTGGGATCTGATATCCTCTGGCTTTTCCAGACACCAGGTATGTGTATGGTGTGAGTATATACATGCAGACACTCACACATAAAATTAAGTAAATAAATATTTTTAATAGATTCCAAGTCCCAAGTAATGAAGGGAACCATGTCTTAGGGGAATACAAAATTTGAGCTTCCAAACTCTAAACATTCTCATTACATAAAATCTATGACAAAGATTTTAATGATGTTGCATATTCTGTAATTACAAAGAATAATCATTTGAATATAATGATGTAGTAAATCTGTTGTTAACAATGAACTTGCATTACACTGTGATGGAGCGATGTTGGATATGTTCACACTTTTGTGGCTTGCACTGTACTGAGTGTGAAGAAAAATTGGGGCATATATTAAAGAATTCGTAAATGTGTAGATGACAGGGATTCTTTCTGTATTTTTCCCAGCAAAGGAAAAGAAAAACGGAGGGAGAGAAGTAGGAAAAACACTGACCCAAGTCTAAGGACAACTGTTCAGCTTGGTTCAGTTCATAGCATATTTCACAGCTGAGTTTATCCTCAGGCTCAGCAGCCAACGCCTTCTCTTTTCCCTTAAATGATAAAGTTGCATATGCTTTCAATGTCTGGTCCAACTTATCTTGTGTTTGATTCATATTAGGTGAAATAATGTGCCCACATACATATTTCTTGCTTTCCAAATTCCTCTGGGTCTTCAACAGTAATTTTCAGTCTACTTATATGTAAGAATTAACATATGCTAGTATAGATTCTATTCCCTTTGTAAATTTGTATTTTAATAGCTCAAAAATTGCATTCATATAAAGCAAACTGTTGAACAATATTTTGATATAGTCTGTATAAATATCTATAACATATGCATATTGTCTCTAAAATAGTTATAAAAATATGCAACTTACTGATACATGGTAATTTATGGATGTCAGGAACTTTATTATTTCTCACAACTAATCAAGTAAGGATATAGGATATCATTATTCCTATTTTACAGATAAAGGAAAAATGCAAATTAGTCAAACATTTGCTCAGGTAAACAAAACTAATACTTATAAACCTAGAACATGAATGCATGTAGCTCCACTCTGGAGTATACACTCACTTTAAAGCTGTGTGATATTTCTGTCCCTTACCACCTCTTGCAGCAACCCTATTTTTCCCATCACAGGATATCACAATAAGTTGAGTTAAGTTATATAACATTTTAGACCATGAAAAAGAACACATTTGATAACTTTAGTGACTTCAGTTATACAGAAAACAAATGCCTCATATGTAGCTTTTAATGGGTAGTTTGATTAAACCTACTTTTCAAGTCACAATTTATCATCTGATCAAAGTGCTTTATTTACACTCTTCTATAACAAGAAGTCAAGGATTTATAAAATTATTTACTAGCCCAGAGATTAGAAATTACTGCTTAAGAGATTTAAATTTTGAATTGCAAAATTTTGAACAAATGAAGGCATAGCTTAGCAATTATCCTGCTCTCATATGCCCATGACACTAAGGGAAATTTGATGGTTTAAACTAGGTGCAGCTGGTGTTTAAACTGATAAAAAGTTTATGCTCTTACTGTGTGTAAAACAGCATTTCTAACTTGATCAGACATTAAGCTCAACTAAAGAATCTCACTGAAACTCTGAGTTAAGTTGCTTTGGGCAGATCTCCTCCATTGATTCCAGTGTGTAGTGCAGTTCAGGACAACAGAGCCAGCTACAATGTACAACCTGTGAAGCTGGCGTTTCAAAAAGATGATGTCATAGTTCTGAACAGAGGGAAAAGGTACTGTTAAGACAGAGTGAAGGAAGAATAAGTTAAGGAAAAAAATTCTGATTTACCTCTTGATTAAAATTGTATTTTAATCAATTATATTTTCCTATTAAGTGGCTTTTGCAATCATTTTCCTGCATATATTCAGGTCCTATTAATGTGTACACAGTTTATATTTCAAAATAATCCTCCAAATCATAGCTTTAGATTTAAGCTAACATTGTATAGTGATTTGAATTAGAACATACCCATACTTGATCCCCAGGTGGTGGAACTATTGAAGAATTAGAAAGTGTCCTTGCTAGAGAAGGGGTGTCACTGGAGAATGACTTAGTGATTTCAAAAGACTTGTGGCATTTCCAATTCTTTCTTTCTTTCTCTCTCTCTCTCTCTCTCTCTCTCTCTCTCTCTCTCTCTCTCTCTCTCTCTCTGTCTCCTTCTCTGCTTGTCTATCTGTCTCTCTCCTTCCTACTTGTGGACCAAAGTATCAGTTCACAGCTGCTGCTCCAGTACCATGCCTACTGGTCTGCTGCCATGCTCCCCATCATGATAGTCATGGGCTCTAAACTGCTAAAATAATGAGTCCCAAATAATCTCTTTCTTCTACAGGTTGCCTTGGTCATGGTGTCTTGTCATGGCCTTAGCAAAGTAACTAAGACATATGGAGAGTTTTTAAATTTAGAATAAAAATGATCCTGCCCTGGTTAGTACTTCCAGAAGAATGTACTTACTAGCTGAATCTATAAAAGCATGACAAGAATTTCATGTGATTTTAACCTTTAGTTTCCTTTTCATCTAAATTTTTTTGTTTTGTTTTATTTTTTGTTGTTGCTTTGCTTTTTCCTATTGAGGCTGAGTTGTGATGGCCATTTAGCTCTGGCCACTTTGGTCAGTTTTTCAGCCTACAATGTGTTGCCTATGCATAAAGCATTATTCCCAGGCTAAGTTTGCTTCACCGTTCTTGAGACTGCTAAAATGTATAATTCATTTGCCGAAGTGTAGCTAGAGTTTTCCTGCCTGGCCCACAGTCAGGACAAATCTCTCTCACCTGCTAGTCCCACAGCCGCTCAGACCCGACCAAGTAAACACAGAGACTTATATTGGTTACAAACTGTATGGCCGTGGCAGGCTTCTTGCTAACTGTTCCTACAGCTCAAATTAATCCATCTCTATAAATCTATACCTTGCCACGTGGCTCGTGGCTTACCAGCATCTTCACATGCTGTTTCTCATCATGGCAGCTGGCAGTGTCTCTCTGACTCAGCCTTCCACTTCCCAGCTTTATTCTCCTCCTTGTCCTGCCTATACTTCCTGCCTGGCCACTGGCCAATCAGTGATTTATTTATTGACCAATCAACAACACACTTGACATACAGATCATCCCACAGCACCGAAGCAACATTTCCAGGTTCCTTTCATCACATAGTTTGTGCATACCTGTATTTCCTATAATGAACTGACCATGGTTTTGGATTTTGTTTTGCACTAATAATTCTAATGTCTCTAAAAGGACTTTCATCCATCAAAGCTATGAGACATCAAAATTGCTCCTGATAATTTTGATGAAATAGCTTTTCATTTCCCAGTATTTATTCACTGGGTCTCATTTAGAGCCATTAAGCATCATCTATAAGTTGATTGGTAATACTGATAAATTTTGGAATCAATGAGTTTTATCTTTTTATCTAACTTTAACTGTTACTGGTACAGTGGCTGACTTTAATACAGATAGAAAGGGAACAAAATTTTGCCTTGAAGAAAAATAAAATCATGATGACAAAGTCAGAAAATCTATTTATTATATTTCATTTTTTACTACAAAGTAGTCCTTTGTTTAAAAAAAAAGTCATTTTTGTTTTGATTTGATTTTTGAGTATATAGTGTTATTTGTTATCCAGGATTCTTTCTTTTTCATCATTGAAAACAGAATACATTGATCGCATTAAAGTTGAAAGAATTGACCCATTAAGTTACAGAATAATCATTTTCCTTCTATTTATTTCTCTTTTTATTTCCTAAATAATTTCACTCAAGTCTGAAGATGTTATCTCTTCTTTAAAATTAAAGTAGCACACACATATATGCACAAATATATGAATACAACCTGCAAAGTCCATTTCTCTTGTTTGTGTGTATGTGACTTTGGGCTGACCATTTTGTATTAGATAAACAATAAGGAGACTCATCCCTGGGGAAGACTGATTCTCCCTCTCTTATGAGATGGGAGGGATTGGATAAAGTGGTTGGAAGGAGGGAAGTGATATAATTATATTGATTTTGTATATCATGTATAGCCAAAATGCAAAATCTAAGACATTTTAGACTAAAAACAATTAAAACAACAAGAAATTGTTTACCAAATTTGTTGGGATGAAAACATCTTCAACATCCTTATTTATATAAATTAATTTTCCCTTACACCTTTCAAATAAAATTTAATTAAGACTTCCATATGAGTTTCATAGTTTCATAACATCATTTTATAGCTTTTCACAAAAGAGGGAAATAGGATAATAAAAAAGAAGTCTAATTTTAAGAATGTAAACATTGACAAAATGCAGTTTTTGTCATAATTTATGTATTTTAATGCATTCTTGAGAAAGCATTATTAAATTTTTCATTTCTCCTGGCTGTTCTTTGTTGTAACAAGTTAGAAAATAATGTGTCAGAAAGAAGGTCAATTATGAATTGATTTCATGTCACTTCCTAATACTCTTTGTTTTGATTCCCAATGAATTTCAAATGCAATATATCTTTCAGAACAACAACAAAAGAACAAGATCCTCATTAATAGTTTCAAAACTGAAATATTATTCATATTATATTTTGAAGAAGACCACAAAATATGTCTCCACATAGGTAATGGAAATATAACCCACAAAATTATGATAATACTATTACAGGACACATAAGCAATCCTTAAACTTAACAATGAGAAAATAAGGCTAATTAATAGTAGGTAAAAGACCCAAGACCATCTTACTCCACCAAAACACACATAGAATAATAATAAAATATAACATAATGCTTAGCATAATATATTGCTAAGGAATTAATATTAAAAGTTAGATACTGCCGTGCGTGTATTAATATAGCTAAATTTTAATTTTTAAAAAACTACTACTTCTTTAAAATTAAAAGAGCTTTTTTCCTCACTTAATATATCCTTATTACAATTTCCTAGATCCTCCCCACCTCCTCTCCCATCCAGATCTGCCCTGTTTCTATTTCTTGTTGGAAAATAACCAGTCTTCTAAGGGATAATAACAAAATGAAATAAAATAAAAACAAACATTAAACTGGAAGCATATATACTTATCTCTATATATGTACATATACATATAGATAGATACATAGATAGATAGATATGCATATGCATAGGACCTGTAGGGTAAAAAGAGAAACATTATAGAGGAAAAAAGAGGAAGTTTTATATATATATATATATATATATATATATATATATATATATATATATAATTTTAAAACTCTAATAAGACATTATGGAACAAGGAACCTCTATCAATGCTCTTGAGTTCTTTTTTAGTTGGTCATCTACTACTGAGAATGCAGCTTACCCATAGCTGAGACTCCTTTGGAGGAAACTAAATTTTTATTTGCCATTGGTTAACAATTAGAGATTGCTTCTGACTCAGGGTTGCAGGCATGTGTCCTTTTGTCCTTTTAGCTTTAGGACTCCATCTGGTGCAGACAAACAGAGGCCCTATGCATCCTGCCCCATTATCTGTGAGTTCATATGTGTAATGATTCTGCTGATCCATAAGGCTGTGTTTTCCTAGTGTCCTCCATCCCCTCTGGCTCTTACACTCGTTCCACAATCTATTTTGTAAGGTTCCCTGAATCCTAAGGTTGGAATTTGATTGAGACATCTCATTTAGGGCTTAGTGTTCCAAGGTCTTTCATTCTCTGCATACTGTCTGGCTGTGGGTCTTTATATTTGTTCCCATCTGCTGCAGGAAGAAGCTTTTCTGATGATGACTGAGCAAGGCACTGACTTATTAATATAGCAGAATGTCATTAGGAGTCATTTTATTGATCTGCTTTTGTATGTTTTGGAACAGTAGTATTTGGTTTTCCCGTTGGTCCCTGAGCTATCTAGTCTCATGCTCTTGGTCACCCAAGCAAAGTTGGGTATGGGTTCCATTTTGTGGCATGGGCCTTAAGTTAAATCCAACATTAGTTGGTTGCTCCCCCAAGCTTTGTGCCACTATTGCACTAGAGTATCTTGTTTCCAGGGTACCATTGTAAATCAAAGGGTTTGTGGCTGGGTTAGTATTTATGTTTCCCCTTTGGTAGCATACAGAGTAACTTCTTGAACCAAAGACACTAACATGAAGACTTTTGGGGGGCATCAAATTTTTTTAATTGGCATCAAATTTTGGGGAAAATGTGGACTACAGAAGCTTTCTCTCCCCTTATCATGGGAAGATAAATGAATTGAGGCTGGTTTAGAAGTCAGTATGTCTATTTCTTACAGTTTTAAGCATTTTCTTGATCACATACCAAGAATCTGAAGTTCTATGATTCTTGTCATTTATGTAGATACACTGAAAACTTATGCCCACAAAAACCTTACATATGAATGCTTCATAAGTATGGGATGACTCATCCCTAACAGGCCTGAGGGCTAGGCAGCCCAAACCAGTAATAAGATACTTTCTGAGAGCCAACCTGGGTCTGCCTAAGGGCTTTAGCAACAGAAACTAAGACATGATCTGAGATGACCTGGAACAATGAGACACAGTCATGTCACACCAGCAGCTGGATATTCATCAGACCTTCCCTCAGGGTGGGGTGGAGGGTATATAAGGCTTACCTCTTCCTGAATAAACCGAGCTTGTTGTTTCAACATTCTCCCAGAGTCAGTGTCTTTGACTCTGTGCCTACTTGCCCCTTCCCCCAAAGGCAACAACAGCACAGGACCCTACCACACGTAAGTTTAAGAGTTTCCAAAACTTTTGATGTAATGAACTATTATTCAGTGGTAGAAGCAGACTATTTAGACAGGAAAGACACACAGTTACCTTGTATGCATATTACTATGAGAAGTCAGTTTGCAAGGTGTATTTACAATGTGCCATTATAGTTCTATGAAGCCCAAGAAAAGTCAAAACTATAGAGGTAGGAGAAAGATCAGTGGTTCCCTGAAGTCCTAGGAGAAAAATGAAAGATGGAGAAACTATCCTGTATAGTACTGTGCTGGGAGTCCTGACATTATGCATTTGTCAAAACACATAAAATAAAGAAGCAAAATATAAATACAGATCTTGACTATGGTTTTAGTTAACAACACACCAGGCTTCAATATGTAAGAACTAGATTATACCAGTGCACTATAGAAACAATCAGGAATGTTGTGGAAGTACACAGAAAAGAACTGTTGAAAAATATGAGTTTTTCTAAAATCTTCTGAGTCTAGAACTTTGTAAATGACAAGGCCTATGAATTATTTGTAAATGTAATATGCAAGTCTTATACACCTACAGCATTTCCATTGAGCTAACTTAATCAGTTATAAAAAATTATTAAAATTCCTCCTACTTTCTTATTTATATTCTTGTGCATATTATGAGATGCAATGTGAGGATATGATTTCTGTACACATTATATAGCAATCAATGTAGGTTAGTCAGCATAATTAAACATTTTAATTTCCTTATATTCAAATCCATGTTTTCTTACTTATTGTAAAATGCATGGTTATTGCCGGGCGGTGGTGGCGCACGCCTTTAATCCCAGCACTCGGGAGGCAGAGCCAGGCGGATCTCTGTGAGTTCGAGGCCAGCCTGGGCTACCAAGTGAGTCCCAGGAAAGGCGCAAAGCTACACAGAGAAACCCTGTCTCGAAAAACCAAAAAAAAAAAAATGCATGGTTATTAATTATATCCATCCTGCTATGCTACAGAACATCAGAAATTATTCCTTCTGTCTAAAGATAGCATTACATTCATTGCTGTGCCTGTCCACATCCCCCTCTCCATGTTCCTAGTTTCTGTTCACCACTATTCTGCTGTGGGATGTTCTGTATGGCAAATGTGTTGCTGATTAGTCAATAAATAAAACACTGATTGGCCATTGGCTAGGCAGGAAGTGTAGGCGGGACAAGGAGGAGAATAAAGCTGGGAAGTGGAAGGCTGAGTCAGAGAGACACTGCCAGCCGCCACCATGACAAACAGCATGTGAAGATGCCGGTAAGCCACGAGCGATGTGGCAAGGCATAGATTAATGGAAATGGATTAATTTAAGCTGTAAGAACAGTTAGCAAGAAGCCTGCCACGGCCATACAGTTTGTAAGCAATATAAGTCTCTGTGTTTACTTGGTCAGGTCTGAGCGGCTGTGGGACTGGCAGGTGAGAGAGATTTGTCCTGATTGTGGGCCAGGCAGGAAAACCCTAGCTACACTATTCTGCTTGAAATA
Organism: Peromyscus eremicus; assembly: GCF_949786415.1. NCBI lineage: Eukaryota > Metazoa > Chordata > Mammalia > Rodentia > Cricetidae > Peromyscus > Peromyscus eremicus. The sequence continues at coordinate 47,636,735 of NC_081428.1, read as the reverse complement.
TCTATAAGAAATGTTTAGCAATCCACAATTATCCTTTAGGAAATTGTCCTTCTTAAAATTATTCATCAATATTCACACACACACATCCAGGGAACATTTGTCTTTGTGTTCAATATCTACTTTTAAGATAGAAGTACTTTGCATTCAAGAAACTCACAATGTAGAAAGAAATTTAAGGATATTCCAAGTCAGTTAAATACAATGTCATAGGTTAAGTTTAATGTAATCACTTGATAAGGTTTTGGCAATCCACAACTGTGTATGCAAACCTTGCTGATAGAACTTGTAATTGAACAGATGAAATGGCTGTAACTTGGGTGTTCTGCCTAAATTTAAATAAAGATTTAATTTCTTAATATTGATATTGTAACTAAACTAAAGATTATACTTGAATTTGACATAAAAATATTTTAATATCCTTTATCTGTACCAGGGTCCAAACCAAACTCTCATGCTATCTTTGATTGTGTCCCCTCAGTTTCTTCCAGTCCTGATATATTTGTGTTTCATAACCTTGCCGTTTTGGAGAAGCACTGTAATCTTATAGATGTCCCTCAATGGGTCTTTCCATGACATCTTTGTATTATTAGATTGAAGTCAAGCCTTTACACCAAGAATACCACAAAGGTGACACGGTATGTGTCACATCTGGAATACATGATATTGACATGCCTTCTTAATGGCAATGCCATCTTCATCTGTGTGCTGTGGTTTGAAGGCGCACACGCACACATACATACAGACACAGAGAATCAATAATCTAATTACTTAGTTAAATATAAAATAAAAATACTTTTAGAAGCCATGATTCATAATGACTTCTGGTTGTAATCTTATTCTATACAGTTTATTCTTGATTCTACCATTCTTTGGAATGTTTTTCTCTCACAGAGAGAATTTGACCATTGTCATCTATAGTATATAAGCCTGTTTATTCCACTTTATTATATAAATAAAATAGCATTATAATGGCTAGCACAATCCTAAGGAGAAACACAAATAGAAAACATACTTGTATACTATTATTTCATTTTCAGCAAGTGTCTAGTCACAACATTATTATAAAAAAATCAGTTATGTTAGTTCATATCTTTCCCTCTGCCATTAATGTGTCAGACATTTGTACTGTTAAGCTTATTTATTATAAATTCTATTTCATGTTTAATCTTCCTGCATTTAAACTGAACTGTTAAAATATACACACATTAATGTCCTACCCTTTAGTATACAATTCTATATGTCTTGATAAAACAATGATTTTCATTTGGTAATAATGGAATTCAGTGATTTTTATTATGTTAATTTAAAAATACTTGTCTCTTTTTACAGGTCAAAGTACTTAATAAAAAGTATACTAATTGGTTTGGAAACGAATGAGAAACAGAACAGAAAAATTTAGATTGTTAAGACAGCATAGCAAGTATGGTCCTCTACGGTTGATTGAACATGAGTTTCATTGCTGCACATTTTGCTTATAATTTTCCATTTGCCTCTATATTCCTTTGCATGGGAGTATAATTGAATTTATTACACTCATGGTTTAGTTTAAGAATAAAACTTCTCCATTTACAGATTACATCTAAAACAACAATTGTGATATTTCTCAGATGTCCCATCATTAAATGGAAAGACTGTGAAAGAATCACTTCATGTGTCTGCAATTGTATGTAATTATGGTATAGTCATGGTAAGGTAATTAGGCATAATTTGCAAAATAAATCATGCTACAAAAATGTATAATATTAATTTTCTACAACTGATTGTTTTTTGCTAGAGTCAAACATTCTTCCAAACTTTATAAATAAGGAATAAAGAAAACTCTCTATGAACTGTTGGTCCAAGAGGCCCAAAGGCAGCTTCTAAAACATTACAGGATATTGTCAATATTCTTGATTGTCCCTCAGAACTAGATTGTATGACTCTATTGCTGGAGTTAGCACAAACTTTGGTTGCAGGACACTGGGAAATCAAGATGTTTTTGAGATAAAAGTTTCCTCTGTGATGGCTGGCTTTCACAGTGCTAGAAGGTGCTATTCAGGCTGGTTGGGGAGGAAAGCTATCAACAGCCCTACATTCTTGTGGATTCAATCAGCTATAATCATTATCTTTCTGTCAATGTATGTGCACAGGTACAAAAATGACATGACTATTGTAGGGGTAAATAAACACTTTCTGAGTTCCACAGGAGAGAATTAATGTATGGTACTGTAGCCCTGTTCAATATCGATTGGTTGAGGATGCCATAGAACTAGGGGAGAATCTAGTACTGTTGTGTTGTTAAATGGTGTCAAATTGCTTTCTAACTACTTGTGTTTATACACATAGATAAGTGCTTCTCTCAATCTTCATCAGTGAAGCTTCTTTTCTCAGTGGGCAACAGTAAATGCAATCTTCTAACAGGTCAAATTATGGGGACTATTGAGTTATTAATCCTGAAAAAGCCATGAATATCACCCTTTCCAAGGCTCCAAGAATGTTCTGGAAGAGGAAAAGGAAAGAATATAAGAGCTTGCAGTGTGGTAGGAATGATGAAAAGCAGTGTCTTCTGGACATGGCACAACCATTACACTCATGAACTCTGCACCTGTGGTTACTACACTGATCTCTGCAAAAGTTGGCCCATCTCTGTTTCTTCATGCATGGGAGAAGGTCTTATGAAGCTATACTCCTTACTGAGGCATTATGGGCAGTTAATATACACTAGGGTAGGGGTGTCATTTTCTTCAGTGGTGTGTGTGGCCACAAAGTTGTTCATGTCCTAGTAAATAATCTCCATCTGTACTTATGCAAGCAACTTTAATTAAGGTCAATATTTCACACATACACACAAAGACATAAATGTAAATGGTGGTTTTTCTCTGTCCCATCTTGTCCCGCAGCTATTTTCAAATAATCATCCAGAGGCTTAATGTTAATTACAACTGCTTGGCCTATTGCTCAGACTTATTATTAACTAGCTCTTACAACTTAAATTAACCCATTTTTACTAATCTATGTTTTGCCACATGTCTCCTGGTTTTACCTGTGTTCAAATATATCTTGCTCCTATGACAGCTGGCTAGTGTCTGCTCCTGACTCTGCCCTTCTCCCTGAGTCTCTGCTTGGATTTCCCACCTGGCTCTATTCTGCCTTGCTATAGGCCAAAGCACGTTCTTTATTAACCAATGGTAATAAAACATATGTGCAGCATACAGATGAGTTATTACACAGCACACAAGGGTAGGAATATAAATTATTTGAAGAAGAATGGTATCAGAAGGACAGCAAGAAGGATTAAGAGAAGGTAATAGGAGAAACATGTCCAAAACTCAGTATATATATATATATATATATATATATATATATATATATATATATGAAAGAATAATAATACATAATAAATTCAGAAAGAAAAAAAGGACAGGGTACTATTATAATTTTAACACAAAAATGGCATTTTATTAAAATATCTAGAAATGTCAACAAAACATTATGTGCTTAATTTTAATATGTATATTTCAAGATTTTTAAAGAATATTCACTAACCTAATTTTATGCTTAAATTTAAATCTGTTTTCAAAATGTTTTCCCTTGATATTTGAACAGTTCACTTTAAAAGAAAATGTAACACCAGGTTCAATCTGCTTTAGCAAATATAATTTTTAAAAATTAATTCTTCTATTTAAAAAATTTTATACAGTATATTTCAACCATAATTTCCCACTCTGAATGATATGTACCATTTTAAATTCTACTTTTTTCTTTATTTAAAGCTGTGTCCTGAACATTTTCTTATATGTAGAGAAATACTGAGAACATTTATTTTGTTGACAGCAGAGTTTCACATCTCAGGGATAAATGAAATTTTATTTGGAGAATCTTGCTTTGTGGAGAGTTCAGATTGTTTTCTCATTTTATTTTTTGTGAATATAAACATTGGGGCAAAGTAAACAAACATTGATATTTATATAATTGTGACTCTCTTCTTAGGCTAAACCTTTGGTCTTCAATTTTTACTTCAAATGGCAATTTCATTTTACGTTGTCAATATTTTGGTCTCTTCTGTAAAGGTGGAGATATCATCAGCTTTCTCATTCTGAGCTTTTGAAACTACTCTTAAAGCACATATAAGCATACTTTCACTTATATGAAAAAGAACTTCATGTTTCTCCCATATGTTTATATGTTTGTTATTATTGAGCCTCACAGTTTTAATGCAGCTTGTAATTTTTCTTCACTAGTTTCTACAGTTACAATGAATTCATGGAGAGTATTTCTTACCTGACTGAAATGATGTTTCCTACAGAAATGTGAATACTTCACTTGATCTTAAATAGTCAATGATGTCACCAAATATATTTGAATGCATGGTGATGGTTGTTGTAGTAGTGACAGCTTTAGGTCTTTATGAGAAAATAAAAATCATATAAATTCTTTAGTATTCAGTAAGAAAAATATTTTTTAACATGCAAATGTTGTCAGGACAGCTGCAGTGTCCTGAAAACATGCAAATCAGTGAAATTTTTAAGTATCACACATACATTAAAAACATGATTTTAAGGTGATATTTCACATTACAATGTAAGATGGTTAAGATTTAAAATGAAGGCTACAGAGATTAAGCAGACTATTTACATGTAGACAATTTGAAAATGAGAAGAAAAAAATTTGTAGGTAAAGTTCTTCAGTTCATAAAATGTTCAATTGGATATAATTTTTGAGTAAAAGAATTTAAAAAATGAAACATTTTTGCAAGTCCACCTATCTGTAGATTATTTCTTCTCTACAAAATCAAAAGGACGTGAGTTTCCAGGAATTAGGGGAAAGAAATGATAAGGTGAAGCACTGAGAATTTTAGGGCCTCATACTATACAATGTTGGATCAACATCATTAAACACCTGCCTAGCCCATAAGATGCATGACACGAAAAGTAAACCCAAATACAATCTATGTCTTCTGTATGATAGTTCTATATCTAAAAGCCAGTTCATAACTTTGTAGTGGGTAGCCATTCCAGCTTTGGTCTGGAAGTTCCAACCCCTATTGAGGCTTCGGTAACTATCACACCTACAAGGCGGGGCCAAGAGAGGGCCCTGAAGACCCAAGATCCGGATGCGCTGCCCTTTCTTGTTGCCTGGACCCTGGACACTAGAGGTAGACCGAGGAGAGTTCTCCAGAGAACACTGCCAGACTGTATAATTTCACCAATAATAACTTACAGCAAGTGAACCACTGAAACCAACATATTAATATTGGGAAGATTTATGCATGTATAGGGACAGAAGGCATAAGGAGGTATTTATGTACCATGTACAATGCATTTATGAGAACATAAAATGAGGCTATTTTTTAATTATCATTATAAGAATTATCACTTATAAAGCAAGAAAGGAGGAAAATTGGATGGGATTTAACTAGAGAAGAGAAGGGAGGGTAATGTATAAATCACACACACACACACACACACACATTATATATATATATATATATATATATATATATATATATATATATATATATATATATATATATATATATATATGAGAGGGAGAGGGAGAGAAAGAGAGACACAGAGACAGGAAGATGATAATACCTCCTCCAGGAGTCAGGAGTCATCTAACAAAAATCACAGTGTTAGGTAAGGGAAACTTCTCTTTTAGTTTCTGGTCAAGTGGATCCAAAAGACTCCAAAACAATAAAGACTTTTGTCCTTACCCTTGGTTGTTTTCCAGATCTTGAAGTTAAAACTCATTCCATTCGATCAGATGATCTGGAAGAATTGAACTAATACTAATTTGGAAGCCTCCTGCCTAAGGACTGGCTCTCATAGACTCTAAATTTGCAATGTAAGCTGTCAAGAGAGATAAATAATATTAATTCCCAGATGCTAAGCCTAGGAACCACAGCAATGACTGGCCCAATCAAGGCACTCCAAGCAGTACAATAATGAAGCATATTTTGAGGATAACCATTAGCTGTTTAATTAGACAGTAGATAGTAATTCATATCCAGTACTCTAAACCTGGCCTACATCTCATGGCTGGAGAGGTCATAAAGGACAAATTACTATTACCATTTTCCTAGAACAGTTTTCTAAACACCTCTATACCCACAGACAAATGCAGCTCTCGCTGCTCATCAGAAGTGTTTCTTTTTGCAGCATAAAGGCTACTACAAAGATCCATAACTGGTAAAATGCAGAGAATAAATGACCATAGGTTCCCAACTCCTATTAGTACATCTGTAGCACAATCTACTCCTAAAGTTAGGTAATGTAGTGGGAGAGAGGGAGGAAAGAATGTAAGAGCCTGAGGACCAAGACATCTTTTATGAAGTAATATCTACTAGACATAACAAGGATATTGTACCCATGAAATATCAACAATATGATTGTCTAAACAAGACCTGCGTAATGACCACACCAGTCTATGTGTCAAGAGGGGTAGGGGAACTGTTATAAGGCCTTACCACGACATGAGGAGCTAACAGCAATCAGTGTCTACTCTGGGATGAAGAATCATTTTTCTCAAGGGACAAGCTCCCTGATAGATGATCCAATCCTAGGTGATCAAAATTAAACCCATAAACATACCATCAACTTCCAATGAATTCATTAGTCATTACATATGTATATATGTACATATATGTAGTATATAGAGACATATAAAATTATAAAAGAAAAGGTCAAAAATCTGAGTGAGAAGAGGTAGAGGAAGAGGAAGTTACAATGGAAAGAGGGAGTGGTAAAAATGATGAAAATACAATGTATTGTTGCATGATTTTTTTAAAAAAATAATTATCTCCAATTCCCTTTTTCTTCTACTTCAATTGAAATTACTTTTCCCAATGTTACGAATAATCTCTACTTGTAATATTCAATATAACAGACAGTTATAACTTCTCCTTCAGCTCTCTGTAGATTTGATCTTATTGTCTCTGGATCCAAGCAAAGGAAGTGTTTCCAGTAGAAGAAGGTTGTACAAAACGAAGGTCTGACTCAGTCTGATTTCATGGCCCTCCTTCAGCTCACAGGCAGATAGCATAGTAGCCACTTGTCCACCTTTGATGAGTTCTCTTTGATTCTCTCGTTTCTTTCATTAGTGGTCTCATCCATTCTTATCACTTCATTGCCATTTGTGAGTCTATGGATTACAAGTGTAAATTCGCATGTGAACTTCTGCCTGAGTTGCAGGCTTAGAGATATAATCAATTAACATATCCATTAGGGAATGTCTAAGGAGGATCACTAATTCAGCAGACCATGGTGAATTATTCTCTCACATCCTTCTTGTTCTATAGTAGTCCTCAACCTGTGGGTTGCAATCTCTTTAGTGACAGTCTGATTCCAAGAATATTAACATTACAATTCATAACAGTAGCAAAATTATACTTTTGAAGTAGTAGCAAAATTAATTTAATGGTTAGGGTCCCCGCAACATGGGGAATTGTATTAAAAGGTCACAGTTTTAGGAAAGTTGAGAAACATTATTCTATAATTTTATTACCCTTCCTATAATTCTAAGGGCCAAATATTGCTTTCTTTTTTATACATTTTCAGTCAATTTATTAAGAAAATACTAATAGCCTTACCTTCACATCTCACATCTTAACATTTCCCACCCTATCTACAGTCACCTTCCTAGACCAAACACTGCAACATCTCCCCTGAACTGTGTAGTTGTCTGCTACTGAGTTCTCATGTTCATGCTTCTTTTGTATTTCAGTCTCTCCCCAAAAATATTTGGAGTAAGGTTCACTAGGTTCTTGTACATTTGAATCTTTCTCTTCCTTTCTTCTAGCCTTGTTTCACTTGGTGGTTGATTTTGTTGACTTCTTCCATGGATAGCATATCCATATGCTATAATTCACTTGTCTCTAAAATGCATACTCATCTCTCTTAACCAAATGCATATTTGTCTACCATGCTCCATAGCATAATAAAGGTAGAAAGTGTTGTATGTTTCATTTACTGCTTTATTTTCAATAACAGGAACAGCATCTTTCACATTACGTTAAACAAACAGGGTAAGGAGATAAATGGTACCAGTTTCTTCCTGTTCTTTATTGTTACTTAATCTAAATCTGTGACTTTTCTGTGGACCCTCATAGCAATTTCATCATGCCTTCTTGTTGTCGACTCTTATATTTTCATAGCATTTTGCTTTAAGCCCTTAATAATTGAATAAAATATTATAGTGTTTTTCAAGTTCTATTCATCTGTAATCCATAAGATAATTTTTTTTCTATTTTGCATGAAGAATAGGAAACTAGTCAGATAAAAATGTAGGTTATCTTATGTATAACAATTCAGAAGTTGAGATATTTGTTCCTCCTTGTCCCTGATTTATTCACAATGGAATTAAAGTCCATACTGAGGTCTTTTGGCCCTTATTACAATAGTCCCAAAAATATTTACACCATTTTTATCTCTGTCTGGCTTTGGCTTTCTTTGGCACAATAGCACATACATACCCAGAACCTAGGATATTAGTATTCAAGGAAAAATCAGTGCTGTGCAAAAAGTGCACTGGAATGAGAAATTTATGTGAGCGAAGGGAGGCATACTAGCTAGTATTGCTCAGATAATCATTTATCCATCTCATCTTTCCACACATTAAGTCAGAGGATATCCATCCATAAGAACTACTATGAATGTGCTGCTCCTCCCTAGCATGCAGACAAGACAAGTTATTCAGGGAGAAGGGTTAGAGTAATGATCAATGTTGTTGCAGCATCATCTAAAGCCATGGAAGAATGTAAGAAAAGACTGAATGTACTGTTAGGGTGTTTCTTTTTCTACCATAAGCATTCTTGTAATGAGTCTACAGAGAAAGAAATGGAAACCATTCATTCTACCTTAACAATATATCCATTAGGATAAAACAAAATTTTCTGTTGCTTATAAATGTTTAGAACTCAGTTTGATTTCCATGAAAGGACATTTGATGAAGTTTGAGAACAAAATATGTTCTAGTGATTTGTAAAAAGTTTTGAAAGAACTGGCATAAATTGAGATGTTGGAGAAATGGAAAAAGTAGGGTACTAATATCTAACATAGCTGATACAAGTTGAAAGATGTGAAAAGAAAGAAACTATGTTGAAAAGCAAGAATTGCAGGAATAAACAAAATATTTTAAAGTCAGCCAAATGCAACCATGGTTAAACTAAAACAGTACCATTTATATAATGTATGAAAGAATAGGAATGGTAAATAAAAGAATATGCAAATGATATCTTCTTTTGAGTAAATAATGTCTGAATAATCAACAAATAATGTTACATGTTCACTGTTCATACTTAGAGATGCAGTCAGCAAGAGAAAGAGGAATTAAAATGGATAATGTGATTTCCTCTAAGGGAAAGGCTTGGGAAAATTAAGGAATTAGCCTAACTAAAGATCCTGGCTTCTTATAGCCTTTATGTCAATGTTATTACCTTGTGCAATATAACTTCTTATACTTATGATGTATATCTTTAGCAAGAAAAAATCCTCATTCTCTGCTACCTATATGAAAGCACCTTGCCCTAATTTCTCTGATATGATATATAGCTGAGGCATTGGGTCATTCTAGAGTGAAAGAGAGAGTTCTATAAGTGACTCAGTCCTGGTGGAAACGTCAGAGCTGAAGCTCAGAGAAAACAGCAGAAACAGCAGAGTTACTAGGAATCCACAAAGAATAAGAGATGAGAAATCCAAATGACTGCTCTTCACGAAGCATGCTTCCTGTGGAAAGAATACAGACACAACAGTTTGAACCTCTAGAAATCTTTTGTCTGTTCATTGGATTCTTAAGGGCTAAATGTAGCCAGAATACAAGAGGGGATTCTTGTACCAATGAAGCCTTAACACACACACAGGCTGAAAATCCAGAAATAGTAGATTTATTAGCAGTTGGATTACATTTATTTGATATTTCCCTGCTGATATTAAAGCAAAGGAACCATCACTCTCAGTGTGATAACAGCAGCGTCTTTGATTCAGTCTGCTGCAGTTGAAATAAATTTGAATTATTTTTCCACGCTGGGCAAGAATCTTGGAGGTGTTATTATAATGATGATGGCAGTCATAAAATATTTCATTTAGTTCCTTTCACATGAAAATTACATGTGCCTTTTACACAGCCATCTCATAATTAATGCCGTATGTCTTCTTTATTGAAAAGACAGTTTGGGACGATATACCAGGAGAACGTTCTTTCAAGCTTCTACTAAATTACATTATTACTCACTAAAAGGATCATTTCCTGCAAACACAATCAGAACATTACCATTTTTCTCTGTAATCAGATTTTATATCTACACAACATGTTAGTCATTTTTGCATGGAATTGAATCTACCAATGTAAACAATTCTCTCCTTCCTTCTCCATTTCTTTTCCCTCTTTCCTCTAAGTGTCAATCTGTAACTTACTGATTCTAGCTCTCTCCATTGTCTTCTAGACAATATGTTTACAGTATTTGTTTCTAAAATAATGATGCTTATGATGCAATGTTTCAGCTCATATATCCCAGCTGCTTTCTTATGTAAATCAGACATTGCCTTTACAAACAAACAAATTCTGTGGATGTTTAATTTATAGTAATTCAATTACAAACAAATTCTGTGGATGTTTAATTTTAGTATTTCAATGCCTTTCTTTAGGGTTTTCTTGTGTGTGTGTGTGTGTGTGTGTGTGTGTGTGTGTGTGTGAATCACACAGTATTATTATGCATCAAAAGTTGTTCTTTCTGAAATAGAGACTCATGAAGATTTGCAGAATGATACCGAATTCCCACATGACCATCACCAATCACCCCCCTTAAACAGCTGTATCTAAGATATTGACTGTAGACATTGTTTAACCTTCAGGAACATTTAAAAAATTAATGTTAAGTGTATTAATACATTTAATTGAGTGTATACCATTTTAGGAACTCTGAAATTAGGATATAAAGCATATTTATTACCAAGATGTTTTTAAAGTTCCCTTTACAGACAGTCTTACTATCTCCACTGCTTTAAATCAGTGATTGGCTCTCTAGTATAAACGATTGTTTTTGCCTGTCCATCATTTTGTGACACAGGATCTCGGTAGGATTAACTTGTTTACACCTAACCTACTTCCCACAGCACAATATTTTTTTGGCATTTGTTTCAGGATGCTACCCGCATATGTAGTTTTTTCTCTTCAATATTGACTGATATTCTATTGTGTGAGTTTATAATAATTTATTATTTTTACCTGCTAATAAAAATTTGGGTTGTTTCTGTTTCTCACTCTCATGAATGAAGCTGGTGTATGCATTTACCTACAAGCCTTTTAATGGACAAACATTTTCATGTTCCTTGGGCAAATACTTAACATTGGCCATATTAGATAAGACAGTAGTAAATGTCTAAAGGAAACTGTTAACTTTGGTTTTAATTTCCACCTACAATGTTGTTTATTTATATGATAAAAATGTGTCAGATACACACATTGTGGCATATTCCCCAAAACCTGGATTTCCATTTTGTCTTAGCCCATTTAGGCTGCTGAAACAAAACATCATAAACTGGGAAGCTAGTGAAAACAAAAAGGTGCTTATGACCTTCCCAGCTGCTTAGCAATCTAAGATAGGGTCAGTAAACTGGTTTTCTTGCTCATAGATAACCACATTCTAGAAGCAGCATCCTGGGAAGGGACTAAAAAGTTCCCTGGAACCCCTTTCATGAAAACACTAACTCCAACCATGAAAGACCTGTCCTGGCTCCCTCGCTTCATCTGCTAAAGCTTAGGGGGGAAACATGGGTATCAGATGAGAATGCTGCCCATTTTCACAGTGATCCTCTATGATGAGCAAAAGTGGGTCACTTTCCTAAAGACACATGCAAGAATATTTTTCTTTGGCTCCAATGTTTTCTGTGTCTCTGAAGAACGTTTTTGCCTAGCCACATTTTCTTTCGGAACCTTTATCATTTTTACTTTTCCATTGGAGCCAACAGTTTTCATTGAACTAAATGAGTGAGAGAAGTTTGAATTGATTTTTTTTTTAATGTGTGAGTGATAGTTCATTCATTGCTAAAAGGAGCGCTTTCTCCAGCCTGGTTATTTGGGTACTGTTGTCAGTGTCCAGTTGGGCCATTGTGTGCAAACATGCTTCTGGACTCATTACCTCACTGCATTAAACTCCGTGTTCTCTGCTGTGCTGGTGCCACGTGCAACTTCATGGACAATTATGAAGTCACGAGAGAGCGAGAGCAACTCTTCCAGCTCTGCTCTCAGTCTTGTCACTTCATTTGAGATTGTTTGCATCTCAACAAGACTGTAGCATCATCTTGCCAATGTCGCCGAAGGATTCTGTTGGCATACTTCTCTCTTGAGTCCATTAAATTTGTGGGTGTTCATGGGGATGGAGGGATGAATAATTCAGTGAGGTCCCTAGTACATGAACTAGGCTGAAATCATCATTTGTTTGGGACTTCTTCCATTTGTCTCAGCAATATGTTACAATGTTTCAGTATACAGAGCAATTACTTATATTGATATGTTTATTTGTTGATATTGTAGGCTTTTTGATGTGATCACTTTTAAAATTAGCTGTCACAATTGCTGTATCTCATAGAAATGATAAGACTTGCAATAGACATTGGCAGAGAGTTCTTCCACGTATATGATGCACCTTCTGCTCTGCAGCCTCACAAATTAGTTACCAGCGTGATGTCCTTTGGCTGTTTCAGGAGGAATAAACAGCTTTCTTTTAAAAGGCAAACCATTTAAATTTTAAAAAGTGATTCTAGCCGGGCGGTGGTGGTGCATGCCTTTAATCCCAGCACTCGGGAGGCAGAGCCAGGAGGATCTCTGTGAGTTCGAAGCCAGCCTGGGCTACCAAGTGAGTTCCAGGAGAGGCGCAAAGCTACACAGAGAAACCCTGTCTCGAAAAACAAACAAACAAAAAAAAAAAACAACAAAAAAACAACAAAAAAGTGATTCTAAACAATACTTTTCTTTATGAAATTATAAAGTATAACCTTAGATTGTTTTCATCTCTTATGAGCTGAAGGTTTTGAAAAAAGCCTAGTCACTAAAGCAGTAATCCTTTAAATATTTTAATTTGGGATTAATAAGATGACTCTGTGGGCTAAAGATAATTGCCACTAAGCCAGATAATCAGAATTTGATTCCAGGAACCTACATGGAGCAACATCTTGTTCTCCAGTCTCCTCATGTGCATGAGACTGCCTCTCTCTCTCTCTCTCTCTCTCTCTCTCTCTCTCTCTCTGTGTGTGTGTGTGTGTGTGTGTGTGGTGTGTGTGTGTGTGTGTGTGTGTGTGTGTGTGTGTATTCTTTTGTTTACTAATGGGTGTGTCCTAGGCTAGATATCCATAGTTAGACCACTATTAATGTGGTATCATGTAAGGATAGTGATCCATAAAGCTCTTGTTTTTCAAATTCTAGCATATGATTAACTAAAGGATGAGGTTTAGAAGTTGAGAACAATGGTTTTAACGATATAGGTATTTATATATTCTCCCAAATGGTGACAATCCTAAGTTGCAAAACTGGTCCATAAGTTCATTGTACTGGGTGCCAAACAGTTTCATAAACCATATTTTTGCATAAGTTTGCCTGGATTATTTAATCAATATTAATGTTTATTTTTTAAATTTTTCTTAGTTTTATGTTACACTGAATTAGAGTCCAAAACTATTACTATTGCATGAAAATTGTTTAAGAAAAAAAAAATCTCTCTTTTAGTGTCTGGGTTTTTCTTGTTTTGTTTCATTTCATCGTCACCTACACAAGATATGTATTTTCTTATTTAAAATATACATGTGTTGTGTTAGGTAACATAAAGTCTGTAACTATAATTGCATACAGTCTTAGTTAATCATGAGAAAAGGTCAAAAATTAACATAAATCAACATAAACATTTTACTCCTGATATTCTTCAAGTAATAAAAGTTTCTGCAATCAAAGAAGCATGTAAATCTATACTGCTAATTACTCCTTTATTCCACTGATAAGTTCAAAGTTGCATATTTTTGAAAAGAAATGTGAGTAGATAAAGGGGCAAGATACTTCAAGAAATAACAAGTACACATGCATATATATGAGCAATGTTAAATGGACTCATTGACTGTATGTGTCCAGAAACACACAGCAGTAGTTTAAAGCATTCCTTGTAATAAACTGGGAAATTACCTGTTAGTTTTTCTGAGCTTTTTACATACCCATATCTTATTAAACATTAAATTGAAAATAGAGGATAGCCTTGTCCAACATGGCCAGATGATCCTGAGCAAAGAAGCTGTTCCCTTAATCTACTGCTGTCCTATACTATTTAAAACACACTTTTGTAGGTACCAAACATGCTGCGTATACCAGACTAAGGCTCATCATTCAGTTCTAAATACTTCATATGTCATTCACCTTAAGATTGGAGGTCATGTATGACACAACAAATTTGAGCCCAAAGATACTGAAGGTGAACCTAGCACCTACTAAGGGCATTATTAATAACAATGAAAGTATTAGTAAATGCAAAAAGAAGAAATACTATTTAAGTTTTTTTTAATAAAGAGAGGTAGAGTAGTTTTTGAAAGCAAAAGTCCCCTGGATTCCAAATAATGCCTTTGTCTGTGAGAGCTGCAGGGCCAGTGCTCTGTATGTAGTTCTGAGAGCTAGAGACCTTATACTCTGACTAACCCAGACAGTCACTGGATCCCACTCTAGGCAAAAGAATGTGATGCAGGACAAATAAAAGTAAATTGATTGATGCTGGTTGCAAAAGTTCTACTTCGTCCTGAACACCAGGTAAAAGTTTTGTGTCTGTTACTTTCAAGTATTTAAAAATTAGAAGGTGTACAAGTTAAATTTTTTTGTTTTGTTTTGTTTTGAGACAGGGTTTCTCTGTAATTTTGGTACCTGTCCTGGATCACACTCTGTAGACCAGGCTGGCCTTGAACTCACAAAGATCCACCTGGCTTTGCTTCTAAAGTGCTGGGATTGAAGGCGTGCACCACCAACACCCACAAGTTAAATTTTTTGTCAATTTACAACAAACTAAAGACATTCCAGAAGAATGAATATCAATTAAGGAATTGCTTCCATCAGACTGGACTGTAGGCACATCTGTGGAGCATTTTCTTATTTAATGATTGACATAGGAGGGCCCAACTGACTATGGGCAATGACATCTCTGGGAATGTGGTCCTGGGTTGTATAACACAACAAACTAAGCAAATCATGGGGAGCAAGCCAGTAAGCAGCATTCTATCACGGGCTCTGCTTCAGTTCCTGCCTTGACTTCCTTCAATAATCTATTGTGATTTGGAAGTATAAGTATATTATAAACACTATCCTCCTCTAAGATAATTTTGGTGAGTATTTTATCACAGCAACAAAAAAAAAATCAACTAATATAGAGTGCAAGGAAAGTATTTCAGAGCTTATGAGAAAATCTGTGTTATAGTGGTGCCAAATTGTGCATTATTTTATAGCCAGAACAATTAATAAAGCAGTTATTGAATTCAGTCTCAATTGAATACTATCTCTTTGGTAAGTCCTAAAGCTTTTTGATAAAATATAGCTTTCTTTATTAATTTTTGGTTAGCATACACAATAATGGGTTTAGTTATGACACAGTCACACATATATATCATAACTTACTCATGAATATCCACTCTTCACATCCTCCCCATCCTTTCTCTCACCGGTCCCCTTCTTCCTTTTAAGTAGTCCTCATCATTTTTTCCCTTTTCTTTTGAGGAGACTACACTGTTTTCTATAATTTATCTCATAATTTACATTCCCAGTACTACTGTGCAAGAATTTCCTTTGCTCTATATCCTTTCCAGTATTTATCTTAACAACAACAACCAAAAAAAATTACCAGCTGTCCATGTGTGAGGTGATGTCTCATTGCATTACATATATGTGATGATTAGCCTTCTGTATATATAAAATGTCCATGTGTATCTTTTTTGAGAAATATCCATTGTAATATTTTGCCCACTTTCAATTACATATGTTTGCTGTTGAGGTTTAGTTGTGTCAATATTCTCAATATTAATAGATTTTCACTTTTGTGAATTCTTTCTTAACTTAGAACAATGTCATTCTTTTTTAAATCATAGTAATATTATATTTCAAGTATTTTATGTGCTTAATCCAGTTAATTTTGTTATTTGCTATGAGGTTATATCTAATTAATTCTTCTAAATGTGGATATGCTGTTGTCTGAACATTTTTTTACTGGAAAAAAACTTGCAAGGACTCACATTTCTTGGCAGTACAATGCTACTATACTACATAAAATCAGGAGTTAATATAACCTAATCACTCTAATAGTCAAGGCTTTTTAAAGAAACTAAGCTGGTGGAACATACACAGACACAAAAACAGGCCTACACAAGAAACACACACACACAACACACACACACACACTCATACACACACACACACACACACACACACACACACATAGAAAAGAAGATAAATATAAATAAATGGAAGATGCGTTTAAAGAGGCCAATACTATCCATGATGTGCCGTTTGCAAACTGGTAAAGCGAGGGCCAGTGGTTCAATTCTTTCTGTATCTACAGGCTTGGAAAATGAGGGAGGAAGAGTGTGATTCCCTGTCAGAAGCCAAGGATCGGCAAATGAGTAACGTGTGGAAAACAACATCTCAAGAACCTGGTATCGACAAACCAAATGTTAAATGCCTATATGGGAGAAATTCTATTTGATGTCTTTTTTTTAATTTATTAAACCTTTGTTATAAACAAGTTGCAAATGAAAAACAACACACATTAAAATTAACCTGGAAATCAAGACTATAGAAACAGTGACTATTACTTTTTGAGACTTTTGATGTTCAGTGCTGATGTAATTCAGCTTTCCTTAGTTTCAGCATACTTCCAATTACAATGTTTGAGTTAGTAACATACAAAAAAAGCAGCAAATCCACACACATTTGTACAGATTGTGTGTGTGTGTGTGTGTGTGTGTGTGTGTGTGTGTGTGTTTGTGTGTGTGTGTGAAGGTATATCTCCTTTAGTTAGTCTCTTCTGGATACACCTTTACACTTTTGATTAAATACTTATTCTACAACTGGAAAAGATTTGCTAGACTAAGATTAGTGAATAAACTGGGTGGTGGTGGCACAGGCCTTCAATCCCAGTGCTTGGGAGACAGAGGCAGGTGGATCTCTGTGAGTTCAAGGCCAGCCTGGTCTACAGAATGAGTTTCAGGACAGGCTGCAAAGCTACACAGAGAAACCATGTCTCAAAAAATAAAAAAAAGAGATTAGTGAATAAATAAAGTTATAAAGATAAATAAAAGAATAGAGAATATTGTTCATTCAAGTCAAAATTGTCTAAGGAAACAATCATAGTCTTGAATGAACATTAATATTTTGTAGCAGGAATCTTTAGAAGGTCTTGTTAATAAAATCAAACCTGAGGCCAGTTATTGGGGTGAATGCTGGAAGATCAGAGAAGCAGAACAAGCCACAGCTACTTCACCTCACCAGTTCCTCAGCTGATCCTGTTTCCTCAGACTGGAAGCCTCTGTGTCCTCATCCCAATGGCTCTCAGCTGAACTGCTGCTCGAAAGCCTGAATGCTTATCCAGCCAAATGCTTCTAGTTTCTGGTCTTCACGCCTTATATATCTTTCCTTTATACCATCATTCCCTGAGATTAAAGGCTCACTTTCTGGGATTAAAGGCATGTGTCACCATGCCTGGATGTTTCCAATGTGGCCTTGAACTCACAGAGATCCAGAGGGATTTCTGCCTCTGGAATGCTAGGATTAAAGGTGTGTGCTACCACTGCCTATCCTCTATGTCTGCCTAGTAGCTGTTCCATTCTCTGACCCCAGATAAGTTTATTAGGGTGCACAATATTTCGGGGAACACAATACCACCACAATATTTTTAATAGTATTAAATGAAAAATTAATTAATTTTATGCAAATAGTCTAGGGATAGCCAATAAGGAGCAAACTAACACATGTCATTCTTCTGTGACTTTAGCTTTTTCATGGTTCTCAATAACTTTAAAGATGATTTGTCCCTAAAACAAATATTTGGAAATATTAAATCATCTAAAATTTTGTTCCATGGAAGAAGTATTTTAATATTTTTAAAAAACTGATTCAACTTTTTATTTTGAAAAGCTTGGAAGTGAAAGAAATCACATATCAAAATTACCCATACCTAAAGTCTATACATCTCAGTGAACTTCCATATAGTTAGACATTTTTAAGACTTTAGACACTACTGATTAGTCAAATTGATTTATTTTGGTTGTCTTTTATGCTAAGGTTTCTCAAGATTAAAAACATTATTCCATGCATGTTTAGTTAATGATTAAAATAGTATATAATCTAGTGACATTCTATTGAGCTATGTCAAAATAGGATGTGCCCCATGCTATGAAACAGCTTGTTTTATGATTGGAATACAGACACAAGTATGCAGAGGTGAATATTGGTGAAACAAATCTCAGCAATAGAATCTCTAGATTTTCTTTTCTGCAAAATAATATGTTAAAATTGTTTTCTTTTTCATATCATAATATAATTGCATCACTTCTTCCTTCCCTTTCCTCCCTCC
This sequence comes from Peromyscus eremicus, assembly GCF_949786415.1. Lineage (NCBI taxonomy): Eukaryota > Metazoa > Chordata > Mammalia > Rodentia > Cricetidae > Peromyscus > Peromyscus eremicus. The sequence goes on along the minus strand of NC_081428.1, from coordinate 47,618,173 downwards.
AAATCATCCCATATATAGCTCCTTGCTCTCTTTAAAATTCATGGCCTGTTTCTTCATTTATTGTTGTTACACACATGTAAGACTCTAGGGAGAAAACCTTGATGTCACAGAAGGGCAACACATGCAAAAGATGGTAAGAGCTGATATTTGAAGAGTGAGTACCATCCAAGGGAGTGTGTCTCACTGGAAAATTAATGCAGGTAATGGAATGTCATGACTGCTAGATTGGACCGTATTCGGGTTGTAAATTTTTAGTCAAAAGGAGGATACTATGAAAATAGAAGGCTAGGAACTGACAATATTTGTAGGATTAGTGGCAATTGGGAAACTCACAGTGAATTATTTCTAAACATTTAAACACTCAGTCTTTTCCACGGTTCCTCAGTGTTTGTTGCAGCCAACCACAGATGGGAAGCCTTTGGGAAAAACTTGCTCCTGTACTGGACATGTGCTCACATTTTGTCATCACTTCCTAAATAATAAAGTATAACTATTTACATTGTATAAGAGGCTATAAGTAATCCCAGTATCCTAAAGAAATGTAGGAGTCCCTTAATCCTGTCTTGACAAGGCACCCTTCCCCCAAAAAGAATTATCATGGGAGGTATTCTACATGCAAATACAGATCTTATACATAAATGGAGAAAATATCAGCTTAGTTTTTATGAGTCTCATCTTGGAGATTTTCCACATGGTCATAACTAAGAGGTTGAGAAGAAATTTCTCTTGAAGATTCCCATAGTAGGGCCCTGGTAGAGCTGCGTTAGAAAACATGGCCACATACAAATGCCTGAGAAAATACATACAGAACCAAACTGCTGATCTTCTTTAGCAATCTATTTTGAACTGGAGTTATGGTAGAGAAGATAAACAGATTTGTGAATGAGCATAAGACAACTGAAAGGAGAATGGCAAGCAATATGAATGATTCCTGGGGGGACTGGGTTATCATTGCCAGGAAAAGAGACAACTGCTGTGATGCACAGGTACTGACTTTTTCCACAAGTGAGCATGCCCAATAGCGAAACAGGTATAATCAACTTCCTCTGTTTGTTCTTTGTGTGTGTGTGTGGGAGGAGAGAACAAGAACTACGGGCAGAGACTAAGAAAACACCATGCCAGGGTGAGAGAGGGTTTCCTCTGAATAGAAACATTCCATCCTGGAGGGAGAAATGAAACGCATAAGACTCAAAAAGCTAACAAAAATTACATGACTCAAGAAACTCGGAAAGGTATGAGTCACGGGGCCCCTCCCACAACTCTAAGCAGTAAACAGTTTCCAGGAAAGAGAAGACTCTTCCGTGAAGCTGCCAGCAGGTTGTGCAGGGAGCTTCAAGGACACAAGCACTAGTGAGTCATCACTCACACTAGTGTGCACCTTTTTTGGACGAAGCTGCCTTTAAGCCTTTCGTGCTCTTGTGAGTCACCCCACTAAGCCCATTGGGTTACCCAGCTACACTTGGGTGGAATAATTTCCTTGATCTGCCTGCAGTTCCCCATCTGGGGAGACTATAAATTTGTTCATGTCTCTCCAGAAAACGTCACACAGCAGGGAGGTAATGGCGTCAACTGAGCAAAACGCACTTGCATTGGTGAGGTACTTGTTTCTTTGTTTTGTTTTGTTTTGTTTTGTCTTTTTTGAGACAGGGTTTCTCTGTGTAGCTTTGCGCCTTTCCTGGAACTCACTTGGTAGCCCAGGCCGGCCTCGAACTCACAGAGATCCTCCTGGCTCTGCCTCCCGAGTGCTGGGATTAAAGGCGTGCGCCACCACCGCCCGGCGAGGTACTTGTTTCTTAAAGAGAGCTGAATGCCTATGAGAAAAACTGCACCACATGGCCTCTAACAGTGGATTGCTGTGTATGCTTATGTACCACGTCACTTATCAAGGCCAGGAAATACTAACATCTGCAAACACTTGGACTGCCTTTGCCTGAGTAGCCCTGTGGACTCACTGGAAAGGACTGTGAAGGGACTTCGTTGGGATGATAGAAATGACTGACATCTTGGGTGCAGTGATGTCTACTGATAATAATAGGTGAACCAAATATCATAGAAATATATATTGTGAACTGTCCCATGAAACCGAGCATAAACTATGATATGATACAGAGCTTCGCTTCAGCAGGCTCAAGCCTCACTGCTTAGCAGACTATGAATATTTTGACAGTGTTTGTGGATGCTTCATCAATGAAACTAATGACTTTTGTCTCTTAAAATCATTTTAAATTCCCCCTTGGAGTTGTTTTTCCTTTTAGGCTTAGGATATTGATAAACTATTTTCTTAACTTTCATTACTTGCACCTTAAGTGTCATGAGTAGCTATAACAAACAAACAAACAAAAAAACTCCTAGATTCTTAGAGACTTAATGTACCTCTTTCTTTCCTGAAAATGATTATCATTTCTACCAAGATGGAAGATTTGACATTCATTTTCAAGCCAAGGATTGGGCTAGGTAGATATCACCCACTAACTATTCTGCCTTTCTCTTCCTTGTGATATCTGCAGTTTTCCTACCAGCTTAGTTCTATGAGAAATCCAGGATGTGTTTGGTTAATCACACAATCAGAGGTTACCTGAAAATCATTGCCTTTCCTGATAGACTTCTTTTTATTTTCAGTCTCATGCTGCCAGAACGGATGTGAATGGAAATTGACCAAAAGGACTGTGTTTCCAAATACCTAACTGTAGGGTAAAAGGTAGAACCGTTAGACAATTAGAATACTGGAGTTGTGGGTTAAATTTCAATAGGAATATAATCATAACTAGATAACAAGAGTATTTCATTTTGTCCACGGCAGAATCCAGCATCTTGTAATATGCCCTCCAGCTGAAGGATATATGAAAAGGATTTGACTTTTCTGTTCTGTGGTCTTTTCAGTTTTCAAAAAGCTTTTCTTTCCACTGTTGCTAAGAGGGAAAAGAAACTGTTGCCAAGTAACAGGAAAATAATGTCCACACGTATCTGTCTCCTCAGTTGCATATGAAATGCAAAACCCTCAGCTGTTCTCAAGGACATGGTGTCACTGAGCTATCCTTCAAAACACCACAGTCCACCATTAGAGGCCATGTGGTGCAGTGTTTTTCTAGTAGTGGCATTCAGCTTTATATACAAGTTTTCATGTCCCACCTTGAGAAACAAGCACATCACTAATGCAATTGCACTTTTCATTTGCCTGAAGCTCTGCTTAACCGTAAGTAATTTGAAGAACGATTATTTTGCCTGTTTCATTTCTTCTTCCTGACCAAGAATGTGTGTCACATCTGACCTTCTGAAGACTTCCTCTCTGTTAACACGTAATAAGTTGGCTAAAGATCTGTTATGGTTCACCTTGATGTGATCACAGACAGTCACTTTGTGGTTTAAGAAAGAGACATTTTAGAAATAGACTTAGCCAAAGGGCATCAGATTACGTAACTCAGTAAATGAACACTCTAAGTCAAGCCCAGTATACCAATCTGCCCTGCCCCTCTTTGAGAAAATTACCCACCTCTGATTCTATTCTTGATTTGTCTCATGACTTTCCACTCTAGCCACAGCTAATTGGGCCAGTCATTGATCTAATGAGAATCAATATGTTAAAGGAGTAGAGAAAATTAAATGTCTTCTTTTGAAAATGTATCATGAAACCTAATGATGTGATAGCCTACAGAGGGGACATATTAAATCATATTCATTCAGGACATTCATAGAGGGTAGAAGAAATGGAGGTGAGACAAAAGAGGCAAAGAGTATTTATGCCACCCCTAATGCTCAAAGAGGCTAACGCAGCTCATGAGAGAAGTAGACATTGAAAAAGGCTAGATTCTATTAATAACATTTGGCTTTATCGTTCAATCATTCCTCCTAATCGTGAAATGTTTCACTGAGGCTTGCCCAGTAATTGAGTAAAACCAAAACTTATTATAAGCCACAGTCATCCTAGGGTCCCCCCTGCTATATAGCCTCCTTGGTTCTGTGGGTCACTTTTGCCTTGAAATGATTCTATAACTTCTTGCTAACTGCCAGTCTTTGAAATTTAGCTCAACCTACAACAGCCTCATATCTAGATTGAAATATTTACCTTCTCCCATTTATTCCTTCTAATTTTTCCCACTAGTTGGCTAGAGATAAGAAAGACTGAAAATGATGGAATCTGCTCCTGCTTAATTATCTCTGGGGTTAAGTTTCCCTGCACTTTGGTCATTCTGATTTTATCTGCAGTGGGTGGTCCTAAGGAAATGCTGTTCCTTTGTTTTCTAGAATGAGTGTCATCTCTACTCTGGACGACTGCCACTGTTGATCATCCCTTCAGCTGAGGCAGCCCTGCCCTTTGTGGTCCTGCTAGGAATCCAGTTGGTTTCCATTGCTTTATGCGGCCCGTGCTTGGGCAGCTCTACATTTTCTTCTGCTTCGTTAATTCCCTTTCTCTTTATACCAAATACCAAGCCACTGTGAAGTTCTCTCCTACCAACAGAGGCTCAAAGAGGAAAAGGATAGAAGAGAAACTGCTTCCATATATTTTTCCATTGCACTTCATAGTGTTTCTTCCTGTCCCACATAATATGAAACACAGCAGATTTCTCTTAGTCTCTTAATATTTGTCAGCAGTAAATAGAGAGCACCCAGACTCAAAGGAGATAAGATTGTGAAGAACTTCTTCATTGTGCTTCTGTTGAAATACAGCACAATATTGGGCTGATAAGTACTGTAACCCAGCAAACACCCAATCAGAGGATGACATTCTCAGTGTCTTAGAAATCTCACCAGCTGATTCTGTTTAGCTAGACATGGCATCCATAGAACAAGGAGGGTTTATGCTGCAATGATTGCAAGAGAAAAGCATTATGGGAAGAAAACCAAATGATCACTCCTATTTTACTCTAGTGTTTCAAGATCCTCTGACACTTCTGACCACCCTCAACCCTCTTGTTCATCAATAAGGAGGAGGTGGTAGAGGTCTTTGGTGCATCTGCAAGAGGAAAACCTGTCTGGCTTCAATTATGCGTTGCTCATCAGAATTCCTTCTAGAACAGAAAGTGCTTCGAGCTTCTTGTCAGCCAAGTTTACAATTAGCCTTGACTGTGACTGCAGAACATCAGAAACACTTCTATTCAACATCACTTGCACTTTCTTACAGCTTGAGCCTGTTTCCTCATGAGGCTTGGTTATGCTTCCTATCTTTAGCTTCTGAGAGAGCCACTATTAAAAAGAAAAGAAAAAACTAGCTACTGACATTTTCAGTTTCCATCCGATGTCCAAACATTACCCAACTATGACAATGGATAAGTTCCCATGAAGACCTCCAGGGAGACACGAGGGACAGAGAGCTCATCAAGGATCTCAGCATCTGCTTGAATGACAAAACTTGCACATACAAAAATAACAATATACCATATTATTTCAGTGAGTACCAGAGGAATTGTCAAAGACAATAACCACTCTGGGAGACTGCTGGTTCCTAGCTAGCAATCATGCCATTATCGTACAGAATCAGTGATTGGGAAATACAATCACATTTGCATTTAGAAAGAGAAATGACAAGCTGCCTCATCTTGAAAGCTTTGAATGATTTCTTTAGGGAAACAGTCATAACAACAAAAAATCATAATTTATATACCTGTACATCAAAGAGGTAACCAGCGTAAAATTCTTTAAATGTTAAGTGATGTTAAAAACTGTGTCTGAGTTTGTTGTGTTTTTATTCCTGTTTTATGTTCCTATACAGATGCATCTGCATACCATTATACACATAAATTTTAAGTAAAAATTTGTTTAGCAATAAGAACTTCATTTTATTAATTAGGTTTTAATATTTAAGCAAGATTTTAGAAGTTATTATTCTACTGAAACGAAAAGTGTGTATTATAGTCAAATGTACTTTGAAACTCAATGTTTGTCCTATATCACCAAGATACTTTGAAGTAAGGCACTTCGAAATATCCTTTCTCACCACCAGGCCTCCCAAGGGTAGCATTCATTTTGATGATGGTGGGTAAACAGACCAACAGCTGCTTTGACTGATGTTCGTAAGACAAATTCCAAAGACAAATCACGTGACTGTTTCTTGTTCAATAATGAATAGCTGGCTACACAGAGAAGTAGCTATAATAATTAATATGAGTAAAAAAATATAATAATTTTAAAAATCCTTGAATGAGGCCCTTCCCCCTTATGTTTGAGCTCTAGTAACCTAAATTTATCCTTAGAAATGGGTTAGGAGGATGAGGACAGACAGATGGGGAGGCTGACTTCTTACTTTATACATAAAAACTACACTAACTTGGGCAAGTTGAGTGAGATTATTCAAACATGATTTTTATATACTTTCATATTACAAAGTCTTTTGGACTCCACTTTGATTTCTCTGTGGGGAAATCTGTTTTAAATCATTAGCTTTGTTAAGGAAAATGCCTAGGAAATTATTATTTCATTTTAATGAGCATTATTCATGGAACAGATTACATATTTTTCTAAGATTTTTACAGGGAAAGTCACAGTAGAACACATTTTAAATATTAACCCAAAGGATTTATAGCTAGATACAGTTTTATTGGGGGCCTATTTTGACCTATGGCTAATTATATTGCTTCACTTTATAATTATCTCATGCCCATAAAAAGATGCTGTACTTGGAAGTGCCAAGGATCTGAACTTGAAGACTCCTCCAGTGTTAAAATTTAATGATGTAAACTTCCTGTTAAGTTATACTACAGATTTCAAACTTTCTAAAACTCAGTTTTTAGCATCCAATATAGCCAGTTTCCTTGTGACGTTTTCATCCTTTCTTTGTTTTGGCTGATTTCCTCCCAACCCCTGTCTTTCCCATCTCTCTGCCTCAGTCTCTACTGTAGACTTCCATCCTTTGTAATGAACATGGCTCTTGACATTAATATGAAATATTTGGAATAATCCAGTATTTAGGATTTAACTGACTTCTATACCTGCTGTTACATTTTTAATCTTGAAGTCAGAGAGTGAATAAAGAATTTGCAGTAATGTTACAGCTGTGTAGAGTGAATTGAAGGACATTTGCTGAGAGAACTAAGAGGGACTCAAAGAGACAAACATTGCATGTCTTCAGTTATATGTTGAATCTAAAAAACAAAACAAAAAAAGTCAAGTACATAGCAGCAACAAAGTAGACTGGTGCCTACCAGGGCAGAGAAGGAATGAAATGAAGGAAGGTTGACCAATATGTTCAAACTTCTTTTGTGTTAGAGGAATAAATCTAGAGACCCAGCAAACAGATGAAGTGCTATAACTATAATATTTAATTGTTTTCTAGGAATTTGTTAAAACGGAAGCTTCTTGGTGCTTTTACTTCAAGAAATAAATAACAATGTGAAGTGATTAATACTTTGATTGTGTGGCTATAGTAATCATTTCACTATGTGCATGTGTATAAAAAACTTAAGTTGATAAACTTTAAATATATAATAGTAAACACAGCTATTTTATCGTTCATTAAGGATAAATTTGAACCTCTCTTGAAATAGTTTTAAATGTTATATGATAATATATATAGTGGTATTATACAATATTATGACCTGTTGTACGGAATGCAGCATACAGTTTCTTAAATACATTATATATAATATGGTAGTATACATATGGCATATTAATTATAACATGTAAGATATGATATGTAATAAAACATATTTAAATGGAAAATAGTGGTTCATTGTGTAATTTATCACCTCATTAAATATTTTATTATTATTAATATTTACTGATTATTAATATATTGATTTACTCTTGTGTTTTGTCAGCTGGGAATTTTAAACCTTTATCTTCATTCTTGGAAAACACCTTAGAAGTCGTTGACCCAACCTCTTGGTTTTCTTGCTTGACTAGCTGAGTTTCTGCTTTTTTTGTGAAAACCGTATCATGAGAGACCACTGCCCAACTTACAGGCAACTCCTCCGCCATTAATTATGTGCTGCTTCTCTAATTCTAGGGGTGGGGCTTGAGGATCTTCTCCTTTTATGAGCTTCCTCAACCTGGTGTTTCCTAAGTGTTATCAGTCTCCCCCCTCCCTCCAGGAAAGAATGTCAAATTTTGAAAAAATAGCTGCACACCATACCACCCCTTCCTGCAGCTCTTATATTCTTTCTTCCCCCTTTTCTGATATTTTTTTTTGTTGTTGTGGACCAGGTGATGTTAATTTCTTAGTATTTGCTTTCATTTATGGATAAGCATAGGTCAGGAGGTACTTTCCTGAAATAAATACTGATCACTGAAAAATAAAATGTTTTCTTTCAAGATTGAGACTGATCGCACTAGTAATCTAGGGCTATCTGGTCAAATACTTAGAAAGCACGCTAGCAGTCATATCACACCCATTTAATAAAGTAAGAGAAGTTGCCTCCTCACCAGGACCTATGATCTCCTTAGTCAAGGTTTTTGCCTTGTTCACAGTGCCAGATGGGAGTTCCTTCTTTCAGAGTGGGTTTTGAATCCAAGAAGAAAATAATTGGTATATCTGACAGTTATACCACTATTGCATAAATGACCACATCTTGCTTGGCATGTTAAGAATATAGTATAAAAGATCCATAACGTAGTGAGACTATTGGTGCCAATTTTCCCTCAAGCAGCCCACGTGTGACCTCAAGCACTAGGAAACCTAGCTATCAATGAGGGAATTTTCTGCTCAATCCAAGTCTGATTTCTGCAACTCCTACAGTCCAAAACACGTAATATCTTCAGCAATATCTTCTTCATGTCTGCAGCGTGAATCTTCAGTGGTCTTATTAATAAGAGCAAACCTAGAGCCAGATATTGGGGTGAATACTGGAAGATCAGAGAAGCAGAACAAGCCACAGTTACCTGACCTCGCCAATTCCTCAGCTGATCCTGTTTCCTCAGACTAGAAGCCTCTGAGTCCTCATCCAGAATGAATCTCAGCTGAACTGTTACTCAAAAGCCTAAAAGCTTAACCAGCCAAAGCTTCTAGTTTCTGGTCTTCACGCCTTATATACCTTTCTGCTTTCTGCCATCACTCCCTGGCATTAAAGGCTCACTTTCTGGGATCAAAGGCATGAGTCACCATGCTTGGCTGTATCCTTGAACACACAGAGATCCAGGTAGATCTCTGCCTCTGGAATGCTAGGATTAAAGGCATGAGTGCCACTATTTTCTAGCCTCTGTATCTAGTGGCTGTTCTGTTCTCTGACCCCAGATAAGTTTATTAGGGTGCACAATATTTTGAGGAACACAATACCACCACAAATGTCTAATTCTAGAATGTCCCCCAAAAGCAATTGCAATAGGTTCATAGTTGGTGAAATTTTAGGGGATAGTCTTATCAAGAATTCACAGGGACACATGCTGACTAGTTTTATGTCAATTTGACAGAAGCTAAACTCATTTTGGATGAAGGAACTTCAATTGAGAAAATTTATTCATGAGATTGGTCTATAGACCACCCTACAGTATATTTTCTTGATTGATGATTGATGTAGGAGGGCCCAGCTCACTGTGGGCAGTGCCAACCCTGGCATGGTGTCCTGTGGGCTGTAAGAAATAAGGATGAGCCAACCATGAGGAGCAAGCCAGTAAGTAGCACTCCTCCAAGGCTTCTACATCAGTTCCTGACTCCAAGTGCTTTCCTCAAGTTCCTGCCCTGACTTCCCTAGATGATGGACTACAAGGAGTAAGATGAAACAAAGTGGGATGTCTTTCTGTATGCTGTGAATATGTATCGCTATGATTGGCTAATAAATAAACTGCTTTGGTCGATAGCAAGGCAGCTTAGAGGTAGGCAGGAAATTCAAGGAGAAAGACAGAAAACAGAAAGGCAGAGTCTAGAGAGACATCAGCCACCGCCAAACAACAACAAGATGCCAGCAGACCGGTAAAATCATGGAACACATGGCAAAACATAAATAATAGAAATGGGTTAATATAAGAGCTAGCTAGCAAGGGGCCTGTCATAGGCCACACAGTTTGTAAATAATATTAAGCCTCTGAATGATTATTTTATAAGTGACTGCTGGACCTCGGGGCCGGGTGGGACTAGAGAGAAACTTTCAGTTACACCTTCCCACCCCAAATTGCTTTTAGTCCTGTGTTTTAACACAGCACTAGAAACCCTAACTAAGACAGGAAGTATTCCACCCACACTCCTAGGATTTCCCCTAGTAATCTTATAGTGCTTTTTCCCACCCATGAGGATATCTTCATTCAAACTCCCTAACTTTTATTTTTACCATCCTTTCAGATTGTTGTCAAACCCTAGATAGAAAGAGGTTAGAATTATATAATGAAACATTTTTATGGAGAGTAGACAGTGTCTCTGAAAGTCTACTTCTGTCCATTCTAAATAAGTGTCATTTGGTTTGGGGATACAGTGTCTATAAGAATAATAAAAATAGAGTAGGTAAAAATAGTATCAAAGTCCAATATTTCAGGGAAAGATGCCATACATGGCTCATAATCTACCATATCTCATACTCTCTATAATTCACACTTATTTTCCATGAGTTGTCCACTCTCCTTAGAATATGCCACTACTGTTCCTGTGGGACTACCTTACATTTCTTCACTCCTAATAGTTAAACTATTGGGGTGGACCTATGTTGCTCCACCTGACTCAGGGACAAGAAGAACTAAGGTTGTGTGTGGTGATGTATTGTGTCCCCCAATATACTGTGTCTCCCAATACAATAAAACTTGCCTGGAGATTAGAGGAAAAAGCCAGCCACTATGTAGAAGTTAGGCAATGGTAGCACACACTTTTGGTAGCACACACTTTTAATCGTATCACTTGACAGGCAGGGATCTGTCTGGATCTCTGTGAGTTCAAGGCCACACTGGGAACAGAGCCAGGTGTGGTGGTACATGCCTTAAATTCCAACACTAGTTAAACAAGGAAATCTGGAGGTCTGTACAGACAGACAGGAAGTGACAGAGCTGGGCAGGAAGAGGAAGTGATGTAGCTGGAAAGAAAGAGTAAATCAGATGGCAGAACAGCAATGCATACAGGTGTGGGTAGACAGAAAGTAGCTTGCCCTTGTTTCTGTGACAAATTAGTGGATTTTTCCCCTTTTGTATTAAAAACTAGATGTTAGGAGTATCTTATAGTGTCTTCCTTAGCCTTTCTCCATGTTTACTGTTTGTCTTCCAAGGGTTTTTAAGTTTTGGATCCCAGGAAGGTCTCCACCACACTGTTCTAACCTGGATCAGGTTAGCTGTGACTAAACCTGATGAGTCTCCTTAGCTTGCTGATTCTTATGAGCCTCCCCTTCCCTCAAGAAGGGAATGTATTAATTCAAAGAAAATAGCTACACAAGAGCAGGTGACAATGGACTTTCTGAACTAATTATATCTCTTCCCCATGTCTGGAATATGCATAACTTTAAGCCACTAGGAAAGACAGTTGACTGCTTTCCCTAAAATGTCCCACAGGGTCTTGCATTAGAAAGGCTATACACAATGTAGTAGAAGGCGTAGGGAAATGAGAGGGAATGAGACAGAAGCACAATTGTGTAGACTAGTAGTAAATGAGCTCACCTGATTCTGTTTTCAGTCTTCATAAGACTAATAAATATTTAATGTTCAGCTTCTGAAATAACCTCATAGAGAACTTACTAGGCATAGAAAATAATTAAAAATAGCATGAAGCAAGAGAAGGTTCATAAGAGCCTGTTACCAGCTTTCCCTCATCCCAAAGAAAACAGATAATTCATCAAGAATCTCAACATAAGTGACCAAAGCTCTAGGGACCAAAACTCATTATTTTTTGCTTACCCAGGTACACTTTTTTCTGAAAATACTACCTTAAATAAATAATGGAATATTAAAAAGGATGGAGTGTGTTTTCCTAGTGATATTGTGGATGTTTTCAGGACATTAGCAATGTATCAGATCAAAACAATTATAATATAATCCTAGAAAATACAGTGGTCCTCCTACAATGGAAGGCTGACATGTTTGTACTTAAACAAAGGTTTGTTGTTGTTGTTGCTTTTTGGTTTTGTTTTTGTTTTATTGGGAGTGTAGTTTTTGTTTCTTTGTTTATTTGGTTTTTGGTTTTTGGTTAGTTGAGTTAGGGTTTCTCTGTGTAACAGCCCTTGCTGTCCTGGAACTCACTATGTAGACTATGCTGATCTCAAACTCAAGGAGAGTTAGAATTAAAGGCATGTACCAACACATGGCCTAAACACAGGGTTTTTAAGTAGGCACTTGGGTAAAAGGTAAGCGGCTAGCCTATTTTTATCAATGCAGAGTATTAAACTCCTGCCTTTAAACAATTGATCTATTCCATTGAGTCCACCGGGAGATTTTTTTCTGTATTTTTTTTGGCACATCAATATCTTGCCTTTCTGATTTTCTTACTCTTCTCATCCATACAGAAAATATTAATCACAAAGTAGAATGGGTCCAATAGGAGTTCTGTTTCTTCCTCATTGAAATCCTGCCGTAGATGCTAGGTACTCACTCTCCCATCTGACCTTCATCCTCCAGGCCCAAAACACCTTACATCTTTATATGATAATCTGTTATTTAAAAGGGTATACTACGTTAAAAATATATTTAAGGAGGTCAAACATGGCAGGAATTGGAAGCATTGGGATCAGGAGTTCAAGGCCAGAATAACTTACATGAATCTCATAACACCAATATTATGTGGCCTTATTTTTAAAAGGAAAAAAAAGGATATAGCTATATCTCAGTTTGAAGAATACTTGCTTAGCATGTACTAGACCCTGGGCTCATTCTTCAGCATCACATATAATCAGGTGTGGTGTCACATGCTTGTAATTCCAGTACTCAGGAAGCAGAGGCAGACACTAAAGATCATACTTAACAACACAGCAAGTAGTTAAGTTAACTGCTATCATACCATTTATATTATTATAGTAGTGCAAGAATTTTAAATATTTTGAGAATAGCTAGGCATCTTGTCAATGTACAGCCTGGGTCAAATATTCAATTTCAAAGAAAAGGAAAGAGGAAAAGGTAGTTATAAATATAAACTCACATTGAACTGTATCTCGAGGTGCACAATTTTAATCCCAGCACTCCTGAGGAAAAAGCAGGTAGCCATCTTTGAGTTCAAGGCCTACATAGTGAGTGAGTACCAGGAGAGCCAAAAATAGTGTGACCATGTCTCAACAAAACCAACTACAAAAACCAGAAACTATGGAGTAACACTATTAGAAATGTGGGCTATGTCTCAATACCCTCTTTTATTTTTTCTATTACTATTATCATTATTAAGAAATTTTATATTCATTTTACATAACAACTGCAGATCGCCCCTCCTCCCTCTTTCTAGCCTCCCAGCTTTCTCCCCCATCCCTACCTCCTCCAAGTTGAGTTCTCTCATGGGGAGTTGGCAGAGCATGACATATTCAGTTGAGGCAGGTCCAAGGCCCTCCCATCTGAACCAAGGATGCACAAGGTATCACACCTTAGACACATGGCTCCAAAATGCCCACTCATGCACCAGGAATGGATCCTGATCCCACAACATGGGGTCCCCCCAAACAACTGAAGCTAAACAATTGTCTCCAGTAATCAGAGGGCTAGTCCAGTCCCATGGTGGCTCCATAACCATGGTGAACCCTCTTTTAGGAATGTACTCAAATGTAGTGTCTGTAAAGAAAAGAACATTTTTCCCCATTTAGGAGTATTTTATTATTTAATAGCAAAAAAAAGAAAATATTACAGTAGGAAATAATTAAAAAAACACTAATGTGCTGCACTAAAGATTAGCAATAAAATCCAAGAATTCAAGGAGACTATACTAGGTAAGGCCAGTCTGAGAAATCTGCCTTCTTGACAGCATGGTGTGCTGGCAAAGAGAAGAGAATAGGTTGGGCCAGGAAAGAAACCCTTCTCATTTAATAATACACAGACTCATTAATCAAAGTAATTATTATGAGGACCAATTACATGAAAGACTGAAGCAGGAACATCACAAATTCAAACTAAACCAGGACAACTTCATGCAACCCTGACTCAAAACCACACAACCAAACAAAAACCAAAATCCAAACAAACAAAGACCCCTGCCGTAGCCCTGTGAGATTCTTGTGTCTTCATTTTCTCTGTGCCCCACATCTACTTATCCCAACCCAATAGCCTGTAGAGATTGAGGGCATAATATTGTTTGAGGGTACTTGGTCCATGTTTATGCCATCCCATAAGTGCACTTTCACTATTGACTCTCACGGTATTTATCCAGAGGTTGGGTTGTGGAATGAAAACTGTAAACTAACCACTATAACCTGCCACTAAGCTCTGAAATCATCATATGGAGCAATATTCTTCCTTATGAATGCCCGGCCTTAGCTGGGCTTGTGGAAAGCAGCTTTTCTGATCTTCAATTAGCCAGTCTACCTTTCGCTGCTGGGCTTTTCCATTTTTCTGTTTTTGCAGAAGTTTTCTTCACCTCTTACTCTGCTTCTGGCTGTGTGGCTGGATGGGTAGGGGGCTGCTCCCCAGCATCATCCTCTCTTTCTTCTATTCTCACTCCTTTCTCTTCTCTTATTCTCCTTCTATTTATTTTCTCTGACTGGCAACCACATCTATATCTCTCCTGCCTAGCTATTGGCCATTCAGTTCTGTATTAGGGCAATCAGGTATTTTAGACAGGCAAAGTAACACAGACTCAATGTGTTAAACAAATGCAACACATCTTGGCATCATTCAACAAATATCACACAGCATAAACAAATGTAACATATCTTCAACTAATATTCCATAGCAGGTTTTCCCTTGTGATGGCTTCTTTATTAAATACCAAAGTTGTCCATTATATTCCTTTATTTCTTCTGAAAGTGCTATCATACCATTTATATTATTATAATATTGTAAGAATTTTAAACATTATTAGAATAGCTAGGCATTTGGTCACTATTCAGCTTGGGTCGAGTATTCAATTTCAGAGAAAAGGAAGAGGAAAAGGTAGTATTCAATATCAACTCAGATTGTACTGGATCGGGTGGTGCAAGCTTTTAATCCCAGCACTCCTGGGGCAGAGGCAGGTGGACATCTTTGAGTTTGAGGCCTACATATGAGTGAGTACCAGTAAAGCCAAGAGGACATAGTGCGACCATGTCTCAACAAAACAAACTACAAAAACTAGAAACTATGGAGTAACATTATAAGAAATGTGGGCTATGTCTCTGTACCCCCTTTTATTTTTCCTTTTATTATTTTATTAAGAATTTTTCTATTCATTTTATATACCAACCACAGATCAGCCCTCCTCACTCTCCCCCAACCACAGCCTTCCCCCCCCAAAGCACCGCTCATTCCCACCCCCTCCATTTGAAGCTCTCCCATGGGGATTCAGCAGAGCATGGTACATTCAGTTGAGGCAGGTCCAAGGCCCTCCCCTCTGAGCCAAGGAAGCAAAAGGTGTCACACCTTAGGCACACGGTTCCAAAAAGCCCACTCATGCCCCAGGAATGGATCCTGATCCCACTACCTGGGTCCCCCCACCCCCCAAATAGCTCAAGCTAAACAACTGTCTCCAGTAACCAGAGGCCTAGTCTAGGCCAGTGATCGCTCCACAGTGAACCCTGTTTTAGACATGCACTCAAATACAGTGTCTGTAAAGAAAGAAACAACCAATTTTTTCCATTATAAGAGTATTTTATTATTTCATAGCAATAAAAGAGATAACAGTACAGTAGGAAATATTTACAAAAACACTAATGTGCTGGATTAAAGGTTCTCCCTTCAAGGCCACTGGAGAAGAAAGGCTGGACAGGGTTTTGGAAGGTGCCTGGGGGGGGGTACTTGTATATGAGGGAACTCTTGGCAACATTCACCAAACTTAAACATCCATCATCACAATCCAGGAGCACCCCAACCTGGCCCAGTGGCCTCTCTATATAGTGCTGGAAGACTGGGCATGTGGTGAGGATACTGTAATGATTACCCTCCTTCACACACACAAGAAGAAAGGCACCCTCATAGACAATCATTTGGTTGGTATTCCTTAACCAGGAATCCCTACAGACCCCTACAGCCCAGTCCCCAGAGTCCTGCAAATCCACCTCCCAGTAATATTTCCCTGAGATGAAGTTCAAGGATCCCCAGGAAGCCAAATAGCATCCAACAGAATCCACAGACGAATCCTTACGGTGGTGTCCGAAGCTGAATTTTCTCAAGACATTAAACAGGTTCATCTTGTAATGGCATGGGGTTATGTTTTCAAAGAAAATGTGCACCTGCATGTGCTTGAGCCTTTCAGTCAGTCCAGTCATGGGTAGAGCCCTGAGTTCAGGTTGCATACCCTGGGGCATGCTCAGCTGCATTGACTCACTCCTTCTGACCATGTCATCCAAAACCTGGAGCAGTACCACATATGGCTCCTGGGACATTGCCATCAGCTCCCGATACATATCTCTTAGTTCTTTGCTCTTTTGGACCATCATGGCTTCACTCTTCCTCAGTTTCTCTAAAACACATTGGCCTTCCTTTCTCATGCACTCGATACGTTTCTCTCCCTCTTTACAGAGGAAGGGATGCAGCTCCCTATACTCGGTCCTGATCATTTCTTCCCGCAGAGTCACATAGTCCATCCACAAAGTTCTTGTTCTGTTCTCTGCCTCGATATTCTCTTGATTTTCCTGGATCTTCTCCCATAAAGATGCCATCTGCTTCAGAACTCTTTCCATTTGATGCTCAGCTGCTGCCTCAATGGGACAATGTCTGTGACCTCTGTGCTCATGGGAGTTAGAGCAGAGTTGACAGAGGAAGATCCTGCTCTCAACACACAAGATCCTCTTTGTCTCCCTGTGGGTCCCACACTTATGCTCCTCAGAGCTCAGGTCCTTCATGAGGCTGGCTTGTCTGGCAATGGACACCAGCTTCTTCAGAACAACGTTGGTTCTCATTTCCTTCTGTTGGCATGGTTCCCGACACATAGGGCAGTAGGCTGGAGGTGCGGTGTCCTCCCAGGAAAGCTGGAGGCAGGCTCGACAGAAGCTGTGGCCACAGCTTATGGTGACTGGCTCTGTAAGGCAGCTCAGGCAGATGAAGCAGGTGAGTTCTTCCTGGAAGGCTTGTGACATGTCTGACTCCATTTTCCCACGGAATAGACTCTGGTCTCAGCAGTGTCTGCTGGGGTCACAACAATGTTAGCTCAGCTCTGTGGAGTGATCCTCAACGTGAGGGCGAGGAAGATCTAGCAGTCTAGGAGCCAGAAGCTATGGAAACACACTCTGTCTGGTCTAGAGGAGAAGGAACCTGCCTGGCCCCTGGAGTGTGCTTCTATACTCGCTAGAGACCACACCCACTCTAAATAGCAGTAATCTGATTGGATGGAAGATGGAACTAAATCTATGACCAATACCCACAGAACAATCCTCCACAATAAGGTTTCCTGGTCACACATCTTATCTGGGTGTGATAGCTCACACCTTTAATACTAGAGCCCTAGGGAATGGGACGTTGAGGCAGCAGGAGTTTTAGTTCAAGACCTGCTCGGGATATACACTGAGAACTTGTCTTAACAACAACAACAACAAATAAAATAAAATAAAGAGCAATTTTACTATGATATTTAACTGTTTCTAAATATTCTGAGATGTGCTTATATTTTCGGTTTACCTCCTACAGTGTAACAGTTAATGATATCAATCTGTGATTTTAGCAAATATCAACATTGAAAAATTCCTAATCATTCCTTGAGAATTTACTTCAACTCATTTTTATCATATTTACCTCCACTGCAATTTCTTCAAGATTCATCCCTTTTTCTACCCACTCCTCTTTCTGTTCTTTCCTTCTTGCTTTTTTTTTTTTAAATACATGGGGAAGCCAGGGAGGGGATGGTAGTGGCACATGCCTTTATGCTTAACAATCAGGAGGCAGAGGCAGGCATGTCTCTGAGTGTTTCAGGCTAGCCTGGACTACAGAGTGCATTCCAAGACAGGCTCCAAAGCTAAACAGAGAAATCCTTCCTAGAAAAAAAAAAAAACGGAAAAACAAACAAACAAACAAAAACAGTGATAAGGGGGAAAAATATGTTTAATGAACCAAAACCCAAGAGGCTATGATTTGTCTTGTGAGGGAATTTTCTGGACTGAATCCCTGGAATTAGGAAAGCCCACCTAAACTCAGATGTTTTGAGATGTGAGAAATCATCTTGAATCTTAGCTGTACCTTCTGTTGGCAGCCTGTATAAAGGACATGGAAGGAGGAAACTCTTTCGTCTTTGCTATTTCTCTTCTTGCTCTTGTTCTCACTGGCAAGGTCATCCCTTCACTGGTGTAGGACCCTACTTTTTGGGTTAACTATTAACTATTAAGAGGACTGGCAGGTAAAGGACCTTTTGTATTATTTATGTGGCAAGTCAGTTGTAGACATTGAGATATGTTTAGTATTTAGAGAACATGAGGAATCCTAATGAGCATGTTAAGATAGATTCCAGACAGTGTATAAAATGAGGATGAGGAAGACATAAAAATTAAATGTAACTTAATGAATCCTAGACTAGTGAAGATGTCCTGTATGTAAAGATTTTTTGAGGTTTGTAGCTAGAAATATGGTTCAGATAAGGATTATTCCAAACTGAGTTGGGAGGAATCCTAGAGATGAAGTCAGGATGTGTGATATCATTCATGGTCTGGCTTCACTGTAGCATCTTTCCAGTGTTGGAAGTAAAAGCCCTTCAATCGCAGGTGTTACATGACAGGAGACCAAGAGATGGAGCCTACTGCTTCCCCTTAGGCAATTTCCTTTGCCTCCAAAGTCATTGCCCGGTCCTGAAAAGCCTTAACCCTAGTTGATAGGATCATAGAAGCCATTTAGAAACCGCCTTTGAGAATACCAGGGCCAAAAAGGCAGATGATTTGCTTCACTTAAGTGAACATTTGGGGTGTGAGCTTAGCTGTTTCAGAGCACTCTGATCTTCCTCTTTGGGGGTCTGAGGATTAGGAAGTGTGGGTTGTATTTTCACTTTCCTGAATTCTCTGTTTAGTTCTATATCCCATTTTTAACTGAGTTCATTGCTTTCTTGATGTCCAGTTTTTTGAGTTCTTTACTTATTTAAGATATTATCCATCTGTAGTGTGTGTAGTTGGCAAAAATCTTTTCCTATTCTGTAAGTTGTTACTTTGTCCTTGGGATGGTGTCCTTTGCCAAACAGATGCTTTTCAATTCCATGAGGTTCCATTTATTAATTGTTGCTTTCAGGGACTGTACTATTGGTGTTCTGTTTAGAAATCCTTTCCCGTGTCTACGAGTTCAAGAATATTCTCCAATTTCTCTTTGATTAGGTTCAGTATATGTGGTTTTTGTTGATGTGTTTGATCCACATGCAGTTGACTTTTATGCAAGGTCGTAGGTATGGATCTATTTTCAGTGTTCTGTGTTTTGAGGACATTATCAGTGTTTCAGATAGAAACAATTACAGTATGATCCTAGAAAAATACAGTGGTCCACCTGCACTGGAATGCTGACATAATCCTACTTAAACCCAGATTTTTGTTGTTGCTGTTGTTTATTTGTTTGTTGTTTTGTGTTTTTTTTTGTTTTGATTTTTTGTTTTTGTTTTGTTTTGCTTTTTCTTTTCTTTTCTATTTCTCTCTCTTTTTTTTTCAATACAGGTTTTCTCTGAATAACAGCTCTGGCTGTCCTGGAACTCACTTTGCAGACCCTACTGACCTGGAACTCACTGAGATCCTCCTACCTCCCGAGGGTTGGGACTAAAGGAACGTGCCACCAAGGCATGGCCTAAACATAGGGTTTGTAAGTACACCTGTGGATAACAGGCAAGCTGCTTGCCTGTTTTTATCAATGGCAGAGGATCAAAACCTTGACTTTAAATAATTGATCTATTCCATGCAGTTTACCAGGAGATTTTTTCTGCATCTTATTTTTTGGAACATCATTGCCTTTCCTTTATGATTTCTTACTCTTCTGATCCTTACAGAAAATATTAATCCCCAAGTAAAATGGGTCCAATATGAGTTTCTGTTTCTTCCTCATTGAAATCCTGCCTTAGATGCCAGGCACTCACTCTCCCAGCAGACTTTTATCCTCCAGCCCCAAAGCATTAAATTCTTACAGGATAATCTGTTATTTAAAAGGGTATACTGTGTTCAAATTACTTTGAGAGAGGTTAATCATGGTGGAAATTGGAAGCATTAGGATCAGAAGTTCTAGGCCAGCATCACTTCAAACTTGATTCCTAAATCACCAATATTATGTGGGCCCAATTTTGAAAAGGAAAAAAAAAATGGAAAGAGCTATTTCTCAGTTTGCAGAGTACTTGCTTAGAATGTACTAGGCCCTGGGTTCAATCTTGAGAACCACAGATAATCAGGTGTGGTGTCACATGCCTGTAACTCCAGTACTCAGGAGGTACAGACAGATCCTGTAGGTCATACTTAATGACAGATTGAGTAGCAGACCCGCCGGGGATACAGGAGAATGTTTCTCAAAATAATAATAATAACTATAGTAGTAGTAGTAGTAGTAGTAGTAGTAGTAGTAGTAGTAGTTGTAGTAGTGGTAGTAATAATAGTAATTTTGAGGAACTCAGTTAGGAGTTTGAGCTTGGAATCCACCTTGCCTCTTCACTTAGAGTAGAGCACAGTCTCTTAAATGTCAAACATGGTTTCTTCTTTTAGGCACGTGTTACTTTCTATGTAGTGGATGCCTATGTTTAGATTATTGATGGTTTCCTACACCAATGAGACAATAAATCAAAAGGAAATAAAAATTCAGTATAGAAGTATCAAATACCATGTGGCAGGAGAGTGTACTGTAGTCACCAACAGGGGATTGCAAGCAATAAAATCGAGAATTCAAGGAGACCAAGGTAGGTAAGGCCAGTCTGAGAAATCTGCCTTCTCGAGAGCATGGTGTGGTGGGAAAGAGAAGAGAATAGGTTGGGCCAGGAAAGAAACCCTTCTCATTTGATAATACACAGACTCATTAATCAAAGTATTTACTATGAGGACCAATTACATGAAAGACTGAAGCAGGAACATCACAAATTCAAACTAAACCAGGACAACTTCATGCAACCCTGACTCAAAACCACACAACCAGACAAAAACCAAAATCCAAACAAAGACCTCTGACATAGCCCTGTGAGATTCTTGTGTCTTCATTTTCTCTGTGCCCCACATCTACTTATCCCAACCCAATAGCCTGTAGAGATTGAGGGCATAATATTGTTTGAGGGTACTTGGTCCATGTTTATGCCATCCCATAAGTGCACTTTCACTATTGACTCTCATGGTATTTATCCAGAGGTTGGGTTGTGGAATGAAAACTGTAAACTAACCACTATAACCTGCCACTAAGCTCTGAAATCATCATATGGAGCAATATTCTTCCTTATGAATGCCCGGCCTTAGCTGGGCTTGTGGAAAGCAGCTTTTCTGATCTTCAATTAGCCAGTCTACCTTTCGCTGCTGGGCTTTTCCATTTTTCTGTTTTTGCAGAAGTTTTCTTCACCTCTTACTCTGCTTCTGGCTGTGTGGCTGGATGGGTAGGGGGCTGCTCCCCAGCATCATCCTCTCTTTCTTCTATTCTCACTCCTTTCTCTTCTCTTATTCTCCTTCTATTTATTTTCTCTGACTGGCAACCACATCTATATCTCTCCTGCCTAGCTATTGGCCATTCAGTTCTGTATTAGGGCAATCAGGTATTTTAGACAGGCAAAGTAACACAGACTCACTGTGTTAAACAAATGCAACACATCTTGGCATCATTCAACAAAAATCACACAGCATAAACAAATGTAACATATCTTCAACTAATATTCCACAGCAGTTTTTCTCTTGTGATGGGTTCTTTATTAAATACCAAAGTTGTCCATTGTATTCCTTTATTTCTTCTGAAAGTGCTATCATACCATTTATATTATTATAATATTGTAAGAATTTTAAACATTATTAAAATAGCTAGGCATTTGTTCAATATTCAGCTTGGGTCAAGTATTCAATTTCAGAGAAAAGGAAGAGGAAAAGGTAGTTATAAATATCAACTCAGATTGTACTGGATCGGGTGGTGCAAGCTTTTAATCCCAGCACTCCTGGGGCAGAGGCAGGTAGACATCTTTGAGTTTGAGGCCTACATATGAATGAGTACCAGTAAAGCCAAGAGGACATAGTGTGAGCATGTCTCAACAAAACAAACTACAAAAACTAGAAACTATGGAGTAACATTATAAGAAATGTGGGCTATGTCTCTGTACCCCCTTTTATTTTTCCTTTTATTATTTTATTAAGAATTTTTCTATTCATTTTATATACCAACCACAGATCAGCCCTCCTCACTCTCCCCCAACCACAGCCTTCCCCCCCCACAAGCACCGCTCATTCCCACCACCTCCATTTGAAGCTCTCCCATGGCGATTCAGCAGAGCATGGTACATTCAGTTGAGGCAGGTCCACAGCCCTCCCCTCTGAACCAAGTAAGCAAAAGGTGTCACACCTTAGGCACAAGGCTCCAAAAAGTTCACTCATGCCCCAGGAATGGATCCTGATCCCACTACCTGGGTCCCCCCACCCCCCAAATAGCTCAAGCTAAACAACTGTCTCCAGTAACCAGAGGCCTAGTCTAGGCCAGTGATCGCTCCACAGTGAACCCTGTTTTAGACATGCACTCAAATACAGTGTCTGTAAAGAAAGAAACAACCAATTTTTTCCATTATAATAGTATTTTATTATTTATAGCAATAAAAGAGATAACAGTACTGAAGGAAATAATCACAAAAACACTAATGTGCTGGATTAAAGGTTCTTCCTTCATGGCCACTGGAGAAGAAAGGCTGGACAGGGTTTTCGAACGTGCCTCGAGGGTACTTATATATGAGGGAACTCTTGGCAACATTCACGAAACTTAAACATCCATTCTCACAATCAAGAAGTACCCCAACCCGGCCCAGTGGCCTCTCTATATAGTGCCAGAAGACTGGGCATGTGGTGAGGAGACTGTAATGATTCCCCTCCTTCACACACACAAGAAGAAAGGCACCCTCATAGTCAATCATTTGGTTGGTATTCCTTAACCAGGAATCCCTACAGACCCCTACAGCCCAGTCTCCAGAGTCTTGCAAATCCACCTCCCAGTAATATTTCCCTGAGTTGAAGCTCAAGGATCCCCAGGAAGCCAAATAGCATCCAACAGAATCCACAGATGTATCCTTACGGTGATGTCCCAAGCTAAATTCTCTCAAGACATTAAATAGGTTCATCTTGTAATGGAATGTGGTTACGTTGTCAAAGAAAATGTGCACCTGGATGTGTTTGAACCTTTCAGTCAGTCCAGTGATGGGTAGGGCACTGAGTTCAGGTTGCATACCCTGGGGCATGCTCAGCTGCATTGACTCATTCCTTCTGACCATGTCATCCAAACCCTGGAGCAGTACCACATATGGCTCCTGGGACATTGCCATCAGCTCCTGATACATATCTCTTAGTTCTTTGCTCTTTTGGACCATCATGGCTTCACTCTTCCTCAGTTTCTCTAAAACATGTTGACCTTCCTTTCTAATGCACTCGATATGTTTCTCTTCCTCTTTACAGAGGAATGGATGCAGCTCCCTATACTCTGTCATGATCATTACTTCCCGCAGAGTCACATAGCCCATCCACAAAGTTTTTGTTCTGTTCTCTGCCTCGATATTCTCTTGATTTTCCTGGATCTTCTCCCATAAAGATGCCATCTGCTTCAGAACTCTTTCCATTTGACGCTCAGCTGCTGCCTCAATGGGACAATGTCTGTGACCTCTGTGCTCATGGGAGTTAGAGCAGAGTTGACAGAGGAAGATCCTGCTCTCAACACAGAAGTTCCTCTTTGTCTCCTTGTGGGTCTCACACTTATGCTCCTCAGAGCTCAGGTCCTTCATGAGGCTGGCTTGTCTGGCAATGGACACCAGCTTCTTCAGAACAACGTTGGTTCTCATTTCCTTTTGTTGGAATGGTTCCCGACACATAGGGCAGTGGACTGGAGGTGGGGTGTCCTCCCAGGAAATCTGGAGGCAGGCTCGACAGAAGCTGTGGCCACAGCTTATGGTGACTGGCTCTGTAAGGCAGCTCAGGCAGATAAAGCAGGTGAGTTCTTCCTGGAAAGCTTTTGAGATGTCTGATTCCATTTTCCCACGGAATAGGCTCTGGTCTCAGCAGTGTCTGCTGGGGTCACAACAATGTTAGCTCAGCTCTGTGCAGTGATCCTCAACGTGAGGGCAAGGAGGATCTAGCAGTCTAGGAGCCAGAATGTATGGAAAAAAACTCTGTCTGGTCTAGAGAAGAATGAACCTGGCTCGCCCCTGGAGTGTGCTTATATACTCGCTAGAGACCACACCCACTCTAAATAGCAGTAATCTGATTGGTTGGAAGATGGAACTAAATCTATGGCCAATACCCACAAAACAATCCTCTACAATAAGGTTTCCTGAGTCACACAGCTTATCTGGGTGTGATAGGTCAGAGCTTTAATCCAAGAGTCGTAGCATTTGGGGTGTGGAGCCAGGAAGAGTTTTAGTTCAAGGCCACCCTGGAGTATACAGTGAGATCTTGTCGTAAAAGAAAAAAAAAAGAGCAATTTTACTACAATATTTCACTGTTTCTAAATATTTTGAGATGTGCTTATAATTTTGGTTTACCTTTTGCAATTTAACAGTTAATGATATCAATCTGTGATTTTAGCAAATATCAACATTAAAATATTCCTAATCATTCCTTGAGAATTTACTTCAACTCATGGTTATCATATTTACCTCAACTGCCATTCCTTCAAGATTCATCCTTTTTTCTACCCACTCCCCTTTCTATTCTTTCTTTCTTGCATTTTTCTTTTTTAAATACATTGGGAAGCCAGGGAGGGAATGGTGGTAGCACATGCCTTTATGCTTAAAAATGAGGAGACAGAGGCAGGTATGTCTCTGAGTGTTTCAGGCTAGCCTGGACTACAGAGTGCATTCCAAGACAGGCTCTAAAGCTAAACAGAGAAATCTTGCCTAGAAAAAATAGAAAAACTAACAAACAAACAAACAAAAAACAGTGATAAGGAAAAAAACATGTTTAATAAACCAAAACCCAAGAGGCTATGATTTGTCTTGTGAGGGAATTTTCTGGACTGAATCACTGGAATTAGGAAAGCCCATCTAAACTCAGATGATTTGAGATGTGAGAATTCTTCTTGAATCTTAGCTGTACCTTCTGTTGGCAGCCTGTATAAAGGACATGGAAGAAGGAAACTTTTTGGTCTTTGCTATATCTCTTGCTCTTGTTCTCACTGGAAAGGTCATCCTTTCACTGGTGTAAGACCCGAATTTTGGGGTTAACTATTAAGAGAGCAGGCAGGTAAAGGACTTTTTTTTTAATATTTATGTGGCAATCCAGTTGTTGACATTGGATATGTTTAGTATTTAGAGAGAACCAGGAATCATAATGAGTGTGTTAAGATAGATTCCAAAGAGTGTATAAAATGAGGATGAGGAAGACATAAAAATTAAATGTAACTTAATGAAACCTAGACTAGTGAAGATGTCCTGTAAGTAAAGTTTTTTTGAGGTTTGTAGCTGGAAACATGGTTCAGATAAGGATTATTCCAAACTGAGTTGGGAGGAATCCTTCAGATGAAGACAGGAAGTGTGATATCATTCATGGTCTGGCTTTACTGTAGCATCTTTCCAATTTGGGAATTAAAGTCCCTATAATCACAAGTGTTCCCTGAGAGGAGACAAATAGATGGAGCCACTGCTTCCCCTTAGGCAATTTCCTTTGCCTCCAATGTCATTGCTAGATCCTGGAAAGCCTTTACCCTAGTTTACAGGATCATAGAAACTGTTTAGAAACTGCCTTTGAGAATACCAGGGCCAAAAAGGCAGATGATTTGCTTCATTTAAGTGAACATTTTGGTGTGAGCAAAGCTATTTCAGAGCTCTCTGATCTTCCTCTTTGGGGGTCTGAGGACTAGGAAGTGTGGGTACAGGATGAAGGCATCCTGAAGTGGAGGTTGTATTTTCACTTTCCTGAATTCTCTGTTTAGCTCTATATCCCATTTTTTACTGAGTTCATTGCTTTCTTGATGTCCAGTTTTTTTTTACTTCTTTACTTATTTAAGATATTATTAATCTATATTGTGTGTAGTTGGCAAAAATCTCTTCCTATTCTGTAAGTTACTTTGTCCTTGTGATGGTGTCCTTTGCCAAACAGATGCTTTTCAATTCCATGCGGTTCCATTTATAAATTGTTGCTTTTAGGGACTGTACTATTGGTGTTCTCTTTAGAAGTTCTTTCCTGAGTCTAGGAGTTCAAGAACGTTCTATATTTTCTCTTTTATTAGGTTCAGTATATGTGTTTCTTTTGTTGATGTGTTTGATCCACATGCAGTTGAATTTTGTGGAAGGAACTATTTTTAGTGTTCTGTGTTTTGAGGACATTATCAATGATTCAGGTAGAAACAATTACACTATTAACCATAGCAAAATACAGTGGTCCACCTACACTGGAATGCTGACATAATCATACTTATCCCCAGATTTTTGTTGTTGTTGTTTGTGTGTTTGTTGCTTTGTGTTTTAGTTTTTTGTTTTGATTTTTTTTTATTTTTTGTTTTTTCTTTTCTTTTCTATTTCTCTTTTATTTTCACTACAGGTTTTCTGTGAATAAGAGCTCTGGCTGTACTGGAACTCACTTTGCAGACCATACTGACCTGGAACTCACTGACATCCTCCTACCTCCTGAGGGTTTGGGACTAAAGGAACGTGCCACCAAGGCATGGCCTAAACATAGGGTTTTTAAGTACACATGGGGATAACAGGCAAGCTGCTTGCCTGTTTTTATCAATGGCAGAGGATCAAAACTTGACTTTAAATAATTGATCTATTCCATTGAGTTTACCAGGAGATTTTTTCTTCATCTTTTTTTTTTTTTGGAACATCATTGCCTTTCCTTTATGATTTCTTACTCTTCTGATCCTTACAGAAAATATTAATCTCCAAGAAGAATGGGTCCAATATGAGTTTCTGTTTCTTCCTCATTGAAATCCTGCCTTAGATGCCAGGCACTCACTCTCCCAGCCGACTTTCATCCTCCAGCCCCAAAGCATTAAATTCCTATAGCATAATCTGTCATTTAAAAGTGTATACTATGTTCAAATTACTTTGAGAGAGGTTAATCATGGTGGAAATTGGAAGCATTAGGATCAGAAGTTCTAGGCCAGCATCACTTCAAACTTGATTCCTAAATCACCAATATTATGTGGCCTCAATTTTGAAAAGGAAAAAAAATGGAAAGAGCTATTTCTCAGTTTGCAGAGTACTTGCTTAGAATGTACTAGGCCCTGGGTTCATTCTTGAGCATCACAGATAATCAGGTGTGGTGTCACATGCCTGTAATTCCAGTTCTCAGGATATACAGACAGATACTATATGTCATACTTAACAACAGATGGAGTAGCAGTCCAGCCTGGGATACAGGAGAATGTTCCTCAAAATAATAATAATAGTAGTAGTAGTAGTAGTAGTAGTAGTAGTAGTAGTAGTAGTAATAGTAATTTTGAGGAACTCAGTTAGGAGTTTTAGCTTGGAATCCACCTTGCCTCTTCACTTAGAGTAGAGCACAGTCTCTTAAATGTCAAACATGGTTTCTTCTTTTAGGCACGTGTTACTCTCTATGTAGTTGATGCCTATGTTTAGATTATTGATGGTTTCCTACACCAATGAGACAATAAATCAAAAGGAAATAAAAATTCAGTATAGAAGTATCTAATACCATATGGCAGGAGAGCGTAGTGTAGTCACCAACAGGGGATTGCAAGCAATAAAACCCGAGAATTCAAGGAGACTCTAGTAGGTAAGGCCAGTCTGAGAAATCTGCCTTCTCGAGAGCATGGTGTGGTGGGAAAGAGAAGAGAATAGGTTGGGCCAGGAAAGAAACCCTTCTCATTTGATAATACACAGACTCATTAATCAAAGTATTTACTATGAGGACCAATTACATGAAAGACTGAAGCAGGAACATCACAAATTCGAACTAAATCAGGACAACTTAATGGAACCCTAAGTCAAAACCAAACAACCAAACAAAAACCAAAATCCAAACAAACAAAGACCCCTGCCATAGCCCTGTGAGATTCTTGTGTCATCATTTTCTCTGTGCCCCACATCTACTTATCCCAACCCAATAGCCTGTAGAGATTGAGGGCATAATATTTTTTGAGGGTACTTGGTCCATGTTTATGCCATCCCATAAGTGCACTTTCACTATTGACTCTTACGGTATTTATCCAGAGGTTGGGTTGTGGAATGAAAACTGTAAACTAACCACTATAACCTGCCACTGAGCTCTGAAATAATCATATGGGGAAATTTTCTTCCTTATGAATCCCCGGCCTTAGCTGGGCTTGTGGAAAGCAGCTTTTCTGATCTTCAATTAGTCTACTTTTCCCTGCTGGGCTTTTACATTTTTCTGTTTTTGTAGAAGTTTTCTTTACCTCTTACTCTGCTTCTGGCTGTGTGGCTGGATCAGTAGGGGGCTGCTTCCCAGCATCGTCCTCTCTTTCTTCTTTTCTCACTCCTTTCTCTGCTCTTATTCTCCTATTTATTTTCTCTCACTGTCAGTCCCAGCTGTCTCTCATTTACTTAGCTATTTGTAATTCACTTGTTTATTAGATCAATCAGGTATTTTAGAGAGGCAAATTAACACAGAATCTCAGAGTTAAACAAATGCAACACATTTTTGCATCATTAAACAAATATTACACAGCGTAAACAAATGTAACATCTCCAACTAATATTACACAGAAGTTTTTCTCTTGTGATGGGTTCTTTATTTTATTTCTTTCTTTATTTTTTTTTTATTTTTCCATACAGTTCAGTTCTATATATCAGCCACAGATTCCCTTGCTCTCCCACCCCCCTCAACTTTCCCCCAGCCCACCGCTTATTCCCAACTCCTCCAGTTATAAATATAAAATCATATTGAACTGGATTGGGTGGTGCAAATATTTAATCCCAGCACTCCTCGGGCAGAGGCAGGTGGACATTTTGAGTTTGAGGCCTACATATGAGTGAGTACCAGTAAAGCCAAGAAGACATAGTGTGAACATGTCTCAACAAAGAAACTACAAAAATGTAAACAATGGAGTAACATTATTAGAAATGTGAACTATGTTTCTGTACCCTCTTTTATTTTTACTTTTATTATTATTATTAAGACATTTTCTAATCATTTCATATACCACCCACAGATCACCCTTCCTCACTCTTTCCCAACCCCAGCCTTCCCCCTCAAAGCACCCCTCATTCCCACCCCCTCCATTTTCAGCTCTCCCATGGGGATTCAGCAGTGCATGGTACATTCAATTGAGGCAGGTCCAAGCCCCTCCCCTCTGAATCAAGGATGCTCAAAGTGTCACACCTTAGGCACATGGCTCCAAAAAGCCAACTCATGCAACAGGAATGGATCCTGATCTAACAACCTGGGGAACCTCGCAAACAGCATAAGCTAAACAATGGTTTCCAGTACCAGAGGCCCAGTCTAGACCGATGAACCCTGTTTTTGACATGCACTCAAATGCAGTTTCTGTAAAAAATACAAACAATTTTTTTCCATTATGATAGTATTTTATTATTTAATAGGAATAAAAGAGATAACAGTACAGTAGGAAATATTTACAAAAACACTAATGTGCTGGATTAAAGGTTCTCCCTTCAAGGCCACTGGAGAAGAAAGGCTGGACAGGGTTTTGGAAGGTGCCTGAGGGGTATTTATATATGAGGGAACTCTTGGCAACATTCAGGAAACTTAAACATCCATCTTCACAATCCAGGAGCACCCCAACCCGGCCCAGTGGCCTCTCTATATAGTGCCGGAAAACTGGGCATGTGGTGAGGAGACTGTAATGATTCCCCTCCTTCACACACACAAGAAGAAAGGCACCCTCATAGTCAATCATTTGGTTGGTATTCCTTAACCAGGAATCCTTACAGACCCCTACAGCCCAGTCCGCAGAGTCTTGCAAATCCACCTCCCAGTAATATTTCCCTAAGATGAAGTTCAAGGATCCCCAGGAAGCCAAATAGCATCCAACAGAATCCACAGACGAATCCTTACGGTGGTGTCCGAAGCTGAATTTTCTCAAGACATTAAATAGGTTCATCTTGTAATGGAATGTGGTTGTATTTTCAAAGAAAATGTGCACCTGGATGTGCTTGAACATTTCAGTCAGTCCAGTGATGGGTAGGGCACTGAGTTCAGGTTGCATACCCTGGGGCATGCTCAGCTGCATGGACTCACTCCTTCTGACCATGTCATCCAAACCCTGGAGCAGTACCACATATGGCTCCTGGGACATTGCCATCAGCTCCCGATACATATCTCTTAGTTCTTTGCTCTTTTGCACCATCATGGCTTCACTCTTCCTCAGTTTCTCTAAAATACGTTGGCCTTCCTTTCTCATACACTTGACATGTTTCTCTTCCTCTTTACAGAGGAATGGATGCAGCTCCCTATACTCTGTCTTGATCATTTCTTTCCTCAGAGTCACATAGTCCATCCACAAAGTTGTTGTTCTGTTCTCTGCCTCGATATTCTCTTGATTTTCCTGGATCTTCTCCCATAAAGATGCCATCTGCTTCAGAACTCTTTCCATTTGATGCTCAGCTGCTGCCTCAATGGGACAATGTCTGTGACCTCTGTGCTCATGGGAGTTAGAGCAGAGTTGACAGAGGAAGATCCTGCTCTCAACACACAAGATCCTCTTTGTCTCCTTGTGGGTCACACACTTATGCTCCTTAGAGCTCAGGTCCTTCATGAGGCTGGCTTGTCTGGCAATGGACACCAGCTTCTTCAGAACAACGTTGGTTCTCATTTCCTTCTGTTGGAATGGTTCCCGACACATAGGGCAGTGGACTGGAGGTGGGGTGTCCTCCCAGGAAATCTGGAGGCAGGCTCGACAGAAGCTGTGGCCACAGCTTATGGTGACTGGCTCTGTAAGGCAGCTCAGGCAGATGAAGCAGGTGAGTTCTTCCTGGAAGGCTTGTGACATGTCTGACTCCATTTTCCCATGGAATAGACTCTGGTCTCAGCAGTGTCTGCTGGGGTCACAACAATGTTAGCTCAGCTCTGTGGAGTGATCCTCAACTTGAGGGTGAAGAGGATCTAGCAGTCTAGGAGCCAGAAGGTATGGGAACACACTCTGTCTGGTCTAGAGAAGAATGAACCTGACTGACCCCTGG
This sequence comes from Peromyscus eremicus, assembly GCF_949786415.1. Lineage (NCBI taxonomy): Eukaryota > Metazoa > Chordata > Mammalia > Rodentia > Cricetidae > Peromyscus > Peromyscus eremicus. Next base: position 47,587,020 of record NC_081428.1, on the reverse strand, counting down.
AGTGTGCTTATATACTTGCTAGAGACCACACCCACTCTAAATAGCAGTAATCTGATTAGTTGGAACATTGAATTACAAATATGCCCAATACTCAGAAAAAAGTCCTCCACAAGTTTGCCTGAGTCATACATCTTATCTGGGTGTGATAGCTCACACCTTTAATACTAGAGCCCTAGGGAATGGGATGTTGAGGCAGCAGGAGTTTTACTTCAAGGCCTGCCTGGAATATACAGTGAGAACTTGTCTTAACAAAAAAAATAAAGAGCAATTTTACTACGATATTTCACTGTTTCTAAATACTTTCTAATGTGCCTATAATTTCGGTTTACCTTTTGCAATTTAACAGTTAATGATATCAATCTGTGATTTTAGCAAATATCAACATTAAAAATTCCTAATAATTTCTTGAAAATTTACTTCAACTCATGTTTATGATATTCACCTCAACTACAATTTCTTCACGATTCATCACTTTTTCTACCCACTCCCCATTCTGTTCTTTCCTTATTGCTTCTTTTTTTTTTAAAGGTACATGGGGAAGCCAGGGAGGGGATGGTGGTGGCACATGCCTTTTTGCTTAACAATCAAGAGGCAGAGGCATTCATGTCTCTGAGTGTTTCAGGCTAGCCTGGACTACAGAGTGCATTCCAAGACAGGCTACAAAGCTAAACAGAGAAACCCTGCCTAAATAAAATAGAAAAACAAACAAACAAACAAAAAACTGTGATAAGGGGAAAAAAAAAGATGTTTAATGAACCAAAACCCAAGAGGCTATGATTTGTCTTGTGAGGGAATTTTCTGGACTGAATCACTGGAATTAGGAAAGCCCACCTCAACTCAGATGATTTGAGATGCGGGAATTCATCTTAAATCTTAGCTGTACCTTCTGTTGGCAGCCTGTATAAAGGACATGGAAGAAGGAAACTCTTTTGTCTTTGCTATTTCTCTTCTTGCTCTTGTTCTCATTGGCAAGGTCATCCCTTCACTTGTGTAATACCTGACTTTTGGAGTTAACTATTAAGAGGACTGGCAGGTAAAGGACCTTTTGTACTATTTATGTGGCAAGCAAGTTGTTGACACTGTGATATGTATAGTATTTAGAGAGCATGAGGAATTATAATGAGTATGTTAAGACAGATTCCAGACAGTGTATAAAATGAGGATGAGGAAGACATAAAAATTAAATGGAACTTAGTGAATCCTAGACTAGTGAAGATGCCCTGTATGTAAAGTTTTTTAGGTTTGTAGCTAGGAATATAGTTCAGATAAGGATTATTCTCAACTGAGTTGGGAGGAATCCTACAGATGAAGTCAGGAAGTGTGGTATCATTCATGGTCTGGCTTCACTGTAGCATCTTTCCAGTGTTGGAATTAAAATCCCTTCAATCGCAGGTGTTACATGAGAGGAGACCAAGAGATGGGGCCTACTGTTTGCCCTTAGGCAATTTCCTTTGCCTCCAAAGTCATTGCCAGATCCTGGAAAGTCTTAACCCGAGATGATAGGATCATCAAAGCCATTTAGAAACTGCCTTTGAGAATACCAGGGCCAAAAAGGCAGATGATTTGCTTCATTTAAGTGAACATTTGGGGTGTGAGCTAAGCTGTTTCAGAGCTCTCTGATCTTCCTCTTTGGGGATCTGAGGACTAGGAAGTGTGGGTACAGGATGAAGGCATCCTGAAGTGGAGGTTGTATTTTCACTTTCCTGAAGTCTTTTTTTAGCTTTATACTCCATTTTTAGCAGAGTTAATTGCTTTCTTGATATCCAGTTTTTTTGAGTTCTTTACTTATTTAAGATATTATCCATCTGTAGTGTGAGTAGTTGGCAAAAATCTTTTCCTATTCTGTAAATTGTTACTTTGTTCTTGTGATGGTTTCCATTGCCAAACAGATGCTTTTCAATTCAATGAGATTCCATTTATTAATTGTTGCTTGTAGCTGGAGAACTTTTCTCCAGCTCCCGCCACCAAGTCCCGCCAGTCCCAGAGCCCACTTATAAAATAAACACACAAACTCTTACATTATTTAAACTGCTTGGCCATTAGCTCAGGCCTGTTATTGTCTAGCTCTTACGCTTATATTTAGCCCATTTCTATTAATCTTTACTTTGCCACGTGGCTTGTGGCTTACCGGTACTTTACATCTTCCTTGTCCTGATGGCGGCTGGCAGTGTCCCTCTCTCCGCCTTCCACTTCCCAGAATTCTTTTCCTTGTCCCGCCTATACTTCCTGCCTAGCCAATGGCCAATCAGTGATTTATTTACTGACCAATCAGCAACACACTTGACATACAGACCATCCCACAGCACTTCCCCTTTTCTTTTCTTAAAAAGGAAGGTTTTAACTTTAACATAGTAAAATTACATATAACAAAACAATTATCAAGCAAGAATTACAGTTACAATATTAAAGAAGAGATCCTATCTATCTTATATTTGTAAGTTTAAGGTTTTATATCTAACTTATCTTTTATTATAACTAAGGAAAATTGTAAGTATCTAGTCTTTAACCACATCAAAGACCTCAGAAGGATATACTACTACCTGAGAAATGGAGAAGGATATAAGCAACTTTTAGGAGTCTTGTAGGGTAGACAGAGACAGCTGGCAGCCTGGACAGTCATTCAAAGTTCTCTTGTAAAGTTGGGGCATCTGTCTTCAGCCCACAGGCCTAGAGTCTCTTATTCACTTTTCTCTGTGTCCTGTAGAATGTCTGGCAGTTTTCTCTGCAAAGCAGGAACCTGAAGGACCATTTTGTCAAGCAAAGTTCAGTGGTCACCTTTGTATGGGTCCTGCATGTCCAGTTGATCAGACAGTCCAGGCAAGAACAGTTTCTTGCCCAAATGGCTATTTTTGTCAAGGTGAAGATAAACTCCTTATGGAGTGTCTTCGATGCCCATCCTCCTCTCTGAAGTAAATCGGTGCTGTCAGGAGCAGACATGTCTCATTGTCCAGAAAGTCTAAATTTTTAAAACATTTTAAATGCCATATTCTGTAGGTCTTTGAAGTGTTTGAAGACTACCTATCTATCTGAAATATAACTATGTATACCTAAAAGACTTAACTAACATGGCTACAAATATGATTATCATAGATGACTAATTATTAATCTATTTTTTAATTATCCATTATAATTTTAAATGAGTTACATAAACATAATATCTCAAACAAGAATAGAAATATATATACAGTATAACAAAATTAAGTTTAAACTTGTATCAATAAACTAAAATCTATAGCGATGTAAAACATTTTAAACAAGTTGTTACTCTTTAAAAGTAGGTTCATTAATCTACCCTTTCATCCTATCATATCTAAACTATCCCCCTTTTTGTTTTAGAAAGAGATTGTATTTATAATCAACCTGATTTAAATAAAAATATTGTTTTTTTCTCTGTCCCACACCAGAGGGCTCTTCTGATTTGGGACACAAGAATCTCTTAACCATTTTTTTTTTTTTGAGCAATATGTCTGGGTTTAGAGGGAGAGTGAGCCAATTCCATCTCTAAAGCCAGCTTGGTATATTTGGGAATTTGGGCGTAGCTTCTCTTACTACTTCCTGCTGGAGGGGGGCGCTGTATCTTCTGGAGACAGAAAGAAAATTTTAGGATCATGGAGTAGTCCGTGAGGCTGTATATCTGAGCCAGTTGACTTGAAACCATTCTGGATGTTGAATCATCTGGGCCATGGTGTCATTGGAGACCTTTCAGGGGGTCTTGGCTGGTCAAACCTGATGTATCTTAATCTGGAACAAATCCATAGTCTCTGGCTTTCTGTGGAAACAAGAGCAGAGACTCTTTTCCAAAGCAACATATCCTTATATCCAAATTTTGAAGTCAAGGTACCTTTAAAATATACATTTTGGCATAACTCAACAGCTTTTACAATCAAATGTTTTTCTGTAGTTACGAATATCAAAGAGAACATAATCCAGATTCTCTGTGTGGTAGTCATCTTTACGTGGCTTATTTTTTATACTACCTTTACTGTCTCTTTAAAGACTTTATTTTTTAAAACTATGTATTTGTTTCTATAACTCTATATATCACTTTTTTTGTCTCTTTCAAGCCTACGTATCTTTTACATACATTGTAAACTATTACATCTGAATCTGTCTTATTGTGAATCTCTTGCCTTAAACTGCAGCAGCTGTGGCTGCTGGCTCCGCCCACCTCAGCTTCCCAACATGGCTACGTTTACCGCCAGCTCTGGGAGCTATCGTGGGTCTATGCTTTTATCCAAGCAGCGTGTAGCCCAGAAACTTCTTTTTTTTTGTTTTGTACTAGCAAAGGCTAAATCCACCACATAGCTTAATGTGTTACTTGCAGAGGCCTCATTCCTACCATACTGCAGGTCGAGAGTGCACACTAGGAACCCGCCAGTAGCTCAAACCGGCAGCTGCCGCTCATTTGAGAGAGACAATTAGGAAGCTGTTTTTAGTTCCGTTTTAGAATCTTTTTTCTAAGTTTTTAGGTGGAAACTCTTGCCACCACGTTGGACGCCATTTGTAGCTGGAGAACTTTTCTCCAGCTCCCGCCACCAAGTCCCGCCAGTCCCAGAGCCCACTTATAAAATAAACACACAAACTCTTACATTATTTAAACTGCTTGGCCATTAGCTCAGGCCTGTTATTGTCTAGCTCTTACGCTTATATTTAGCCCATTTCTATTAATCTTTACTTTGCCACGTGGCTTGTGGCTTACCGGTACTTTACATCTTCCTTGTCCTGATGGCGGCTGGCAGTGTCCCTCTCTCCGCCTTCCACTTCCCAGAATTCTTTTCCTTGTCCCGCCTATACTTCCTGCCTAGCCAATGGCCAATCAGTGATTTATTTACTGACCAATCAGCAACACACTTGACATACAGACCATCCCACAGCAGTTGCTTTTAGGGACTGTACTACTGGTGTCTGTTTAGAAGTCCTTTCCCATGTCTAGGAGTTCAAGATTGTTTCCCACTTTCTCTTTTATTAGGTTCAGTGTATTGGTTTTATATTAATGTGTTTGATCCACATGCAGTTGAATTTTATGCAAGGTCATAAGTATGGATCTATTTTCTGTGTTCTGTGTTTTGAGGACATTATCAATGTGTCACATCAAAACAATTACAGTATGATCCTAGAAAAATACAGTGGTCCACCTACACTGCAACAGGACTTACTCCTACCTAAAAAGGTTTTTTTTTGTTGTTGTTTGTTTTTTTTTTGTTTCCCTGTGGTTTATTTATTTATTTTTGGTTTTGGTTTTGTTTTTTTCAAGAACGGTTTTCTCTGAGTAACATCTCTGGCTGTCCTGGAACTCACTGTGTAGACCATACTGACCTTGAACTCACAGAGATCCTCCTGCCTCCTGAGTGTTAGGACTAAAGGAATGGGCCACCACCCATGGCCTAAACACAAGGGTTTTAAATAGGCCTGTGAATAACAGGTAAGCTGCTTGCCTGTTTTTATCAATGGCACAGTATCAAACCCTTGACTTTAAATAATTGATCTATTCCTTTCAGGTTACCAGGTGACTTTTTCTGCATTTTATTTTTTGGAACATCACAATCTTGCCTTCATGATTTTTTACTCTTCTCTTCCCTACATAAAATAATCATCACAAAGTAGAATGGGTCCAATATGAGTTTGTTTCTTTCTCAGTGAAATCCTGCCTTAGATGCCAGGCACTCACTCTCCCAGCAAACTTTCATCCTCCAGCCCCAAAGCACATTAAATCCTTATATGATAATCTGTTATTTAAAAGGGTATACTATGTTCAAATTACTTTTAGAGAGGTTAATCATGGCAGAAATTGGAAGCATTAGGATCAGAAGTTCAAGGCCAGCATCACTTACAATATGAATCCCAGATCACCAATATTTTGTGGCCCTATTTTTGAAAAAGAAAAAAAAATGGAAAGAGCTATTTCTCAGTTTGCAGAGTACTTGCTTAGCATGTACTAGGTCTTGGTTTCAATCTTCAGCATCTCAGATAATCAGGTGTGGTGTCACATGCCTGTAATTCCAGTACTCAGGGGGCAGATGCAGACACTAAAGGTCATACTTAACTACACATTGAGTAGCAGACCAGCCTGGGATACAGGTGAATGTTTCTCAAAATAATAATAATAATTGTAACAATAATTTTAAGGAATTCAGGAGTTTGTGATTGATATTCACCTTGCTTTTTCACTTACAGTAATGCACAGTCTCTTAAATATCAAACATGGTTTCTTCTTTTAGGCACATGTTACTTGCTATGTAGTTGATGCCTATGTTTAGAATCTTGCAGGTTTCCCACACCAATGAGACAATAAATCAAAATTCAGTATAGAAGTATCAAATACTATGTGGCAGGAGAGCGTACTATAGTCACCAAAAGGTGATTGCATGCAATAAACCCCAGAATTCAAGGAGACTGTAGTAGGCCAGGCCAGTCTGAGAATTTTACCTTCTAGAGAGCATGGTGTGGTGGGGAAGACAACAGAACAGGTGGGGCCAGGAAAGCAACCCTTCTCATTTGATAATATACAGACTCATTAATCAAAGTAATTATTATGAGGACCAATTACATAAAAGACTGAAGCAGAAACATCACAAATTCACACTGTCCCAGGACAACTTAATGGAACCCCAACTCAAAATCAAACAATCAAATAAAAACCAAAATCCATACAAACAAAGACCCCTGCTGTGGCCCTGTGAGATTCTTGTGTCATCATTTTCTCTGTGCCCCACATCTACTTGTTCCAACCCATCAGCCTGCAGATGTTGAGGGTATAATATTTTTGGAGGATACTTGCTCCCTGTTTATGCCATCCCATAAATGCACTTTTACTATTGACTATCAATTAATTTATCCAGAATAATTTGTGGAATGAAAACTGTAAACTCACACCTATTACTTAGAAAGATCAAAGGGTCCCTTTTTTGTTTTTTGGACATTCTGTTCTGTAACACAATTTGCTAAACTGTCTCATCAGTGGAGAACCCAGAGCCAGATATTGGGGTGACTGTTGAAAGATGAGAGAAACAAAACAAGCCAGCCATGTTCTTACCTCTATGAAATCCTCAGCCTTAAGAAGAGCAGTTCCTGTTTCCTCACACCTTATATACCTTTCTCTGCCTTGACATCACTTCTTGGGATTAAAGGCCTGTGTGCCCCCAGTAGTGGGATCAAAGGTGTGTTCCACCACTGCTTGGCTCTGTTTCCAATATGTCTTTGAACTCACAGAAATCTAGATTGAACTCTGCCTCTCAAGTGATAGTATTAAGGGTGTGTGTCACCACTGTCTGGCCTCTATGTCTAATCTAGTAGCTGGTACTGTCCTCTTAACCCCAGATTAATTTATTAAAGTGCAAAATATAAAACCACATTTCCCCTTTTTTGACTAAAATTGAAGGTGATAACTAATGTAAGAAAAATCATAAACAATAAGCACAATAAGTATGTACAATATATTCAGTCAAGAATTACATTAACAATATCCATTTCATTAACGTTTGTCAAATTTAGACAAAAAACTTCATTATTTATCCTACCTTTGTGAGTCCAAAATGTTCCCTATTCACTTTTTATCCTAACTTGTATTATCAAAAGAAAACTATCCTTTGATGTCCTTCTTACTCATACACTTTACACCTCTGTAGTGAGTTTCTTTTCTGAATTTGAATTTGTTAACAAGGAAAACTATAACTATCTAATCTTCAACTCCCTCAGAGATCCAAGAAGGACATAATATTAACTGCGTAAGCAGGAAGTATAAACAAGTGACTTCCAAAAAATGTGAGAAATGACAGAAACATCTGGCTGCTTGGACAGTCACCCAAGTTTCCTCTGCAATGTTGGGACATCCATCTTCAGCCTACAAGCCTAGCACATCTGACAGACTATCTGTGAAGCAGGATTTTCTAAAGAGCCTTTCTACCTTGTCTTGGCATGGATTCGAAGTCCTTTTTTTGTGTGTCCTGCTTGTCCATTTTGGACAGCATGCTGTCAGCAATCAAGACAAGGTCACTTTCTTGCCCAATGGCTAACTTTGGCCACAGTGAAAGTAAACTCCATATGCAGTTTCTTCAATGCCCATCATCTTCTCTGAAGTAGATTGGTGCTTCTAGGAGCAGACATATCTTATTGTCACAAAAAAAGAAAAAAACTCTATGTTATGAAAACATCTTAAATGCCATATTCTATAGATCTCTGAAGTGTTTCAAGATGACCTGTATATCTAAGATGTGTCTCTGTTTGACCTTAAAAACATACCTAACCTGACTACATGTTCCATTATTATAGGTGACTAAATACTAACTTGCATTTCTTTATATCCTAATTAGTTGGTAATAACTTTCAAGTACTAGTAATTTGCATTACATTACTAAGTGAGTTGTACAGGTACAATACATTGAACAAGATTAGAAATATATGTACAGTATTTTCTAACAGAATCATTCTCAAATTTGTATCAATATATATAATTTGTATACAATATACAAAAATCCAAACATGTAGTTGCTTTCTAAAAGTAGATTCAATAATCTACCATTTTGTCTTTCATATCCATATCCTCTCTTATTTCTTTTCAGAGTAGATTCAATAATCTAACCTTTATTCAACATAATAACTTGTAACCAACCATCCCAAACAATGACAAGTATCCATAACCTGTTGAATGACCAAAAACCACCCACTCTACCTCTTGGGAATGTGAGTGTCATGTTCTTATAATTAATTCCTGCTGTCTGAGGGTGAAAGCATCTTTAGGGGATCCTGAAAAAAAAGTGGGTTAATTGTCAAGTCCTGGGAGAGGTGGCTGTATCATCTGCTCTCCTGTCTCTGCATAATAAAAAAGTGCAGGGCTTGTCTCTAGTCCTTGTTTGAGTAGTCTGTCAGGCTAGATCATCTCAGCTAGCCATCTCGAAATTGTCCTGAGCAGTTTGTCTCATAGCCAGTCCCAAGTTTGCAATACAACATGTTCCATTCTTCTTCACCAGGGTATTCTTTTATTTCAAATCTCTGTGTGTAATAGCTGACTTTCCTTGGGTACCAACAATCTCCATATGAAGATGGGCAAGTAGAAGCTTGATCATCCCTTCCACTGTAACAGTATATCTATTTAAGTAATCAAAAAAGGATCCATGCTCATGGTAATCTGATACCAGCCAAAAACTAACTAGTAATGTCTCTCTGTTGAGACTATGTCATTAAACCCTGGGTTTGCTGGAGACTTGACTTACAAAGAGTAAGATGGAAGAACAGTCCATCAAGGTGGACTCCTTTGGTCAACCCCAAGCCGTCACATGTTTGCACACAAACACACACATCACACACACACACACACACACACACACACACACACACACCTGCACAAACAGGTGCTTCCACAGGTATGCAAAGAGGCATAAACACACAGAAAACACATATACATGAAAAGAAGAGAAAACATGTTTTTGACAAGAAATTTTGACTTAGAGTCTTAATAGAGTATTGATTGGTTCATTCAATGCAAATGGCACAGGGGTAATTTGTGTTTATTTCATAAACACTCTCCTTTGGTCTAATTAAGGGCAGAAGGGAACGAGATTCTCATTCAAGTCTTTATGTTCTTATTTTCAGTGATTATTTTTACCTTTAGCCTGGACAGGTAGAAGCTCATTAAGTTCTAGCTCATGTAATTTAATTCTTTAGTTACAAAGTACTAATTGTTCAGGTTTAAAGTTCATAGACATCTTTTCAATCCATTTATAATTAGATAGAGAGAATGAAATTGATGGAGGAAAACAATATTCCAAATTTTGACAGTCTCTGGTGTGTGACTTACAGGCCTCCATAACAAACAAGACAGCAAAGGATATAATATTATTTCTGTGCTATGAATATGTCATCCTGCAAGATACAAGTTATTATAAAATGACAAAAATAATTGAAATGCTACTAAAATCCATGTAAGGTTAAAGCAACAGAAAATAAAGATAGGCAATTGTATTGTCTTCTGATATGAATTTTGTTCAAATCCATGTTTTATTGACTAATAAAACTCTAAGATATGGTATTCAACTCTGAAAATATTATAGCTTTGAAGCTTGTTTGCAAGTGTGCAATATACTGTCACATAGTCATGTCATCTGTGGAATTTTATGAGATTTCCCACCAACATTACCTCTGAGAGCTCTCAAACTCCTACACCTTTCTCTTAACTGGAGATGTGGTAATCCATTATTATTACTTAAACAAAGTGTGCTATGATTGTTATTGACATATTTTTAACAGCTTGAGAATCTGAACTCGCTGAAAGCAGGCACCATGATGCATTTATCTTTTAATTCCCAGCACTTACCATAATACAGGTTCAATCAATATTTGGAAAGATAAAGTGATTTTTCCTAGCATATCAAAAATATGTATAACCTGTTTCAAAGATATGAGTCATGTTAACCATAGATAATTACTTAAATATTGTACCCTGGCTTAATGACAAGACTATATTGAGAATTTATTGTAGCTTTGTACACATTAATGTTTGAAATGCCAAAATTCCATGATTTCCTTAAATTACCTTTCATGGGTCAATTGGTCCTGAGAGACAAAATCAATTCTACACGTCATTAGGAGTTTGTATGCTTGAATAGCTATAAAAGTTTCTTTCTGTGACTCTTCTCCCTTTCCCCCTCCAGAGCATCCTGCCTCTGGGTCCTGCCCTGGGACACAACCAGTCCCTGGGAACCCCCACCAATTGCTGCCCCATTGCCAGCCTACAGGGAAGACTGCTGCAGGCAGGCTTCCCCACGAACACCCCCATCAGACCTTTGCAATCTGCAAAACCTATGCCCTATCCCAGATCCGACTGACCCTTGCAACCTCAGTGGCTTCCCGAGACACAGAATCCACCTGCTCTGATTGATCCAAGAGGTGAGTGGCTCTTCTCCCACTCAGAGAGTCCTGCCTCTGGGGCCTAGGTTCTGTGGCACAACCCATACCTAGGGACCCCTGACCATTGCAGCCCCAGTTGCCCAGCAGCAGGGAAGACTCCTGCTGGCAGACTTCCCCACCAACACCCCCCCCAATTGGATCCTGCAATCTACAATACCCATTCCTTACCCTAAGGCCACCCATCCCCCTCCAACCTCAGTGGCTTCCTGAGACACAGAATACACCAGCTCTAGTTGGACCAAAAGCAGCTCCCTGAGACAGAATCCTCCAGCTCCATTTAGATCAATAGCTACTATTAGACCAAGAATAGCCCCCTGAGACACAGACACAGCGAGCACAGAATGGACCAAGTACAGCTCTCTCAGACACAGGCACCTCTTGCACCTATTGGAGGAAGAGATAGGTAGACACCAATGTAAAAATACATACAACAAAATAAAGAGCAATATGGTACCAGAGAACCTAGTGGTTCTACAACAGCATGACCTGAATATCACAACATAGAAGAAGCAAAAGAAAATAACCTTAAAAATAACTTTATGAAGATGATAGAGGTCTTTAAAGAGGAAACGAAAAATCCCCTTAAAGAAATTGAGGAAAAGACAAACAAAAAGTGAGAAGAAATCAGTAAATCCCTTAAAAAAACCAAGATAAAAAATCAGACAGGTGAAGGAAACAGTTCAAAACCTGAAAAATGAAATAGGAGCAATGAAGAAGACACAAACTGAGGGAATGCTGGAAATGGAAAATCTGAGTAAATGAACAGGAACTACAGATGCAAGAATATCCAATAGAATACAAGAGATGGAAGAGAGAATCTCTGGTGTGGAGGATACAATAAAGGAAATAGATTAGTCAGTCTATGAAAACACTAAAGCCAAAACAGTCATAACACAAAATGTCCAGGAAGTCTGGGACACCAAGAAAAGGCCAAACATAAAAATAATATGGATAGAAGGAGAAGAATACCAACTCAAAAGAACACAAAATACATTCAACAAAAATCAGAAGAAAACTTTCCCAACTTAAAGAATGAATACCTATGAAGATACAAGAAGCTTATAGAACACCAAATAGACTAGACCCCACAAAAATTCCCCTTGCTACATAATAATCAAAGCACTAAATATAGAGAATAAAGAAAAAATATTAAGAACAGCAAAGGAAAAAGGCCAAGTAACTCTTAAAGGCAGACCCAGCAGAATAACACCCAACTTCTCAATGGAGACTCTGAAAGGCAGAAGGTCCTAGACAGTGCTGGACCCCAAAGTTTAGGGTCTCAAGTGGGTGCCCCAAGAACCCAGACTCCAGTCCAGTTGATGCAACAGCATGAGGATTTATTAAGCTTCTATATAGAAGGGCTCCTCTCCTCCCAAGAGCAAGAGTCGCATCTTACTGCAGCCACATGGGGTTTTTTTTAAAGCAAAAACCCACAAAAACCATAAGATTACAATTCCCATACAATTTCGTTTCACAAGAACATGGTCTGATCACAGAGTGGGTACAGTCACGTCCACATGTACATTCTTCCTGAAACCTCAAGTGGGGTATCAGGGAGGGAGTGGAGTTTACAAAGGTCACAGTGGTCCTTCTTGGAACACTTGCAACTATCCCAGTCCCAGTTGAGCATATCTCTTAACAGAAATCTTTTTACATTGTTATATTGTTACAGGGGTGATTGAGTAGTGGCTGAGTCAGGTGGCCCTTGGAACTAGATTTTTAGTTTCTCATTTCCTGGTGCTTGAAGTTTCTCTCTTCCTGAGGCTTGGGGGTGTAAGCCTGAAGGGCTAGGGTCTTTCAACAATAATGCAGACACTAACAGGCCATGGATGCCAGTCCAGACGACTATACTCAGCAAAACTTTCAATCACCATAAACAGAGTGAACAAGACATTCCAAGACAAAACCAGATTCAAACAATACCTATCCACAAATCCAACCCCACAGAAAGCACTAGAAGGAAAATTCCAACCTAAAGAAGTCAGATACACCCAAGAAAACACAGGCAATAGACAACTCCACATCAACAAATTCCAAAGAAGGGAAATAAACACACATGACCACCAAAAGATAACAGGAATTAACAATCACTGGTCACTAATATCCCTCAATATCAATGGACTAAATTTGCCCATAAAAAGACACAGACTAACAGAATGAATACAAAAACAAGATCCATCCTTCTGCTGCATACAAGAAACACACCTCAACTTCAAAAGACAGATAGTACCTCAGAGTGAAAGGTTGGGAAAAGACTTTCCAATCAATGCACTTAAGATGCAAGCTGGTGTGGCTATTCTAATATCTAACAAAATAGACATCAAACTAAAATCAATCAAAAGAGATCAGGAAGGACATTTCGTATTCATCACAGGAAAAATACACCAAAATGAAGTCTCAATTCTGAACATTTATGCCTCAAATTTACTAAATTCCTTAATAAAAAATGGGGTACAGAGCTAAATAGAAAATTCTCCACAGAAGAATATCAAATGGCCAAAAGACATTTAAGGAATTGCTCAAAATCCTTAGCCATCAGGGAAATGCAAATCAAAATGAGGTAAAGATCTCTTCTCAGCCTTTTGGCTAAGATCAAGTGTAAAATGAGGTCAAGATCACCATGGGGAAATCCATAGAGACAGCTGACCCAAGCTGGTGGGAGCTCATGGGTTGCTGAAGAACATGCATGGAACCGAACTATGCCCTCTGAACATTGACAATAGTTATGTGGCTAGATCTGTTTGGGAAGGCCCTGTCAGTGGGACCAGAACTTATCTCAGATGCATGAAATGGCATTTTGGAACACATTCCCTAGGGTGGGATACTTTGCTCAGCCTTGATACATGGGGGAGGGGCTTGGCCCTGCCTAAACTTAGTATGCCAGACTTTGTTGACTCCCTGAGGGAGGCATTACCCTCTCTGAGGAGTGGATGTGGGTGGGTGGGATGGAGGGAGGTAGGAGGCTGGAGAAGGGGAGGGAGGGCGAACCAGGATTGGTATGTAAAATAAAAAAAAAAAATTAAAGAAAGAAAGAAAAAAATATAAAAGTCCTTGAAAGTTACAAGATCTTTTAAAAAGACAAATGAGTTAGTGAGGCGTAAATGGTGTAAATTTGGTAAAATAGGTTCAGGTTTTGTTTGCAATTTCTTGCTTTGTTTTATAAATCAGATTTTTATTAAAATCTATGGCTTTGCTAGTTTATTTTTGCTGCAGGTATTCTTTAAGACATATGTAACATACTGGAAAAATACTGAGTCAAAAACCACAGCAATAACTGAATTATAGACCCAGGTGTAATGTTGACTAATATATGACTTATAAATCAGATAATTTTTCATACTTTTTACTTTAGCATGGGAATTATAAAACCATCTGTATTTTTCTTGTAAGAATTTTTATTTAAATTTTTATGTTTTTGAGATTATCATGCATGAGAACTGTATTTTCATCATTTGTCCCTTCAATCTTCTCCCCAAATCTTCCCATGACTCCTATTCCCTAGAAAACTCATTACCTCTTCTTTATTATTGTAACATACAAAGGACTCAGTATATACAAATGTGAATATCTAAAGCCTACTGAAATGTATATATTTGTATTGTATATGCACAACACATGTATTGCATTAAAAAAATACAAACATCTTGTATTGCCTCAAAAAGTAGATCAATGGAACCAAATTGAAGATCCAGACACAAATTGACAGACCTATAGACACCTGATTTTTTTATTAAGAAAAAAATTTTTAAATAATTTTATTTTATGATTAACTTAATTTCACATATCAGCCATGGATTCCCCCGTCCTCCCTCCTCCCACCGCCAGCCCTTCCCCCCAATCCACCCCCAATTCCCACCTCCTCCAAGGCAAGGTCTCCCCTGGAGAGTCAGCCCAGACTGGTAGACTCAGCCAAGGCAGGTCCAGTCCCCTCCTCCCTACACCACGACTGGCTGAACTTTTTTTAGACTAATATGTTTATATATATATGTATATATATATGTATGTATATATGTATATTTATATGCACATATACATTATATGTAATTTGAGGTAAATAAAAAATATAACTTCCTGTGGCCTTTAAAAAAGAAAAGAAATTTTTTTATTCATTTTATGTACCACTCAAAGACCATCCTCACCAGTTGGTGGTGGTGCCCGCCTTTAATCCCAGCACTCGGGAGGCAGAGTCAGGCGAATCTCTGTGAGTTCGAAGCCAGCCTGGTCTACAAAGCGAGTTCCAGGAAAGGCGCAAAGCTACACAGAGAAACCCTGTTTCAACCCCCCAAACCCCAAAAAAGATCATTCTCTACCCTCTTCTCTCCCCTCCAGACTCTCCCTCCCAACCCATCTCCCATTCCCTCCTACAAGAAGGAAAGGCCTCCCATGAGGAGGTACATTTAGTAAAGGCAAGTCCAAGCCCCTCCCTTGCCTCAAGGCTGTGTGAGGTGTCCCACCATAGGTAGTGGTCTCCAAATGGTCTGCTTATACACCAGGGATGGATTCTGATCTTACTGCAGGGGCCCCTTAAGCAGATCAAGTTTCACAACTGTCTAGTTACACAGGGCCTAAGCCCAGTCCCATGCAGGCTCCATAGCTGTTGATCCAAATTTGATGAGTTCCCACTAGTTTGGTCTGGTTATCTCTGCAGGTTTCCCCATCATGATATTGATGCCCTTGATCATAAAATACCTCTTCTCTCTCTTTGACTGGACTCTTGGCCTGGTGTTTGGCTATGGATCACTGCATCCGCTTCCATCTTCTACCCGAGAAAAGCTCTATGATGACATTTAGGGTATTTAATCATCTGATCACTGGGGAAAGCCAGTTCAGTTCAGGCACCCTCTCCACTATTTCTAGTAGTCTAAGCTGGGGTCATTCTTGAGGATTCCTTGAAACTTCCCTAGCAACCAATTTCTCTCTGTGCCCATGTCTCCCTCTATCATGGTATCTCTTTCATTGCTTTCCCACTACATTCTTGTTCCAGCTCAACCATCAGAATCCCTTATGTTCTCATCTCCCATGCCCTACCCTCAGGTATGAGAGGTGGGGAATAGAAACCTGATTTTTAAGAAAGAACCCAGAAATACATACTGAAGAACATGAACAAAGGTGTGGATCAAACTGGATGGCTGTATGTGGAATACTGAAAATAGATCAATACTTAAGACCTTGCATGAAACGCAACTCCATGTGGATCAAACACATCAACATAAAACCACATGTACTGAATCTAATAGAAGAGAAAGTGGGGAATAATCTTGAACTCATAGACATGGGAAAGGACTTCTAAACAGAACACCAATAGTACAGTTACTAAAAGCAACAATTAATAAATGGAACCTCATGGAACTGAAAAGCTTCTGTTTGGCAAAGGACACCATCACTGGCACAAAATGACAACCTACAGAATAGGAAAAGATTTTTGCCAACTACACACACTATAGATGGATAATATCTTAAATAAGTAAAGAACTCAAAAAACTGGACATCAAGAAAGCAATTAACTCAGTTAAAAATGGAGTATAGAGCTAAACAGAGAATTCACAAAGTGGAAATACAAATTCCACTTCAGGATGCCTTCATCCTCTACCTACACTTCCTAATCCTCAGACCCCCAAAGAGGAGAATCAGAGAACTCTGCAAAAAGCTTAGCTCACACCCCAAATGTTCACTTAAATGAACCATATAATCTGCCTTTTTTGCCCTGGTATTGTCAAG
Source organism: Peromyscus eremicus (assembly GCF_949786415.1). NCBI lineage: Eukaryota > Metazoa > Chordata > Mammalia > Rodentia > Cricetidae > Peromyscus > Peromyscus eremicus. The sequence goes on along the minus strand of NC_081428.1, from coordinate 47,570,400 downwards.
AGCAGGTTCTAAATGGCTTCTATGATCTAATCAACTAAGATTAAGGCTTACCAGGATTTTGCAATGACTTTAGAGGCAAAGAAAATTGCTGAAGGGGAAGCAGTAGGCTCCTATCATGTAATACCCGTTACTATAGTGATTTTAGTTCAACACTGGAAAGATACATTGAAACCAGAGGATGAATGATATAACAGGTCGGCACTTAATCTGTGGGATTCCTCCCAATTCAGTTAGGAATAATCCTTATCTGAAATATATTTCTAGCTACAAGAATCAAATAAACTTTACATACAGGATATTTTCACTCATCTAGGATTTATTAAGTTACATATAATTTTTATGTCTTCCTCATCATCATTTTACGTACTCTTTGGAATCCATCTTAACCATACTCATTATGACTCCTAATGCTCTCTAAATACTAAATATATCTCAATGTCAACAACTGTCTTGCCACATAAATAATACAAAACATACTTTATCTGCCAGTGCTCTGAATAGTTATCCTTCCCTTGATCTCATAATCCCTGAAACATTAATCTATCATGGATTTGGCTTACTAAAAGAATTAAGCAAAATATTAGATTTCAGATCAAGCAAGAAAAGCCTAGTAATGCTTATTTACAAGAATATAGAAGAGAAACAATAGGACATCCAGGGAGATAGTCACAGAATACCACAATAGAGAGTGCTAAAAACAAGAGATTGCAGGAATCCAAATTTCGACAGATACATGTATATCCTAGCTCCTGCATCAACAGCTCCAGAAATACTGTGGAAGAGGTGTCAGAAAGGGAGTGAGAGTCAGAGGACCAGGAAGTTTGATGTGCAACAGTCTCGCCTAGAAATGGTTGCAAACAACAAGACCAGAACAATGAATATGTTGATATGAATGTAGGAAATTTAGAAAGACTCCCACCCTTACACAAAGAATTAGCCCCTATTTGGATGAGCTCCTTAAGTGATCATCCACCACAAAGTGCTCAGCCCTTGATGGCTATTCCTGGTTGTCGATTTGAATACATGTGGAATAAACTAATACACAAAAGATAAGTGTAGCAACCACTGTGAATCTAGAGGGAAAATCACTAAATGAAAGAGACAGAGACAGACAGACATACACACACACACACACACACACACACACACACAGAGAGAGAGAGAGAGAGAGAGAGAGAGAGAGAGAGAGAGAGAGAGAGAGAGCAGTTGTTTAGTCTACAAGGCTGGAAATATAAGCTGGACTTCAGTATACTTTGGAATCACAAAAAATAGGCTCTTATAACAGTGAAGAGATGAACTTGCCAGTGAGAGCAAGGGCAAGAATACAAATACCAAAGATGAAAGACTTTCCTTCTTCTATGTCCTTTAAACAGGCTGCCACGAGAAGGTGCAGCTAAAATTTAAGATGAGATCTCACATCTCAAAACATCTGAGTTTAGGTGGGGCTTCCTAATTCCAATGATTCAATCAAGAAAATTCCCTCACAAGAAAAATCACAGTCTCTTGGGTTTCAGTTCATCAAACATGGTTTCTTTTCCTTTTTATTGCTTTTTGTTTTTTGTATTGTTTTTTCTAGACAGGGTTTCTCTGTGTAGCATTGGAGCCTGTTGGAACTCGTTCTGTAGAGGAGGCTAGCCTAAAACTAATGGAGATCACCTCCCTTTGCCTCTCAAGTCTTTGGATTGAATGCCTGTGCCACCATCCCCTGGCTTCCTCATGTTTTTTTGTTGCTGTTTTGTTTTTTGTTTTGTTTTGTTTTGTTGTTTTTCAAGACAGGGTATCTCTGTGTAGTTTGCACCTTTCCTGGAACTCAATCCATAGCCCAAGCTCAACTGAAATTCACAGAGATCCTCCTGGCTCTGCCTCCTGAGTTTTGGCATTAAAGGTGAGCACCACCAATGAACAAACCCATGTATTTTTTAAAAAAAAAGGAAAGAAAAGAAAGGGGAGTGGGTAGAAAAAGGGACGAATTTTGAAGAAACTGCAGTTGAGGTGAATATGGTAAACAATAAGTTCAACACAATTCTTAAAGAATTATGAGGAATATTTAATGATGATATTTCCTAAAATCACAGATTGATATCATTAACTGTTAATTAAAAGAGGAAAATTGAAAATATAGCACATAACAAAATATTTAAAAACACTGAAATTTGAAGCAAAATAAATATTTTTTTTTCAGACAAATTCTCACGGTATATCCTAGGCAGGCCTTGAATTAAAACACCTCCTGCCTAAACAGCCCATTCCCTAACACTCTAAAATTAAAGAGGTGAGCTGCCACACCCAGCTAAGATGTGTGACTCAGGAAAACTTGTTGTGGATATTTGTTTGCGAGTATTGGACATAGATTTAATTCAATCTTCCATCCATTTAGATTACTGCAATTTACAGAAGCTCACTTGCAACAAGACTTAGTCAAAGCCACCGTGGCAGGAAGTGGCCATGGTCTCAAGAGAATATATAAGGACAGTCCAGAGGCCAGTCAGGTTCCTTCTCCTCTAGACCAGACAGAGTGTGTTTCCATACCTTATGGCTCCCAGACTGTTAGATCCTCCTCGCCCTCACGTTGAGGATCACTCCACAGAACTGAGCTAACATTGTTGTGACTCGAGCAGACACTGCTGAGACCAGAGTCTATTCCGTGGGAAAATGGAGTCAGACATGTCACAAGCCTTCCAGGAAGAACTCACCTGCTACATCTGCCTGAGCTGCCTTACAGAGCCAGTCACCATAAGCTGTGGCCACAGCTTCTGTCGAGCCTGCCTCCAGCTTTCCTGGGAGGACACCCCACCTCCAGTCCACTGCCCTATGTGTCAGGAACCATGCCAACAGAAGGAAATGAGAACCAACGTTGTTCTGAAGAAGCTGATGTCCATTGCCAGACAAGCCAGCCTCATGAAGGACCTGAGCTCTGAGGAGCATAAGTGTGAGACCCACAAGGAGACAAAGAGGATCTTGTGTGTTGAGAGCAGGATCTTCCTCTGTCAACTCTGCTCTAACTCCCATGAGCACAGAGGTCACAGACATTGTCCCATTGAGGCAGCAGCTGAGCATCAAATAGAAAGAGTTCTGAAGCAGATGGCATCTTTATGGGAGAAGATCCAGGAAAATCAAGAGATATCGAGGCAGAGAACAGAACAACAACTTTGTGGATGGACTATGTGACTCTGCGGGAAGAAATGATCAGGACCGAGTATAGGGAGCTGCATCCATTCCTCTGTAAAGAGGGAGAGAAACATATCGAGTGCATGAGAAAGGAAGGCCAATGTGTTTTAGAGAAACTGAGGAAGAGTGAAGCCATGATGGTCCAAAAGAGCAAAGAACTAAGAGATATGTATCGGGAGCTGATGGCAATGTCCCACGAGCCATATGTGGTACTGCTCCAGAGTTTGGATGACATGGTCAGAAGGAGTGAGTCAATGCAGCTGAGCATGCCCCAGGCATTGCGACCAGAACTCAAGGCCCTACCCATCACTGGACTGACTGAAAGGCTCAAGCACATGCAGGTGCACATTTTCTTTGAAAACGTAACCCAATGCCATTACAAGATGAACCTGTTTAATGTCTTGAGAAAATTCAGCTTCGGACATCACCACAAGGATTCGTCTGTGGATTCTGTTGGATGCTATTTGGCTTCCTGGGGATCCTTGAACTCCATCTCAGGGAAATATTACTGGGAGGTGGATTTGCAGGACTCTGGGGACTGGGCTGTAGGGGTCTGTAGGGATTCCTGGTTAAGGAATACCAAGCAAATGATTGACTATGAGGGTGCCTTTCTTCTTGTGTGTGTGAAGGAGGGTAATCATTACAGTCTCCTCACCACATGCCCAGTTTTCCGGCACTATATAGAGAGGCCACTGGGCCGGGTTGTGGTGCTCCTGGATTGTGAGGATGGATGTTTAAGTTTCCTGAACGTTGCCAAGAGTTCCCTAATATACAGGTACCCCACTGGCACTTTCAATAACCCTGTCCTGCCTTTCTTCTGAAGTGGCCGTGAGGGGAGAACCTTTAATCCAGCATATTAGTGTTTTTGTAAATATTTCCTACTGTACTGTTATCTCTTTTATTGCTATGAAATAATAAAATACTATTATAATGGAAAAAAATTGGTTGTTTCTTTCTTTACAGACACTGTATTTGAGTGCATGTCTAAAGCAGGGTTCAATGTGGAGCGATCACTGGCCTAGACTAGGCCTCTGGTTACTAGAGACAATTGTTTAGCTTGAGCTATTTGAGGGTGGGGGAACCCAGGTAGTGGGATCAGGATCCATTCCTGGGGCATGAGTGGGCTTTTTGGAGCCATGTGCCTAAGGTGTGACACCTTTTGCTTTCTTGGTTCAGAGGGGAGGGCCTTGGACCTGCCTCAACTGAATGTACCATGCTCTGCTGAATCGCCATGGGAGAGCTTCAAATGGAGGGGGTGGGAAGGAGGGGTGCTTAGCGGCAGGAGGCTGTGGGTGGGGGAGAGTGAGGAGGGCTGATCTGTGGTTGGTATGTAAAATGAATAGAAAAAATCTTCATAAAAATAATAAAAGGAAAAGTAAAAGGGGGTACAGAGACATAGCCCACATTTCTAAAAATGTTACTCCATATTTTCTAGTTTTTTTAGTTTGTTTTGTTGAGACATGCTCACACTATGTCCCCATGGCTTTACTGGTACTCACTCATATGTAGGCCTCAAACTCAAAGATGTCCACCTGCCTCTGGACCAGGAGAGCTGGGATTAAAAGCTTGCATCACCTGATCCAGTACAATATGAGTTGATATTTATAACTACCTATCCCTCTAACTTTTCTCTGAAATTGAATATTTGACCCAGGCTGAATATTGACCGAATGCCTAGCTATTCTAATAATGTTTAAAATTCTTACAATATTATAATAATATAAATGGCATGATAGCACTTTCAGAAGAAATAAAGGAATATAATGGATGACTTTGGTATTTAATAAAGAACCCATCACAAGAGAAAAACTGCTGTGGAATATTATTTGAAGATATGTTACATTTGTTTATGCTGTGTAATATTTGTTGAATGATGCATAGGTGTGTTTCATTTGTTTAACACAGTGAGTCTGTGTTACTTTGCTTGTCTAAAATACCTGATTGCCCTAATTCGGAACTGAATGGCAAATAGCTAGGCGGGAGAGATATAGATGCAGTTGCCAGTTTGAGAAAATAAACAGAGGAGAATAAGAGAAGAGAAAGAGTGAGAAAAGAAGAAAGAGAGGATGATGCTGGGGAGCAGCCCCCTACTCATCCAGCCACACAGCCAAAATCAGAGTAAGAGGTAAAGAAAACTTCTACAAAAACAGAAAAATGTAAAAGCCCAACAGTGAAAGGTAGACTGGCTAATTGAAGATCAGAAAAGCTGCTTTCCACAAGCCCAGCTAAGGCCGGGCATTCATAAGGAAGAATATTTCCCCATATGATTATTTCAGAGCTCAGTGGCAGGTTATAGTGGTTAGGTTACAGTTTTCATTCCACAACCCAACCTCTGGATAAATACCGTGAGAGTCAATAGTGAAAGTGCACTTATGGGGGGATGGCATAAACATGGACCAAGTACCCTCAAACAATATTATGCCCTCAATCTCTACAGGCTATTGGGTTGGGATAAGTAGATGTGGGGCACAGAGAAAATGAAGACACAAGATTCTCACAGGGCTATGGCAGGGGTCTTTGTTTGTTTGGATTTTGGTTTTTGTTTGGTTGTGTGGTTTTGAGTTAGTGTTCCATAAAGTTGTCCTGGTTTAGTTTGAATTTGTGATGTTCCTGCTTCAGTCTTTCATGTAATCGGTCCTCATAATAATTACTTTGTTTAATGAGTCTGTGTATTATCAAATGAGAAGGGTTTCTTTCCTGGCCCAACCTATTCTCTTCTCTTTCCCACCACACCATGCTCTCTAGAAGGCAGATTTCTCAGACTGGCCTTACCTACTAGAGTCTCCTTGAATTCTCGGGTTTTATTGCTTGCAATCCCCTGTTGGTGACTACAGTACGCTCTGCTGCCACATGGTATTTGATACTTCTATGTTGAATTTTTATTTCCTTTTGATTTATTGTCTCATTGGTGTAGGAAACCTTCAATAATCTAAACATAGGCATCAACTGCATAGAAAGTAACACGTGCCTAAAAGAAGAAACCATGTTTGACATTTTAGAGACTGTGCTCTACTCTAAGTGAAGAGGCAAGGTGGATACCAACCTCAAACTCCTAAATGAGTTCCTCAAAATTAGTATTACTACTAGTAGTACTAGTACTACTACTGCTACTACTACTACAATTACTATTATTATTATTATTATTATTATTATTATTATTATTTTGAGAAACATTCTCCTGTATCCCAGGCTGGTCTGCTACTCAATCTGTCATTAAGTATGACCTATAGTATCTGTCTGTATCTCCTGTGTACTGGAATTACAGGCATGTGACACCACACCTGATTATCTGTGATGCTGCAGATTGAACCCAGGGCCTAGTACATTCTAAGCAAGTACTCTGCAAACTGAGAAATAGTTCTTTCCATTTTTTTTTCCTTTTCAAAATTGGTGCCACATAATATTGGTGATTTAGGAATCAAGTTTTTAAGTGATGCTGGCCTAGAACTTCTGATCCTACTGCTTCCAATCTCCACCATGATTAACCTCTCTAAAAGTAATATGAACACAGTATACCCTTTTAAATAACAGATTATCCTGTAAGAATTTAATGCTTTGGGGCTGGAGGATAAAAGTCTATAGGGAGAGTGAGTGTCTGGCACCTAAGGCAGTATTTCAAAGAGGAAGAAACAGAAACTCATATTGGACCCATTTTTTCTTGGAGATTAATATTTTCTGTAAGGATCAGAAGAGGAAGAAATGATAAAGGAAAGGCAATGATGTTCCAAAAAATTAGATGCAGAAAAAAATCTCCTGATAAACACAATGGAATAGATCAATTATTTAAAGTCAAGGTTTTGATCCTCTGCCATTGATAAAAACAGGCAAGCAGCTTGCCTGTTATCCACATGTGTACTTAAAAACCCTATGTTTAGGCCATGCCTTGGTGGCACATTCCTTTAGTCCCAACCCTCAGGAGGAAGGAGGATGTCAGTGAGTTCCAGGTCAGTATGGTCTGCAAAGTGAGTTCCAGGACAGCCAGTGCTCTTATTCACAGAAAACCTGTAGTGAAAAAAAAAAAGAGAAATAGAAAAGAAAAGAAAAAACAAAAAAAATCACAACAAAAAACAAAAACACAAAGCAACAAACAAACAAACAAACAACAACAACAAAAATCTGGGTTTAAGTAGGCATTTATGTCAGCATTCCAGTGTAGGTGGACCACTGTCTTTTTCTAGGATCATACTGTGATTGTTTCTATCTGAAACATTGATAATGTCCTCAAAACACAGAACCCTGAAAATAGTTCCATACCTACGACCTTGCATAAAATTCAACAGCATGTGGATCAAACACATCAACAAAAAACCATATATACTGAACCTAATTAAAGAGAAAGTGGAGGATAGTCTTGAATTCCTAGACACTGGAAAGGACTTCTAAACAGAACACCAATATTACGGTCCCTAAAAGCAACAATTTATAAATAGAACCTCATGGAATTGAAAAGCATCTGTTTGGCAAAGGACACCATCACAAGGACAAAGTACCAACTTACAGAATAGGAAAAGATTTTTGCCAACTACACACACTATAGATGGATGATATCTTAAATAAGTAAAGAAGTCAAAAAACTGGACATCAAGAAAGCAATGAACTCAGTTAAAAATGGGATATAGAGCTAAACAGAGAATTCAGGAAAGTGAAAATACAACCTCCACTTCAGGATGCCTTCATCCTGTACCCACACTTCCTAGTCCTCAGACCCCCAAAGAGGAAGATCAGAGAGCTCTGAAACAGCTTTGCTCACACCAAAATGTTCACTTAAATGAAGCAAATCATCTGCCTTTTTGGCCCTGGTATTCTCAACGGCATTTTCTAAACGGTTTCTATGATCCTATAAACTAGGGTTAAGGCTTTCCAGGATCTGGCAATGACATTGGAGGCAAAGGAAATTGCCTAAGGGGAAGCAGTAGGCTCCATCTCTTGGTCTCCTCTCAAAGAACACCTGTGATTGGAGGGATTTTAATTCCAACACTGGAAAGATGCTACAGTGAAGCCAGACCATGAATGATATCACACATCCTGACTTCATCTGTAGGATTCCTCCCAACTCAGTTTGGAATAATCCTTATCTGAACCATATTTCTAGCTACAAACCTCAAAAAATCTTTACATACAGGACATCTTCACTACTCTAGGATTCCTTAAGTCGCATTTAATTTTTATGTCTTCCTCATCCTCATTTTATACACTCTTTGGAATCTATCTTAACATACTCATTATGATTCCTCATGCTCTCTAAATACTAAACATATCTCAATGTCTACAACTGACTTGCCACATAAATAATACAAAAGGTCCTTTACCTGCCAGTCCTCTTAATAGTAAACCCAAAATGTAGGGTTCTACACCAGTGAAGGGATGACCTTGCCAGTGAGAAGAAGAGCAAGAAGAGAAATAGCAAAGACGGAAGAGTTTCCTTCTTCCATGTCCTTTATACAGGCTGCCAACAGAAGGTACAGCTAAGATTCAAGATGAGTTCTCACATCTCAAAACATGTGAGTTTAGGTGGGCTTTCCTAATTCCAGTGATTCTGTCCAGAAAATTCCCTCACAAGACAAATCATAGCCTCTTGGCTTTTGGTTCATTAAACATATTTTTTTCCCTTATCACTGTTTTTTGTTTGTTTGTTTGTTTTTCTATTTGTTTTCTAGGCAGTTTTCTGTTGAGCTTTGAAGCCTGTCTTGGAATGCACTCTCTAGTCCAGGGTATCCTGAAACACTCAGAGACATGCCTACCTCTGCCTCCTGATTGTTAAGCATAAAGGCATGTGCCACCACCATCCCCTCCTTGATTTCCCCATATATTTAAAAAAAAAAAAAAAGAAAGAAATGCAAGTAGGAAAGAACCGAAAGGGGAATGGGTAGAAAAAGGGATGAATCTTGAAGAAATTGCAGTTGAGGTAAATATGATGAAAATGAGTTGAAGTAAATTCTCAAGGAATGATTAGGAATTTTTAATGTTGATATTTGCTAAAATCACAGATTGATATCATTAACTGTTACACTGCAAAAGGTAAACCGAAAATATAAGCACATCTCAAAATATTTAGAAACAGTGAAATATCGTAGTAAAATTGCTCTTCATTTTTTTTGTTAAGACAAGTTCTCACTGTATATTCCAGGCAGGCCTTGAACTGAAACTCCTGCTGCCTCAACATCCCATTCCCTAGGGCTCTGGTATTAAAGGTGTGAGCTATCACACCCAGATAAGATGTGTGACTCAGGAAACCTTATTGTGGAGGATTGTTTTGTGGGTGTTGGCCATAGATTTAGTTCCATCTTCCATCCAATCAGATTACTGCTATTTAGAGTGGGTGTGGTCTCTAGCGAGTATATAAGCACACTCCAGGGGCGAGCCAGATTCATTCTTCTCTAGACCAGACAGAGTGTGTTTCCATATCTTCTGGCTCCTAGACTGCTAGATCCTCCTCGCCCTCACGTTGAGGATCACTCCACAGAACTGAGCTAACATTGTTGTGACTCGAGCAGACACTGCTGAGACCAGAGTCTATTCCGTGGGAAAATGGAGTCAGACATGTCACAAGCCTTCCAGGAAGAACTCACCTGCTACATCTGCCTGAGCTGCCTTACAGAGCCAGTCACCATAAGCTGTGGCCACAGCTTCTGTCGAGCCTGCCTCCAGCTTTCCTGGGAGGACACCCCACCTCCAGTCCACTGCCCTATGTGTCGAGAACCATGCCAACAGAAGGAAATGAGAACCAACGTTGTTCTGAAGAAGCTGGTGTCCATTGCCAGACAAGCCAGCCTCATGAAGGACCTGAGCTCTGAGGAGCATAAGTGTGAGACCCACAAGGAGACAAAGAGGATCTTGTGTGTTGAGTGCAGGATCTTCCTCTGTCAACTCTGCTATAACTCCCATGATCACAGAGGTCACAGACATTGTCCCATTGAGGCAGCAGCTGAGCATCAAATGGAAAGAGTTCTGAAGCAGTTGGCATCTTTATGGGAGAAGATCCAAGAAAATCAAGAGACTATCGAGGCAGAGAAGAGAACAACAACTTTGTGGATGAACTATGTGACTCTGCGGGAAGAAATAATCAGGACCCAGTATAGGGAGCTGCATCCCTTCCTCTGTGAAGAGGAAGAGAAACATATCGAGTACGTGAGAAAGGAAGGCCAATGTGTTTTAGAGAAACTGAGGAAGAGTGAAGCCATGATGGTCCAAAAGAGCAAAGAACTAAGAGATATGTATCAGGAGCTGATGGCAATGTCCCACGAGCCATATGTGGTACTGCTCCAGAGTTTGGATGACATGGTCAGAAGGAGTGAGTTAATGCAGCTGAGCATGCCCCAGGCATTGCGACCAGAACTCAAGGCCCTACCCATCACTGGACTGACTGAAAGGTTCAAGCACATCCAGGTGCATATTTTCTTTGAAAATGTAACCACATTGCATTACAAGATGAACCTATTTAATGTCTTGAGAAAATTCAGCTTCGGACCTCAGAGTAAGGATACATCTGTGATTTCTGTTGGATGCTATTTGGCTTCCTGGGGATCCTTGAACTTCATCTCCGGGAAATATTACTGGGAGGTGGATTTGCAAGACACTGCGAACTGGGCTGTAGGGGTCTGTAAGGATTCCTGGTTAAGGAATACCAACCAAATGATTGACTATGAGGGTGCCTTTCTTCTTGTGTGTGTGAAGGAGGGTAATCATTACAGTCTCCTCACCACATGCCCAGTATTCCAGCACTATATAGAGAGGCCCCTGGGCAAGATTGGGGTGCTCCTTGATTGTGAGGATGGATGTTTAAGTTTCCTGAATGTTGCCAAGAGTTCCCTAATATACAGGTACCCCACTGGCACTTTCAATAACCCTGTCCTGCCTTTCTTCTCCAGTGGCCATGAGGGGAGAACCTTTAATCCAGCACATTAGTGTTTTTGTAAATATTTCCTACTGTACTGTTATCTCTTTTATTGCTATGAAATAATAAAATACTATTATAATGGAAAAAAATTGGTTGTTTCTTTCTTTACAGACACTGTATTTGAGTGCATGTCTAAAGCAGGGTTCAATGTGGAGCGATCACTGGCCTAGACTAGGCCTCTGGTTACTGGAGACAATTGTTTAGCTTGAACTATTTGAGGGTGGGGGAACCCAGGTAGTGGGATCAGGATCCATTCCTGGGGCATGAGTGGGCTTTTTGGAGCCATGTGCCTAAGGTGTGACACCTTTTGCTTTCTTGGTTCAGAGGGGAGGGCTTTGGACCTGCCTCAACTGAATGTACCATGCTCTGCTGAATCCCCATGGGAGAGCTTCAAATGGAGGGGGTGGGAATGAGGGGTGCTTTTTGGCGGGAGGCTGTGGTTGGGGGAGAGTGAGGAGGGCTGATCTGTGGTTGGTATGTAAAATGAATAGAAAAAAATCTTTATAAAAATAATAAAAGGAAAAGTAAAAGGGGGTGCAGAGACATAGCCCACATTTCTAAAAATGTTACTCCATAGTTTCTAGTTTTTTTAGTTTGTTTTGTTGAGACATGCTCACACTATGTCCTCTTGGCTTTACTGGTACTCACTCATATGTAGGCCTCAAACTCAAAGATGTCCACCTGCCTCTGCACCAGGAGAGCTGGGATTAAAAGCTTGCACCACCCGATCCAGTACAATATGAGTTGATATTTACAACTACCTATCCCTCTAACTTTTCTCTGAAATTGAATATTTGACCCAGGCTGAATATTGACCGAATGCCTAGCTATTCTAATAATGTTTAAAATTCTTACAATATTATAATAATATAAATGGCATGATAGCACTTTCAGAAGAAATAAAGGAATATAATGGATGACTTTGGTATTTAATAAAGAACCCATCACAAGAGAAAAACTGCTGTGGAATATTATTTGAAGATATGTTACATTTGCTTATGCTGTGTAATATTTGTTTAATGATGCATAGGTGTGTTTCATTTGTTTAACACAGTGAGTCTGTGTTACATTGCCTGTCTAAAATACCTGATTGCCCTAATTCGGAACTGAATGGCCAATAGCTAGGCAGGAGAGATATAGATGCAGTTGCCAGTTTGAGAAAATAAACAGAGGAGAATAAGAGAAGAGAAAGAGTGAGAAAAGAAGAAAGAGAGGATGATGCTGGGGAGCAGCCCCCTACTCATCCAGCCACACAGCCAAAATCAGAGTAAGAGGTAAAGAAAACTTCTACAAAAACAGAAAAATGTAAAAGCCCAACAGTGAAAGGTAGACTGGCTAATTGAAGATCAGAAAAGCTGCTTTCCACAAGCCCAGCTAAGGCCGGGCATTCATAAGGAAGAATATTTCCCCATATGATTATTTCAGAGCTCAGTGGCAGGTTATAGTGGTTAGGTTACAGTTTTCATTCCACAACCCAACCTCTGGATAAATACCGTGAGAGTCAATAGTGAAAGTGCACTTATGGGGGGATGGCATAAACATGGACCAAGTACCCTCAAACAATATTATGCCCTCAATCTCTACAGGCTATTGGGTTGGGATAAGTAGATGTGGGGCACAGAGAAAATGAAGACACAAGATTCTCACAGGGCTATGGCAGGGGTCTTTGTTTGTTTGGATTTTGGTTTTTGTTTGGTTGTGTGGTTTTGAGTTAGTGTTCCATAAAGTTGTCCTGGTTTAGTTTGAATTTGTGATGTTCCTGCTTCAGTCTTTCATGTAATCGGTCCTCATAATAATTACTTTGTTTAATGAGTCTGTGTATTATCAAATGAGAAGGGTTTCTTTCCTGGCCCAACCTATTCTCTTCTCTTTCTCACCACACCATGCTCTCTAGAAGGCAGATTTCTCAGACTGGCCTTACCTACTAGAGTCTCCTTGAATTCTCGGGTTTTATTGCTTGCAATTCCCTGTTGGTGACTACAGTACGCTCTCCTGCCACATGGTATTTGATACTTCTATGTTGAATTTTTATTTCCTTTTGATTTATTGTCTCATTGGTGTAGGAAACCTTCAATAATCTAAACATAGGCATCAACTGCATAGAAAGTAACACGTGCCTAAAAGAAGAAACCATGTTTGACATTTTAGAGACTGTGCTCTACTCTAAGTGAAGAGGCAAGGTGGATACCAACCTCAAACTCCTAAATGAGTTCCTCAAAATTAGTATTACTACTAGTAGTACTAGTACTACTACTGCTACTACTACTACCATTACTATTATTATCATTATTATTATTATTTTGAGAAACATTCTCCTGTATCCCAGGCTGGTCTGCTACTCAATCTGTCATTAAGTATGACCTATAGTATCTGTCTGTATCTCCTGTGTACTGGAATTACAGGCATGTGACACCACACCTGATTATCTGTGATGCTGCAGATTGAACCCAGGGCCTAGTACATTCTAAGCAAGTACTCTGCAAACTGAGAAATAGTTCTTTCCATTTTTTTTTCTTTTCAAAATTGGTGCCACATAATATTGGTGATTTAGGAATCAAGTTTTTAAGTGATGCTGGCCTAGAACTTCTGATCCTAATGCTTCCAATCTCCACCATGATTAACCTCTCTAAAAGTAATATGAACACAGTATACCCTTTTAAATAACAGATTATCCTGTAAGAATTTAATGCTTTGGGGCTGGAGGATAAAAGTCTATAGGGAGAGTGAGTGCCTGGCACCTAAGGCAGGATTTCAATGAGGAAGAAACAGAAACTCGTATTGGACTCATTTTTCTTGGAGATTAATATTTTCTGTAAGGATCAGAAGAGGAAGAAATGATAAAGGAAAGGCAATGATGTTCCAAAAAATTAGATGCAGAAAAAAATCTCCTGGTAAACACAATGGAATAGATCAATTATTTAAAGTCAAGGTTTTGATCCTCTGCCATTGATAAAAACAGGCAAGCAGCTTGCCTGTTATCCACATGTGTACTTAAAAACCCTATGTTTAGGCCATGCCTTGGTGGCACATTCCTTTAGTCCCAACCCTCAGGAGGTAGGAGGATGTCAGTGAGTTCCAGGTCAGTATGGTCTGCAAAGTGAGTTCCAGGACAGCCAGTGCTCTTATTCACAGAAAACCTGTAGTGAAAAAAAAAAAGAGAGAAATAGAAAGGAAAAGAAAAAACAAAAAAAAACACAACAAAAAACAAAAACACAAAGCAACAAACAAACAAACAACAACAATAACAAAAATCTGGGTTTAAGTAGGATCATGTCAGCATTCCAGTGTAGGTGGACCACTGTATTTTTCTAGGATCATACTGTAATTGTTTCTATCTGAAACATTGATAATGTCCTCAAAACACAGAACCCTGAAAATAGTTCCATACCTACGACCTTGCATAAAATTCAACAGCATGTGGATCAAACACATCAACAAAAAACCATATACTGAACCTAATTAAAGAGAAAGTGGAGGATAGTCTTGAATCCCTAGACACCGGAAAGGACTTCTAAACAGAACACCAATAGTACAGTCCCTAAAAGCAACAATTTATAAATGGAACCTCATGGAATTGAAAAGCATCTGTTTGGCAAAGGACACCATCACAAGGACAAAGTACCAACTTACAGAATAGGAAAAGATTTTTGCCAACTACACACACTATAGATGGATGATATCTTAAATAAGTAAAGAAGTCAAAAAACTGGACATCAAGAAAGCAATGAACTCAGTTAAAAATGGGATATAGAGCTAAACAGAGAATTCAGGAAAGTGAAAATACAACCTCCACTTCAGGATGCCTTCATCCTGTACCCACACTTCCTAGTCCTCAGACCCCCAAAGAGGAAGATCAGAGAGCTCTGAAACAGCTTTGCTCACACCAAAATGTTCACTTAAATGAAGCAAATCATCTGCCTTTTTGGCCCTGGTATTCTCAACGGCATTTTCTAAACGGTTTCTATGATCCTATAAACTAGGGTTAAGGCTTTCCAGGATCTGGCAATGACATTGGAGGCAAAGGAAATTGCCTAAGGGGAAGCAGTAGGCTCCATCTCTTGGTCTCCTCTCAGGGAACACCTGCGATTGGAGGGATTTTAATTCCAACACTGGAAAGATGCTACAGTGAAGCCAGACCATGAATGATATCACACATCCTGACTTCATCTCTAGGATTCCTCCCAACTCAGTTTGGAATAATCCTTATCTGAACCATATTTCTAGCTACAAACCTCAAAAAAACTTTACATACAGGACATCTTCACTACTCTAGGATTCCTTAAGTCGCATTTAATTTTTAAGTCTTCCTCATCCTCATTTTATACACTCTTTGGAATCTATCTTAACATACTCATTATGATTCCTCATGCTCTCTAAATACTAAACATATCTCAATGTCTACAACTGACTTGCCACATAAATAATACAAAAGGTCCTTTACCTGCCAGTCCTCTTAATAGTAAACCCAAAATGTAGGGTCCTACACCAGTGAAGGAATGACCTTGCCAGTGAGAACAAGAGCAAGAAGAGAAATAGCAAAGACGAAAGAGTTTCCTTCTTCCATGTCCTTTATACAGGCTGCCAACAGAAGGTACAGCTAAGATTCAAGATAAATTCTCACATCTCAAAACATGTGAGTTTAGGTGGGCTTTCCTAATTCCAGTGATTCTGTCCAGAAAATTCCCTCACAAGACAAATCATAGCCTCTTGGCTTTTGGTTCATTAAACATATTTTTTTCCCTTATCACTGTTTTTTGTTTGTTTGTTTGTTTTTCTATTTGTTTTCTAGGCAGTTTTCTGTTCAGCTTTGAAGCCTGTCTTGGAATGCACTCTGTAGTCCAGGCTAGCCTGAAACACTCAGAGACATGCCTGCCTCTGCCTCCTGATTGTTAAGCATAAAGGAATGTGCCACCACCATCCCCTCCCTGATTTCCCCATATATTTAAAAAAAAAAAAAGAAATGCAAGTAGGAAAGAACAGAGAGGGGAAAGGGTAGAAAAAGGGCTGAATCGTAAATATGATGAAAATGAGTTGAAGTAAATTCTCAAGGAATGATTAGAAACTTTTTAATGTTGATATTTGCTAAAATCACAGATTGATATCATTAACTGTTACACTGCAAAAGGTAAACCGAAAATATAAGCACATCTCAAAATATTTAGAAACAGTGAAATATCGTAGTAAAATTGCTCTTCATTTTTTTTTGTTCAGACAAGTTCTCACTGTATATTCCAGGCAGGCCTTGAACTGAAACTCCTGCTGCCTCAACATCCCATTCCCTAGGGCTCTGGTATTAAAGGTGTGAGCTATCACACCCAGATAAGATGTGTGACTCAGGAAACCTTATTGTGGAGGTTTGTTTTGTGGGTGTTGGCCATAGATTTAGTTCCATCTTCCATCCAATCAGATTAGTGCTATTTAGAGTGGGTGTGGTCTCTAGCGTGTATATAAGCACACTCCAGGGGCCAGCCAGGTTCATTCTTCTCTAGACCAGACAGAGTGTGTTTCCATAGCTTCTGGCTCCTAGACTGCTTGATCCTCCTCGCCCTCACGTTGAGGATCACTCCACAGAGCTGAGCTAACATTGTTGTGACCCCAGCAGACACTACTGAGACCAGAGACTATTTCGTGGGAAAATGGAGTCAGACATGTCACAAGCCTTCCAGGAAGAACTCACCTGCTTCATCTGCCTGAGCTGCCTTACAGAGCCAGTCACCATAAGCTGTGGCCACAGCTTCTGTCGAGCCTGCCTCCAGCTTTCCTGGGAGGACACCCCACCTCCAGTCCATTGCCCTATGTGTCGGGAACCATGCCAACAGAAGGAAATGAGAACCAACGTTGTTCTGAAGAAGCTGGTGTCCATTGCCAGACGAGCCAGCCTCATGAAGGACCTGAGCTCTGAGGAGCATAAGTGTGGGACCCACAAGGAGACAAAGAGGATCTTGTGTGTTGAGAGCAGGATCTTCCTCTGTCAACTCTGCTCTATCTCCCATGAGCACAGAGGTCACAGACATTGTCCCATTGAGGCAGCAGCTGAGCATCAAATGGAAGGAGTTCTGAAACAGATGGCATCTTTATGGAAGAAGATTCAAGAAAATCAAGAGAATATCGAGGCAGAGAAGAGAACAACAACTTTGTGGATGAACTATGTGACTCTGCGGGAAGAAATGATCAGGACCGAGTATATGGAGCTGCATCCCTTCCTCTGTGAAGAGGAAAAGAATCATATCGAGTGCATGAAAAAGGAAGGCCAATGTGTTTTAGAGAAACTGAGGAAGAGTGAAGCCATGATGGTCCAAAAGAGCAAAGAACTAAGAGATATGTATCAGGAGCTGATGGCAATGTCCCACGAGCCATATGTGGTACTGCTCCAGAGTTTGGATGACATGGTCAGAAGGAGTGAGTTAATGCAGCTGAGCATGCCCCAGGCATTGCGACCAGAACTCAGTGCCCTACCCATCACTGGACTGACTGAAAGGTTCAAGTACATCCAGGTACATATTTTCTTTGAAAATGTAACCACATTGCATTACAAGATGAACCTATTTAATGTCTTGAGAAAATTCAGCTTCGGACCTCAGAGTAAGGATACATCTGTGATTTCTGTTGGATGCTATTTGGCTTCCTGGGGATCCTTGAACTTCATCTCAGGGAAATATTACTGGGAGGTGGATTTGCAAGACACTGCGGACTGGGCTGTAGGGGTCTGTAAGGATTCCTGGTTAAGGAATACCAACCAAATGATTGACTATGAGGGTGCCTTTCTTCTTGTGTGTGTGAAGGAGGGTAATCATTACAGTCTCCTCACCACATCCCCAGTATTCCAGCACTATATAGAGAGGCCCCTGGGCAAGATTGGGGTGCTCCTTGATTGTGAGGATGGATGTTTAAGTTTCCTGAATGTTGCCAAGAGTTCCCTAATATACAGGTACCCCACTGGCACTTTCAATAACCCTGTCCTGCCTTTCTTCTCCAGTGGCCGTGAAGGGAGAACCTTTAATCCAGCACATTAGTGTTTTTGTAAATATTTCCTACTGTACTGTTATCTCTTTTATTGCTATGAAATAATAAAATACTATTATAATGCGAAAAATTGGTTGTTTCTTTCTTTACAGACACTGTATTTGAGTGCATATCTAAAACAGGATTCGCTGTGTAGTGATCACTGGCCTAGACTAGGCCTCTGTTTACTGGAGACAGTTGTTTAGCTTGAGCTATTTGGGGGTGGGTCGACCCAGGTAGTTGGATCACGATCCATTCCTGGGGCATGAGTGGGCTTTTTGGAGCCATGTGCCTAAGGAGTGCCACCTTTTGCTTCCTTGGTTCAGAGGGGAGGGCCTTGGACCTGCCTCAACTGAATGTACCATGCTCTGCTGAATCCCCATGGGAGAGCTTCAAATGGAGGGGGTGGGAATGAGGAGTGCTTTGGGGGGAGAAGGCTGTGGTTGGGGGAGATTGTGGAGGGCTGATCTGTGGTTGGTATGTAAAATGAATAGAAAAAAATCTTCATAAAAATAATAAAAGGAAAAATAAAAGGGGGTACAGATACATTGCCCACATTTCTAATAATGTTACTCCATGGTTTCTAGTTTTTTTAGTTTGTTTTATTGAGACATGCTCACACTATGTCCTCTTGGCTTTACTGGTACTCACTCATGTGTAGGCCTCAAACTCAAAGACGTCCACCTGCCTCTGCCCCAGAAGTGCTGGAATTAAAAGCTTGCACCACCTGATCCAGTACAATATGAGTTGATATTTATAACTACCTTTTCCTCTACCTTTTTTTCTGAAATTGAATATTTGACCCAGGCTGAATATTGACCAAATGCCTAGCTATTCTAATAATGTTTAAAATTCTTACAATATTATAATAATATAAATGGCATGATAGCACTTTCAGAAGAAATAAAGGAATATAATGGATGACTTTGGTATTTAATAAAGAACCCATCACAAGAGAAAAACTGCTGTGAAATATTAGTTGAAGATATGTTACATTTGTTTATGCTGTGTAATATTTGTTGAATGATGCAAAGGTGTGTTGCATTTGTTTAACACAGTTTGTCTGTGTCTCTTTGACTGTGGAAAATACCTGATTGCCCTAATACGGAACTGAATGGCCAATAGCTAGGCAGGAGAGATATAGATGCGGTTGTCAGTCAGAGAAAATAAATAGAAGGAGAATAAGAGAAGAGAAAGGAGTGAGAAAAGAAGAAAGAGAGGATGATGCTGGGGAGCAGCCCCCTACTCATCCAGCCACACAGCCAGAAGCAGAGTAAGAGGTAAAGAAAACTTCTACAAATACTGAAAAATGTAAAAGCCCAGCAGCGAAAGGGAGACTGGCTAATTGAAGATCAGAAAAGGTGCTTTCCACAAGCCCAGCTAAGTCCGGGCATTCATAAGGAAGAATATTTCCCCATATGATGATTTCAGATCTCAGTGGCAGGTTATAGTGGTTAGTTTACAGTTTTTATTCCACAACCCAACCTCTGGTTAAATACCGTGAGAGTCAATAATGAAAGTGCACTTATGGGATGGCATAAACATGGACCAAGTACCCTCAAAAAATATTATGCCCTCAATCTCTACAGGCTATTGGGTTGGGATAAGTAGATGTGGGACACAGAGAAATGATGACACAAGAATCTCACAGGGCTATGGGAGGGGTCTTTGTTTGTTTGGATTTTGGTTTTTGTTTGGTTGTGTGGTTTTGACTTAGGGTTCCATAAAGCTGTCCTGGTTTAGTTTGAATTTGTGATGTTCCTGCTTCAGTCTTTCATGTAATTGGTCCTCATAATAATTACTTTGATTAATGAGTCTGTGTATTATCAAATGAGAAGGGTTTCTTTCCTGGCCCAACCTATTCTCTTCTCTTTCCCGCCACACCATGCTCTCTAGAAGGCAGATTTCTCAGACTGGCCTTACCTACTAGAGTCTCCTTGAATTCTCGGGTTTTATTGCTTGCAATCCCCTGTTGGTGACTATAGTACGCTCTCCTGCCACATGGTATTTGACACTTCTATACTGAATTTTTATTTCCTTTTGATTTATTGTCTCATTGGTGTAGAAAACTATCAATAATCTAAACATATTCATCAACTACATAGAAAGTAACACGTGCCTAAAAGAAGAAACCATGTTTGACGTTTAAGAGATTGTGCTCTACTCTAAGTGAAGAGGCAAGGTGGATACCAAGCTAAAACTCCTAACTGAGTTCCTCAAAATTACTATTACTACTACTACTACTACTATTATTATTATTATTTTGAGAAACATTCTCCTGTATCCCAGGCTCGTCTGCTACTCAATCTGTAGTTAGGTATGACCTATAGTATCTGTCTGTATCTCCTGAGTACTGGAATTACAGGCATATGACACCTCACCTGATAATCTGTGATGCTCAAGATTAAACCCAGGGCCTAGTACATTCTAAGCAAGTACTCTGCAAACTGAGAAATAGTTCTTTTCATTTTTTTTTCCTTTTCAAAATTGGGGCCACATAATTGGTGATTTAGGAATCAAGTTTTTAAGTGATGCTGGCCTAGAACTTCTGATCCTAATGCTTCCAATTTCCACCATGATTAACCTCTCTAAAAGTAATATGAACATAGTATACCCTTTTAAATAACAGATTATCCTGTAAGAATTTAATGCTTTGGGGCTGGAGGATGAAAGTCTATAGGGAGAGTGAGTGCCCGGCACCTAAGGCAGGATTTCATATTGGACCCATTTTTCTTGGAGATTAATATTTTCTGTAAGGATCAGAAGAGGAAGAAATCATAAAGGAAAGGCAATGATGTTCCAAAAAATTTGGTGCAGAGAAAATCTCCTGGTAAAGTCAATGGAATAGAATAGAAAAATTCTTCATGAAATTAATAAAAGAAAAAATAAAAGGGGATACAGAGACATAGCCCACATTTCTAATAACGTTACTCCATAGTTTCTAGTTTTTGTAGTTTGTTTTGTTGAGACATGGTCACACTATGTCCTTTTGGCTTTACTGGTACTCACTCATAAGTAAGCCTCAAACTCAAAGACATCCACCTGACTCTGCCTGAGGAGTGCTGGGATTAAAAGCTTGCTCCACCCGATCCAGTACAATATGAGTTGATATTTATAACTACCTTTTCCTCTTCCTTTTCTCTGAAATTTAATATTGACCCAGGCTGAATATTGACCAAATGCCTGGCTATTCTAATAGTGTTTAAAATTCTTACAATATTATAATAATATAAATGGTATGGTATCACTTTCAGAAGAAATAAAGGAATATAATGGATGACTTTGATATTTAATAAAGAACCCATCACAAGAGAAAAACTGCTGTGGAATATTAGTTGAAGATATGTTACATTTGTTTATGCTGTGGAATATTTGTTGAATGATGCAAAAGTGTGTTTCATTTGTTTAACACAGTGAGTCTGTGTTACTTTGCCTGTCTAAAATACCTGATAGTTCTAATACAGAACTGAATGGCCAATAGCTATGCAGGAGAGATATAAATGCGGTTACCAGTCAGAAAAAATATATAGAAGGAGAATAAGAGAAAAGGAAGGAATGAGGAAAGGAGGAGAATACGATGCTGGGGATGGGCCACACAGCCACACAGCCAGAAACAGTGTAAGAAGTAAAGAAAAGATATACAAAATTAGAAAAAGTTAAACCCCAGAAGCAAAACGTAGACTGGCTAATTTAAGATAAGAAAAACTGCCTTTAAACAAGCCAAGCTAAGGCCAGACTTTCATAAGGAAGAATATTTTTCCATATGGTTATTTGGGAGCTGGGTGTCAGGCTCTCAAAAGTGTACAGCATGAAAGAGAAAAACTACAGAAAATAAAAAAAGCTTTAATTAATAATTGTATAGCATTTATTAATTTTGTACAGTGCACAGATACTGTCTCATATATTCTACATGATGTATTTCAAGCAATAGATGAATGAACAAAGCATTAGGAACATTACATTAGAAACAAACATTACATTAGCAACAAAACATTAGAGAACATTTCTGTATAAAATAAGGAAGTTACTTTGCACAAATGCTTGTATGCATTTGTACATGTTTGTGTATGTGTGTGCACACGTGTATCCTGTTGCCTATGCACATGTGTGTGCTTGCAAACTTACAGTAGGAACAAATGCTAGTGTCATCTCTAATTGTTCTCCACCTAGTTTTTCAGAAAAGACCTCACTGAGCCTAGAAATGTTCATTGACCACTGCCTGGTAGTGAGCTCCAAATACCTTCCTATGCCTGACTTCTAGTGCTGAGATTGTATACACACACCACAGTGTCCAGAGTTTATAGGAGCTAAGAATCCAAACTCATGTCCTGATTCTTGGACTACAAGCATTTTACTGACCTGGCCATCTATCCAGGCCCCAGAAGTTACTTTTTAAACACTGGATGTTAAGAGGGGTGGAAACTAGTAAATTTTTCCACACTTTATACAAACTTCTAAATATATGTCCTAAACAAACTTTGTTTAATCTTTTGTTGCTAAGCTAAAATAAAATGACATAAGCAGCTGAAGGTCCAAAGGATTTATTTGACTCACAGTTCCAGACTATAGTCCATCATACTGGAGAAGTCACAGTGGCAGGAACTTGCAGCAATTAGTTATATTACATCAGTAGTCAAAAGCAGAAGGCAAGGAATTCATGCATGCATGCTAGTTTTTAGTCACTGTTCTTTTGCTGAGAAGAGACACCATGACCTAGGCAACTCTTATAAAGGAAGTATTTCATTGGGGGCTTGCTTACAGTTTCAGGGGCTTAGTCTGACATCATCATGGCAGGGACCATGGAGACAGGGAGCATGGCAGCAAGCAGCTGTGATGCTGGAGAAACAGCTAAGAACTCCATCCTGATCCATAGACCAAGAGAGAGAGAGAGAGAGATTTCACTGTACATAGGCTTTTTAAACCTCAAAGCTTGCCTCCCATGACACTCTTTCTCCAAGGACACACTCCAGCAAGGACACACTTTCTAAGCCTTCTCAAATCTCAGTGCTATTCCCTGGTAACTAAGCATTTAAATTTATGAGTCTATGTAGGGTGGACTTTCTTATTCAAACCACCACACTAGTGGTGAGCTTGCTTTATATACTTTTATGTAGTTTAGAAACCCTTACATAGGAAATGATGTAATGATACACTGTGTACCCTGATAAACTTCCCTGGGGATCAGAGGACAGATCCAGCACTAGATTAGATATAGAGGCCAGACTCTGATGGCATACACCCTTAATCCTGTCACTTGAGAGGCAGAGATTCATCTAGACCTCTGTGACTTTAAGCCCACACTGGAATCAGAGCCAGGCAGTGGTGACACACACTTTTAATCCCAGCACTTGAGAAACAGGAGAAAAACCATTGATCTCAAGGACCACTTCATCAGTTGAGTGAAGAGGTAAAGTTGTGTTACTCATTGAGGAAATTGGTAATAATGGAAACCATATCACATACCAGCTCAAAGATCCAGTGTTCTGTCTGCCCCAATCTAATCCACAATGTACTGCTATTAGGAGGTTAGACCTTTACAGGGTGGGTGGATTCAGAATGGTCATGAGGGTAGAGTACCACAGGCTGCCACTGTTGCTCTTACAAGGGATGGAGTGTCTTTCCATTGTCCTTGAACACAGCATGACTGTAGGCATCTGCAAGTCAGAACAAGGCCCTCTGCAGAAACCACCTGGCCAGGCTGTTCACCTTAGGCTGCCCAGCCACCATGGTGGTAAAGTGATGTTTGGTGTCCAAGCAACCTAGCCTATGGTATTTTGTTAAGGAAATTTTCATATCGTATTATTCAAAGTTTACCCGTTCTTAGCTCATTCCCATTCTTCTAGAATTATATGTAAAATTAGATTTTTGGACAAATGTCCTGAGGTGTACAGTTTTATTTATCATAAAAAGTACAAGTAATTAAGGAATCCAAAGCCAGGAAAAAAGGTTATATCATACAAATAGAATCTTAGTTAAACTGTTGAAGATATAATTTCTGGAATAATAATATTGTAGAAAAATACTCAGGGAAATCTCATCTCAAAGCAAAATGTATTGTACATGTAACTACTATATATCAAAATGAAAAGTTCAAACTGCATGAAATATGTGAAAGGATATAATAATACTTTAGAATATTAACAGTAGTTCATTTCACAATGGGATGCTAAATACTTTTTAAAAATTTTTTTAAAAAATTTTGCCTTCAACTTCATTAGGTTACTATACAACTGATAATTTAAACTAAAAATTCCTAGAGACAAACATTGGAAACTTATTATATAAGAGGCATGAAAATATGACTTGCAAGTGTATGTGGGTGGCTAGTGGCACCATTATGTTCTACATGCCCTTGGTGACATTTCTTACTCTCTAGTCTCAGTGTTCTTATTTCATAACAACAATAGGAATATCATGTATCCACTGTAAGGGTTATCCAGGCTCATAGTACAGAGCTTGGTAAACAGAATGTACTAAATAATTGTTGGACCCAGCTGGAATGGTACAGTTATCTCAATTACTAAGTACTCTCTATATAAAACAAGCAACGAGATAAACTATCCCCTTCCTTTTTTTAGTATTTAATGACCCAGAATGCTCACTGTGAGCTCTGGGCTAAGAATACTGCCCTGGAGGATATTTGTCAAAATCCTGTTTCCAAAATCAGAATGGTCATAGCAATTGCCCAGGGACTCTGTAAAATATAAGGCTGTCTCCATCTTCAACTCAAGATGGATGGATTCTGATTCTGTTTTTCCAAAATAATGACTAAGCATTTATATGCTTACAAAGTTCTGGAAGAAATTCCCATGATATAGAAGCCATTGGTCTATAGTCCCCAAATCCCCAGACCAGCTTGCTCATTATAAAGAAAAACCTATTTTAAGACAATACTTTCAAAGTCCATTTCTACAGCTTGATAACTAGAGATCTATTTTGAATATTGTTTGGAATTCTGGATTGACAACTAAAAAAGATTCGAATTCTCTGAACATTTAACTGGTGATTTTCCTGCACAGAGCTTTGCTTTAGGTGTGGAAACATTGAGTAGCATAAATAATTCATGAAATAGGGAAATGTTAATAAGGCAATATTGAATTCTCCATACATATGAGACTTGGTGTCCATGATGGTTAAGTTTTAACTGACAATTGACACAATCTAAAATCACTCAGAAAGTGAGGAATTGTCTTTATCAAGTTAATCTGTGAGCATATCTGTGAGGGATCATCCTGATTACATTCATTGAGGCAGGAGCACAGACCCACTGTGGGTGGCATCACTGCCTAGCTTGGAGATCTTGAGCTGTTATGAGTAGAGAAAGAGAGCTAGCATAAGAGTGGACAAATTCTGTCTCTTCCCTCTTGATTGTGGATAGGATCAGCTATTTCAGGTCCTGCAGTGATGAACTGTAATCTGAACTGTGAACCAAATAAACCCTTTGTCCCTTAAATTGTTCTTGTCAAAGTATTTATCATACTAACAGGAAACATAATTAGAACAGTTTCCAATACTTGTGGACTAAGAACTCCACATGGATGAACACTTACTTGCTTAATTCCTGACAGGGGGTAATCAGTGTGGTTTCAAGTGTTGGAAACTCTCAGTACTGACTTTTTAAATTTAATGTTTTGCATTTGTATACATTTTAAATTAAAATGTAATATATCTCACTTTATGTCTTCCCTTTCTTCGCTCTAGCCATGTCCCTTTCTTCAAATTCCTTTCATGTTCTGCTCCCATTATCAAATTGGTGGCTGCATCTTCCCTGATTATTGTTGTAACACACATATATATATGCATATGCATATATATACGTATGTATTATACAATTATAAAATTATAAACGGCTGAGGCTATTTTTGTTGATTATTTGGATATCATTTCATGGCTGACCACTTTGTGTCAGACAGCAAATTAGAGGGCTCAACCCTAGGGGAAGCTAACTTTCCTCTCTCAGCAATCATCAGTTGCCAATAATTACTTGTCTAGAGTTGGGAACCCATGAGATTTTTCTTCCTTCCAGGTTAGCACTTCTATTGATGTTAACATTGTTCTGGTCTTGTTTATATAGCCATTTCTGTGAATGACTGCTTCACAGACGACTTCCGAGCATCCTGGCTCTTATAATTTTTCAGCCCCGTCTTCTGTTATCTTTCCTGAACAATAAAATGCATGAGCTGTGATGTAGACATATCCATTGCGGTTGACTCCAGCTGTCCATTGATCTCTGCTTGGGTCCATGTGGTGATAGTGTTCCCCAAAATATTGTGCACCCTAATAAGCTTATCCAGGGTCAGAGAACAGAACAGCCACTAGATATAGAGGCCAGAAAATGGTGGCACACACACCTTTAATCCTAGCATTCTGAAGGCAGAGATCCATCTGGATCTCTGTGAGTTCAAAGTCACACTGGAAACAGCCAGGCATGGTGACTCACACCTTTAATCCCAGAAAGTGAGCCTTTAATTCCAGGAAGTGATGGCAGGAAGCAGAAAGGTATATAAGGCATGAAAACCAGGAACTAGAGCCTGGTTAAGCTTTTAGGCTTTTAGCAGCAGTTCAGCTGAGATCCATTCAGGTGAGGACTCAGAGGCTTCCAGTTTGAGGAAACAGGATCAGCTGAGGAATTGGCGAGGTGAGATGGCTGTGGCTTGTTCTGCTTCTCTGATCTTTCAGAATTCACCCCAATACCTGGCTCCGGGTTTGCTTTTATTAATAAGACCTTTTAAGATTCCTGCTACAGGTCCAGTCTCAGTCGTGGTTTTCTGTGACGATCTCCACTTACTGTGAAGAAGAAAGGCTTCCTTGATGAGGGATGAGAATGATACTTATCTATAGATATAAAGATAAGGTTTAAAATACAGTTAGGAATTATGTTGCTCTATCAAATTGACAATAGTAGATTCTCCTCAAAGATCCACGATCCCACTACCCCTGGGAAGTAGGTTAGTTTTCTATTACCAGGTATGGTTTCCCTCCTGTTTAATGAGCCTTACATCTAATTAGATAGCTGTTGGTTGCCACCAACATGTGACTGACACTTGTCACATCTTTACAAAGATCTTGCTGTGCTAGTCATTGTTATGGTCCATAGGTGGCACAACTGGGTAGTACTATTAATTGCTTCCCTCCCTTGACAGCATGGTAGGATTGTCCAGTGCCATGAAAGCTAGACTAAATAAAGGAGGCTTTCAGGTCAAATCTATAGTTCTGTGTCCTCAGTGTGTGGTGTCTTCAGCAACCAGGTTTACCTTCAGTCTCTGAGCAGTAACCAAGGGCAAGAGCCATAGTCTACGTTTTTGGGAGTCACTTGGAGTACTCTGGCCAACCATTTGAAAATAGATTTCTTGTACTTTGTACTAGGGATTTTATTAGTCTGTGACTCTTGTGGGGAACATTGTCAGCCCCAGTGGCATAACTTCCACATTGCTCATAAACATATATGTGTGTGTGTGTGTGTGTATGTATGTATGTACGTATATGTACAAATGTATATGTGTATACATATATATATACACAATGCATACTCTTACGTGCATTCTGTATGATTTTAGGTAAATATAAAATAATATTTTTTGAGGCTTTTATAAAACAGTCTTGGTGGTATTTGTCCCTTCTCCCTCATTTTCCTTTTGTATTGACCTCCCTGCTGCTGTTGGAACTTCTTTTCCTTTTTTCTACTCCGTGCTGATTGTCTTATATACTTGTATGTCTGCAAGTAGTTGCTCATTTTGCTACTGCTCTCATTTAGTTATATTTCCTTTCAATCTTTCTCAGATACATGATCTCTTTTATTTGTCACAATAATCCTCCTTTTCACCAAATATTGAGTTATAACATTTATCTATTTGAGTGCTGTGGACATCATTGAGGTCTCAGAAATTTAGAATCAAAAGCAATAGTTTATTTTCTCCTTCAGTATCTCTATTTCTCCGTCTCTATCTGTCTCTGTCCCTGCTTCCCCCACCCCGTGTATGTATGTTTATGTGTATGTGTGTATGTGTGCTGTACCATGCTATTTATAAACACAATATCTAAGTTGAAGAGCATTTAATAAGAAAAAATAATAACTTTTAGAATCACCACAATTGTGCATTGAGACAGACATTCTAACACATAAGTGATACAAACCACCCAGGAAAATTATCTCTATCACTAAGTCAGCCTGAAAAATCACATAGTCTCACACGCAGAATCCATTCTTCCTGCTGGGTGTGACAACTCCAGTGGCTTCTCAGAAAAAGTATTTGACCTCCAAATATTTCAAACATTGTATATTTTCAAGTGACAGAATCCATCTGGATTTAATCCCTTCTCCCCTATGCTACGGGGAGCCTCAAGAACAACTTCTTAGGATACACATCTCAAGGACATCAATTTAAAGGCTGAGAAATACAATTCAAAGTGAGTCCTCATAGCACCGTCTGTTCTAATTACCTCTGAGAAGCAGAAAATCTTCCTGTGACAAAATGGAGCATTATATTAAGAAACTGTCCTAGTGTAGTAGCACATGTCTGTAATCCCACATTTAGGAGGAAGAGGCCAGAGGATAGTGAATTTGAAGCTAGCCTGAGCTAGAGCAACTACAAAGCCAGCCTTGAAATATAATGAGATCCTACCTCAAACTCCTAAAAGACAGTAAAATTCAGTTCTTGCGAGACTTGTTTAGCATAAATTCTTTCCATATTCATTGTCCATCATGATCCTCCCTATTCCGTATATATTCTATAGCAACTACCTCTAATGAGATAACTAATGTCCAAATGATATATTTCACAAAATCTATTATGGAATATATATCTGTCCTCATTTACTTTCCCTATAAAACTGATTTTAACAAATTTTTATTAATAAAACTTTTGTTCACATTACTCAAAAACTATGTAGTTCAGCAGTCATAAAACTGCACAACAGGTGTCTGCTCATATTTTTCATCTGAGAATATGTTACAACACAGTGTTTTGCAAAAAAAAAAAAAACACCTTTAAGGACCAACAAGAAGACTCAGTAGGAAAATGTACTTGTCCCAAGAGTGTCCCACATGGTGGATAGAGAGAACTGATGCCTGCAAATTGTCCTCTGACCTCCATGTCCATGATATGGCATGATGTTGTACTTACTTTCTCTCTGTCTTGCTATTTCACTGATATAGTCTCTGGATAATAACTTATAAATTCAGGGCATCTTTTGTGTGCCAGGTATTGAACCAAATGCTTTGTGTCAAAGGTAAGGAGATGGCTTTTGGTCAGTCGAGCACATCAATAAGAATCCTTCACAGAACACCTCTATTACTTTTGGTCATTCAAGACTGAACCATCTGAGACAACATAGCCTAGAAACTCTCAACCCTGAGAGTACTCATTTTCTTATTTCAAAACATTCAGTTGTCAAATAAAGACTGAATATATTCAACTTAATTAATTAGTTAATATACATAAATTATATAGTGGTCATCACAATCCAGTTACTTAATGTTCCTGTCATAACTCATTATGAATATTTGATTCTCAAGGCTTGTTCATCTTATAAATGATAACATCTTATCTTTGGCCAACAGCTCCCATTTTCTACCTAGGTAGCTCCCACTACCTAGCCCTTGGCATCAGCCACTGTTCCCTGCTTCTGAGAGTTCAACTGCTTTAGATTTCACATCCAATATCATGTACTATTTGTCTTTCTGGGTCTGGCTTGCTTCCATAGTGCCCTTCAATCCCATCTGTGTAGTAAAATAACAGCATTCTTACCATTTTATATAAGTACCATAATATTTTATTAACTTTTTTTTTTCCTCGAGACAGGGTTTCTCTGTGTAGCTTTGTGCCTTTCCTGGAACTCACTTGGTAAGCCAGGCTGGCCTCGAACTCACAGAGATCCACCTGGCTCTGCCTCCCAAGTGCTGGGATTAAAGGCGTGCACCACCACCGCCCGACCTATTTTATTAACTTTTATTTAACTGATGCCCAAAGCATAAAAATTCATGTATTGTATAGAACTCAACTTTTTTCACATAAGTAAGTCCTGTTAGGTAGAAATGCATTAACACCCTTTGAGGCTTGTGTACCCAAGATCTAGTCGTTTCTTACTCTGATGCACTATGGACCAAGCTTCTTGCACACAAACCACATGTGTTCTGTTTAGCTTTAGTTGTCAGCTTCACACTTCCTGGAGTTCTCTAAGAGGAAAGCCTCAGTTGAGGGATGGCTTAGATGATATTGACACCATTCCCTCGGCAGGTGGTCCTGGAATATATAAGAAAGTTATTAAAGTATTGGCCTATGAGCACACAAGCCAGCAGGGAACATTCCTCCATGGTTTCTGCCTTGGAATTCCTGCTTGAGTTCCTGATCTGACTTCCTCCAACACTGTAATGTGAGGTTTTAAACCTTTTCTTTCCCTTAGTTACATTTGGTTAAGATATTTTATCAAAGCAACCAAATGAAACCAAACTAACCTCTCAACAATAGCACATTCCCAGCAAATGTCACAATGTTTCTGTTTCCTCTATACTTCATTAATCATATTATTATTATTGATTGTCTCTTACCCAATAGCTTTGTCAATATATGTGAGCTAGTATCTCATTGTGACTTTGTTTGTTTTTTTGCTTGTTTTGATAATGATGATGTATATCATTGGCCATTTTACATGTCTTTAGAAAGTTCAGCACCCAAATCCATTGGCCATTTTCTGTTTTTTTTTTTAATTTTTTTTTATTTTTATTTTGCAATACAATTCAGTTCTACATATCAGCCACGGATTCCCTTGCCTTTGGCCATTTTCTAAATCAAGCCATTTGTTTCTTGTTTAGTTGGGTGAGTTTTCATCTATTTTGATATTAACTTCATATCAGCTAAGTTGGAAAAACTTGTCTGATAGCATGATAAGAGGCACTTACTTTGGCAGGTTGCTTACATTCTTGGACAGAAGCATTTAAGTTAATGCTGTCTATGTGTCTGTTTATTGGGGGGGGGCGGTGCTCTTTCTGCTTTTGGTGTCATATCTTGCCTAAGGAATCGTCAAAACTAGTATCCAGGAGCTTCTGTCCTTTGTTTCCTTCTAGGATCTGACACATAAGCCTTTACTCTAATTAATCTTAATGTGGCCGGGCGGCCTTTAATCCCAGCACTCGTGAGGCAGAGCCAGGCGGATCTTTGTGAGTTTGAGGCCAGCCTGGGCTACCAAGTGAGTTCCAGGAAAGGCGCAAAGCTACACAGAGAAACCTTGTCTCGAAAAACCAAAAAAAAAAAAAAAAAAAAATCGTAATGTGTATATGTGCCGCTGGCAGGATTCAGTTTGATGATTTTGCATGGATACTCAGTGTTCTCCCACCCCTTACCAACACTGCTTCTGATACTTACTTAGCACTAAAATCTATTAGCTGTCTCATCCTTCTTCTTTGATTATTTTTGTGAAGCACCTTCATTAGTCTTAGGAGGAAAGCTCAAGACTCGATGACATTTCTATGAAAGATCCTCCCATGGCTTTGCTGTAAGGGCTGCACGGATAATATCGACAGAATGCATTTTGTGTCTTGGGGGAAAATTACTTCTTTTTTTTAAGCATGGTATACTTCATGAATCCTTACATGGAGATCATGCTAATCTTTGCCCCTTCTTTCCAATTTTAGCTGCCAAAGTGAGCATGGGAAGAATTATTTCTAATGTTAAAGTCCAAATGTGTAGCTGTCTTTTCAGTTCTTCTCCTTTATGACACCTGTTTTATCATGAGATTAAAAAAAACTGCATTAAAGTAGCAGAAAAGAGAAACTTATAAAAGCTTACTATCTTTAATCAATCCATTCTCTTGACTCTGAGGTCAGATAGACATCCAATCAAATATCCACTCCTTTTCTAAAACTAGATGGCCTGTGAGATATATATATATATATCTTGAAGTGTTGTTGTGTTGTGTTATATTATGAAAAATTTTGAGGGCTCACTAAAGCTATTATAACCATACACAGTATTTTATCCTTCATAACTGAAATCTCCACAATCGTTTAGTTTTATACTTTTATAAAGTATGACTTTTTCTAATAATAGGTTAATTAAAAGAAGATATTTAGCCACATTGTCAAGTACTTTTTTTGTCAATGTGAAGTATTTTTTTTTGTCACAGAGTCTCCTATAATTCTGAGATGTCCCTGTTTTGGGGGATGTATTTAAATGGTAAATTTAAGAGCAGATGAATTATTTGTACTCTTCAGAAGAACATGCATTTTCTTGCTCTTAAAAACAAGCAAAGTTTTTTAAGAACAGTTGAACATAGGTCATTAACATAGGCCTCTAGATATGCAAACTGAGGAAAAGGTTGCATTCAAACTGAAAGCATTATTATTTTTTAAATTCAAAAATTTGTTAGAATATACTAATTATACAGAAAACTGGGTTTTATTATGTCATTTTCATATGTAATGGTTTTTTTTATCATATTCATCCCCATTACTCTCATTTATTCCCCTTATACTCCTGATCCCTTTCCTCTTTCCATGTAGTTTTCTCTCCTCCACCCCTCCTTCCTTCCTTCTCTTCTCCTTTCTTTCTCCCCTGCCTTCTTTCCCCATCTCCCTCCCTCCCTTCCTTCCTTCCTTCCTTCCTTCCCTCCTTCCTTCTTCCCTTCCTTCTTTCCTTTCTTCCTTCCTTTCTCCTCCCTTCTTTCTCCCTCCCTCCCTTCTTTCTGTCTCTGTCTCTCTGTGTCTGCATAAATGTAGTCATTTGGGAACTCTCTGCAGCTAGTGTCAGCTTTTCTGGAGAAACTTCTTTATGCAGTGATCAGCAGTAACCACAGAGCATCATAACTGGTCAAAGTGCTGAGATACAGACTCTTGGAAGCTCAGCCAAAACAGTAGTTCTATATCACTCCTCCAAGAAGCAGAGACCGTCCTGACAGAGGGTGTGGAAAGAGTTTATGTGCTGAGGAAGAAGGGGGATGGAGTTGAACACTTTTTCAAACATGACATCACCATTACACCTCTGATCTCACAGAAGTTGTCATTACGGGCACAAGACCTGTGCAAACTTGGGCCTGTCAACATCTGTCACGGGAGGCAGAGAAGGGTTCACGCGCTCCGTTCCAGGACCTAGACACAGTAATGATAGCTGAGGGAGAGGTTCACTAGCCACTACTCCTCTTGAAGATCTGTAGGCAGTTTATGCCTACTAAGAAAAAGAGAGGCATTTTCTTTAGTGGTGTATTCACTGGCAAGGAGCCCATGCTCTTGTAAATAACCCTTTACCTACGCTCATAAGTAACCCTAACACTAATTTTAAAGGCCTTTTCACTAGTACTGTTGTTTCTCAATAATAGTTGGTGTGTTCACTTTATATTTTGTTAAAACAATAATAATAATAATAATAATAAGTGGTAGGTGGAAGGTTTTATGAAAAATGATATATTTTGTCTTGCATTCATATATATGGGATTTATATGTAAATGACATATATACTAAATATAAATAATATATAATAACAATAAATAATATTATATATTATAAATATAAAATGAGTGACAGTCTGTGCACCAAGTAATTCAATAATAACTCCTGGAAAAGGGAAGCATCCTGTAATGTTCACTCTACTAGACTGGATGTCTCAGCAGTGGCAATCTGGTGCTGGAGTCCCTGGAAAGTCCGAGAGATCCTCTGGTTTTCAGTATACATTGTAATCCCAAAGAAGTAGGTTCTTAAGACTAGTGAAGGAATGCCTTAGGAATGGGATAGATGAACTTGTAGTGACAGTGAGGACAAGCATGCAAAAAGCAAAAGTTTACTTCTCCTATGTCCTTTTATGTGAGTTGTCACCAGAAGGTATGGCGCAGATTTAGGGTGAGTCACCTGATCTCAAATAATCCAACCAAGAAAAATCTCTCACAGGTGTGTCCAAATGCTTGAATTTTAGCTAATTACAGATGTAGTCAAGTTGACAACCAAGATTAGCCATCACACAAGCTCTTAGTATGATGCCAAAGCTAACTTTTACATAGCCTACACTAACATTGAATTTATGATCCTTCTGCTTTATCCTCCTGAGTTCTGAAATTATAGTTGTGTTACATTTGTGTCTAGCTATATTTTAGTATTATTAATTGAAGTGATATCAAATACCAAAAAACTGTCTAAAAATAATAAAATGTTGTGTGAAGAAATATTCAACAATATTATAACACACACACACACACACACACACACACACACACACACACACACCACAATGACCAATAAAAACAAAAGGAATTATCTCTGATCTTATAACTATTGCAGTACAGGATAAGCAGAGTGAAGAAGAAAATGGCATGAAACTTATTATGTGATACATTGCACATCAGTGGCTGTGACTTACACAAGCAATTAACATAGAAAACAGTATAATTTACTTCAAAATAGAAATAGTAACCCTACTTGTATCAACATGGTGATTGGCAAGCCTCCAAACACTGTTACTATAAATTTCACTTTGGTTATTTCTATATTTACTATTCATATATTAGTAACCTTCTTTGTTTGTGTGTTGTGGATTGTTAACAAGAGAAAGTTTTTGTTATAGCGTATTAAAAACATCAATCTCTTAAACAGAATTTGTTGGAAATCTAATGGGTTTACTGTTAAGAAATAAATTCATAGTTTTTTATGCTGTTGCCTAGTCAGCCTTTCTTCTACATATTTTTAACTTCTCTGATTTCTTTTATCACTAATCATGGCCTTCCCTACTTTATAGCTTCCATGTTCTTCTCATATTTTATAGTTCTGTTTTCATCACAGTTTATGTATAGAGTTGGGTTTTTATAGTTACTGTTGTGTATCTATGTCTCTTAGGATTTATTTTTCTATTGAAATTCTATACTGGGAATGAACTAAATACCTAAATATTAAAGAGTGCGTCAGTGAGAAATCTCAGTCTATCTCTACACACCCATTGATTTTTTTTTTTGTTTTTTTTGTTGTTGTTGTTTTTTTGTTTTTGTTTTTTGAGACAGGGTTTCTCTGTGTAGCTTTGCGCCTCTCCTGGAACTCACTTGGTAGCCCAGGCTGGCCTCGAACTCACAGAGATCCGCCTGGCTCTGCCTCCCGAGTGCTGGGATTAAAGGCAAGCGCCACCGCTGCCTGGCTACACACCCATTGAAAACAGTGTGGCATCAGAACATCTTCGGGAGCTCCACTTGCTTCACGTTCATGGGAAAACTGTGTGTATGGGTCTTGCTACCATGTCCTTGCATTCCTGCATTGCTTCTACATGCAGGGGTTTTGAGTCTCAACTTGAAACTATGTTGTGGTTTAATGTCTTCTCTTCCGATGTGGAACGTGTGTCTGCCTCTGAATCTGAGTGTCTGTGCAGTCTACTTCTGCTTATCTACTCTAACTTGCCCAAAAGACACTCAGCAGCTGTTGGAGTAAATCCAGTGTCAATGCAGTGTTCAGTGCTTCCGCTTTCAGATTTCCATCAGCTCACTCTGGAAGAATTTAGTTAAACAGGAATGGCTCGGAGGCTGGAGAGACAGCTGGCTCAGTGGTTAAGAGTGATTGCTTTTGTTACCAAATGTCCAAGCTAGTTTCTAGCACCCACAAAACGCACTCATGACGCCTTCAGTGCGTGTTCCATGGGGTCTGATGCCCTGTTCTGGCTACTATGAGCATCTACACACATGTGATATAGACACAGGCAAACACACAAATACACATGAGTGAACATAAACTTCAAAATATTTAAAGAATATTGGCTTAAAGTAAATGAGAAGTTCCTTCACAAAATAAGACTGACTGAAACTCCTGCTTCTAGCATTGGTCTCTTGTAGTATCTGCATTGGGAGTAGAATGTGGAAGTGAAATTATTCATCAGCCAGGTCGCTGTCTGCCCACTGGAGAAAGTTCTTCTTCTGGGGTAGTTATCACATGGAGATGTTTTATTTATATTGTCTTCTTTGGGGAGTCATTGTGAGGGTCAAATAGACTAAGGTTGGGGAGGGAAGACAAATTGAAAAGCACTAGAGAATTTTAAGAAATCATCACTAATGTACCTGATTTTATAGGTATTTGGCAATGTCTCATCAATTCAGTTTGAAGTTTGTTAATAGCCTAATTATTTGTGATTTCTAGATTCTAATCTGTTTATACCATTTTTGACCTGCTAATGAATGCATTTTAAGTAAAAAATAAAATTCAAGCTGGTAAAGTCTACTGCCTCTGAGGGAGATTAAAATGAAGTAACTTTCGATAGTTAAAATCATGTTGGGCTCTTCCTGATTATGTAGTACTCTCAATATGACTGATTGTGGTCACTGTTTCTGGTAGGAGAATTGCTGAAGTATTCTTAGGTCATTCACTTCTGTGTTACATTTTTATTAACTAGTTTAGTTAAATAATGGGAAGTATATTTCTCAACTTTATAGTTTACATGAAACTAATAGGAACAAAAATCAGTAACTGAAATCTGAAAGAATGGATTTGTTCCATAAAAACTAAAATATGATGCATGCAGCTTTATGTGTTCCAAGTAATTAAAAATTAGATCAATAAAAGTATACAATATGTCCTGCTATATACTTCAAAGATGACTTTACACTTAGTAAATATAATCACAATCTACAGTATTGAATTTTCAGCATTCAGGCTTAAAGAGAGGTTTTACTAGGTAAAGCCCTCACTGAGGAGCTGAGTTCAAGCCACAGAACCCCAGCACGTACTGTGAAGCCTAGTGTTGAGACAAAGGGGTAAGAGGCTTGCTGGAGCTTCCTGGTCAAACAGTCTAGCTGAGTTCATGATCCCTAAGATAATGAGGGACACTGTTTCAAAAATTTAAAATATATGGTTCCTGAGGAAACATAAACAAGGTTGACATTTGGCATTCACACTCACGTGCACAAATGAGTACCTACATTTGTACCCACATGCATATCCACACTACACATATCCACACAAAAATGAAGAAGTATGAAGAGAAGAAATTTGTCACTCAAAAGCATGAAATGAAAATACTACCCTTACTACTCCACTAAATGTATTAACATTGTAAATTTAAAACAGTCGGCTCAAAAATTCTTTGATTAAACATTGATTAAATAAAAGATACATTTGTTAAAAACTTGTTGAGAAATACCTCTGCAATTATGTAATATAATATCATAGATTTATTACTAAATTGAAAAATGATTGCAGGAAGTATTATGGCATGCTGTCGTTTAGGCAACTGGCAAAGCAATAATTATGCAATATAAAGAGGTAAAGATAGCTATTTGTATGAGAAAGGACACAATACAGGAGCGGTCATAAGTCTTTATGAATATGCATTGTTCACTCCTTTGATCATGGAACTTTTAATACGTTTATAGTCTTGAAATAGTACTTCTTACTAAAAAAAAAAAATCTTTCTGACCACATCTGAATTTGTAAATGTTATTCAACCTAGAGAATGTCTATTCCAAATCAATTAGATGAAAATTGTAATTTGACTACCTGACTCTAGTGAATGACAGCACTATGAGTCTTATTATCAAGAGTAAATAAATTGCAAATGTTTGTGGAGATTGTTGCATGTAATGTGGGATGAAACAAATGTATGTTCTAATCCTTTCTTCACTAGTGAGTGTAATCATATTAATGTGATTACCAGCAAAAATTTACAACATACAGTAAATTGCATATGATTCAGAGTGTGAGTTAATGAAATATAACAAGAGATATGACTGGTTTCCATCAGAAAAGGCTAGGTAAAATATATTATTTTGCAAACTATTTGCTAAATGGAAACTTTAAACTCATCTTGATTTCCTGTATATATTCTGCAACTGGAAAAGAAGAAAGCTGCTCTTTTTGAAAATTCCTTAGCTACCAAGATAAGGATTTGATTTTAGATTTAGAACCGCAATGTTTTCTACATTTTATAATTCTCAAAAAAAGGAGTGGTCTAGTCATTGAACATGAACAGTTCCTAGATATTATCTGTCTCCTTATGGAAGAACATAAGATTATCTGTGAAGCAGCACTGTCAAAAAGTGAATATAAGTCAGAAAACCATTGTATATCTAATTTAAAGAAAATAGAGATGTAATAGATATTTTACATTATACTGTATGTTACAACAAAGCACAGATGCCATGCTTTTATGGCATATTTAGTTCTTTGTTTCATATACATGAAGTAATCACATATTTTGATTTAAAATATTTTGAATATTTGAAGTATGATAAAAGTATTGTAATTATAATCAGAGAAGGTTTCCTCAGAACACAAAAGAATGTACAGACAATATTGTTGAGATTGCATTAAGCTTATAGAGAAATACATACTTTTACATTATATTGTGTTACTTACTTTTATATGGTCACAATTTTTAGTCATACAGAAATATTTCCTAAAATTGGGTAGATCAACCAGCAGGGACACTTGAAACTTGTCACAATCACTGCCAAGATGAGCCCATTAAACCTGGGTGAAAAAAGGCCATTATCCTCCTGTGTGGAGCCAAACATGGAGAGCTAACAGCTGACTGGAAGCTGGGCTCTTGTGATTGCCCAAGGGAAAATCCTTTTGTTAAGACTGCAAGGAATTGCTGGCCATGGATGTATTGGCATCTCTGTGACTCTCAGTGGTGCCTGATCTCCAGAGGCTAAATTTGACAGTAGCAGAAGCTGTCATAAATTGAATCCTCTGGTGTCAATAGGATGATAAGATTTCAGCATGGCAGAAACATGAATAAAATGACTTTGTCAGGCAAAAGGTTAATGAGGATGTCTTGCCTGCATGGGTATGTGACAATGGCTCCTAAGCTACTGTGCTTTTTAAAATGACACATATGGAAATAAATCTGTATATACATTTACTTTTCATAATAAAAAAAATAATAAATAAAAAGGAGCTGCAATCAAAAGATTGTCAAATGCTAGAGAGTAAATGTTCACCTCCACAAGTTCATGAAAGAAAAATGTTGCTTCTTTGCCCTATTCATGAACAAGTATACAAGCCATTTAAAATGCATTACAGTAGAAGCTCTAGGTGAGTACCATGCCCCTGATGTTAGACAAAAAGTAACATCACATACTCTTTAAAGTCAACAGCCGACTGTCACTACACTTGTATATTGATAATGGGATGCTAACCAATTACTGAGCTGCACAAAACCAAAGCTAATATAAAAAAATTTGAGAGGTAAAAATACAGAGAACAACTGACTGTGGGATGTCTGGCCCATCTATAACACAACCTAAAGCTCAGGGAACACTTCAGAAAAGAAGATAGAAGATGCTAAGAGCTAGAGGACCAGGAAGTCTGCTACAAGACTAAGCTTTCTAGAAATGAAAAGAAGTATACTCAAGAAATCTCAACAACATGGCTGCCTGAACAAGACATGAACATTGACAACACCAGTTGACATGTCAACGTGGATGCTGGTGGAGTCAGGGGTGTTGCAGATCTCATGGAACCTGACCCCTTAATGAAAAGCTTCAAGCAATTAACAACTGCTGAGAGAGGAAGAACTATTCTTCTCCAGGGATGAGCCTCCTAAATGGTCATGTAATACCAAATGGTCAGCCCTAAAGATATAGAAATACAGGTGACACTAAAGAGACCCAGCAAGTTGTAAAGTTGTATTTTTATATTTCTTTGTGTGTATGTGTGTGTGTGTGTGTGTGTGTGTGTGTAACAATACTAATTAAACAAAAAGAGGCCATGAATATCAGAGAGAGCTGAAGGGGAATGGGAAGTGCTAGAGAGAAAAGGAAGGGAAAATAGTATAATTATATTTTAATTAAATAAAAATAATTGTCAAAACTCATGCTTTCTCATATGGCTCTCTCTTATAGAGTAAGAAATAAGTTTGTATTTATGTATGTTTTATAGCAGAAGGAGAGAAGAGTTTCATATATACTCAGTGAATAACTCACATCTCTGTTTCGTATTTTAAACTACCTCTCACACACAACCTGTCAGTTTAGGGAAGGCCACATCTTTACTTAGGAATTTAAAATGTCTCCACAATTTCATGTAACTGATAGTTCACAAATATTCTCCAAATTAAACTTTAGACTACTTGAAAGAGTAATGAGAGTAAGTAGACAGAGCAAGAGAAAATTCTAGTCTTGAACTAGTAAAGGTCACTAATGAATTCTGGTCTTATGAAAGCCATTGTAAATGGGGTCTGAGTCCTTTTCATGGGTGTGGTGGCTATTAATAAGAATAGAGCCTGTAGGTTCATGTATTTGAATGCTTTGTTACTAGTTGGTGGAACTGTTTCGGGGAAGGATGAGGCATGGTTGAAGGAGCAGTATGACTAGGAGTGGGTTTTGAGTTTCCAAAGACCCATGCCAGGTTCAGTTTCTCTTTTTCTCTATCTTCTGCTTGTGAATAAGATGTAAGCTCTCATCTAATGCTCCATTGCCTTGCCAGCCTGATGGCTGCTTTGCTTACACTTATGATGGACAAGGACTCACCCTCTGGAACTGTAAGCAAGTCCCCAACTAAATGCTTTTTGTGTAAGTTGTCTTTTTTGTTTATTAGAAAATGTTTTATTCATTTTATGACAAGAACTTTAAGTCCTTGATGAAAAAAAAATGAAGAAGGTATCAGAAAATAGAAAAAGGTCCCATGCTTTTGGATACGTAGGATCAATGTAGTAAAAATGGCAATCTTATAAAAAGCAATCTACAGATTCAATGCAATCCCCTACAAAATCCCAACACAATTCTTCACAGACCTCAAAAGAACAATACTCAACTTCATATGGAAAAACAAAAACCCCAGGATAGCCAAAACAATCCTGTACAATAAAGGAACTTCAAGAGGCATCACTATCCCTGACTTCAAGCACTACTATAGAGCTATAGTAATAAAAACAGCTTAGAATTGGCATAAAAACCAACATGTGGAACAATGAAATTGAATTGAAGACCCTG
Organism: Peromyscus eremicus; assembly: GCF_949786415.1. Lineage (NCBI taxonomy): Eukaryota > Metazoa > Chordata > Mammalia > Rodentia > Cricetidae > Peromyscus > Peromyscus eremicus. Next base: position 47,529,449 of record NC_081428.1, on the reverse strand, counting down.
ACATTAATCAACACACCTATGAACACCTGATTTTTGACAAAGAAGCCAAAAATGTACATTAGAAAAAAGAAAGCATCTTCAACAAATGGTGCTGGCATAACTGGATGCCAATAAGTAGAAGATTACAAATATATCCATATCTATTTTAGATGTAAGCAACCTTCTTATTAAATAAGAAACACAGAACCAATGCAAAGAAGAAAACCAAGAGGTCAGAGCTAAGAGCTAAAACCTTACCCTTCCTCCTGCGGTGGTCCTACCTCTCTGAACCAGAGCTACTTTCTGTGTTAAAGTCCTTATATAGAATTTCTGTTCTGCCTTCTCATTGGTTGTAAACCCAACCACATGACCACCTCGTCACAGCCTGTCTGTATAGACCTCCAGGTTTTCCATGATTGGTATTGAGATTAAAGGCATATGTATCCAATAATGACTGTATCCCTGAACACACAGAGACTTACCTAGCTCTGCCTACCAAGTGCTGGGATTACAAGCGTATGCCACCACTGCCCTGCTTTCCTATGGCTTGCTAATAGCTCTGACCCCCGGGCAACTTTATTTATTAACATACAAATAACATTTTAATACAAATAAAATATCACCATATTTCCCTTTTTCTATTTTAATAGAAAGAAAAAAGGAAAAAGCTTATAACTAACATAAGAATAACTATATACAAAAGTACAATAACTATATACAACATATACAAGTAATAAATACCTAAACAATGTCTAGTTCATTTGTATTTGACAAATTCAGAGAAAATAATTCCATTATCTATCCTATTGTATCTAATTCACTTTCTATCCTAACTAATCTTCAACTATAACTAACTAATCTTCAACTCCCTCAGAGACCCAAGAAGGAAATAATATTAGCTAACAAAAATAAAAACAGGAAGTACATGCAAGCAACTTCCAAAAAAAATGTGAGTTGACAGAAACAGCCAGCTGCCTGGACAGTCATCTGAGGTTTCTCTGCAGTGTTGGGGCATCATCTTCAGCCTATAGGCTTAGTGTATCTGACAGACTCATTTGTGAAGTAGGATGTACACAAGGTCAACAGTTCAACCTCACATTGAGTGAGAGCAGTCCATATACCAGAAACACCTGAATTCCACTAGTGTCATGTCATGATTCAGGATTTTAAATTCTGGAAATTGTTGATGTTTTTTTAATTCAGCTGTCCATTCTTCTTGGCTATGTGTGTATGTGGCTTCATCTCAGCATCCCATTCTTCTCCACATCCCTCTATTAAATGCCATTCTACTATTGAGGGGCATGAGCTTACTCTTCAAGAATAACTGTTTCGGCACTGTTCCATTGCACATCAGAAGCCATCTGCCCACTTCCTGTTAAGCTGCCTTCAAAGAAACGGGCACTGTACCTTTCCCGGATTGCGAAGGCCACTTCAGGGATGGTGCCATATTGTCCTGGCCTCAGAAGATGTCTTTTGATAAAGCCATAACCACACTTGTTTTGACAAGAATCAGTAGTCCTTTGTTTCATGTCCTGTCTGTCCTGTTTGTCAGCAGTTGATTTGAGGATACTTTGTTGTCCAGTGGCTAACTTTTGCCACAATGAAAGTTAACTGCAATTGCAGTTTTTTCAATGCCCATATTTTCTCTGAAGTAGATTGGTACTGCCAGGAGCCGACATGTCTCATAGTCATAACAAAAAAAAATTTTCTAAGTTATTAAAACATTTTAAATGCCATATTCTGTAGATCTCTGAAGGGTTTGAAGATAACCTGTCTATCTAAAATATATCTACTCAATCTTGAAAACATACCTAATATAACTACAAGTTCTATTATAATGTCTAACTACTAACTTTCATTTCTTTATATCCTAATAGTTAGTAATAACAACATTCAAGGATCAGAAAATTGCATTACATTGTTAAATGAACAGTACAATTAGAAATATACATATAGCATTTTCTAACAATATCAATTTCAATATATATAATTTGTGTACAATATAAAATGATCCAATCCAATGTAAAGTATTTACAATCTATTGCCATGAACAAAACTCAAGCCCAAGTGGATCAAAGACCTCAACATAAATCCAGCTACACTGAACCTGATAGAAGAGAAAGTAGGAAGCAGCCTTGAATGCATCAGCACAGGAGACCACTTCCTAAATATTACACCAGTAGCACAGACACTGAGAGCAACAATTAATAAATGGGACATCCTGAAACTGAGACGCTTCTGTAAAGCAAAGGACATGGTCAATAAGACAAAATGACAGAATGGGAAAAGATCTTCACCAACTCCACATCTGACAGAGGGCTGATCTCCAAAATATACAAAGAATTCAAGAAACTAGACATCAAAATACCCAAAAATCCAACTAAAAAAATGGGTTGCAGAGCTAAACAGAGAATTTTCAACAGAAGCAATTCAAATGGCTGAAAGATATTTAAGAAATTGCTTAATATCCTTAGTCATCAGGGAAAAGCAAACCAAAACAACTCTGAGATACCATTTTACACCTATCAGAATGGCTAAGATAAAAAACACTGATGACCACTTATGTTGGAGAGGATGCAGAGCAAAGGAAACACTCCTTCACTGCTGGTGGAAATGCAAACTTGTAAGGCCACTTTGGAAAACTGTATGGCAAATTCTCTGAAAATTTGGAATCAATCTACTTCAAGAACCAATGATACCACTCTTGGGCATATACACAAGGTATCCTCAGTCATACCACAAGGGCACTTGCTCAACTATATTCATAGCAACATTATTTGTAAAAGCCAGAGCCTGGAAACAGCCTAGATGCCCCTCAACTGAAGAATAAATTAATAGGGGACATATACACAATAGAGTATTACTCAACTGTAAAAAACAATGACATCATGAAATTTACAGACAAATGAATGGAACTAGAAAAGATCATACTGAATGAGGTAACCCAGACTCCTAAGACAAACATGATATGTACTTACTTGTAAGAGGATAGTAGATGTAAAGCAAAGGATAACCAGACTACAACCCACAGCTCCAGAGAAGCTAGCTAACAAGGAGGACCCTGAGAGTGACACATGGATCCCCTTGGGAAAGGGAAATAGATGAGATCTCCGTGACTAAACAGGGGGCATTAATGGGGAGGGGATAGAGGATGAGAACATGAGGGAACACGGTAGTCAAGCTGGGGGAGGGACAGAGTGGGAGAGCAGTGAAAGAGATATCTTGATATAAGGAGCCATTATGAGGATAGGGAGACCGTGGTACTAGGAAAATTCCCAGAAATCTACATGGATGACCCCAGCCTAGAATACTAGCAATAGTGGAGAGGGTACCTGAACTGGCCTACTCCAGCAATCAAAATGGTGAATACCCTAACTGTCATCACAGAGCCTTCATCCAGTAACTGATGGAAGCAGATGCAGAGGTCCATAGCCAAGCCCCAGGCCAAGTTCCAAGAGTCCAGTCAAAGAGTGGGAAGAGGGATTATATGAGCAAGGAGGGCCAAGATCATGATAGGGAAGTATACAGAGACAACTGAGCCAAGCTCATAGAAACTCACAAATCCTGTGGGATGTTCTGTATGGCAAATGTGTTGCTCTGATTGGTTGGTAAATAAAATACTGATTGGCTAGTAGTCAGGCAGGAGGAAGTATAGGTGGGACAAGGAGGAGAATAAAGCTGGGAAGTGGAAGGCTGAGTCAGAGACACTGCCAGCTGCCACCAGGCAGCATGTGAAGATGCCAGTAAGCCACGAGTCATGTGGCAAGGTATAGATTTATAGAAATGGATTAGTTTAAGATATAAGAACAGTTAGCAAGAAGCCTGCCACGGCCATACAGTTTGTAAGCAATATAAGCCTCTGTGTTTACTTGGTTGGGGCTGAGCGGCTGTGGGACTGGCGGGTGAGAGAGATTTGTCCTGACTGTGGGCCAGGCAGGAAAACTTTAGCTACACACAAACTTTATACCAACAGCTGTGGAACATGCAAGGGACCAAACTAGGCCCTCTGCATAAGGGAGACAGTTGTGTAGGTTGGTCTGTTTGAGGGGCCCCTGGCAGTGGAATCAGGATCATGCATGAACTGGCTTTTTGGAGCCCATTATCTATGGTGGGATACCTCGTTCAGCCTAGATACAGGTAGGAGGGGCTTGGTCCTGCCTTTACTAAATGTACCAGATTTTGCTGACTCCTCCCCATAGGAGCCCTTGCCCTTTGGAGGATGGACTGGGGGCATGGATAGGGAGAAGGCTGGAGGGGAGAAGGAGGAAGGATGAGTGAAGGATCTGTGGTTGTTTGGTAAAATGAATAAACAAAATTCATTTTTATTATGAAAATTTAGTTATTCATTTCACATACCAGTTAAAGATCCCCCTCTTCCCTCTTCCTGCCTTTCCAGACTCTCCTCCAACCCACCTCTTATTCTCTCCTACAAGAACGTAAGGCCTCCCGTGGGGAGTCAGTAGAGCCTAGTACATTTAATAGAGGCAGTCCAAGCCCCTCCCACTGCCTCAAGGCTGTGTAAGTTGTCCCATCATAGGTAGTGGGCTCCAAAAGCCTGTTCATGCATCAGGGATGGATTCTGATCCTACTGCCAAGGTGCCCCTTAAGCAGATGAAGCTACACAACTGTCTCACTATGCAGAGGGCCTAGTCCAGTCCCATGCAGGCTCCACAGCTATTGATCTAAATTTCATAAATTCCCATTAGTTTGGTTTGGTTGTTTCTGTAGGTTTCCCTATCATGATATTGATGCCCTTGCTCATAGAATTCATCTTCTCTCTCTTTGACTGGACTCCTGGAACTCAGCCTGGTGTTTAGCTGTGGGTCTCTGCATCTACTTCCATCAGTTACTGGAGAAAGGCTCTATGATGACAATTAGCATATTTACCTATCTGATTACTGGGGTAAACCAGTTCAGGCACCCTCTTCACTATTGCTAGTAGTCTAATCTGGAGTCATCCTTGGGGATTCCTGGGAACTTTCCTAGGACCCAGTTTCTCCCTATCCCCTATCATGGTATTGCTTTCATTGCTCTCCTACTCCATCCTTGTTCCAGTTCAACCATCCAATTCACTTATGTTCTCATCTCTCATTCCCTACCCTCCATTGCTCACCCCTCATCCCCAGTTTACTCATAGAGATCTCATCTATTTCCCCTTACCAGGGTGATCCATGCATCCCTCTTTGGGTCCTCCTTGTTAGTTAGCTTCTCTGGAGCTGTGGGTTGTAGTCTGGTTATCCTTTGCTTTACATCTAGTATCCTCTTATGAGTGAGTACATACCACATTTGTCCTTCTGAGTCTGGGTTACCTCACTCAGGATGATAGTTTCTAGTTCCATTCATTTGCCTGCAAATTTCATGATGTCATTGTTTTTTACAACTGAATAATACGCCATTGTATATATGTACCACATTTTCTTAACCCATTCTTCAGTTGAAGGGCATCTAAGTTGTTTCCAGGCTCTAGCTGTTACAAATAATGTTGCTATGAACATAGTTGAGCAAGTGCCCTTGTGGTGTGACTGAGGATACCTTGTGTGTATGCCCAAGAGTGTATCATTGGGTCTTGAGGTGGATTGATTCCCAGTTTTCTGAGAAACCACTATACTGATTTCCAAAATGGCTGTACAAGTTCACACTCTCACCAACAATGGAGGAGTGTTCCCCTTGCTCCGCACCCTCTCCAACATAAGCTGTCATCAGTGTTTTTTATCTTAGCCATTCTGACAGGTATAAGATGGTGTCTCTCAAAGTTGTTTTGATTTGCATGTCCCTGATGACTTAGGATATTGAGCAATTCCTTAAATATCTTTTGGCCATTTGAGATTCTTCTGTTGAGAATTCTTGGTTTAGCTCTGTAGCCCATTTTTAAATTGGATTGTTGGGTATTTTGATGTCTAGTTTCTTGAGTTCTTTATATATTTTGCAGATTAGCCCTCTGTCAGATGTGGGGCTGGTGAAAATCATTTCCCATTCTGTAGTCTGTCATTTTGTCTTATTTAGTGTCCTTTGCCTTACAGAAGCTTCTCAGTTTCAGGAGAAAAATTCTTAAATTAAATTTTTTAAAAAGGTATGTGAGTAAATTAACCCAAGAGAGAGTCGGCTGGTTATGGTGATATTTATTTGTGCATGCCAATAAAGCTTATCTGGGGATCAGAGGGACAAGCCAGCCACTATATTAAACATAGAGGTCAGGCAATGGTAGCACATGCCTTTAATCCCAGCACAAGTTAACCATAAAGGTCTGGAGGTCTGTACAGACAGGCAGGAAGTGATAGAGGTAGGTGAAATGAGGAAGTGATATAGCTGGGCAGAGAGAGGAAGTAAGATGGCAGAGCACAGAAAGGTTTACAGGCATGACTATATAGAAAGTAGCTCTCTCTTGGGCTGAGGATTTCCTAGCAGTAAGAACTTGTGGCTGTTGCTTGCTCTATTTCTCTGATCTCTCAACTTACACCCCAATATCTGGCTCTGGGTTTTTTAATTAATATGAACTTTTAAGATTCATGTTATAGCTGGCTAGCCCCCCAGCTTATTCTAGATACATGAGCAATAAAATGTTTAATGTCCTATTAAAAAAAGAAATTTTTTTATTCATTTTACATACCAACCACAGATCTCCCCCTCACCCCTGCTCTAGCTCCCCCTACCTTTCAACCCCAACCCATGCCCCATCCTATCCTCTGAAAATGTAAGGCCTCTCATAGGGAGTCAGCAAAGCCTAGTACATTAAGTTGAGGCAGGCCCAAGCCCCTCTCCATTGCATCAAGGCTATGTAAGTTGTCTCACCATGGGTTATGGGCTCCAAAAAGTCAGCTCATGCACCATGGATAGATCCTGCTCCTAATGACAGGGGGCCCTCAAAGACACCAAGCTACAAAACTGTCTTGCTTATGCAGAGGGTCTTGTCCAGTCCCACGTAGGCTCCAAAGCTGTTGGTCTAAAGTTCATGAGTTCCCACTAGCTTGGCTGGGTTGTCTCTCTAAGTTACCTTTGTCATGGTTTCTTTTCACAGCAATAGAAAAGAAACTGAGACAATGAGTGTCTGAGAGAGTTTGTGAATATACTGCAGCTATTTTCTTAGTCATCTCTGACTTTAGAAGTCAAAATCATTGTTACGAGAAATTCTTTGTGAAATTCTAGCCTCACTAGAAACAAAACTGGCATTCAATATTCTACCTTGGTTATAGACTGATATCCTTCAAAGAATGAAAATAGGTTCAGGTTTCCCAGTTCCAAACATCCATCTTGCTTTTGTTTGTTTAAAAAGAAAAATAAAGCAAAATTTAAAAAGAAAAAAAGAAGAAAAGAAAATTAAATAGAACCTGGGTAGCTCAGAGCAAATAAAGATAGAATAGATATAAACTTACAGCATGGTAGCACCAATAATAGTCACTATGAAAGCTGTGCTGTATTTACTGAAGCATATCACTGCAGCTCAGGAAAGGTTAGGGCAAAAGTACGTTTTTCTACCTGAGTAATTAAAAAAAGAATACAGGACTTCATTTCCATAAGAAAAAGGAGTCATTGAAAATCCACTTCCATGACCCAAGGTGCTATCAACTTTCCACTCTCTGTGATACATACTCTACAAAGACTTTAGTTGTCTGACATCCTGTTAAGAATGACATTAGTCCATTGTACTGATGGTACATTAATTTTACTTGAGGAGGAATGAGAGGGAAGCACTCTGGATGCCTTAGAAGTCATTACATGCTGAATGGTTGAAAATAAACCATAAACCTATTCAGTGTCTGGAATTATATGTAAAATTTTAAAGAGTTAATGATCTGAAGAAATGTCTTCTCCATGAAGAGGATGTTATCACATCTTATCATTTCAATAGCTAAACTAGCACATTGCTTGGCGTGTGTGTGTGTGTGTGTGTGTGTGTGTGTGTGTGTGTGTGTGTGTGTGTGTGTACATACTGAGACTAAAGACCAGCCTTGGATGTCATTCCTCACATGCCATTTACCTTGTTTTTTGAGACGTGGTCTCTCTCCCTGATCTGGAGATAACCAGACAACCAAGCAGGTTGAACTGACAAGCCAGTGAGCCCAGGAACCCACCTGTCTCCATCTCCCCAGCACTGAGATTATGAATATGAGCTACCATACTAGCTTTTGTACATGGGTCCAGGGACTAGAGCCATGTCTCATGCTTGAATGGCAAGCACTTTGCCAACTGAGCTATGTCTCCAATCCATCTGTGGGTTTTAAGGACAACATAGGTAACATTCATAACTAGCTCTGCCCCTTTTAATGTGTGACATAGAAAATTAAGGATTTAGGTGGGAATTAGTGTGGTGATATTGTGTTCCCCAAAATATTGTGCACCCTAATAAATTTATCTGGGGTCAGAGAACATAACAGCCACTAGGCAGACATAGAGGCCAGAAAATGGTGGCACTCACACCTTTAATCCTAGCATTCCAGAGGCAGAGATCCGTCTGGATCTCTGTGAGTTCAAGGCCACACTGGAAACAGCCAGGCATGGTGACTCACACCTTTAATCCCAGAAAGAGAGCCTTTAATCCCAGGAAGTGATGGCAGAAAGCAAAAAGTTATATAAGGCATGAGGACCAGGAACTAGGCAGGTTAAGCTTTTAGGCTTTTAGCAGCAGTCAGCTGAGACCTATTTGGATGAGGACACAGAGGCTTCCAGTCTGAGGAAACAGGATTGGCTGAGGTATTGGCAAGGTGAGGTAGCTGTGGCTTGTTCTGCTTCTCTGATCTTCCAGCATTCACCCCAATACCTGGCTCTGGGTTTGATTTTATTAATAAGAACTTTTAAGATTCATGCTACAAATTAGCATGAAGTTCAGTTTTCAGTGTGGACTACCTTCCTGCTCAGCCTAATATGATCCCACTGAACTGAAGGTATTTATAGTTAGAGATGCCTTCTGGAGTGTCTGCAAAACCCCAACAGATTTGCAGTATAGATCATAAGCGTTTTGTTAACATTTACTTTCTTGTATTAATGTTTCAAAAGCAAATCACGGAACTTGCTGTTCACATAGTGCTCCTAATGCCTGAGAGAGAGCCTAAGAACTAGACTGAGACATCAAGTGACTGAGAGGCGGAACTGTCCATCACAAGCTGATATCAGCACCTCTTTGAAATCACACTGGTGGGGAGGGGTTGGGGGGTCAGGAATAGAATCAATCTATCACAGACAAGGAATGATTCATTTGTCTCTAAGCCTGTGTAGCTTTAGAAACCAAAAGCAAAACATATAAATAGTCAGCACAGACACCAGTCATCCATCTCTGTTGTATCACAACCTCTTCTTCCACTCACACTTAAGATTTAAAGGGTTGGTAAGAGAAGCATCCTCAATCAAAGGATAGAAAGAGCAAGTTCTGTCCTAGTTCAGAAATGGATCATCCTTGTTTGCTGGTGTGAGTAAAAATAGACTGGAGTTTCTCTCCAAAAACGTCACTTGTGGAGATAGATACTTTAACAACAGCAATGAGGAAAACTCCTTGCAAGAAATAGAGCAGTACATGTGTTTATCATTTTTAGAGAAGGGAGTAGTGGACTTGAAGTAAAACCTTTTCTATCTATCTGTTCACCCACGCATCCATCCATCTGCACCTGAATCTACAGATCTGAGTAGTCTGGTTGAGATTTGATAATAGATTGGAGGCAAGAAAATCTAGAAGTATGTGTGTGAAAATATGGAAATGGACAATAAAAATCTCTGTGGTTCATGTCAGTGACTAGAAAAGAAACCATTATAGAAGCCCTCAATAGTCAGAAGAAGAAAATCATTTGGTTGTCTGCATCAACTAGATCTACCTCACCCCAAGTTTGCCCAGTGAGAACAAGGACATACTATCCCAGCTTCAGAAAGAGAGACTATTCAAGAGCCCAAGGTACTAGTAAATCTAGAAATACTCTGCTGCCAGATAGTATGGTATCCTTTATTTCTGGACTGAGGTTGCTTCCTAATAGCAACAGAATTATTGACCTACTGACCTCATAACATGGTACAAGTGTGTCAAGAACTTGCCATCACACCCATATGTTAAACCTCTTCTATCCTGGAGGAATTCATAGGCTTATCTTACTGGTGTTGACTACTGTTACAAAATTTATCAAAAAATACCATAGACAAAGTATTTTCTCTGAAATAATAGACATGTTACAAATATTGGAGAAATGGTCCTATTATACTCAAGAAGGCTTCAGATGACCCATTGTGAACTGCTATCCTAGGATTGCTGGGTTGAATGACTTTAGGGGAATCTACTGACATAATAGATGACCTGAACCATATTTTCTTGGATAGATTTTGAAAAAGAAATAAAATGATAAGGTTGAACTCACAAGTATTTGCTTTCTAGTTATTATTCCCCTATGTATTTACCATACTAATCAATTCTTTTCTAAAATTATGCATCTGTTTATTATTAGTATATGTACATATGTGTGTGTGTGCACACGTGCGTGTGTGTGTGTGTGTGTGTGTGTGTGTGTGCTTGTGCCTGTAATGTGTGTGTGAGTGATGGGGCACACCTGTGGAGGTCAAAGGATGACTTGCTTCTGGTGTCAGTTCCCTCCTTCTAACATGTGAACCTCCAGGTATTGAACTAAGGTCATCAAGTCCTCACACTCATCACAGGACCACCCTCCTCAGACTGCTCAGTAGTTCTCATGGGGAAAAAAAGAGACTTAAACAAAGTGTTCCTAATTAGATAGAAATGAACTCTATCCAACACCTGTGCCCATGTTTCTAGCTTCTAACAAGATCACACTGAAAGTTTATCTTCAAATTTCTTTGTTTTCAAAGAGAAACTTGTACTTTGTATGTTTATGTATAAATTAAAATCAGCGCACGCCTTTAATCCCAGCACTCGGGAGGCAGAGCCAGGCGGATCTCTGTGAGTTCGAGGCCAGCCTGGGCTACCAAGTGAGTTCCAGGAGAGGCACCAAAGCTACACAGAGAAACCCTGTCTCGAAAAACCAAAAAAAAAAAAAAATCAGAGCTAGTGAGACAGTTCAATGTGTAAAGGCACTTGCTACCAAGCCTGACGACCTTAGAACTAAAACTCTAAAGAACGAAAGAAAGAATTGAGTTCTGCAAGTTGTCCTCTAACCTATGTACATCTCACATCATACATATGCACAATAATAACAGTAATAATAATAATATAAAACATTTAAAATGAAATTAATTTTTTAGTTTTCAGTACTCCTTAATATCTGTGATTTATAGTACTAAATTTGAAACCAAGAACAAAACTGAATAGGAGTTTCATAACAATAAATGAAATATGTATACCATCCACCCTAACAATGGTTGTAATTGTAAGTAGAGGAATCACCTGCTGGAAGTGTATGAAATATCCTGGCTGACTTTTCTTTATCCTTTTTCTAACTAGGATCTTGTTCTATATCCTAGGCTTCACTGAAAAAAACCTATATAGTCCTGGCTGGCCTTATGATCATTCTACCTCATCCATCCAAATATTTATGCATATACACATAACTGCAAACTGATATTGAAGCTATGTGCTATTATTTCTGGTGCCTGTCTGACTTTTCTATTTAGTAGAATGGTACACAATTGAGGGATCTTTGATAGACTTCCATATATACATTTGATTATGGATGTTTTTTAAACTAAAAATAAGGTTTAAACCTACCTAAAAAACAGAATTTAATTACTGGCTAAACATTAGACTATTAAAAAAATATTGAAAAGGATAATGCTTGCTAAGCAAAAATGACAAATTATCTGGTAGTATAACACTAACAATTTGTTTCTGTTTGTTTATTTTGTGGATTACATCAATTGACTTTTGTATATTGAATCATCCCTATATCTCTGGAAAGAAGCCTACTTGACCATAGTAAATGATTGCTTTATGTGTTCTTGGATTTGGTTTGCAAGTATTTTATTGAGTATTCTTACATCTATGTTCATAAGGAAAACCAGTCTGAAATTTTATTTCCTTGTTTGGTCATTATATGGTTCGAGTATCAGAGTAACAATGGCCTCACAAATGAATTGGACAATGTTCCCTCTGTTTCTATTTTTAGAAATAATTCGAGGAACATCAGTGTTAACTCTTCTTTGAAAATCTAGTAGAATTCTATGGTAAAACCACCTGGCCCTGGGATTTTGTTTTGCTTGTTTGTTGTTTGTTTTGTTTGTGAGGTTTGTTATTGTTATTGTTGTTTGGTTTTTTGTTTTGTTTTCTTGGATGGGAGACTTATAATGACTGCTTCTATTTCACTAAGAGTTATAGGTTTGTTTAAATTGCTTATCTGATTTTGATTTAACTTTGATAAGTGATATCTAACAAAATTCTTCATTTCTTTTAGAATTTTCAATTTGGTAGAATATAGGTTTTTAAAGTATGTCCTTATGATTCTCTGGATTTTCCCAATGTCTCTTGTTATGTGTGCCTTTTCATTTCCTATTTTGTTAATTTGGATATTCTCTCTCTGCATTTTAGTTAATTTTGATAAGGGTTTGCGGATCTTACTAGTGTTCTCAAAGAATCAACTCTTTGTTTTATTGATTCTTTGTATTGTTTTCTCTCTCTCTGTCTCTGTCTCTACCTATACATACATACATATATATATATATATAATTAACTTAATTTCACATATCAGACCATGAAAGGACAATTCTCAACTTCATATGGAAACACAAAAAGACAAAGGATAGCTAAAACAATGATGAACTCCAGAAGGTCTCACCATTCTTGATCTCAAGTTGTATTATAAAGCTAATACAATACAATAGTATAATTATAATAAGAACAGCATGACATTGACATAAAAACAAATGGGTTGTTCAATAGAATTGAATTGAAGACACAGACATAAACCCAAACACCCATGGATATGTGATTTTTTTTTTTTAATGAAGAAGTCAGAAATACACACAGGAAGAAAGACAATATCTTCAACAAATAGTGCTGGTCAAACTGGATATCTGCATGTTGAAAAATGCAAATAGATACTTATTTATCACCCCACACAAAACTCAACTTCAAGTGGATCAAAGACCTCAACAGAGAGCCTGATACACTGAACCTGATAGAAGAGAAAATGGGAGTAGCATTGAGATCATTGGCACAGAAGAAGACTTTCTGAACAGAACACTACTAGTGCAGGCACTAAGATCAACAATTAATAAAAGGGACCTAATGAAACTGAAAAGCTTTTGAAGGGCAAAGGATACCACCAATTCAGAAAAAGCGGCAACCTACAGAATGGAAAATGATGTTTACCAACTCAACAACCAATAGAGAACTAATATCCAAATTATATAAAAAAAATCAAGAAATTAGATATCAAAAAACCAAATAACCCAATTAAAAATGGGGTACAGATCTAAACACAGACTTCTCAATAGAGGAAACTCAACACATATCCATGGGTGTTTGGCTGAGAAATACTTTAAGAAATGTTCAGTGTCCTTACCCAGCAGGGCAATGCAAATCAAAACTACTCTGAGATTCCATCTTACACCTGTCAAAATGGCAAGATCAATAACGTAAGTGACAGCTCATGCTGGAGAAGATGTGGAGCAAAATGAACACTCCTCTGTTGCTTGTGGGAGTGCACACTTGTACAGCTACTATGGAAATCAATATGGCGGTACCACAGAAAGATGGAAATTGATCTACCTCAAGATCCAGCTTTACCACTTTTGGCTATATACCTAGAGACTATTTCATCCTACCAGAAGGACATTTACATAATAATGTTCATTGGTGCTCTATCCATAATTGCAAGAAAGTGGAAACAACCTAGATGATCCTCACCAGAAGAATGAATAAAGAAAAGCAGTACATTTACACATTGGAATATAATTCAGCTATTAAAAAATGATATTATTAAATTTGCAAGCAAATCAGTGAAACTAGAAAAAATAATCCTGAATGAGGTTACCCATATTCAGAAAGATAAATGTGGTATATATCCATTTATATGTGGATATTAGCTATTAAGTAAATGATGACCAAGCTACAATCCATAGACCCAGAGAAGTTAGGAGTAGAGGAAGAGACTAGGGGGATACATAGATCTCCCTGGGAGAGGGAAATAGAATGAATTTTATGGGTGGAATGTAGTGGGGGGATGAGAATGGGAGGATCAGGTGAGAAGGGGAAGGAGAGATAGGATTGAGGGAAGGAATAAGGGCATAGATAGCTGGAAAAAATAACAATTTAGGACTACTTTTGCTCACATTGACAGCAATTGTGTGAAGTCCAAAGCATTCTCTAGGAGTGTGTAGTCTGTTTGGATGTAAGAAGGTAGCCTAACATGCTATGATAGTTATTTGCGTCTTGATTTAATTTGGGAGGTATTTAAACCTTCCTAATAGTTCAATGTGTTTCTTGATTTATAAATGTGTCAAGCCTAACAAATTTGGTACAGTGAAATGCAATCTAACTACCATGAGTATAAAAATAAAACTTTATTTTTTTTTAGTGTACAGTGGAGAGTTTATTAAACACTGAAAGAAACCTATTAGTAAAATAGACCATTAAGAAAATAAAGGTAAAAATCTGTGAAGTATTGTTCATACAGTGTGATTTCAGAATAGATACTCAATTATTTCTTGCCTTAATATGAAGATAGTACCTTTGAATTTTTTTTACAGTAGGTAAGCATATAGGCCATAGTTCACAGCCTAAGTGGCACATTAGAATCAACTAGAGATCAACATAGGACTGATACATAAAACTTACCACAGCAATCAAGTGGATGCTTCTAGGTAGAATGTGGGCATCTATGCTATCTTTTAAACTCCCCAGATGACTCTAAACAACAGCCAGATTGAAGGCAAATGGTTTTGCATGCATTATGTCTTTGCAGAGGAGTGCAAGGATGACTCCTATTGATGCAAAAATGCTTGACAAATACATTCAAAATGTAAGTTAGCATTAAATGAGTAGGTTGCCAACACTTGTGAAAATATATTTTTATGCAGCACAATGACAGAAACGAATATGTTTTAGAGGAGAAATGATGGCTGCTACCACAGTAGCCATGCAAGAATGAGAGTAATCACTTCTGTGGAGGCACACTAGCGGTTAAATGATAAAAGAATTGATACAATGGTGCTGATAATTATTAAAGCCAATCATTAATTAAGAAATACTTTAGGTATCTTATAATGTAATTGGAGGGGAAGTCTAGAATATACAAGTTTATTTGCTACTGAAAAGAGTTGCTGGAATTAATACTTGGAATAAAACTAGAATATTTTTTTAAAAATTTATTTCAAATATCGTCGTCAACTTTTAATTTTTCAACAATGTTTCATAGCTATAAGTATTGAGATAGTTGAGATTTTTAAAAATTAAAAGCAATGATAGGCTCATAATGGCATTAAAATATATGTTTGCTAATTATTTTCTAAAAATTAATTGAGGATGGCTTCATGTAATCCTACCACTCCCTTCTGATAATAATTATAACTTTAATAACTATTATAATAACTTAATAATTCTCAGAGAAGGGTACTCATTCATTATCTTCAGTTTCATACCTTCTGCTGAGCCTATTAGACCCTAGCAGCTATTTCCAGAACCATGGCCACACAGATGTCCCTTGTAGCTTAAGTTTTCCTGCCTGGCCCACAGTCAGGACAAATCTCTTTCACCTGCCAGTCCCACAGCCATTCAGACCCGACCATGTAAACACAGAGACTTATATTGGTTACAAAGTGTATGGCCGTGGCAGGCTTCTTGCTAACTGTTCTTACAGCTTAACTTAATCCATTTCCATTAATCTATACCTTGCCACATGGCTCGTGGCTTACCAGTATCTTCCCATGCTGTTTGTCATCATGGCGGCTGGCAGTGTCTCTCTCACCCAGCTTCCCATTCTCTCTATTCTCCTCTCTGTTAGTCCCGCCTATACTTCCTGCCTGGTCACTGGCCAATCAGTGATTTATTTATTGACCAATCAGCAACACATTTGACATACAGACCATCCCACAGCAGTCCCTGGGTAAACTTGGTAGATCACAAAACAAAGCAAGAGGGCATGAATGTGGGAAAAGGAGTTGTAGGGTGAAGGAAGGCCTGGAAGGAGTGGAAGGGATATAAGAATGGGTGGAGGATTAAGAGTAATCAGAATACATTATCTGCATGAATAAGCTTATCAAAGGGCAAGATTAATTGAGATACATGAGGAAAAAGTAAAGGATTGAGCCCATCAACTCTCTGTTGTGACTGAAGGGCTGATGAGACCCCATCACTTCCTGAGAAATTATTGGCAGTTAATATTTGCTGAAGACAGGAGAAACATTTCTTTATTGATGTAGCTACTAGTAAGTTGCTCATGCCCCACACTCATGTTCCTGTAAGCAACCCCATTAAACTAAATGGATCATTAAAAAGGTTAAAAACATAAAGGTAGAAGGGGTACTTGGAAAGGAAGAAGATCTGTAGAAGTGAGGGGTGTGCAAGAGAGAGTAATGGGTGACTATGATCAAAATATATTATATGTGTGTGTGTGTGTGTGTGTGTGTATGAAAATGTAAAACAAGATATCTAATAGCAAAACTTCAAGTATTTTTTTTATTTTTTATTTTACTGAAAATATATTTTTTTCTTTGCAGTATATTCTGATTATGGTTTCCTCTTCCCCAACTCCTCCAATTCCTTCCCACTCCCCCCTGCACCCAAATCTATACCCTTCCAGTCTCTCTTCAGAAAATGAATGTGTATCTAAAACTGTCTGTTTTATTTCCCCTTCCTAGGGAGATCCATCCCTAAGCCCTAGTCCCTTATTCTATACATAAACTCTGTGATTATATGTATTTTAGCTTGCTTATTGAAAATGTAACACCTAAAATACACATTATTTTGGTCTTTCTGGGTCTGGGTTACTGCATTAGTTAGGGTTTCTATTGCTGGGACAAAACACCATGACCAAAAAGCAAGTTGGGAAGGAAAGGGTTTGTTCAGCCTACATTTCCTGTATTGCTGTCCATCATGAAAAGAAGTCAGGGCAGGAACTCAAACAGGGCAGGAAGCTGGAGGTAGGAGCTGATGCAGAGACCATGGAAGGGTGCTGCTTACTGGCTTGCTTCCCCATCGCTTGCTCAGCCTGCTTTCTTATAGAACCCAGGACCACTTGCCCAGGGATAGCACCACTCACAATGGGCTGCTCTCCCCTCCCCCACTATGGATCACTAATTGAGAAAATACCTTACAGCTGGATCTCAGGAAGGCCTTTCCTCAGCTGAATCTTCTTCCTCTCTTATGATCCTAGCTTGTGTCAAGTTGACACAAAATCAGCCAGTACAGTTACCTACCTCAGGGTGTTTTTTTTAGTTCCATCCATTTACCTCTGAATTTCTTTACTTCACTTTTAAACAGTTTAGTAATATTCCATTGTGTAAATGTATCACATTTTATCTATCCACTCACCTGTGGGTGGACATCTAGGCTGTTCCCAATTTCTGGTTGTTATTAATAGAGCAGTAAAGAACACAGTTGAGCAGATGTCTCTGTAGTAGGATGAATCATCCTTTGGGTGATACAGCTGGATCTTGAGGTAGATCTATTCCCAGATTTCTGAGAAATTGCCATACTGATTCTCATAGTAGCTGTACAATTTTGCAGCCACCAGCAACGGATAAGTGTCCCCTTTGCTCCACATCCTTACCAGCATGTTCTATCATTTGTTTCATTCATCTTGGCCATTCTGACTTGGCCATTTCCTCAAGATCAAAGGAAAGTTTTGATTTGCAGTTCCCTGATGACTAAGGAGCTTAAACATTTCTTTAAGTGTTTCTCAGTCATTTTTATGTCATCTGTTAAGAATTCTCTGTTTAGGTTTGTGCTCCATTTTTAATTAGATTATTTGTTGTTGTTTTCTTGATATCCAGTTTCTTCAGTTTTTTTTAAATAATTTTAGATATTAGCTGTGGTGATATTTTATTTGTGCTGAAATGTGATGATATTTTATTTGTGAGTTAATAAATAAAGCTTGCCTGGAGATCGGGGGGGTGGGGGGAAGGCCAGCCATTTTAAGTAAACAAAGAAGTCAGGCAGCACATGCCCTTTATCCCTTAGCAGGCAGGATCTCTGTGTATTCAAGGCCACACTAGGGAACAGAGCCAAGCATGGTGACACATGCTTTTAATCCCAGTACCAATCATAGAGACCTGGAGGTCTGTAGAGACAGACAGACAGTGAGAGAGCCGTGTAGGAAGAGGAAGTGAGGTAGCTGGGCTAAGAGCCAATAAAAGGGCAGAAAACAAGGCATATAAGCCTGGGTAGACAGGAAGTCACTCTCCTTGAAAGCTGTGGAGTTGGTGAGGTGAGGTTATCTGGTGGCTTTCCGTATTTCCCTGATTTCTCTAGGGCTTTAATCCAAATTTCTGGCTCTGTGTTTTTTATTTAATAAGGCCATTTACAAATTTGTGTTACAATTAGCTGTCCATTGGATATATAGTTGTTAAAAATCTTTTCTCATTATGTAGTCTGCTGCTTTGCCTAAATGATGATATCCTTTGCTGTGCAGAAGCTTTTCAGTTTCATAAAGTCTCATTTATTAATTGTTGATTTTAAGTGCCTGTGCTAATGGAGTTCTGTTCAGAAAGTTTTTCCCTCTGCCAATGAGTTCAAGACTATTCCCTACTTTCTTTTCTATCAGATTCATTATATAGGGGTTTATGTTGAGGTTTTTGATCCATTTGAAGTTTAATTTTGTGCAGGGTGACAGTGTGCATCTATTTGCATTTTTCTTTGTGCAGCCATTCAGTTTGATAAGGATCATATGTTGAAGATGGTGTCTTGTTTCCAGTGTGTATTTGTAGCTTGCTGTAAATTGCCTCTTTTAATATGAAGCTTGTGCCTTGTATTCCTAGTTTTTCCAGGACTTTTATCATGAAATAGTGTTAGATTTTTTTCAAAAACCTTTTCTGCATCTAATGAGATGAGCATGTGGTTTTTGTCTTTCATTCTGTTATATGGTGGATTACATTTATCAACTTATGTGTGTTGAACCATCCCTGAATCTCTTGGATGAAGCCTACGTGATCATGGAGGATGACCTTTTTGATGTGATCGTGGGTTTGGTTTACAAGTATTTTTTGCCTCTATGTCCATAAGGGAAATTGGTCTCTGATGCTCTCTGTTAGGTCTTTGTGTGGTTTAGGTATCAGGGTAACAGTGGCCTCATAAAAAAGAATAGACAATACTCACTCTGTTTCTATTTTGTGGAATAATTTGAGGAGTATTGGGTTTCATTCTCCTTTGAAAGTTTAGCAGAATTCTGTTCTAACACTATGTGGCCCTGTACAATTTTTGTTATTATTAATGTTAAGAGACTCTTAATGCTTCAGTTTTTCTAGGGGTTATAGTTCTGTTTAAGTTGCTTACTGGCTCTAATTTAACCTTGGTAGGTGGTATATATTAAAAAATTACCCATTTCTTTTAGATTTTTCCCATTTGGTGGAGAACAGACTTTAAAGTATGTCTTTATGAGTCTCTGAATTTCCACAGTATCTGTTGTTATGTCCTCATTTTCATTTCTGATTTTGTTAATTTAGATCTTCTCTCTGCTTTTTAATTAAATTAGATAAGTATTTGTCAATCTTACTGATTTTCGCAAAGAACCAACTCTTTGTTTCCTTGATTCTTTACAATTTTTTTATTTCTCCCTTATTGGTTTCAGCCCTGATTTGATTATTTCTTGTCATATACTCTTTTGGGGTATGATTTCTTCTTTTTATTGTAGAGTTTTCAAGTTTTCCCTTAAGTTACTAGTATTAGACCTCTCCATTTTTTTTTTAAATGCAGGCATTTAGTGCTATTCGGTTGCCTCTTAGAACCACCTTCATGGTGCCCTGTAAGTTTGAGTATGTTGTGCTATCATTTTCATTCTATTCTAAAAATTTTTAATTTCTTTCTTAATTTCTGACTGGACCCATTTTTCACTTAGTAGGAAGTTATTCAGTGTCCATGAGTTTGTAAGCTTTCTGTTCTTGTTGATATCCAGCTTTAATCCATGGTGGTCAGTTAGGATTCAGAGTTTGTTTTTTGTTTTTTCAATTTTCTTATATCTGTTCAGACTTGGTTGGTGTCCAGCTATATGGTCAACTTTTGAAAAAAAATTCCATGAACTGTGAGACAATGATTCATTCTTTTGTGTTTTGGTGAAATGCTATGTAAACATCTGTTAGGTAAAATGTTATCTCCAACATTTTGTAAAATGTTATCTCCAACATTTCCCTGTTCTGTTTTTGACTGTATGAACTGTCTATTGGCAAGAGTGGGTATTGAAGTCTATCACTATCAGTGTGTGAAGGCCAGTATGTGATTTAAGCTGCAGTAGTGCTTTTCCTATGAACCTGGGTGTCCTTTTGTTTGGTTCATATATGTTTAGACTTGTAATATCCCCGTGGTAGACGTTTTGCTTTGGTGAGTATATTGTGTCCCTTCCTATCTATTATGATTAGTTTTAGTTTGTGAGATATTAAAGTGGCTACACTGGATTGCTTTTTAGGTATGTTTGCTTGGAATATGTTCTTACATCTAATACATGTAGATACATGTCTCAGGTTGTCCAATTCATGAATATTTTTTTTTTTGCAATACAGTTCAGTTCTATATATTAGCCACAGATTCCCTTGTTCTCCCCCCTCCCACCCCCCTCACCTTCCCCCCAGCCCATGCCCTATTCCCACCTCCTCCAGGGCAAAGCCTCCCCCTCAGACTGAGATCAACCTGGTAGACTCAGTTCAGGCAGGTCCAGTCCCCTCCTGCCAGGCCAAGCCAAGTGACCCTGCATAGGCCCCAGGTTTCAAACAGCCAACTCATGCAATGAGCACAGGACCTGGTCCCACTGCCTGGATGCCTCCCAAACAGATCAAGCCAATCAACTGTCTCACCCATTCAGAGGGCCTGATCCAGTTGGGGACCCCTCAGCCATTGGTTCATAGTTCATGTGTTTCCATTCGTTTGGCTATTTGTCCCTGCGCTTTATCCAACCTTGGTCTCAACAATTCTCGCTCATATAAACCCTCCTCTTTCTCGCTAATTGGACTCCCAGAGATCCACCCGGGGCCTAGCCATGGATCTCTGCATCCAGATCCCTCAGTAGTTGGATGAGGTTTCTAGCACGACAATTAGGGTGTTTGGCCATTCCATCACCAGAGTAGGTCAGTTCAGGCTGTCTCTCGACCATTGCCAGCAGTCTGTTGTGGGGCTATGTTTATGGATTTCTGTGGGCCTCTCTAGCACTTTGCTTCTTCCTATTCTCATGTGGTCTTCATTTACCATGGTCTCCTATTCCTTGTTCTCCCTCTCTGTTGTTGATCCAGCTGGGATCTCCCGCTCCCCCAAGCTCTTTTCCTTTGACCCTCGCCCTTCATTACCCCCACTCATGTCCAGGCTGTTCATGTATATCTCATCCATTTCTCCGTCGTTAGGCGATTCCCGTGTCTTTCTTTGGGTCCTTTTTTCCAGGTAGCCTCCCTGGTGATGTGAGTAGCAGTCCAGCCATCCTTGTTCCACATCTAGTATCCTATGAGTGAGTACATACCATGTTTGTCTTTCTGAGTCTGGGTTACCTCACTCAGGATGATTTTTTCTAGATCCATCCATTTGTCTGCAAACCTCATGATGTCATTGTTTTTCTCTGCTGAGTAGTATTCCATTGTGTATATGTACCACATTTTGTTTATCCATTCTTCAGTTGAAGGGCATCTAGGTTGTTTCCATGTTCTGGCTATTACAAACAACAATGCATGAATTTTTAAGATGGGTGTGGACATACCCCATGCCAATTGGTTGTGAAAGTTATCAAAGTAACCGCTATACTAGTCTGCCTCAGTTAGAAACTGAACCAGACTTTGTCTTAGATTGCCCTGCTTGATCAAGAATGAGCCATATTTTTACTTCTTGCTTACTATTTCAACTGTGTTCATATTCTTTCATACAAACAGACAATAACTGCAGCAGTCAAAAATAAAGGTAGCATTTATTTTAAAACAGGACTGTTATTTGCACATTGACGAAAGAAGAAGGGATAAATAAGCAGATTCCAGGCTATAGAATCCCAACAACATCCTAAAATCATCCTGGGAACCACTGAACATGTAGTAGAACATCTTCTCCCTTGTCACTGCTCGACAGCCATTCACTTTAGTGTATGCACATGTACAAAATTTATGAAACAAGCTGCACTCAGCCAGTGTGCAACAGATTGTCACAAAAGGGAAAGTGCCCAAGAATATAAAATACAATGCTAAAAAAGTCAGTGAGTCAAAAAAATTTTAAAAGATACATCTGTTTTCCCTCCAAAGCTAATCTCTCTATGGAACTAAGACTTTACCAATTACATTATAAGAATCTCATGAAAAACTAATAATTGGGTACAATTGAAGGACAGAGAAGAAAATGTCCAATGTGATTATCAGGGGTGTTAATGTTGCATTAAATTCTAATGGTCACACTAAAAGGTAAATAACTGATTTGTGAATAGTCATGAAAATGGCATTTCTGTATTTGTTCACTGGAGCATTTTAATCCTATAAATAATGTGTTTATCCTCTTTTAGTTTAGATTCAGTATATTAAAGAAGCTTGACTTTACCTATTTTATGTACAAAAACTCATTTAAATAACAGGAGATAAACCATCGACTATTCTGTAGTATCACAGGCTTTTTGAGTGTATATGTAAGAACCACTCACTATAGGTGGATAGCAATAACAAGGACAATACTTTTCATACTTTCCATTGCCAGTGAGAAAATATACTTGGTACTTTTTTCCATGTTCATATTTCTTTTAAAAATCTAAGTAATAATAGTTTAGACTTTATTGGCACAACTCTGAAATAATGAAAAAAGTATTTACAAAGTATGGGCCTTAACAATGGTGGTGGTTCATCTGACGTGTAGAAACAGAATGTGAGAGAAGTCTCACCCACACAAAGCCTTTGTCCAGGTTTCTACCCGCACTGGTGTCACTAGATGACAGAGAGAACCAGAGAGGAAAACCACATTTCACAAGCAAGGGTAAATATAATTGTAGAGATATATACATATTTATATAAATATGTTCTTTCCTTTAAAATGGTAAGAAATTTCTACATTAGTTTCAGTTTACATTTTAAGTAGTGAATTTTAAGTACATGGGAATAAAGACTGAGAGTATCATTGGTGGAAAACAATCTTTCTTAGGGAAGTGAGTCACAAACTGGAATCAAATAAGGGGAGGGAATATGTGGCGATAAATGTAATGTACACTATAGAAAGAGAAATATGGAAAGAAATCAGGAAGGAAACCGGGCAGTGGTGGCACACGCCTTTAATCCCAGCACTCGGGAGGCAGAGGCAGGCGGATCTTTGTGAGTTCGAGGCCAGCCTGGACTACCAAGTGAGTTCCAGGAAAGGCGCAAAGCTACACAGAGAAACCCTGCCTCGAAAAACCAAAAAAAAAAAAAAAAAAAAAAAAAGAAATCAGGAAGGAAAGGAGGAAGAGAGGAAAGGAGGGGAGGAGGGGAGAAGGGAAGGAGGGAGAAGGGAAAGGGAGGGAGGAGGGAGGAAGGGGAAGAGAGACAATAAAGACTAGCCTAGGTGGGACAGGATATGAAGAAAGAAGGCAAGAAATGATGGTTTACAAAAGGAAGAAATTAAAAAGGGGAAATTAATGTTTACTATAAGCCTAAGGGGTTTAAACCTTGTAATATATTCCTTCATGTATTATATGATTTTGTAATTATGAAAATTTCAAGATATCATTATTCTCCATTATAATAAGGATAATGGTACAACAGAGAGCTACTTAATATTCAATTTTTCAGGTAAGTAACCTGACTATTTAAAGAATGGTCTCTGTAACAATAATTTATAATATTTACTTATGTGTATATATTATATATATGAATGATTATAGAAAAAAGCCAGAGCAGCTGAGTTATAGAAAACTTGGATTATTGCTGTATTGATCTTCATGAATTGCCATGAAGTCAGAATTTCTAATAAAATTACCTTATTTTCCTATGTGCTTTTGTTCATGATTCTCGGCACAGATTAACTGAATTTTATAATTGCATTCTCACCAACTGAAGAAAAGTTTGGCCAGCTACATTCTCATCTGGAGTCTCAGTTGGGGAAACACTTCCCTTTGCACAAACACATTGGTAGCATTGAGTCCCCATAATGTCAAGCCTGGGTACCAGTTGATTTTGTAAACTGCTGGTGGAGCCACTCTTAGGAAAGAGCAAATGCTCACAATCCCTTGCCATATGGGCTCTTCCCTGTGAGGATCATGTACTTTATCAAGGCATTTGGAAGAGACTCTAACTGCTATTCTATTCACCCTATTCTATTGATTAGGACTAGGTTATAGATTCTACCCACATTTCAAAGAAGGGAGTCATGCAAGACATGAACAACCAGTAACAGGGACCATGTGATAGTCCATCATGCTTAAAAAAAAAAAAGATTCTACCTGGACTATTAAAAATTCATCAAAATTTGAATTGTGTTGCAAGGAGGAAATATAGGGTTTTTTGTTTTGTTGTGTTTTCTTTTTCAAATATAAATGGGAAAATTAAGAACCAATTTTGAGAGTGTTAATTGCCTTTGTAATGTTAGGTCATAAGAATAGGATGCTCCAAGAGGTCAT
Source organism: Peromyscus eremicus (assembly GCF_949786415.1). Lineage (NCBI taxonomy): Eukaryota > Metazoa > Chordata > Mammalia > Rodentia > Cricetidae > Peromyscus > Peromyscus eremicus. The sequence continues at coordinate 47,504,844 of NC_081428.1, read as the reverse complement.
TTTTGAATTGTGAGGCACCTAGGAGTACGAGTTGTCCTTGGGATGTGTTCTCTGATATGCAAAATAAACAATGCTATCTCATCCCACAGTATCCTAATGATGGCAGAAAACCAGGTTAAGTAAGAAAAGCAGTGAGAAGAAAGTAATAGATTCTCTAGAGAAAATCTGGTGCTACAGCCTATGATGACTTGGGAGTTTCACATTGCTTGAACTTTGCATGGTGATTCAATTTTCAACTTGATCTATGGGGTCAAACACAAACCAAAGACATTAGCAACTTGAGGCAAAAGTGACATGAAATTTAGCTAAGGGACATCTGGAAATAAAGTCAACAACTGGAATCCCCCAGGCAAGATAACAAAATGTTCAAGTTTGCCAGAGGAAGACACAGAGCGAAATAAACTAAAGAATGGATTAATCTAATCATAAACCAGACATGCAGCAGTTCTCCTGATAATAGCACTCCAGTGAGTCACTTATATTGCCATTACAGTGCACATTAGTCACCCTTCTGCCCTACTTGCCCAAAATATACTGCAGACTGCCAGTGTAACAGCTGTTCTCTGCTTAGTAGAGGTTACAAATGTTGTGGAAACAAAGAAGACGAAAATATATACCCTCTTGCATTCTGCTAGCCTGTCTGTGATAGTAACATGGTATTTCTCCTAATAGACAAATAAATATGCAACCCATGGGGAGTTTCTTAATTTTTACAGGCACTTGTTGGGTTTCTGCACCTGTGTTTCCTTGAAGTGGCAGGGTGTATCTTGAGGTTAATGAGAATAGATTATCATGTTGTTATTGTTTGTTTGCTAGTTTTGAGACAGGTCTCACTAAATAGTCCTGGCTGGCCTGGAACTCTTATGTAGACCAGGCTGGCCTCTAAACAGGTTCTTAATTTGGATGCTATTGAACAATGAATGTCTCTGTTCAGGTACAGATTTCTTATATAACTTGCTGATGTGAAAATAAGACGAGGATATAGAATGCTGAGAAATATTCTATTAAGGGCCTCTATGGTGCTGTAGGAGGTTTGAAATGATTATAAAATAATGTCCATTTGAGTTGACACCCACATGTTAAAAATTTATTTATTTTATTTTATTTATCACATGTCTCTGTGGCTTAAGTACTCAGACATGCTGCACATGGCACTACAGCAGACATTATGCATGGGACTGTCAAATGCATTAAAGATGGTCCTTTAAACTCAAGGACTCAAAAGTCTAGTGATAATTCTAAACATTCAAAACACTTAATAAATAAGCGGTATTCCAAGGAAGCCTGCAGGGAGCACACAAAGTCACTTCTGCCTGCTGTAGAGAGGAACACTTCAGCAAAGATGCTAATTCATCTGGATCTGAGGCAACAATCTGAGTCTGATAGATGAAGAGGGACAGAAGAGGAAAGGTAATATTAAGAATACAGTATCATAATTGACATCTAGCACGATATTTTAGAAATCTCATTCAGCCGGGTGGTCGTGGCTCACGCCTTTAATCCCAGCACTCGGGAGGCAGAGCCAGGTGGATCTCTGTGAGTTCGAGGCCAGCCTGGACTACCAAGTGAGTTCCTGGAAAGGCGCAAAACTACACAGAGAAACCCTGTCTCGGAAAAAAAAAATAGAAATCTCATTCATCCTGGTACTGGAAGGAAAATGCCTGCCATTATTCCCCACTTCACCACTCTTTGACTATATTCTAAGTATCTGATTTTTATGTCCTGGTTCAGTACACATTTATTATATTGCACTTTTGGAATTCAGTAGCTCACAATCAATTTTACTGGCTATAATCTGGATATATGTAATCAGTGCTATATTCCTTCTAGAAAATCTAGAAGGACCCTCTTTCTTTGTTTTTTCTAGGTTCTAGAGGCTGCCTTCATTTTGTACTTGTGGCCACATCAGTCATCTCACTGCTTCTACCATCATAGTTTCAAGAATTTCCCATCAAGATTCAATTCTAGCCACCTGCTATGGTAAGTGGTTTTATGGCATTATCTTTATTACCAACCTCTTTACTTGTATGGTTCCCCTATTTCTCTTCTGCTGATCTATATATCTCATTGCAAAACTATACTTACACTCGAGTCAATTCTTATTCACAGAAAAATTGAAGAAGATGTAATTTATGCTGCAGGCAATAGGGATGTCTTTGTTGTAATGGAAAACAACATGGGCAAAGATCAAAGTGTTTCTCTTAAGTTTTGTAGCTGGGAACTATGAAGGATAATTTAAGACTTGCTTTGTTAGCAAGTCATTCTGTTGGCTTTTCTTAATAGAACAGTTGGTATAGAAATCAGGAGAAGTAATGCGATGATATTACTAGTGATGACACTATTTTAGAGCATGTATAGTCATTATAAAATATATAATTCTACAGATTCCACGAGATTCTTCAAATACAACATCTCATTGCAGCTTTGTAACAAGCACATAATGTCACTAGATTCCCCCATTTTAAAGGCTAGAAATGGCTTGTATTCTGATAAATTATTTGAAGTCATGGATACAGAGACATGAAAGAGGACCTTTCCCCTGACCTGTTAGTATCATTTGCAGAAGCCTCATTGAGATGCAGTATCTAACAGCCTGGGAAAAATGTCTGGGCTGGAAAAATTGACCTCCCCAGTATCACTGCTACAAAAAGCCTTGGACTCCAACCTTATCTGCATCTCTGTTTTAATATTGTAAACTAGAGGCAGACTTGTACTTTGGTTTGGTTTCTTCTTTCTTGACTTAGGCAAGGACATGGGGAAACAACATGCTTTCAAGAGGCCCAGAAACAATGCTTGAAAAGCTTTCATGCACACCAGGATCACCCCTCCATATATTAAAAAACAGACTCTAAACCAGTAAGACACTGATGGCAGGGTGCTTAACTCTGAATAGGGGGCAGCCTTTGCTGCTGGTCCAGGGACTATGGTTTTATAGCAAGGTTGAGGACAGTGGTCAGCATTCCATGTCAGCCCACAGCCGTTGTTGAATGCTTCTCAACTTCGCTAATACCCTGCGTTCTACTGGTCTTGAGCAGGGAACTAGGAAAATTTGAGGGAAGAAATGAAGTAATTAAAGAATAAGAAGGGTTCCTTTAAAGCAATCATACTGAGCAAGATGGAGCCTTCCCAGACATATGCAAGGATAGTCAAGCACATACTGTGACAAAAAAAAAAGGCACAAAATATTGCCCAGTGTGGCTAAGTTCAGTGACAGAGTCATTCTGGCAATGTGTGTGCTGCTTTGGTTGCCTGGCAACCCTGTTCAATATCAGAATTTTCTTCATCTTAACTTTCCACTCATTCACTTGAAAGTTTGTGGAGCCTGGCTGCCACAGGTATGCTGTGGTATTCACCAGCAGGTATGCTGTGTTTGTATTGATTGTCTTAGCAGTTAGCTCACTATTTAATCCTTTAGGCCTGAGAATATAAAATCTTTGCTGTCCTGAAACTGTATTACACTGAGTCTGACATATAATTAATGTTAATTAAATATCCTATTAAATTTTAATTTATTGTTTTATTACCACTTCTCACATGTGCCCAAGTAAGAAAAAATTTAGTAACCAAGATATTGGCATCTTAGTGATTCTGTCAAGGGGTGTAGGCATGGGTTTCTTTTGTCTGACAATTAAACAATTAAAAGGCAGGTAGAAAGGATTACCAGATTTTAGAAAGTCATGGCAGAACCATCATATGAGATTGATAAAACCAGGGTCCTCTCTTTAGCTTCTCAGTCAGATTAAGAAAAGAACAGTTCACACTAAACCACGAGGCTAATATATTAGAGTTTAAAAGGAAATCCCCAGATCAGATAAATTGTAAATCTCACAAATACACAAAGGAAGAGAATGGAGACTGTAAACACATATAGAAGTCATCCACGTGGCAGCAGGTCTCCATAAGGTGAGGACAGGAACTCAAGGAAAAGAACAAGGAAGCCCAAAACAGTAGTTGGAAAGTTTGAAAGCATATGTAGACTCTGTCCTGTTTCTGAATGAAGTAGAAGAGAAGGAAAAGGAATAGAACAAGTATGTCTTTCTGACTCAGAACCTAAAATGGCTGGCTGAACAAACTTTACATCTGCTCATAGGGATGGCCTTAGGGGCAGGCCTTAGGGAATTCTGGGAAAGAAGCTTATTTGTCTTAAGTTGAACCATCCTTCCTATGGATGCTCCCTTAGCCAGGTCCCTGGCATATCTCAATAGAATTTTAATCCAAAATAGAGGGATTGTGTGGATAACTATAAGAGCTAGGGAAAAAAAATACAATTCAAATACACAGCCTGGGTACATTTTTTTGTTTGTACATTGTTTAAATTTCCATAAAATCTAATTAATTTCAATGTGGCATTTCTCACAAATACTTTGTTCTCATTTGTCCTTTTAGTTTGTCTCTGGACTTCAGATCGTGCCTTGTTTCTGAAGTTCTGTGTTTGGTCCTTAGACCCCAGACCTCTGGCTTTTTAGATCATAAAACCTAATTCTTTTTAACCATTGAATACAAAACATGTTCTCTGTCAACTGCAAATATTATGTCCACAATCATTCTCCACTACTAGTCAGCTACTAAGGCTTACACTCAGATATTTTTTTTTTTTTTGGTTTTTCGAGACAGGGTTTCTCTGTGTAGCTTTGCGCCTCTTCTGGAACTCACTTGGTAGCCCAGGCTGGCCTCGAACTCACAGAGATCCGCCTGGCTCTGCCTCCCGAGTGCTGGGATTAAAGGCATGCACCACCACCGCCCGGCTGATATTTTTTTCTTTAAAGACTATCATTCTTAACCATATGCACAGTACGTATACCTTTATACATCCATTTTTCATTATTTGCTCAAAATGTACAATGCCCAAATGACTGTGTTAAATTCTGTGGAGAATAAAAATATGCAAATATAGTCCTTGCTCTAAGTATATACTATCTACTAGATAGCAAAAATGAAACTCTCCAAGGACATTGATGGAATATTTAGTAATTTTTTGCCTTTGAATGTTTGTCATAATTCAAATAAGTAGAACAAATGAATAAAAAGGACTTAGCAATTAGATGGTGTCTCTGGTATTGGAATAGCTATATTGGTAGCACTAGCCATGACTTGAGATTCGTTTATTTTTTGTGGTAACTTTTCATACTCAGTTCTCATTCATTGTGTCTTGCTTTTATAAGATAGTTTCAATACATGCCTTGCTTATGAAGTCTACCTTATTTTTTTTTTCACTTAACAGACTCTGCCTGAAGATTCACGCTAGTCACTAACCTTGACTGGGCATCTTACCTCTTTGTCCTAGCTCTTTAGATCTCACATGCAGTGATGACCCATAGAGACCTCAACCCTACATCTGAGCTAACATTTCAATATGCTCAGTAAGCATCACTACAAGATATCCTATGGACTCCACAATTAGATGGAAGCTCACAAGATTCATTTGCTTCATGGAAACTTGTCCTTCTTTTATTCATAATTGTTATAAAGAGTGTTTTCTAGTGCTTCTTAGCTGATACATAATTTGCAAAGGTGCCTCTCTTATATTCTAAATCTGAATTTAATTAATTCATCTATACATCCTATTCTATACATCCTAACTATGTACAGGCTCTTCAATTTAAACTTACATTCCTCCCCCATTGCCATACTGGTTTATAGTTCTATCAGTTTGCCATCTTCAAGTACTGTATCCTTTTCTTCTAAACATTAAGGGGTTTGAGGTCAGCAGGAAAAAATGGTATAGAAATTTTTGAAGTAGCACATCTTTAATACTAGCACTCAAGAGGCAGAGTCAGGTGGATCTCTGTGAATTAAAGGGCAGCCTGGTCTACATGGTGAGTTCTAGGATAGCTAGTACCAGGTAGAGAAAAAAGATCATTATTTTTTCTTTACTGGAAAAATATGTGGCATTAGGAAAAACCTATGATTGCATGAATGACTCAGATAAATTTTTCGTGGCCAGAGAGAAGTTTTGATAATATCATTATTGATGATGTGATAATACCACAGTTTTACAGGAAACATTTAAAAAAGAATCTTTGGATAAGAGCCAGCTTTTGAGTTTGTAACTGTGAGACTTCAGTCAATGAGATAAACCCCATGAGGTTTATCATTTTTCCCACTGTCAAAGGAAGATAATAACTACCTTGCAGGAATGTTGAAAATGTAGAATAAAATTCTTAGAGCAAACAACAGAGGGTGAGTACCTACTAGATGATCATTAAATTGTGGCTCACATCACTGTCACAGTCCTTCCTGTAGAAAATATGATTGGTGTCTTTTCTTGACGTTCTAAAAAGTATTTTTCAGTTTTCTTAGTATGTATTCTTCCTTTCCAATGCTGGAATTAGAATCAAATAAGCTGTATTAGTCACACTTCCTGTCACTGTTGCAAATATCTGGCATAAACAAACATGAAGAAGAATAGACTGCTTTGATCATCGTTTCTGAGCTTTCAGTCCATCGTGGCAGTGAGGACACAATGAGACAGAGTTGCTTACACCATGCTACACAGGAAGTGGAGAAAGAGAGAAGGCTTATGCCTGCTGAACAGCATTATGTAGAAAATGACAATGTCTCTTCTCAGTTCAAGCAGTCCTTAGTCTCCCTTGGGCTACTGCTATAGCAGTGTCTCAATTTCTGGATCATTAATCATGATACATCAGTGTAGTTAACATTTAACTAATCAATCAGTATTGAAAATTGAACAAGAAGGGGTTGAAATACGCAGAGTGGAAAAGGCAAGGGGAAAAAAAACCCTGCAATTGTACTATTCAAACACTAAAAGCTTCAAAGAGTTATATTCCAGGTTATCATCAAAAGTAACAAAAGAACAGTCTAAAGGTTATATTGAGTGTTATGAAAAAGGTTTTCAAGTAGAATTGGCAAACTTAGGCTGAAAAGCATTAAGTTAAAACTTATCTGCCCCAGAATGAGGGATTGTTGGCAATGGAGAGTTGCTGGGAAAGGGAATTATTAAGGATGTAAATTCTAGTTGGTTTCCCATGCTCTAGTGGATAGTCACACACACACACATATATATATATATATATATATATATATATATATATATATATATATATATATATATATAATGTGTGTGTATGTATATATATGTATATGTATATGTATATATATGTATATGTATATTGGCAGCACCAAATGAACTTAGTGGTTTATAAAAAGAGACAGTTGGAAAGAGTTTGTGCTAGGAGAATGGGGAGAGTTTCACAGAGAAATGAGGAGTAGAGCTGATCATATTGTATTATATACTCATATGAACTAAAATATTAAAAATCAATATATTAGTGCCAAAAATACACATAATAAATTTTAAAAGAAAAATTTCCAAAGTCTCAGATTGTTTTATAGAACAGAAAAACAAAGAAAATCTTCACCTTTTTTTGTAACATCATATTTACTAATATATTCCCTACCTCCAGACACTGCCTCAGGTATATTGTCTTATGATTGATTTATGCATGGAATTCCTTTAATATCTGCACTGGTGCATTATCTTACATCATTATTTAATTAAAGCATAATTAATTACAGGGCATCAACATAATGAAGGACTCGAATGGGCAATTCACATTCAAGCAGAGACCATTTGGACTCAGCTGTGTAAGGAAAACAATCTCTGTTCACGAAAATATTGAAGGCTTAGAGAATGATAGATGTCAGAAACACTATGAACAACTTCAATTTCTGAAATTTAGAAGCACTTAGAAACTTTTTCTCATTTGAAGGATTGAATAAATTTCAAATTACAAAGATAATTTAAATGTTTTCTCTTGACCTGGATAATAAAATGTTCAAGAGCTCTCATGTGTTTTATTAAGACCAAACAGGAGACATAGAAACAGGCAGGAAGTTGTAGAGATATGTGGTGGCTTTAATGAAAATGGTCCCTAGAAGTTCATAGAGAATGGCACTATTAAGAGGTGTACCTTTTTGGAGTAAGTGTGGCTTTGTTGGAGGAAGTGTGTCACTGGGGGTGGGCTTTGAGGTTTCAAATGCTCAAACCAAGCTCAGTGTCACTCCCTCTTCCTGCTACCTGTGGATCAAGATGTATAACTCTCAGTTCCTTTTCCAGAACCATGTTTGCCTGTATACCACCATGCTTGATAATGATGATAATAGACTAAATCTCTGAACTGTAAATCAGCCCCAATTAAACTTTTTCCTTTTGTAAGAGTTATCATGGTCATGGCATCTCTTCATAAAATAGAAACCCTAAGAAAGATAGAAATGCCCATCAGCAAGAAAAGGACTAGCAGACATTATACACTTATTGGTAATCAGAGATTTCCATTAGCTTCTCTGTTTGCATAGGTAAGCTAGTTTTATGTAAAAACCAGAGGCTACAATACAGTGGAATAGATGTATGAAAAGTATAAAACTGATTATACATACATATCAAGTTTTTTAAGTAATATCTATACTGTGATTTTGGAGTTGAAAATGTGATTAGAGTATTAAGAATATTACTAGCAAGGTTATTCTTTGATTTGAAAGTTGGTCACAGTCTTTAATGCTCATTCTGAACTGTATCCCAGTTAGTCAAATTTTATGTGAAAGAGGTCCTGGTGTTTGAGTTCATTTTATACACCTATACAAAACCTGAGGCTGTGTACTCTATAAAGAAAAGAAGCTTGTTTGGCTCACAGTTAAGATTTAAGAGACAGAAACATCATCAGTTTAGCTCTAATGAAACATTTTTGGCAAATGGTATCAAAAGAATAGCAGTGGGCATAAGATAACTTCATTGTGATAACAGAAAAGGATCTAGAAAAGGAGTCTGCCTGCTTATAACTGTAACAGAAACTAACTTCATAATGTCATTAGACATTCCACAGAGATAGTGTTAATTTGTTCACAAAGCTAGATTTAAATCTGACTCCATTCTAGGAGGTCCAACACCTTAAACAAGATATGGTGGTAGTTGTCTATGGAACCAGCAACTTGGGAAATTTTTGTGAGAAAATGGAGATTTCAAAACTATTGTGTGAAATATAGTGATACCTTGTCTCAAAAATGAAAGCAAAAATCTCTATCCAGTATAGCACGAATTGTTAGAATGTCTTATTAATAAAACAAACCTTGGGCCAGGTAGTAGGGTGAATGCTGGAAGACCAGAGAAGCAGAATAAGGCACAGCTAACTCACCTGGCAAACTTCTCAGCTGATCGAGTTTCCTCAGACTGGAAGCCTATCAGTCCTCATCCAGAATGAATCTCAGCTGAACTGTGCTGCTCAAAAGCCTAAAAGCTTAACCAGCCAAAAGCTTCTAATACCTGGTTTTCACACCTTATATACATACCTTTCTGCTTTCTGATATCACTTCCTGGGAATAAAGGCTCACTTCTTGGGAATAAGGTGTGTGTCACTGTAGCAGGTCCTTTGCTGTTGTTCCCTTTGAGGATGGGGGCCAAGTAGGCACAAAGTCAAACCACACAATTCCTGGAGAATGTCCAAACAAGAAGCTCAGTTAATTCAAGAAGGGATGCCTGGGGCATACTTATATATGAGGGAACTCTTGGCAACATTCAGGAAACTTAAACATCCATCTTCATAATCCAGGAACAGCCCAACCCGGCCCAGTGGCCTCTCTATATAGTGCCGGAAGACTGGGCATGTGGTGAGGAGACTGTAATGATTCCCCTCCTTCACACACACAAGAAGAAAGGCACCCTCATAGTCAATCATTCGGTTGGGATTCCTTAACCAGGAATCCCTACAGACCCCTACAGCCCAGTCCCCAGAGCCCTGCAAATCCACCTCCCAGTAATATTTCCCGGAGATGAAGTTCCCGGATCCCCAAGAAGCCAAATAGTATCCAACAGAATCCACAGACGAATCCTTGTGGTGATGTCCGAAGCTGAATTTTCTCAAGACATTAAACAGGTTCATCTTGTAATGGAATGTGGTTATGTTTTCAAAGAAAATGTGCACCTGGATGTGCTTGAACCTTTCAGTCAGTCCAGTGATGGGTAGGGCACTGAGTTCAGGTTGCATACCCTGGGGCATGCTCAGCTGCATGGACTCACTCCTTCTGACCATGTCATCCAAACCCTGGAGCAGTACCACATAAGGCTCCTGGGACATTGCCATCAGCTCCCGATACATATCTCTTAGTTCTTTGCTCTTTTGCACCATCATGGCTTCACTCTTCCTCAGTTTCTCTAAAACACATTGGCCTTCCTTTCTCATGCACTCGATATGTTTCTCTCCCTCTTTACAGAGGAATGGATGCAGCTCCCTATACTCGGTCCTGATCATTTCTTCCCGCAGAGTCACATAGTCCATCCACAAAATTCTTGTTCTCTTCTCTGCCTCGATATTCTCTTGATTTTCTTGGATCTTCTCCCATAAAGATGCCATCTGCTTCAGAACTCTTTCCATTTGATGCTCAGCTGCTGCCTCAATGGGACAATGTCTGTGACCTCTGTGCTCAGGGGAGTTAGAGCAGAGTTGACAGAGGAAGATCCTGCTCTCAACACACAAGATCCTCTTTGTCTCCTTGTGGGTCCCACACTTATGCTCCTCAGAGCTCAGGTCCTTCATGAGGCTGGCTCGTCTGGCAATGGACACCAGCTTCTTCAGAACAACGTTGGTTCTCATTTCCTTCTGTTGGCATGGTTCCCGACACATAGGGCAGTGGACTACCTGTTGGGTGTCCTCCCAGGAAAGCTGGAGGCAGGCTCGACAGAAGCTGTGGCCACAGCTTATGGTGACTGGCTCTGTAAGGCAGCTCAGGCAGATGAAGCACGTGAGTTCTTCCTGGAAGGCTTGTGACATGTCTGACTCCATTTTCCCATGGAATAGACTCTGGTCTCAGCAGGGTCTGCTGGGGTCACAACAATGTTAGCTCAGCTCTGTGGACTGATCCTCAACGTGAGGGCGAGGAAGATCTAGCAGTCTAGGAGCCAGAAGCTATGGAAACACACTCTGTCTGGTCTAGAGGAGAAGGAACCTGACTGGCCCCTGGAGTGTGCTTATATACTCGCTAGAGACCACACCCACTCTAAGTAGCAGTAATCTGATTGGATGGAAGATGGAACTAAATCCCAGGCCAATGCCCACAAAACAATCATCCACAATAAGGTTTCCTGAGTCACACATCTTATCTGGGTGTGATAGCTCACACCTTTAATGCTAGAGCCCTAGGGAATGGGATGTTGAGGCAGCAGGAGTTTTAGTTCAAGGCCTGCACGGAATATACACTGAGAACTTGTCTTAACAACAACAACAACAAAAATAAAAATAAAAATAAAAAGAGCAATTTTACCACGATATTCGATATTTCACTCTTTCTAAATATTTTGAGATGTGCTTATATTTTCGGTTTACTTTTGCAGTGTAACAGTTAATGATATCTATCTGTGATTTTAGCAAATATCAACATTAAAAAATTCCTAATCATTCCTTGAGAATTTACTTCAACTCATTTTTACCATATTTAAGTCAACTGCAATTTCTTCAAGATTCATCCCTTTTTCTACCCAGTCCCCTTTCTGTTCTTTCCTTCTTGCATTTTTTTTAAATACATGGGGAAGCCAGGGAGGGGATAGTAGTGGCACATGCCTTTATGCTTAACAATCAGGAGGCAGAGGCAGGCATGTCTCTGAATGTTTCAGGCTACCCTGGACTACAGAGTGCATTCCAAGACAGGCTCCAAAGCTGACCAGAGAAATCCTGCCTAGAAAAAAAATAGAAAAACAAACAAACAAACAAAAAACAGTGATAAGGAAAAAAAAAAAAGATGTTTAATGAACCAAAACCCAAGTGGCTATGATTTGTCTTGTGAGGGAATTTTCTGGACTGAATCACTGGAATTAGGAAAGCCCACCTAAACACAGATGTTTTGAGATGTGAGAACTCATCTTGAATCTTAGCTGTACCTTCTGTTGGCAGCCTGTATAAAGGACATGGAAGAAGGAAAATCTTCCGTCTTTGCTATTTCTCTTCTTGCTCTTCTTCTCACTGGCAAGGTCTTCCCTTCACTGGTGTAGGACCCTACTTTTTGGGTTAACTCTTAAGAGGACTGGCAGGTAAAGGACCTTTTGTATTATTTATGTGGCAAGTCAGTTGTAGACATTGAGATATGTTTAGTATTTAGAGAGCACGAGGAATCATAATGAGTATGTTAAGATAGATTCCAGACAGTGTATAAAAGGAGGATGAGGAAGACATAAAAATTAAATGTAACTTCATGAATCCTAGACTAGTGAAGATGTCCTGTATGTAAAGTTTTTTTGAGGTTTGTAGCTAGAAATATGGTTCAGATAAGGATTATTCCAAACTGAGTTGGGAGGAATCCTACAGATGAAGTCAGGAAGTGTGATATCATTCATGGTCTGGCTTCACTGCAGCATCTTTCCAGTGTTGGAATTAAAATCCCTCCAATCGCAGGTGTTACATGATAGGAGACCAAGAGATGGAGCCTACTGTTTCCACTTAGGCAATTTCCTTTGCCTCCAAAGTCATTGCCAGATCCTGGAAAGCCTTAACCCTAGTTGATAGGATCATGGAAGCCATTTAAAAAACTGCCTTTGGGAATACCAGGGCCAAAAAGGCAGATGATTTGCTTCATTTAAGTGAGCATTTGGGGTGTGAGCTAAGCTGTTTCAGAGCTCTCTGATCTTCCTCTTTGGGGGTCTGAGGATTGGAAGTGTGGGTTGTATTTTCACTTTCCTGAATTCTCTGTTTAGCTCTATATCCCATTTTTAACTGAGTTCATTGCTTTCTTGATGTCCAGTTTTTTGAGTTCTTTACTTATTTAAGATATTATCCATCTGTAGTGTGTGTAGTTGGCAAAAATCTTTTCCTATTCTGTAAGTTGTTACTTTGTCCTTGGGATGGTGTCCTTTGCCAAACAGATGCTTTTCAATTCCATGAGGTTCCATTTATTAATTGTTGCTTTTAGGGACCGTACTCTTGGTGTTCTGTTTAGAAGTCCTTTCCCGTGTCTAGGAGTTCAAGAATATTCTCCACTTTCTCTTTGATTAGGTTCAGTATATGTGGTTTTTGGTTGATGTGTTTGATCCACATGCAGTTGACTTTTATGCAAGGTCGTAGGTATGGATCTATTTTCAGTGTTCTGTGTTTTGAGGACATTATCAATGTTTCAGAAAGAAACAATTACAGTATGATCCTAGAAAAATACAGTGGTCCACCTGTACTGGAATGCTGACATAATCCTACTTAAACCCAGATTTTTGTTGTTGTTTCTTTGTTTGTTGTTTTGTGGTTTTGTTTTGATTTTTTTTTGTTTTTTCTTTTCTTTTCTATTTTTATCTTTTTTTTTTTCAACACAGGTTTTCTCTGAATAACAGCTCTGGCTGTCCTGGAACTCACTTTGCAGACCCTACTGACCTGGAACTCACTGACATTCTCCTACCTCCCGAGAGTTGGGACTAAAGGAACATGCCACCAAATCATGGCCTAAACATAGGGTTTTTAAGTACACATGTGGATAACAGGCAAGCTGCTTGCCTGTTTTTATCAATGGCAGAGGATCAAAACCTTGACTTTAAATAATTGATCTATTCCATTGAATTTACCAGGAGATTTTTTTCTGCACCTTATTTTTTGGAACATCATTGCCTTTCCTTTATGATTTCTTACTCTTCTGATCCTTACAGAAAATATTAATCCCCAAGTAAAATGGGTCCAATATGAGTTTCTGTTTCTTCCTCATTGAAATCCTGCCTTAGATGCCAGGCACTCACTCTCCCAGCAGACTTTCATCCTCCAGCCCCAAAGCATTAAATTCTTACAGGATAATCTGTTATTTAAAAGGGTATACTATGAGAGTATATATAAAAGGGTATACTCAAATTACTTTGAGAGAGGTTAATCATGGTCGAAATTGGAAGCCTTAGGATCAGAAGTTCTAGGCCAGCATCACTTATGTGGGCCCAATTTTGAAAAGGAAAAAAATGGAAAGAGCTATTTCTCAGTTTGCAGAGTACTTGCTTAGAATGTACTAGGCCCTGGGTTCAATCTTCAGCATCACAGATAATCAGGTGTGGTGTCACATGCCTGTAATTCCAGTACTCAGGAGATACAGACAGATACTATAGGTCATACTTAATGACAGATTGAGTAGCAGACCAGCCTGGGATACAGGAGAATGTTTCTCAAATTAATAATAATAATAATTGTGGTAGTAGTAGTAGTACTAGTAGTAGTAGTAGTAGTAGTCATAGTAATCTTGAGGAACTCAGTTAGGAGTTTGAGGTTGGTATCCACCTTGCCTCTTCACTTAGAGTAGAGCACAATCTCTTAAATGTCAAACACGGTTTCTTCTTTTAGGCACGTGTTACTTTCTATGTAGTTGATGCCTATGTTTAGATTATTGATGGTTTCCTACACCAATGAGACGATAAATCAAAAGGATATAAAATTTCAGTATAGAAGTATCTAATACCATGTGGCAGGAGAGCATACTGTAGTCACCAACAGGGGATTGCAAGCAATAAAACCCGAGAATTCAAGGAGACTCTAGTAGGTAAGGCCAGTCTGAGAAATCTGCCTTTTAGAGAGCATGGTGTGGTGGGAAAGAGAAGAGAATAGGTTGGGCCAGGAAAGAAACCCTTCTCATTTGATAATACACAGACTCATTAATCAAAGTAATTATTATGAGGACCAATTACATGAAAGACTGAAGCAGGAACATCACAAATTCAAACTAAACCAGGACAACTTCATGCAACCCTGACTCAAAACCACACAACCAGACAAAAACCAAAATCCAAACAAACAAAGACCCCTGCCATAGCCCTGTGGGATTCTTGTGTCATCATTTTCTCTGTGCCCCACATCTACTTATCCCAACCCAATAGCCTGTAGAGATTGAGGGCATAATATTGTTTGAGGGTACTTGGTCCATGTTTATGCCATCCCATAAGTGCACTTTCACTATTGACTCTCACGGTATTTATCCAGAGGTTGGGTTGTGGAATGAAAACTGTAAACTAACCACTATAACCTGCCACTGAGCTCTGAAATCATCATATGGAGAAATATTCTTCCTTAGGAATGCCCGGCTTTAGCTGGGCTTGTGGAAAGCAGCTTTTCTGATCTTCAATTAGCCAGTCTACCTTTCGCTGCCGGGCTTTTACATTTTTCTCTTTTTGTAGAAGTTTTCTTTACTCTTACTCTGCTTCTGGCTGTGTGGCTGGATGGGTAGGGGGCTGCTCCCCAGCATCGTCCTCTCTTTCTTCTTTTCTCACTCCTTTCTCTTCTCTTATTCTCCTTCTATTTATTTTCTCTGACTGGCAACCGCATCTATATCTCTCCTGCCTAGCTATTGGCCATTCAGTTCTGTATTAGGGCAATCAGGTGTTTTAGACAGGCAAAGTAACACAGACTCACTGTGTTAAACAAATGCAACACACCTTTGCATCATTCAACAAATATTCCACAGCATAAACAAATGTAACATATCCTCAACTAATATTCCACAGCAGTTTTTCTCTTGTGATGGGTTCTTTATTAAATACCCAAGTCATCCCTTATATTCCTTTATTTCTTCTGAAAGTGCCATCATACCATTTATATTATTATAATATTGTAAGAATTTGAAACATTATTCGAATAGCCAGGCATTTGGTCAATATTCAGCCTGGGTAGAATATTCAATTTCAGAGACAAGGAAGAGGAAAAGGTAGTTATAAATATCAACTCATATTGTACTGGATCGGGTGGTGCAAGCTTTGAATGCCAGCACTCCTCGGGCAGAGGCAGGTGGACGTCTTTGAGTTTGAGGCCTTACATATGAGTGAGTACCAGTAAAGCCAAGAGGACATAGTGTGAGCATGTCTCAACAAAACAAACTACAAAAACTAGAAACTATGGAGTAACATTATTAGAAATGTGGGCTATGTCTCTGTACCCCCTTTTACTTTTTCTTTTATTATTTTTATGAAGAATTTTTCTATTCATTTTACATACCAACCACAGATCAGCCCTCCTCACTCTCCCCCAACCACAGCCTTCCCCCCCAAAGCACCCCTCCTTCCCACCCCCTCCATTTGAAGCTCTCCCATGGGGATTCAGCAGAGCATGGTACATTCAGTTGAGGCAGGTCCAAGGCCCTCCCCTCTGAACCAAGGAAGCAAAAGGTGTCACACCTTAGGCACATGGCTCCAAAAAGCCCAGCCATGCCCCAGGAATGGATCCTGATCCCACTACCTGGGTCCCACCCCACCCCCCAAATAGCTCAAGCTAAACAACTGTCTCCAGTAACCAGAGGCCTAGTCTAGGCCAGTGATCGCTCCACAGTGAACCCTGTTTTAGACATGCACTCAAATACAGTGTCTGTAAAGAAAGAAACAACCAATTTTTTCCATTATAATAGTATTTTATTATTTCATAGCAATAAAAGAGATAACAGTACAGTAGGAAATATTTACAAAAACACTAATGTGCTGGATTAAATGTTCTCCCTTCAAGGCCACTGGAGAAGAAAGGCTGGACAGGGTTTTGGAAGGTGCCTGGGGGGTACTTATATATGAGGGAACTCTGGGCAACATTCAGGAAACTTAAACATCCATCTTCACAATCCAGGAACAGCCCAACCCGGCCCAGTGGCCTCTCTATATAGTGCCGGAAGACTGGGCATGTGGTGAGGAGACTGTAATGATTACCCTCCTTGACACACACAAGAAGAAAGGCACCCTTATAGTCAATCATTCGGTTGGGATTCCTTAACCAGGAATCCCTACAGACCCCTACAGCCCAGTCCCCAGAGCCCTGCAAATCCACCTCCCAGTAATATTTCCCGGAGATGAAGTTCCCGGATCCCCAAGAAGCCAAATAGTATCCAACAGAATCCACAGACGAATCCTTGTGGTGATGTCCGAAGCTGAATTTTCTCAAGACATTAAACAGGTTCATCTTGTAATGGAATGTGGTTATGTTTTCAAAGAAAATGTGCACCTGGATGTGCTTGAACCTTTCAGTCAGTCCAGTGATGGGTAGGGCACTGAGTTCAGGTTGCATACCCTGGGGCATGCTCAGCTGCATGGACTCACTCCTTCTGACCATGTCATCCAAACCCTGGAGCAGTACCACATATGGCTCCTGGGACATTGCCATCAGCTCCCGATACATATCTCTTAGTTCTTTGCTCTTTTGCACCATCATGGCTTCACTCTTCCTCAGTTTCTCTAAAACACATTGGCCTTCCTTTCTCATGCACTCGATATGTTTCTCTCCCTCTTTACAGAGGAATGGATGCAGCTCCCTATACTCGGTCCTGATCATTTCTTCCCGCAGAGTCACATAGTCCATCCACAAAGTTCTTGTTCTCTTCTCTGCCTCGATAGTCTCTTGATTTTCTTGGATCTTCTCCCATAAAGATGCCATCTGCTTCAGAACTCTTTCCATTTGATGCTCAGCTGCTGCCTCAATGGGACAATGTCTGTGACCTCTGTGCTCAGGGGAGTTAGAGCAGAGTTGACAGAGGAAGATCCTGCTCTCAACACACAAGATCCTCTTTGTCTCCTTGTGGGTCCCACACTTATGCTCCTCAGAGCTCAGGTCCTTCATGAGGCTGGCTCGTCTGGCAATGGACACCAGCTTCTTCAGAACAACGTTGGTTCTCATTTCCTTCTGTTGGCATGGTTCCCGACACATAGGGCAGTGGACTACCAGTTCGGTGTCCTCCCAGGAAAGCTGGAGGCAGGCTCGACAGAAGCTGTGGCCACAGCTTATGGTGACTGGCTCTGTAAGGCAGCTCAGGCAGATGAAGCACGTGAGTTCTTCCTGGAAGGCTTGTGATATGTCTGACTCCATTTTCCCACGGAATAGACTCTGGTCTCAGCAGGGTCTGCTGGGGTCACAACAATGTTAGCTCAGCTCTGTGGAGTGATCCTCAACGTGAGGGCGAGGAGGATCTAGCAGTCTAGGAGCCAGAAGCTATGGAAACACACTCTGTCTGGTCTAGAGGAGAAGGAACCTGACTGGCCCCTGGAGTGTGCTTATATACTCGCTAGAGACCACACCCACTCTAAGTAGCAGTAATCTGATTGGATGGAAGATGGAACTAAATCCCAGGCCAATGCCCACAAAACAATCATCCACAATAAGGTTTCCTGAGTCACACATCTTATCTGGGTGTGATAGCTCACACCTTTAATGCTAGAGCCCTAGGGAATGGGATGTTGAGGCAGCAGGAGTTTTAGTTCAAGGCCTGCACGGAATATACACTGAGAACTTGTCTTAACAACAACAACAACAAAAATAAAAATAAAAATAAAAAGAGCAATTTTACCACGATATTCGATATTTCACTCTTTCTAAATATTTTGAGATGTGCTTATATTTTCGGTTTACTTTTGCAGTGTAACAGTTAATGATATCTATCTGTGATTTTAGCAAATATCAACATTAAAAAATTCCTAATCATTCCTTGAGAATTTACTTCAACTCATTTTTACCATATTTAAGTCAACTGCAATTTCTTCAAGATTCATCCCTTTTTCTACACAGTCCCCTTTCTGTTCTTTCCTTCTTGCATTTTTTTTAAATACATGGGGAAGCCAGGGAGGGGATAGTAGTGGCACATGCCTTTATGCTTAACAATCAGGAGGCAGAGGCAGGCATGTCTCTGAATGTTTCAGGCTACCCTGGACTACAGAGTGCATTCCAAGACAGGCTCCAAAGCTGACCAGAGAAATCCTGCCTAGAAAAAAAATAGAAAAACAAACAAACAAACAAAAAACAGTGATAAGGAAAAAAAAAAAGATGTTTAATGAACCAAAACCCAAGTGGCTATGATTTGTCTTGTGAGGGAATTTTCTGGACTGAATCACTGGAATTAGGAAAGCCCACCTAAACACAGATGTTTTGAGATGTGAGAACTCATCTTGAATCTTAGCTGTACCTTCTGTTGGCAGCCTGTATAAAGGACATGGAAGAAGGAAAATCTTCCGTCTTTGCTATTTCTCTTCTTGCTCTTCTTCTCACTGGCAAGGTCTTCCCTTCACTGGTGTAGGACCCTACTTTTTGGGTTAACTCTTAAGAGGACTGGCAGGTAAAGGACCTTTTGTATTATTTATGTGGCAAGTCAGTTGTAGACATTGAGATATGTTTAGTATTTAGAGAGCACGAGGAATCATAATGAGTATGTTAAGATAGATTCCAGACAGTGTATAAAAGGAGGATGAGGAAGACATAAAAATTAAATGTAACTTCATGAATCCTAGACTAGTGAAGATGTCCTGTATGTAAAGTTTTTTTGAGGTTTGTAGCTAGAAATATGGTTCAGATAAGGATTATTCCAAACTGAGTTGGGAGGAATCCTACAGATGAAGTCAGGAAGTGTGATATCATTCATGGTCTGGCTTCACTGCAGCATCTTTCCAGTGTTGGAATTAAAATCCCTCCAATCGCAGGTGTTACATGATAGGAGACCAAGAGATGGAGCCTACTGTTTCCACTTAGGCAATTTCCTTTGCCTCCAAAGTCATTGCCAGATCCTGGAAAGCCTTAACCCTAGTTGATAGGATCATGGAAGCCATTTAAAAAACTGCCTTTTGGAATACCAGGGCCAAAAAGGCAGATGATTTGCTTCATTTAAGTGAGCATTTGGGGTGTGAGCTAAGCTGTTTCAGAGCTCTCTGATCTTCCTCTTTGGGGGTCTGAGGATTGGAAGTGTGGGTTGTATTTTCACTTTCCTGAATTCTCTGTTTAGCTCTATATCCCATTTTTAACTGAGTTCATTGCTTTCTTGATGTCCAGTTTTTTGAGTTCTTTACTTATTTAAGATATTATCCATCTGTAGTGTGTGTAGTTGGCAAAAATCTTTTCCTATTCTGTAAGTTGTTACTTTTTCCTTGGGATGGTGTCCTTTGCCAAACAGATGCTTTTCAATTCCATGAGGTTCCATTTATTAATTGTTGCTTTTAGGGACCGTACTCTTGGTGTTCTGTTTAGAAGTCCTTTCCCGTGTCTAGGAGTTCAAGAATATTCTCCACTTTCTCTTTGATTAGGTTCAGTATATGTGGTTTTTGGTTGATGTGTTTGATCCACATGCAGTTGACTTTTATGCAAGGTCGTAGGTATGGATCTATTTTCAGTGTTCTGTGTTTTGAGGACATTATCAATGTTTCAGAAAGAAACAATTACAGTATGATCCTAGAAAAATACAGTGGTCCACCTGTACTGGAATGCTGACATAATCCTACTTAAACCCAGATTTTTGTTGTTGTTTCTTTGTTTGTTGTTTTGTGGTTTTGTTTTGATTTTTTTTGTTTTTTCTTTTCTTTTCTATTTTTATCTTTTTTTTTTTCAACACAGGTTTTCTCTGAATAACAGCTCTGGCTGTCCTGGAACTCACTTTGCAGACCCTACTGACCTGGAACTCACTGACATTCTCCTACCTCCCGAGAGTTGGGACTAAAGGAACATGCCACCAAATCATGGCCTAAACATAGGGTTTTTAAGTACACATGTGGATAACAGGCAAGCTGCTTGCCTGTTTTTATCAATGGCAGAGGATCAAAACCTTGACTTTAAATAATTGATCTATTCCATTGAGTTTACCAGGAGATTTTTTTCTGCACCTTATTTTTTGGAACATCATTGCCTTTCCTTTATGATTTCTTACTCTTCTGATCCTTACAGAAAATATTAATCCCCAAGTAAAATGGGTCCAATATGAGTTTCTGTTTCTTCCTCATTGAAATCCTGCCTTAGATGCCAGGCACTCACTCTCCCAGCAGACTTTCATCCTCCAGCCCCAAAGCATTAAATTCTTACAGGATAATCTGTTGTTTAAAAGGGTATACTATGAGAGTATATATAAAAGGGTATACTGAAATTACTTTGAGAGAGCTTAATCATGGTGGAAATTGGAAGCCTTAGGATCAGAAGTTCTAGGCCAGCATCACTTAAAAACTTGATTCCTAAATCACCAATATTATGTGGGCCCAATTTTCAAAAGGAAAAAAATGGAAAGAGCTATTTCTCAGTTTGCAGAGTACTTGCTTAGAATGTACTAGGCCCTGGGTTCCATCTTCAGCATCACAGATAATCAGGTGTGGTGTCACATGCCTGTAATTCCAGTACTCAGGAGATACAGACAGATACTATAGGTCATACTTAATGACAGATTGAGTAGCAGACCAGCCTGGGATACAGGAGAATGTTTCTCAAATTAATAATAATAATAATTGTGGTAGTAGTAGTAGTACTAGTAGTAGTAGTAGTAGTAGTAGTAGTAGTAGTAGTAGTAGTCACAGTAATCTTGAGGAACTCAGTTAGGAGTTTGAGGTTGGTATCCACCTTGCCTCTTCACTTAGAGTAGAGCACAATCTCTTAAATGTCAAACACGGTTTCTTCTTTTAGGCACGTGTTACTTTCTATGTAGTTGATGCCTATGTTTAGATTATTGATGGTTTCCTACACCAATGAGACGATAAATCAAAAGGAAATAAAAATTCAGTATAGAAGTATCTAATACCATGTGGCAGGAGAGCGTACTGTAGTCACCAACAGGGGATTGCAAGCAATAAAACCTGAGAATTCAAGGAGACTCTAGTAGGTAAGGCCAGTCTGAGAAATCTGCCTTCTAGAGAGCATGGTGTGGTGGGAAAGAGAAGAGAATAGGTTGGGCCAGGAAAGAAACCCTTCTCATTTGATAATACACAGACTCATTAATCAAAGTAATTATTATGAGGACCGATTACATGAAAGACTGAAGCAGGAACATCACAAATTCAAACTAAACCGGGACAACTTCATGCAACCCTGACTCAAAACCACACAACCAGACAAAAACCAAAATCCAAACAAACAAAGACCCCTGCCATAGCCCTGTGGGATTCTTGTGTCATCATTTTCTCTGTGCCCCACATCTACTTATCCCAACCCAATAGCCTGTAGAGATTGAGGGCATAATATTGTTTGAGGGTACTTGGTCCATGTTTATGCCATCCCCCCATAAGTGCACTTTCACTATTGACTCTCACGGTATTTATCCAGAGGTTGGGTTGTGGAATGAAAACTGTAAACTAACCACTATAACCTGCCACTGAGCTCTGAAATCATCATATGGAGAAATATTCTTCCTTAGGAATGCCCGGCCTTAGCTGGGCTTGTGGAAAGCAGCTTTTCTGATCTTCAGTTAGCCAGTCTACCTTTCACTGCTGGGCTTTTACATTTTTCTCTTTTTGTAGAAGTTTTCTTTACCTCTTACTCTGCTTCTGGCTGTGTGGCTGGATGGGTAGGGGGCTGCTCCCCAGCATCGTCCTCTCTTTCTTCTTTTCTCACTCCTTTCTCTTCTCTTATTCTCCTTCTATTTATTTTCTCTGACTGGCAACCGCATCTATATCTCTCCTGCCTAGCTATTGGCCATTCAGTTCTGTATTAGGGCAATCAGGTGTTTTAGACAGGCAAAGTAACACAGACTCACTGTGTTAAACAAATGCAACACACCTTTGCATCATTCAACAAATATTCCACAGCATAAACAAATGTAACATATCCTCAACTAATATTCCACAGCAGTTTTTCCCTTGTGACGGGTTCTTTATTAAATACCCAAGTCATCCATTATATTCCTTTATTTCTTCTGAAAGTGCCATCATACCATTTATATTATTATACTATTGTAAGAATTTGAAACATTATTCGAATAGCCAGGCATTTGGTCAATATTCAGCCTGGGTCAAATATTCAATTTCAGAGACAAGGAAGAGGAAAAGGTAGTTATAAATATCAACTCATATTGTACTGGATCGGGTGGTGCAAGCTTTGAATGCCAGCACTCCTCGGGCAGAGGCAGGTGGACGTCTTTGAGTTTGAGGCCTTACATATGAGTGAGTACCAGTAAAGCCAAGAGGACATAGTGTGAGCATGTCTCAACAAAACAAACTACAAAAACTAGAAACTATGGAGTAACATTATTAGAAATGTGGGCTATGTCTCTGTACCCCCTTTTACTTTTTCTTTTATTATTTTTATGAAGAATTTTTCTATTCATTTTACATTCCAACCACAGATCAGCCCTCCTCACTCTCCCCCAACCACAGCCTTTCCCCCCAAAGCACCCCTCCTTCCCACCCCCTCCATTTGAAGCTCTCCCATGGGGATTCAGCAGAGCATGGTACATTCAGTTGAGGCAGGTCCAAGGCCCTCCCCTCTGAACCAAGGAAGCAAAAGGTGTCACACCTTAGGCACATGGCTCCAAAAAGCCCAGCCATGCCCCAGGAATGGATCCTGATCCCACTACCTGGGTCCCACCCCACCCCCCAAATAGCTCAAGCTAAACAACTGTCTCCAGTAACCAGAGGCCTAGTCTAGGCCAGTGATCGCTCCACAGTGAACCCTGTTTTAGACATGCACTCAAATACAGTGTCTGTAAAGAAAGAAACAACCAATTTTTTCCATTATAATAGTATTTTATTATTTCATAGCAATAAAAGAGATAACAGTACAGTAGGAAATATTTACAAAAACACTAATGTGCTGGATTAAAGGTTCTCCCTTCAAGGCCACTGGAGAAGAAAGGCTGGACAGGGTTTTGGAAGGTGCCTGGGGGGTACTTATATATGAGGGAACTCTGGGCAACATTCAGGAAACTTAAACATCCATCTTCACAATCCAGGAACACCCCAACCCGGCCCAGTGGCCTCTCTATATAGTGCCGGAAGACTGGGCATGTGGTGAGGAGACTGTAATGATTCCCCTCCTTGACACACACAAGAAGAAAGGCACCCTCATAGTCAATCATTCGGTTGGGATTCCTTAACCAGGAATCCCTACAGACCCCTACAGCCCAGTCCCCAGAGCCCTGCAAATCCACCTCCCAGTAATATTTCCCGGAGATGAAGTTCCCGGATCCCCAAGAAGCCAAATAGTATCCAACAGAATCCACAGACGAATCCTTGTGGTGATGTCCGAAGCTGAATTTTCTCAAGACATTAAACAGGTTCATCTTGTAATGGAATGTGGTTATGTTTTCAAAGAAAATGTGCACCTGGATGTGCTTGAACCTTTCAGTCAGTCCAGTGATGGGTAGGGCACTGAGTTCAGGTTGCATACCCTGGGGCATGCTCAGCTGCATGGACTCACTCCTTCTGACCATGTCATCCAAACCCTGGAGCAGTACCACATATGGCTCCTGGGACATTGCCATCAGCTCCCGATACATATCTCTTAGTTCTTTGCTCTTTTGCACCATCATGGCTTCACTCTTCCTCAGTTTCTCTAAAACACATTGGCCTTCCTTTCTCATGCACTCGATATGTTTCTCTCCCTCTTTACAGAGGAATGGATGCAGCTCCCTATACTCGGTCCTGATCATTTCTTCCCGCAGAGTCACATAGTCCATCCACAAAATTCTTGTTCTCTTCTCTGCCTCGATATTCTCTTGATTTTCTTGGATCTTCTCCCATAAAGATGCCATCTGCTTCAGAACTCTTTCCATTTGATGCTCAGCTGCTGCCTCAATGGGACAATGTCTGTGACCTCTGTGCTCAGGGGAGTTAGAGCAGAGTTGACAGAGGAAGATCCTGCTCTCAACACACAAGATCCTCTTTGTCTCCTTGTGGGTCCCACACTTATGCTCCTCAGAGCTCAGGTCCTTCATGAGGCTGGCTCGTCTGGCAATGGACACCAGCTTCTTCAGAACAACGTTGGTTCTCATTTCCTTCTGTTGGCATGGTTCCCGACACATAGGGCAGTGGACTACCAGTTGGGTGTCCTCCCAGGAAAGCTGGAGGCAGGCTCGACAGAAGCTGTGGCCACAGCTTATGGTGACTGGCTCTGTAAGGCAGCTCAGGCAGATGAAGCACGTGAGTTCTTCCTGGAAGGCTTGTGACATGTCTGACTCCATTTTCCCACGGAATAGACTCTGGTCTCAGCAGGGTCTGCTGGGGTCACAACAATGTTAGCTCAGCTCTGTGGACTGATCCTCAACGTGAGGGCGAGGAAGATCTAGCAGTCTAGGAGCCAGAAGCTATGGAAACACACTCTGTCTGGTCTAGAGGAGAAGGAACCTGACTGGCCCCTGGAGTGTGCTTATATACTCGCTAGAGACCACACCCACTCTAAGGAGCAGTAATCTGATTGGATGGAAGATGGAACTAAATCCCAGGCCAATGCCCACAAAACAATCATCCACAATAAGGTTTCCTGAGTCACACATCTTATCTGGGTGTGATAGCTCACACCTTTAATGCTAGAGCCCTAGGGAATGGGATGTTGAGGCAGCAAGAGTTTTAGTTCAAGGCCTGCCCGGAATATACACTGAGAACTTGTCTTAACAACAACAACAAAAACAAAATAAAAATAAAAAGAGCAATTTTTACCACGATATTCGATATTTCACTCTTTCTAAATATTTTGAGATGTGCTTATATTTTCGGTTTACCTTTTGCAGTGTAACAGTTAATGATATCTCTCTGTGATTTTAGCAAATATCAACATTAAAAAATTCCTAATCATTCCTTGAGAATTTACTTCAACTCATTTTTACCATATTTAAGTCAACTGCAATTTCTTCAAGATTCATCCCTTTTTCTACCCAGTCCCCTTTCTGTTCTTTCCTTCTTGCATTTTTTTTTAAATACATGGGGAAGCCAGGGAGTGGATAGTAGTGGCACATGCCTTTATGCTTAACAATCAGGAGGCAGAGGCAGGCATGTCTCTGAATGTTTCAGGCTACCCTGGACTACAGAGTGCATTCCAAGACAGGCTCCAAAGCTGACCAGAGAAATCCTGCCTAGAAAAAAAATAGAAAAACAAACCAAAAACCGTGATAAGGGAAAAAAAAAAGATGTTTAATGAACCAAAACCCAAGTGGCTATGATTTGTCTTGTGAGGGAATTTTCTGGACTGAATCACTGGAATTAGGAAAGCCCACCTAAACTCAGATGTTTTGAGATGTGAGAATTCATCTTGAATCTTAGCTGTACCTTCTGTTGGCAGCCTATATAAAGGACATGGAAGAAGGAAACTCTTCCGTCTTTGCTATTTCTCTTCTTGCTCTTCTTCTCACTGGCAAGGTCTTCCCTTCACTGGTGTAGGACCCTACTTTTTGGGTTAACTCTTAAGAGGACTGGCAGGTAAAGGACCTTTTGTATTATTTATGTGGCAAGTCAGTTGTAGACATTGAGATATGTTTAGTATTTAGAGAGCACAAGGAATCATAATGAGTATGTTAAGATAGATTCCAGACAGTGTATAAAAGGAGGATGAGGAAGACATAAAAATTAAATGTAACTTCATGAATCCTAGACTAGTGAAGATGTCCTGTATGTAAAGATTTTTTGAGGTTTGTAGCTAGAAATATGGTTCAGATAAGGATTATTCCAAACTGAGTTGGGAGGAATCCTACAGATGAAGTCAGGAAGTGTGATATCATTCATGGTCTGGCTTCACTGCAGCATCTTTCCAGTGTTGGAATTAAAATCCCTCCAATCGCAGGTGTTACATGATAGGAGACCAAGAGATGGAGCCTACTGTTTCCACTTAGGCAATTTCCTTTGCCTCCAAAGTCATTGCCAGATCCTGGAAAGCCTTAACCCTAGTTGATAGGATCATGGAAGCCATTTAGAAACTGCCTTTGAGAATACCAGGGCCAAAAAGGCAGATGATTTGCTTCACTTAAGTGAGCATTTGGGGTGTGAGCTAAGCTGTTTCAGAGCTCTCTGATCTTCCTCTTTGGGGGTCTGAGGATTGGAAGTGTGGGTTGTATTTTCACTTTCCTGAATTCTCTGTTTAGCTCTATATCCCATTTTTAACTGAGTTCATTGCTTTCTTGATGTCCAGTTTTTTGAGTTCTTTACTTATTTAAGATATTATCCATCTGTAGTGTGTGTAGTTGGCAAAAATCTTTTCCTATTCTGTAAGTTGTTACTTTGTCCTTGGGATGGTGTCCTTTGCCAAACAGATGCTTTTCAATTCCATGAGGTTCCATTTATTAATTGTTGCTTTTAGGGACCGTACTCTTGGTGTTCTGTTTAGAAGTCCTTTCCCGTGTCTAGGAGTTCAAGAATATTCTCCATTTTCTCTTTGATTAGGTTCAGTATATGTGGTTTTTGGTTGATGTGTTTGATCCACATGCAGTTGACTTTTATGCAAGGTCATAGGTATGGATCTATTTTCAGTGTTCTGTGTTTTGAGGACATTATCAATGTTTCAGAAAGAAACAATTACAGTATGATCCTAGAAAAATACAGTGGTCCACCTGTACTGGAATGCTGACATAATCCTACTTAAACCCAGATTTTTGTTGTTGTTTGTTTGTTTGTTGTTTTGTGGTTTTGTTTTGATTTTTTTTTTGTTTTTTCTTTTCTATTTTTCACTTTTTTTTTTTTCAACACAGGTTTTCTCTGAATAACAGCTTTGGCTGTCCTGGAACTCACTTTGCAGACCCTACTGACCTAGAACTCACTGACATTCTCCTACCTCCCGAGAGTTGGGACTAAAGGAACATGCCACCAAATCATGGCCTAAACATAGGGTTTTTATGTACACATGTGGATAACAGGCAAGCTGCTTGCCTGTTTTTATCAATGGCAGAGGATCAAAACCTTGACTTTGAATAATTGATCTCTTCCATTGAGTTTACCAGGAGATTTTTTTCTGCATCTTATTTTTTGGAACATCATTGCCTTTCCTTTATGATTTCTTACTCTTCTGATCCTTACAGAAAATATTAATCCCCAAGTAAAATGGGTCCAATATGAGTTTCTGTTTCTTCCTCATTGAAATCCTGCCTTAGATGCTAGGCACTCACTCTCCCAGCAGACTTTCATCCTCCAGCCCCAAAGCATTAAATTCTTACAGGATAATCTGTTATTTAAAAGGGTATACTATGAGAGTATATATAAAAGGGTATACTCAAATTACTTTGAGAGAGGTTAATCATGGTGGAAATTGGAAGCCTTAGGATCAGAAGTTCTAGGCCAGCATCACTTATGTGGGCCCAATTTTGAAAAGGAAAAAAATGGAAAGAGCTATTTCTCAGTTTGCAGAGTACTTGCTTAGAATGTACTAGGCCCTGGGTTCAATCTTCAGCATCACAGATAATCAGGTGTGGTGTCACATGCCTGTAATTCCAGTACTCAGGAGATACAGACAGATACTATAGGTCATACTTAATGACAGATTGAGTAGCAGACCAGCCTGGGATACAGGAGAATGTTTCTCAAATTAATAATAATAATAATTGTGGTAGTAGTAGTAGTACTAGTAGTAGTAGTAGTAGTAGTCATAGTAATCTTGAGGAACTCAGTTAGGAGTTTGAGGTTGGTATCCACCTTGCCTCTTCACTTAGAGTAGAGCACAATCTCTTAAATGTCAAACACGGTTTCTTCTTTTAGGCACGTGTTACTTTCTATGTAGTTGATGCCTATGTTTAGATTATTGATGGTTTCCTACACCAATGAGACGATAAATCAAAAGCATATAAAAATTCAGTATAGAAGTATCTAATACCATGTGGCAGGAGAGCATACTGTAGTCACCAACAGGGGATTGCAAGCAATAAAACCCGAGAATTCAAGGAGACTCTAGTAGGTAAGGACAGTCTGAGAAATCTGCCTTCTAGAGAGCATGGTGTGGTGGGAAAGAGAAGAGAATAGGTTGGGCCAGGAAAGAAACCCTTCTCATTTGATAATACACAGACTCATTAATCAAAGTAATTATTATGAGGACCAATTACATGAAAGACTGAAGCAGGAACATCACAAATTCAAACTAAACCAGGACAACTTCATGCAACCCTGACTCAAAACCACACAACCAGACAAAAACCAAAATCCAAACAAACAAAGACCCCTGCCATAGCCCTGTGGGATTCTTGTGTCATCATTTTCTCTGTGCCCCACATCTACTTATCCCAACCAAATAGCCTGTTGAGATTGAGGGCATAATATTGTTTGAGGGTACTTGGTCCATGTTTATGCCATCCCATAAGTGCACTTTCACTATTGACTCTCACGGTATTTATCCAGAGGTTGGGTTGTGGAATGAAAACTGTAAACTAACCACTATAACCTGCCACTGAGCTCTGAAATCATCATATGGAGAAATATTCTTCCTTAGGAATGCCCGGCTTTAGCTGGGCTTGTGGAAAGCAGCTTTTCTGATCTTCAGTTAGCCAGTCTACCTTTCGCTGCCGGGCTTTTACATTTTTCTCTTTTTGTAGAAGTTTTCTTTACTCTTACTCTGCTTCTGGCTGTGTGGCTGGATGGGTAGGGGGCTGCTCCCCAGCATCGTCCTCTCTTTCTTCTTTTCTCACTCCTTTCTCTTCTCTTATTCTCCTTCTATTTATTTTCTCTGACTGGCAACCGCATCTATATCTCTCCTGCCTAGCTATTGGCCATTCAGTTCTGTATTAGGGCAATCAGGTGTTTTAGACAGGCAAAGTAACACAGACTCACTGTGTTAAACAAATGCAACACACCTTTGCATCATTCAACAAATATTCCACAGCATAAACAAATGTAACATATCCTCAACTAATATTCCACAGCAGTTTTTCTCTTGTGATGGGTTCTTTATTAAATACCCAAGTCATCCATTATATTCCTTTATTTCTTCTGAAAGTGCCATCATACCATTTATATTATTATAATATTGTAAGAATTTGAAACATTATTCGAATAGCCAGGCATTTGGTCAATATTCAGCCTGGGTCGAATATTCAATTTCAGAGAAAAGGAAGAAAAAAAGGTAGTTATCAATATCAACTCATATTGTACTGGATCGGGTGGTGCAAGCTTTGAATGCCAGCGCTCCTCGGGCAGAGGCAGGTGGAGGTCTTTGAGTTTGAGGCCTTACATATGAGTGAGTACCAGTAAAGCCAAGAGGACATAGTGTGAGCATGTCTCAACAAAACAAACTACAAAAACTAGAAACTATGGAGTAACACTATTAGAAATGTGGGCTATGTCTCTGTACCCCCTTTTACTTTTTCTTTTATTATTTTTATGAAGAATTTTTCTACTCATTTTATATACCAACCACAGATCAGCCCTCCTCACTCTCCCCCAACCACAGCCTTCCCCCCCAAAGCACCCCTCCTTCCCACCCCCTCCATTTGAAGCTCTCCCATGGGGATTCAGCAGAGCATGGTACATTCAGTTGAGGCAGGTCCAAGGCCCTCCCCTCTGAACCAAGGAAGCAAACGGTGTCACACCTTAGGCACATGGCTCCAAAAAGCCCACCCATGCCCCAGGAATGGATCCTGATCCCACTACCTGGGTCCCACCCCACCCCCCAAATAGCTCAAGCTAAACAACTGTCTCCAGTAACCAGAGGCCTAGTCTAGGCCAGTGATCGCTCCACAGTGAACCCTGTTTTAGACATGCACTCAAATACAGTGTCTGTAAAGAAAGAAACAACCAATTTTTTCCATTATAATAGTATTTTATTATTTCATAGCAATAAAAGAGATAACAGTACAGTAGGAAATATTTACAAAAACACTAATGTGCTGGATTAAAGGTTCTCCCTTCAAGGCCACTGGAGAAGAAAGGCTGGACAGGGTTTTGGAAGGTGCCTGGGGGGTACTTATATATGAGGGAACTCTGGGCAACATTCAGGAAACTTAAACATCCATCTTCACAATCCAGGAACACCCCAACCCGGCCCAGTGGCCTCTCTATATAGTGCCGGAAGACTGGGCATGTGGTGAGGAGACTGTAATGATTACCCTCCTTGACACACACAAGAAGAAAGGCACCCTCATAGTCAATCATTCGGTTGGGATTCCTTAACCAGGAATCCCTACAGACCCCTACAGCCCAGTCCCCAGAGCCCTGCAAATCCACCTCCCAGTAATATTTCCCGGAGATGAAGTTCCCGGATCCCCAAGAAGCCAAATAGTATCCAACAGAATCCACAGACGAATCCTTGTGGTGATGTCCGAAGCTGAATTTTCTCAAGACATTAAACAGGTTCATCTTGTAATGGAATGTGGTTATATTTTCAAAGAAAATGTGCACCTGGATGTGCTTGAACCTTTCAGTCAGTCCAGTGATGGGTAGGGCACTGAGTTCAGGTTGCATACCCTGGGGCATGCTCAGCTGCATGGACTCACTCCTTCTGACCATGTCATCCAAACCCTGGAGCAGTACCACATATGGCTCCTGGGACATTGCCATCAGCTCCCGATACATATCTCTTAGTTCTTTGCTCTTTTGCACCATCATGGCTTCACTCTTCCTCAGTTTCTCTAAAACACATTGGCCTTCCTTTCTCATGCACTCGATATGTTTCTCTCCCTCTTTACAGAGGAATGGATGCAGCTCCCTATACTCGGTCCTGATCATTTCTTCCCGCAGAGTCACATAGTCCATCCACAAAATTCTTGTTCTCTTCTCTGCCTCGATATTCTCTTGATTTTCTTGGATCTTCTCCCATAAAGATGCCATCTGCTTCAGAACTCTTTCCATTTGATGCTCAGCTGCTGCCTCAATGGGACAATGTCTGTGACCTCTGTGCTCAGGGGAGTTAGAGCAGAGTTGACAGAGGAAGATCCTGCTCTCAACACACAAGATCCTCTTTGTCTCCTTGTGGGTCCCACACTTATGCTCCTCAGAGCTCAGGTCCTTCATGAGGCTGGCTCGTCTGGCAATGGACACCAGCTTCTTCAGAACAACGTTGGTTCTCATTTCCTTCTGTTGGCATGGTTCCCGACACATAGGGCAGTGGACTACCAGTTGGGTGTCCTCCCAGGAAAGCTGGAGGCAGGCTCGACAGAAGCTGTGGCCACAGCTTATGGTGACTGGCTCTGTAAGGCAGCTCAGGCAGATGAAGCACGTGAGTTCTTCCTGGAAGGCTTGTGACATGTCTGACTCCATTTTCCCACGGAATAGACTCTGGTCTCAGCAGGGTCTGCTGGGGTCACAACAATGTTAGCTCAGCTCTGTGGACTGATCCTCAACGTGAGGGCGAGGAAGATCTAGCAGTCTAGGAGCCAGAAGCTATGGAAACACACCCTGTCTGGTCTAGAGGAGAAGGAACCTGACTGGCCCCTGGAGTGTGCTTATATACTCGCTAGAGACCACACCCACTCTAAGTAGCAGTAATCTGATTGGATGGAAGATGGAACTAAATCCCAGGCCAATGCCCACAAAACAATCATCCACAATAAGGTTTCCTGAGTCACACATCTTATCTGGGTGTGATAGCTCACACCTTTAATGCTAGAGCCCTAGGGAATGGGATGTTGAGGCAGCAAGAGTTTTAGTTCAAGGCCTGCCCGGAATATACACTGAGAACTTGTCTTAACAACAACAACAAAAACAAAATAAAAATAAAAAGAGCAATTTTTACCATGATATTCGATATTTCACTCTTTCTAAATATTTTGAGATGTGCTTATATTTTCGGTTTACCTTTTGCAGTGTAACAGTTAATGATATCTCTCTGTGATTTTAGCAAATATCAACATTAAAAAATTCCTA
This sequence comes from Peromyscus eremicus, assembly GCF_949786415.1. Lineage (NCBI taxonomy): Eukaryota > Metazoa > Chordata > Mammalia > Rodentia > Cricetidae > Peromyscus > Peromyscus eremicus. The sequence goes on along the minus strand of NC_081428.1, from coordinate 47,472,428 downwards.
ATCATTCCTTGAGAATTTACTTCAACTCATTTTTACCATATTTAAGTCAACTGCAATTTCTTCAAGATTCATCCCTTTTTCTACCCAGTCCCCTTTCTGTTCTTTCCTTCTTACATTTTTTTTAAATACATGGGGAAGCCAGGGAGTGGATAGTAGTGGCACATGCCTTTATGCTTAACAATCAGGAGCCAGAGGCAGGCATGTCTCTGAATGTTTCAGGCTACCCTGGACTACAGAGTGCATTCCAAGACAGGCTCCAAAGCTGACCAGAGAAATCCTGCCTAGAAAAAAAATAGAAAAACAAACCAAAAACAGTGATAAGGGAAAAAAAAAAAGATGTTTAATGAACCAAAACCCAAGTGGCTATGATTTGTCTTGTGAGGGAATTTTCTGGACTGAATCACTGGAATTAGGAAAGCCCACCTAAACTCAGATGTTTTGAGATGTGAGAACTCATCTTGAATCTTAGCTGTACCTTCTGTTGGCAGCCTGTATAAAGGACATGGAAGAAGGAAACTCTTCCGTCTTTGCTATTTCTCTTCTTGCTCTTCTTCTCACTGGCAAGGTCATCCCTTCACTGGTGTAGGACCCTACTTTTTGGGTTAACTATTAAGAGGACTGGCAGGTAAAGGACCTTTTGTATTATTTATGTGGCAAGTCAGTTGTAGACATTGAGATATGTTTAGTATTTAGAGAGCACGAGGAATCATAATGAGTATGTTAAGATAGATTCCAGACAGTGTATAAAAGGAGGATGAGGAAGACATAAAAATTAAATGTAACTTCATGAATCCTAGACTAGTGAAGATGTCCTGTATGTAAAGATTTTTTGAGGTTTGTAGCTAGAAATATGGTTCAGATAAGGATTATTCCAAACTGAGTTGGGAGGAATCCTACAGATGAAGTCAGGAAGTGTGATATCATTCATGGTCTGGCTTCACTGCAGCATCTTTCCAGTGTTGGAATTAAAATCCCTCCAATCGCAGGTGTTACATGATAGGAGACCAAGAGATGGAGCCTACTGTTTCCACTTAGGCAATTTCCTTTGCCTCCAAAGTCATTGCCAGATCCTGGAAAGCCTTAACCCTAGTTGATAGGATCATGGAAGCCATTTAGAAACTGCCTTTGAGAATACCAGGGCCAAAAAGGCAGATGATTTGCTTCACTTAAGTGAGCATTTGGGGTGTGAGCTAAGCTGTTTCAGAGCTCTCTGATCTTCCTCTTTGGGGGTCTGAGGATTGGAAGTGTGGGTTGTATTTTCACTTTCCTGAATTCTCTGTTTAGCTCTATATTCCATTTTTAACTGAGTTCATTGCTTTCTTGATGTCCAGTTTTTTGAGTTCTTTACTTATTTAAGATATTATCCATCTGTAGTGTGTGTAGTTGGCAAAAATCTTTTCCTATTCTGTAAGTTGTTACTTTGTCCTTGGGATGGTGTCCTTTGCCAAACAGATGCTTTTCAATTCCATGAGGTTCCATTTATTAATTGTTGCTTTTAGGGACCGTACTCTTGGTGTTCTGTTTAGAAGTCCTTTCCCGTGTCTAGGAGTTCAAGAATATTCTCCATTTTCTCTTTGATTAGGTTCAGTATATGTGGTTTTTGGTTGATGTGTTTGATCCACATGCAGTTGACTTTTATGCAAGGTCATAGGTATGGATCTATTTTCAGTGTTCTGTGTTTTGAGGACATTATCAATGTTTCAGAAAGAAACAATTACAGTATGATCCTAGAAAAATACAGTGGTCCACCTGTACTGGAATGCTGACATAATCCTACTTAAACCCAGATTTTTGTTGTTGTTTGTTTGTTTGTTGTTTTGTGGTTTTGTTTTGATTTTTTTTGTTTTTTCTTTTCTATTTTTCTCTTTTTTTTTTTTTCAACACAGGTTTTCTCTGAATAACAGCTTTGGCTGTCCTGGAACTCACTTTGCAGACCCTACTGACCTAGAACTCACTGACATTCTCCTACCTCCCGAGAGTTGGGACTAAAGGAACATGCCACCAAATCATGGCCTAAACATAGGGTTTTTATGTACACATGTGGATAACAGGCAAGCTGCTTGCCTGTTTTTATCAATGGCAGAGGATCAAAACCTTGACTTTGAATAATTGATCTCTTCCATTGAGTTTACCAGGAGATTTTTTTCTGCATCTTATTTTTTGGAACATCATTGCCTTTCCTTTATGATTTCTTACTCTTCTGATCCTTACAGAAAATATTAATCCCCAAGTAAAATGGGTCCAATATGAGTTTCTGTTTCTTCCTCATTGAAATCCTGCCTTAGATGCTAGGCACTCACTCTCCCAGCAGACTTTCATCCTCCAGCCCCAAAGCATTAAATTCTTACAGGATAATCTGTTATTTAAAAGGGTATACTATGAGAGTATATATAAAAGGGTATACTCAAATTACTTTGAGAGAGGTTAATCATGGTCGAAATTGGAAGCCTTAGGATCAGAAGTTCTAGGCCAGCATCACTTATGTGGGCCCAATTTTGAAAAGGAAAAAAATGGAAAGAGCTATTTCTCAGTTTGCAGAGTACTTGCTTAGAATGTACTAGGCCCTGGGTTCAATCTTCAGCATCACAGATAATCAGGTGTGGTGTCACATGCCTGTAATTCCAGTACTCAGGAGATACAGACAGATACTATAGGTCATACTTAATGACAGATTGAGTAGCAGACCAGCCTGGGATACAGGAGAATGTTTCTCAAATTAATAATAATAATAATTGTGGTAGTAGTAGTAGTACTAGTAGTAGTAGTAGTAGTAGTCATAGTAATCTTGAGGAACTCAGTTAGGAGTTTAAGGTTGGTATCCACCTTGCCTCTTCACTTAGAGTAGAGCACAATCTCTTAAATGTCAAACATGGTTTCTTCTTTTAGGCACGTGTTACTTTCTATGTAGTTGATGCCTATGTTTAGATTATTGATGGTTTCCTACACCAATGAGATGATAAATCAAAAGCATATAAAAATTCAGTATAGAAGTATCTAATACCATGTGGCAGGAGAGCATACTGTAGTCACCAACAGGGGATTGCAAGCAATAAAACCCGAGAATTCAAGGAGACTCTAGTAGGTAAGGACAGTCTGAGAAATCTGCCTTCTAGAGAGCATGGTGTGGTGGGAAAGAGAAGAGAATAGGTTGGGCCAGGAAAGAAACCCTTCTCATTTGATAATACACAGACTCATTAATCAAAGTAATTATTATGAGGACCGATTACATGAAAGACTGAAGCAGGAACATCACAAATTCAAACTAAACCAGGACAACTTCATGCAACCCTGACTCAAAACCACACAACCAGACAAAAACCAAAATCCAAACAAACAAAGACCCCTGCCATAGCCCTGTGGGATTCTTGTGTCATCATTTTCTCTGTGCCCCACATCTACTTATCCCAACCAAATAGCCTGTTGAGATTGAGGGCATAATATTGTTTGAGGGTACTTGGTCCATGTTTATGCCATCCCATAAGTGCACTTTCACTATTGACTCTCACGGTATTTATCCAGAGGTTGGGTTGTGGAATGAAAACTGTAAACTAACCACTATAACCTGCCACTGAGCTCTGAAATCATCATATGGAGAAATATTCTTCCTTAGGAATGCCCGGCTTTAGCTGGGCTTGTGGAAAGCAGCTTTTCTGATCTTCAGTTAGCCAGTCTACCTTTCGCTGCCGGGCTTTTACATTTTTCTCTTTTTGTAGAAGTTTTCTTTACTCTTACTCTGCTTCTGGCTGTGTGGCTGGATGGGTAGGGGGCTGCTCCCCAGCATCGTCCTCTCTTTCTTCTTTTCTCACTCCTTTCTCTTCTCTTATTCTCCTTCTATTTATTTTCTCTGACTGGCAACCGCATCTATATCTCTCCTGCCTAGCTATTGGCCATTCAGTTCTGAATTAGGGCAATCAGGTGTTTTAGACAGGCAAAGTAACACAGACTCACTGTGTTAAACAAATGCAACACACCTTTGCATCATTCAACAAATATTCCACAGCATAAACAAATGTAACATATCCTCAACTAATATTCCACAGCAGTTTTTCTCTTGTGATGGGTTCTTTATTAAATACCCAAGTCATCCCTTATATTCCTTTATTTCTTCTGAAAGTGCCATCATACCATTTATATTATTATAATATTGTAAGAATTTGAAACATTATTCGAATAGCCAGGCATTTGGTCAATATTCAGCCTGGGTCGAATATTCAATTTCAGAGAAAAGGAAGAAAAAAAGGTAGTTATCAATATCAACTCATATTGTACTGGATCGGGTGGTGCAAGCTTTGAATGCCAGCGCTCCTCGGGCAGAGGCAGGTGGAGGTCTTTGAGTTTGAGGCCTTACATATGAGTGAGTACCAGTAAAGCCAAGAGGACATAGTGTGAGCATGTCTCAACAAAACAAACTACAAAAACTAGAAACTATGGAGTAACACTATTAGAAATGTGGGCTATGTCTCTGTACCCCCTTTTACTTTTTCTTTTATTATTTTTATGAAGAATTTTTCTACTCATTTTACATACCAACCACAGATCAGCCCTCCTCACTCTCCCCCAACCACAGCCTTCCCCCCCAAAGCACCCCTCCTTCCCACCCCCTCCATTTGAAGCTCTCCCATGGGGATTCAGCAGAGCATGGTACATTCAGTTGAGGCAGGTCCAAGGCCCTCCCCTCTGAACCAAGGAAGCAAAAGGTGTCACACCTTAGGCACATGGCTCCAAAAAGCCCAGCCATGCCCCAGGAATGGATCCTGATCCCACTACCTGGGTCCCACCCCACCCCCCAAATAGCTCAAGCTAAACAACTGTCTCCAGTAACCAGAGGCCTAGTCTAGGCCAGTGATCGCTCCACAGTGAACCCTGTTTTAGACATGCACTCAAATACAGTGTCTGTAAAGAAAGAAACAACCAATTTTTTCCATTATAATAGTATTTTATTATTTCATAGCAATAAAAGAGATAACAGTACAGTAGGAAATATTTACAAAAACACTAATGTGCTGGATTAAAGGTTCTCCCTTCAAGGCCACTGGAGAAGAAAGGCTGGACAGGGTTTTGGAAGGTGCCTGGGGGGTACTTATATATGAGGGAACTCTGGGCAACATTCAGGAAACTTAAACATCCATCTTCACAATCCAGGAACTCCCCCACCCGGCCCAGTGGCCTCTCTATATAGTGCCGGAAGACTGGGCATGTGGTGAGGAGACTGTAATGATTCCCCTCCTTGACACACACAAGAAGAAAGGCACCCTCATAGTCAATCATTCGGTTGGGATTCCTTAACCAGGAATCCCTACAGACCCCTACAGCCCAGTCCCCAGAGCCCTGCAAATCCACCTCCCAGTAATATTTCCCGGAGATGAAGTTCCCGGATCCCCAAGAAGCCAAATAGTATCCAACAGAATCCACAGACGAATCCTTGTGGTGATGTCCGAAGCTGAATTTTCTCAAGACATTAAACAGGTTCATCTTGTAATGGAATGTGGTTATATTTTCAAAGAAAATGTGCACCTGGATGTGCTTGAACCTTTCAGTCAGTCCAGTGATGGGTAGGGCACTGAGTTCAGGTTGCATACCCTGGGGCATGCTCAGCTGCATGGACTCACTCCTTCTGACCATGTCATCCAAACCCTGGAGCAGTACCACATATGGCTCCTGGGACATTGCCATCAGCTCCCGATACATATCTCTTAGTTCTTTGCTCTTTTGCACCATCATGGCTTCACTCTTCCTCAGTTTCTCTAAAACACATTGGCCTTCCTTTCTCATGCACTCGATATGTTTCTCTCCCTCTTTACAGAGGAATGGATGCAGCTCCCTATACTCGGTCCTGATCATTTCTTCCCGCAGAGTCACATAGTCCATCCACAAAATTCTTGTTCTCTTCTCTGCCTCGATATTCTCTTGATTTTCTTGGATCTTCTCCCATAAAGATGCCATCTGCTTCAGAACTCTTTCCATTTGATGCTCAGCTGCTGCCTCAATGGGACAATGTCTGTGACCTCTGTGCTCAGGGGAGTTAGAGCAGAGTTGACAGAGGAAGATCCTGCTCTCAACACACAAGATCCTCTTTGTCTCCTTGTGGGTCCCACACTTATGCTCCTCAGAGCTCAGGTCCTTCATGAGGCTGGCTCGTCTGGCAATGGACACCAGCTTCTTCAGAACAACGTTGGTTCTCATTTCCTTCTGTTGGCATGGTTCCCGACACATAGGGCAGTGGACTACCAGTTGGGTGTCCTCCCAGGAAAGCTGGAGGCAGGCTCGACAGAAGCTGTGGCCACAGCTTATGGTGACTGGCTCTGTAAGGCAGCTCAGGCAGATGAAGCACGTGAGTTCTTCCTGGAAGGCTTGTGACATGTCTGACTCCATTTTCCCACGGAATAGACTCTGGTCTCAGCAGGGTCTGCTGGGGTCACAACAATGTTAGCTCAGCTCTGTGGAGTGATCCTCAACGTGAGGGCGAGGAAGATCTAGCAGTCTAGGAGCCAGAAGCTATGGAAACACACCCTGTCTGGTCTAGAGGAGAAGGAACCTGACTGGCCCCTGGAGTGTGCTTATATACTCGCTAGAGACCACACCCACTCTAAGTAGCAGTAATCTGATTGGATGGAAGATGGAACTAAATCCCAGGCCAATGCCCACAAAACAATCATCCACAATAAGGTTTCCTGAGTCACACATCTTATCTGGGTGTGATAGCTCACACCTTTAATGCTAGAGCCCTAGGGAATGGGATGTTGAGGCAGCAAGAGGTTTAGTTCAAGGCCTGCCCGGAATATACACTGAGAACTTGTCTTAACAACAACAACAAAAACAAAATAAAAATAAAAAGAGCAATTTTTACCACGATATTCGATATTTCACTCTTTCTAAATATTTTGAGATGTGCTTATATTTTCGGTTTACCTTTTGCAGTGTAACAGTTAATGATATCTATCTGTGATTTTAGCAAATATCAACATTAAAAAATTCCTAATCATTCCTTGAGAATTTACTTCAACTCATTTTTACCATATTTAAGTCAACTGCAATTTCTTCAAGATTCATCCCTTTTTCTACCCAGTCCCCTTTCTGTTCTTTCCTTCTTACATTTTTTTTAAATACATGGGGAAGCCAGGGAGTGGATAGTAGTGGCACATGCCTTTATGCTTAACAATCAGGAGCCAGAGGCAGGCATGTCTCTGAATGTTTCAGGCTACCCTGGACTACAGAGTGCATTCCAAGACAGGCTCCAAAGCTGACCAGAGAAATCCTGCCTAGAAAAAAAATAGAAAAACAAACCAAAAACAGTGATAAGGGAAAAAAAAAAAGATGTTTAATGAACCAAAACCCAAGTGGCTATGATTTGTCTTGTGAGGGAATTTTCTGGACTGAATCACTGGAATTAGGAAAGCCCACCTAAACTCAGATGTTTTGAGATGTGAGAATTCATCTTGAATCTTAGCTGTACCTTCTGTTGGCAGCCTGTATAAAGGACATGGAAGAAGGAAACTCTTCCGTCTTTGCTATTTCTCTTCTTGCTCTTCTTCTCACTGGCAAGGTCATCCCTTCACTGGTGTAGGACCCTACTTTTTGGGTTAACTATTAAGAGGACTGGCAGGTAAAGGACCTTTTGTATTATTTATGTGGCAAGTCAGTTGTAGACATTGAGATATGTTTAGTATTTAGAGAGCACGAGGAATCATAATGAGTATGTTAAGATAGATTCCAGACAGTGTATAAAAGGAGGATGAGGAAGACATAAAAATTAAATGTAACTTCATGAATCCTAGACTAGTGAAGATGTCCTGTATGTAAAGATTTTTTGAGGTTTGTAGCTAGAAATATGGTTCAGATAAGGATTATTCCAAACTGAGTTGGGAGGAATCCTACAGATGAAGTCAGGAAGTGTGATATCATTCATGGTCTGGCTTCACTGCAGCATCTTTCCAGTGTTGGAATTAAAATCCCTCCAATCGCAGGTGTTACATGATAGGAGACCAAGAGATGGAGCCTACTGTTTCCACTTAGGCAATTTCCTTTGCCTCCAAAGTCATTGCCAGATCCTGGAAAGCCTTAACCCTAGTTGATAGGATCATGGAAGCCATTTAGAAACTGCCTTTGAGAATACCAGGGCCAAAAAGGCAGATGATTTGCTTCACTTAAGTGAGCATTTGGGGTGTGAGCTAAGCTGTTTCAGAGCTCTCTGATCTTCCTCTTTGGGGGTCTGAGGATTGGAAGTGTGGGTTGTATTTTCACTTTCCTGAATTCTCTGTTTAGCTCTATATTCCATTTTTAACTGAGTTCATTGCTTTCTTGATGTCCAGTTTTTTGAGTTCTTTACTTATTTAAGATATTATCCATCTGTAGTGTGTGTAGTTGGCAAAAATCTTTTCCTATTCTGTAAGTTGTTACTTTGTCCTTGGGATGGTGTCCTTTGCCAAACAGATGCTTTTCAATTCCATGAGGTTCCATTTATTAATTGTTGCTTTTAGGGACCGTACTCTTGGTGTTCTGTTTAGAAGTCCTTTCCCGTGTCTAGGAGTTCAAGAATATTCTCCATTTTCTCTTTGATTAGGTTCAGTATATGTGGTTTTTGGTTGATGTGTTTGATCCACATGCAGTTGACTTTTATGCAAGGTCGTAGGTATGGATCTATTTTCAGTGTTCTGTGTTTTGAGGACATTATCAATGTTTCAGAAAGAAACAATTACAGTATGATCCTAGAAAAATACAGTGGTCCACCTGTACTGGAATGCTGACATAATCCTACTTAAACCCAGATTTTTGTTGTTGTTTGTTTGTTTGTTGTTTTGTGGTTTTGTTTTGATTTTTTTTTTGTTTTTTCTTTTCTATTTTTCTCTTTTTTTTTTTTCAACACAGGTTTTCTCTGAATAACAGCTTTGGCTGTCCTGGAACTCACTTTGCAGACCCTACTGACCTAGAACTCACTGACATTCTCCTACCTCCCGAGAGTTGGGACTAAAGGAACATGCCACCAAATCATGGCCTAAACATAGGGTTTTTATGTACACATGTGGATAACAGGCAAGCTGCTTGCCTGTTTTTATCAATGGCAGAGGATCAAAACCTTGACTTTGAATAATTAATCTCTTCCATTGAGTTTACCAGGAGATTTTTTTCTGCATCTTATTTTTTGGAACATCATTGCCTTTCCTTTATGATTTCTTACTCTTCTGATCCTTACAGAAAATATTAATCCCCAAGTAAAATGGGTCCAATATGAGTTTCTGTTTCTTCCTCATTGAAATCCTGCCTTAGATGCTAGGCACTCACTCTCCCAGCAGACTTTCATCCTCCAGCCCCAAAGCATTAAATTCTTACAGGATAATCTGTTATTTAAAAGGGTATACTATGAGAGTATATATAAAAGGGTATACTCAAATTACTTTGAGAGAGGTTAATCATGGTGGAAATTGGAAGCCTTAGGATCAGAAGTTCTAGGCCAGCATCACTTATGTGGGCCCAATTTTGAAAAGGAAAAAAATGGAAAGAGCTATTTCTCAGTTTGCAGAGTACTTGCTTAGAATGTACTAGGCCCTGGGTTCAATCTTCAGCATCACAGATAATCAGGTGTGGTGTCACATGCCTGTAATTCCAGTACTCAGGAGATACAGACAGATACTATAGGTCATACTTAATGACAGATTGAGTAGCAGACCAGCCTGGGATACAGGAGAATGTTTCTCAAATTAATAATAATAATAATTGTGGTAGTAGTAGTAGTACTAGTAGTAGTAGTAGTAGTAGTCATAGTAATCTTGAGGAACTCAGTTAGGAGTTTGAGGTTGGTATCCACCTTGCCTCTTCACTTAGAGTAGAGCACAATCTCTTAAATGTCAAACACGGTTTCTTCTTTTAGGCACGTGTTACTTTCTATGTAGTTGATGCCTATGTTTAGATTATTGATGGTTTCCTACACCAATGAGACGATAAATCAAAAGGATATAAAATTTCAGTATAGAAGTATCTAATACCATGTGGCAGGAGAGCATACTGTAGTCACCAACAGGGGATTGCAAGCAATAAAACCCGAGAATTCAAGGAGACTCTAGTAGGTAAGGCCAGTCTGAGAAATCTGCCTTTTAGAGAGCATGGTGTGGTGGGAAAGAGAAGAGAATAGGTTGGGCCAGGAAAGAAACCCTTCTCATTTGATAATACACAGACTCATTAATCAAAGTAATTATTATGAGGACCGATTACATGAAAGACTGAAGCAGGAACATCACAAATTCAAACTAAACCAGGACAACTTCATGCAACCCTGACTCAAAACCACACAACCGGACAAAAACCAAAATCCAAACAAACAAAGACCCCTGCCATAGCCCTGTGGGATTCTTGTGTCATCATTTTCTCTGTGCCCCACATCTACTTATCCCAACCCAATAGCCTGTAGAGATTGAGGGCATAATATTGTTTGAGGGTACTTGGTCCATGTTTATGCCATCCCATAAGTGCACTTTCACTATTGACTCTCACGGTATTTATCCAGAGGTTGGGTTGTGGAATGAAAACTGTAAACTAACCACTATAACCTGCCACTGAGCTCTGAAATCATCATATGGAGAAATATTCTTCCTTAGGAATGCCCGGCTTTAGCTGGGCTTGTGGAAAGCAGCTTTTCTGATCTTCAGTTAGCCAGTCTACCTTTCGCTGCCGGGCTTTTACATTTTTCTCTTTTTGTAGAAGTTTTCTTTACCTCTTACTCTGCTTCTGGCTGTGTGGCTGGATGGGTAGGGGGCTGCTCCCCAGCATCGTCCTCTCTTTCTTCTTTTCTCACTCCTTTCTCTTCTCTTATTCTCCTTCTATTTATTTTCTCTGACTGGCAACCGCATCTATATCTCTCCTGCCTAGCTATTGGCCATTCAGTTCTGTATTAGGGCAATCAGGTGTTTTAGACAGGCAAAGTAACACAGACTCACTGTGTTAAACAAATGCAACACACCTTTGCATCATTCAACAAATATTCCACAGCATAAACAAATGTAACATATCCTCAACTAATATTCCACAGCAGTTTTTCCCTTGTGATGGGTTCTTTATTAAATACCCAAGTCATCCCTTATATTCCTTTATTTCTTCTGAAAGTGCCATCATACCATTTATATTATTATAATATTGTAAGAATTTGAAACATTATTCGAATAGCCAGGCATTTGGTCAATATTCAGCCTGGGTCGAATATTCAATTTCAGAGAAAAGGAAGAAAAAAAGGTAGTTATAAATATCAACTCATATTGTACTGGATCGGGTGGTGCAAGCTTTGAATGCCAGCGCTCCTCGGGCAGAGGCAGGTGGAGGTCTTTGAGTTTGAGGCCTTACATATGAGTGAGTACCAGTAAAGCCAAGAGGACATAGTGTGAGCATGTCTCAACAAAACAAACTACAAAAACTAGAAACTATGGAGTAACACTATTAGAAATGTGGGCTATGTCTCTGTACCCCCTTTTACTTTTTCTTTTATTATTTTTATGAAGAATTTTTCTACTCATTTTACATACCAACCACAGATCAGCCCTCCTCACTCTCCCCCAACCACAGCCTTCCCCCCCAAAGCACCCCTCCTTCCCACCCCCTCCATTTGAAGCTCTCCCATGGGGATTCAGCAGAGCATGGTACATTCAGTTGAGGCAGGTCCAAGGCCCTCCCCTCTGAACCAAGGAAGCAAACGGTGTCACACCTTAGGCACATGGCTCCAAAAAGCCCAGCCATGCCCCAGGAATGGATCCTGATCCCACTACCTGGGTCCCACCCCACCCCCCAAATAGCTCAAGCTAAACAACTGTCTCCAGTAACCAGAGGCCTAGTCTAGGCCAGTGATCGCTCCACAGTGAACCCTGTTTTAGACATGCACTCAAATACAGTGTCTGTAAAGAAAGAAACAACCAATTTTTTCCATTATAATAGTATTTTATTATTTCATAGCAATAAAAGAGATAACAGTACAGTAGGAAATATTTACAAAAACACTAATGTGCTGGATTAAAGGTTCTCCCTTCAAGGCCACTGGAGAAGAAAGGCTGGACAGGGTTTTGGAAGGTGCCTGGGGGGTACTTATATATGAGGGAACTCTGGGCAACATTCAGGAAACTTAAACATCCATCTTCACAATCCAGGAACACCCCAACCCGGCCCAGTGGCCTCTCTATATAGTGCCGGAAGACTGGGCATGTGGTGAGGAGACTGTAATGATTACCCTCCTTGACACACACAAGAAGAAAGGCACCCTCATAGTCAATCATTCGGTTGGGATTCCTTAACCAGGAATCCCTACAGACCCCTACAGCCCAGTCCCCAGAGCCCTGCAAATCCACCTCCCAGTAATATTTCCCGGAGATGAAGTTCCCGGATCCCCAAGAAGCCAAATAGTATCCAACAGAATCCACAGACGAATCCTTGTGGTGATGTCCGAAGCTGAATTTTCTCAAGACATTAAACAGGTTCATCTTGTAATGGAATGTGGTTATATTTTCAAAGAAAATGTGCACCTGGATGTGCTTGAACCTTTCAGTCAGTCCAGTGATGGGTAGGGCACTGAGTTCAGGTTGCATACCCTGGGGCATGCTCAGCTGCATGGACTCACTCCTTCTAACCATGTCATCCAAACCCTGGAGCAGTACCACATATGGCTCCTGGGACATTGCCATCAGCTCCCGATACATATCTCTTAGTTCTTTGCTCTTTTGCACCATCATGGCTTCACTCTTCCTCAGTTTCTCTAAAACACATTGGCCTTCCTTTCTCATGCACTCGATATGTTTCTCTCCCTCTTTACAGAGGAATGGATGCAGCTCCCTATACTCGGTCCTGATCATTTCTTCCCGCAGAGTCACATAGTCCATCCACAAAATTCTTGTTCTCTTCTCTGCCTCGATATTCTCTTGATTTTCTTGGATCTTCTCCCATAAAGATGCCATCTGCTTCAGAACTCTTTCCATTTGATGCTCAGCTGCTGCCTCAATGGGACAATGTCTGTGACCTCTGTGCTCAGGGGAGTTAGAGCAGAGTTGACAGAGGAAGATCCTGCTCTCAACACACAAGATCCTCTTTGTCTCCTTGTGGGTCCCACACTTATGCTCCTCAGAGCTCAGGTCCTTCATGAGGCTGGCTCGTCTGGCAATGGACACCAGCTTCTTCAGAACAACGTTGGTTCTCATTTCCTTCTGTTGGCATGGTTCCCGACACATAGGGCAGTGGACTACCAGTTGGGTGTCCTCCCAGGAAAGCTGGAGGCAGGCTCGACAGAAGCTGTGGCCACAGCTTATGGTGACTGGCTCTGTAAGGCAGCTCAGGCAGATGAAGCACGTGAGTTCTTCCTGGAAGGCTTGTGATATGTCTGACTCCATTTTCCCACGGAATAGACTCTGGTCTCAGCAGGGTCTGCTGGGGTCACAACAATGTTAGCTCAGCTCTGTGGAGTGATCCTCAACGTGAGGGCGAGGAAGATCTAGCAGTCTAGGAGCCAGAAGCTATGGAAACACACTCTGTCTGGTCTAGAGGAGAAGGAACCTGACTGGCCCCTGGAGTGTGCTTATATACTCGCTAGAGACCACACCCACTCTAAGTAGCAGTAATCTGATTGGATGGAAGATGGAACTAAATCCCAGGCCAATGCCCACAAAACAATCATCCACAATAAGGTTTCCTGAGTCACACATCTTATCTGGGTGTGATAGCTCACACCTTTAATGCTAGAGCCCTAGGGAATGGGATGTTGAGGCAGCAAGAGTTTTAGTTCAAGGCCTGCCCGGAATATACACTGAGAACTTGTCTTAACAACAACAACAACAGAAAAAAATAAAAATAAAAAGAGCAATTTTTACCACGATATTCGATATTTCACTCTTTCTAAATATTTTGAGATGTGCTTATATTTTCGGTTTACCTTTTGCAGTGTAACAGTTAATGATATCTCTCTGTGATTTTAGCAAATATCAACATTAAAAAATTCCTAATCATTCCTTGAGAATTTACTTCAACTCATTTTTACCATATTTAAGTCAACTGCAATTTCTTCAAGATTCATCCCTTTTTCTACCCAGTCCCCTTTCTGTTCTTTCCTTCTTACATTTTTTTTAAATACATGGGGAAGCCAGGGAGTGGATAGTAGTGGCACATGCCTTTATGCTTAACAATCAGGAGCCAGAGGCAGGCATGTCTCTGAATGTTTCAGGCTACCCTGGACTACAGAGTGCATTCCAAGACAGGCTCCAAAGCTGACCAGAGAAATCCTGCCTAGAAAAAAAATAGAAAAACAAACTAACAAACAAACAACAGTGATAAGGGAAAAAAAAAAGATGTTTAATGAACCAAAACCCAAGTGGCTATGATTTGTCTTGTGAGGGAATTTTCTGGACTGAATCACTGGAATTAGGAAAGCCCACCTAAACTCAGATGTTTTGAGATGTGAGAATTCATCTTGAATCTTAGCTGTACCTTCTGTTGGCAGCCTGTATAAAGGACATGGAAGAAGGAAACTCTTCCGTCTTTGCTATTTCTCTTCTTGCTCTTCTTCTCACTGGCAAGGTCATCCCTTCACTGGTGTAGGACCCTACTTTTTGGGTTAACTATTAAGAGGACTGGCAGGTAAAGGACCTTTTGTATTATTTATGTGGCAAGTCAGTTGTAGACATTGAGATATGTTTAGTATTTAGAGAGCACGAGGAATCATAATGAGTATGTTAAGATAGATTCCAGACAGTGTATAAAAGGAGGATGAGGAAGACATAAAAATTAAATGTAACTTCATGAATCCTAGACTAGTGAAGATGTCCTGTATGTAAAGATTTTTTGAGGTTTGTAGCTAGAAATATGGTTCAGATAAGGATTATTCCAAACTGAGTTGGGAGGAATCCTACAGATGAAGTCAGGAAGTGTGATATCATTCATGGTCTGGCTTCACTGCAGCATCTTTCCAGTGTTGGAATTAAAATCCCTCCAATCGCAGGTGTTACATGATAGGAGACCAAGAGATGGAGCCTACTGTTTCCACTTAGGCAATTTCCTTTGCCTCCAAAGTCATTGCCAGATCCTGGAAAGCCTTAACCCTAGTTGATAGGATCATGGAAGCCATTTAGAAACTGCCTTTGAGAATACCAGGGCCAAAAAGGCAGATGATTTGCTTCACTTAAGTGAGCATTTGGGGTGTGAGCTAAGCTGTTTCAGAGCTCTCTGATCTTCCTCTTTGGGGGTCTGAGGATTGGAAGTGTGGGTTGTATTTTCACTTTCCTGAATTCTCTGTTTAGCTCTATATTCCATTTTTAACTGAGTTCATTGCTTTCTTGATGTCCAGTTTTTTGAGTTCTTTACTTATTTAAGATATTATCCATCTGTAGTGTGTGTAGTTGGCAAAAATCTTTTCCTATTCTGTAAGTTGTTACTTTGTCCTTGGGATGGTGTCCTTTGCCAAACAGATGCTTTTCAATTCCATGAGGTTCCATTTATTAATTGTTGCTTTTAGGGACCGTACTCTTGGTGTTCTGTTTAGAAGTCCTTTCCCGTGTCTAGGAGTTCAAGAATATTCTCCATTTTCTCTTTGATTAGGTTCAGTATATGTGGTTTTTGGTTGATGTGTTTGATC
Source organism: Peromyscus eremicus (assembly GCF_949786415.1). Classification (NCBI taxonomy): domain Eukaryota; kingdom Metazoa; phylum Chordata; class Mammalia; order Rodentia; family Cricetidae; genus Peromyscus; species Peromyscus eremicus. The sequence goes on along the minus strand of NC_081428.1, from coordinate 47,456,842 downwards.
CACATGCAGTTGACTTTTATGCAAGGTCGTAGGTATGGATCTATTTTCAGTGTTCTGTGTTTTGAGGACATTATCAATGTTTCAGAAAGAAACAATTACAGTATGATCCTAGAAAAATACAGTGGTCCACCTGTACTGGAATGCTGACATAATCCTACTTAAACCCAGATTTTTGTTGTTGTTTGTTTGTTTGTTGTTTTGTGGTTTTGTTTTGATTTTTTTTTTGTTTTTTCTTTTCTATTTTTCTCTTTTTTTTTTTTCAACACAGGTTTTCTCTGAATAACAGCTTTGGCTGTCCTGGAACTCACTTTGCAGACCCTACTGACCTAGAACTCACTGACATTCTCCTACCTCCCGAGAGTTGGGACTAAAGGAACATGCCACCAAATCATGGCCTAAACATAGGGTTTTTATGTACACATGTGGATAACAGGCAAGCTGCTTGCCTGTTTTTATCAATGGCAGAGGATCAAAACCTTGACTTTGAATAATTAATCTCTTCCATTGAGTTTACCAGGAGATTTTTTTCTGCATCTTATTTTTTGGAACATCATTGCCTTTCCTTTATGATTTCTTACTCTTCTGATCCTTACAGAAAATATTAATCCCCAAGTAAAATGGGTCCAATATGAGTTTCTGTTTCTTCCTCATTGAAATCCTGCCTTAGATGCTAGGCACTCACTCTCCCAGCAGACTTTCATCCTCCAGCCCCAAAGCATTAAATTCTTACAGGATAATCTGTTATTTAAAAGGGTATACTATGAGAGTATATATAAAAGGGTATACTCAAATTACTTTGAGAGAGGTTAATCATGGTCGAAATTGGAAGCCTTAGGATCAGAAGTTCTAGGCCAGCATCACTTATGTGGGCCCAATTTTGAAAAGGAAAAAAATGGAAAGAGCTATTTCTCAGTTTGCAGAGTACTTGCTTAGAATGTACTAGGCCCTGGGTTCAATCTTCAGCATCACAGATAATCAGGTGTGGTGTCACATGCCTGTAATTCCAGTACTCAGGAGATACAGACAGATACTATAGGTCATACTTAATGACAGATTGAGTAGCAGACCAGCCTGGGATACAGGAGAATGTTTCTCAAATTAATAATAATAATAATTGTGGTAGTAGTAGTAGTACTAGTAGTAGTAGTAGTAGTAGTCATAGTAATCTTGAGGAACTCAGTTAGGAGTTTGAGGTTGGTATCCACCTTGCCTCTTCACTTAGAGTAGAGCACAATCTCTTAAATGTCAAACACGGTTTCTTCTTTTAGGCACGTGTTACTTTCTATGTAGTTGATGCCTATGTTTAGATTATTGATGGTTTCCTACACCAATGAGACGATAAATCAAAAGGATATAAAATTTCAGTATAGAAGTATCTAATACCATGTGGCAGGAGAGCATACTGTAGTCACCAACAGGGGATTGCAAGCAATAAAACCCGAGAATTCAAGGAGACTCTAGTAGGTAAGGCCAGTCTGAGAAATCTGCCTTTTAGAGAGCATGGTGTGGTGGGAAAGAGAAGAGAATAGGTTGGGCCAGGAAAGAAACCCTTCTCATTTGATAATACACAGACTCATTAATCAAAGTAATTATTATGAGGACCGATTACATGAAAGACTGAAGCAGGAACATCACAAATTCAAACTAAACCAGGACAACTTCATGCAACCCTGACTCAAAACCACACAACCGGACAAAAACCAAAATCCAAACAAACAAAGACCCCTGCCATAGCCCTGTGGGATTCTTGTGTCATCATTTTCTCTGTGCCCCACATCTACTTATCCCAACCCAATAGCCTGTAGAGATTGAGGGCATAATATTGTTTGAGGGTACTTGGTCCATGTTTATGCCATCCCATAAGTGCACTTTCACTATTGACTCTCACGGTATTTATCCAGAGGTTGGGTTGTGGAATGAAAACTGTAAACTAACCACTATAACCTGCCACTGAGCTCTGAAATCATCATATGGAGAAATATTCTTCCTTAGGAATGCCCGGCTTTAGCTGGGCTTGTGGAAAGCAGCTTTTCTGATCTTCAGTTAGCCAGTCTACCTTTCGCTGCCGGGCTTTTACATTTTTCTCTTTTTGTAGAAGTTTTCTTTACCTCTTACTCTGCTTCTGGCTGTGTGGCTGGATGGGTAGGGGGCTGCTCCCCAGCATCGTCCTCTCTTTCTTCTTTTCTCACTCCTTTCTCTTCTCTTATTCTCCTTCTATTTATTTTCTCTGACTGGCAACCGCATCTATATCTCTCCTGCCTAGCTATTGGCCATTCAGTTCTGTATTAGGGCAATCAGGTGTTTTAGACAGGCAAAGTAACACAGACTCACTGTGTTAAACAAATGCAACACACCTTTGCATCATTCAACAAATATTCCACAGCATAAACAAATGTAACATATCCTCAACTAATATTCCACAGCAGTTTTTCCCTTGTGATGGGTTCTTTATTAAATACCCAAGTCATCCCTTATATTCCTTTATTTCTTCTGAAAGTGCCATCATACCATTTATATTATTATAATATTGTAAGAATTTGAAACATTATTCGAATAGCCAGGCATTTGGTCAATATTCAGCCTGGGTCGAATATTCAATTTCAGAGAAAAGGAAGAAAAAAAGGTAGTTATAAATATCAACTCATATTGTACTGGATCGGGTGGTGCAAGCTTTGAATGCCAGCGCTCCTCGGGCAGAGGCAGGTGGAGGTCTTTGAGTTTGAGGCCTTACATATGAGTGAGTACCAGTAAAGCCAAGAGGACATAGTGTGAGCATGTCTCAACAAAACAAACTACAAAAACTAGAAACTATGGAGTAACACTATTAGAAATGTGGGCTATGTCTCTGTACCCCCTTTTACTTTTTCTTTTATTATTTTTATGAAGAATTTTTCTACTCATTTTACATACCAACCACAGATCAGCCCTCCTCACTCTCCCCCAACCACAGCCTTCCCCCCCAAAGCACCCCTCCTTCCCACCCCCTCCATTTGAAGCTCTCCCATGGGGATTCAGCAGAGCATGGTACATTCAGTTGAGGCAGGTCCAAGGCCCTCCCCTCTGAACCAAGGAAGCAAACGGTGTCACACCTTAGGCACATGGCTCCAAAAAGCCCAGCCATGCCCCAGGAATGGATCCTGATCCCACTACCTGGGTCCCACCCCACCCCCCAAATAGCTCAAGCTAAACAACTGTCTCCAGTAACCAGAGGCCTAGTCTAGGCCAGTGATCGCTCCACAGTGAACCCTGTTTTAGACATGCACTCAAATACAGTGTCTGTAAAGAAAGAAACAACCAATTTTTTCCATTATAATAGTATTTTATTATTTCATAGCAATAAAAGAGATAACAGTACAGTAGGAAATATTTACAAAAACACTAATGTGCTGGATTAAAGGTTCTCCCTTCAAGGCCACTGGAGAAGAAAGGCTGGACAGGGTTTTGGAAGGTGCCTGGGGGGTACTTATATATGAGGGAACTCTGGGCAACATTCAGGAAACTTAAACATCCATCTTCACAATCCAGGAACACCCCAACCCGGCCCAGTGGCCTCTCTATATAGTGCCGGAAGACTGGGCATGTGGTGAGGAGACTGTAATGATTACCCTCCTTGACACACACAAGAAGAAAGGCACCCTCATAGTCAATCATTCGGTTGGGATTCCTTAACCAGGAATCCCTACAGACCCCTACAGCCCAGTCCCCAGAGCCCTGCAAATCCACCTCCCAGTAATATTTCCCGGAGATGAAGTTCCCGGATCCCCAAGAAGCCAAATAGTATCCAACAGAATCCACAGACGAATCCTTGTGGTGATGTCCGAAGCTGAATTTTCTCAAGACATTAAACAGGTTCATCTTGTAATGGAATGTGGTTATATTTTCAAAGAAAATGTGCACCTGGATGTGCTTGAACCTTTCAGTCAGTCCAGTGATGGGTAGGGCACTGAGTTCAGGTTGCATACCCTGGGGCATGCTCAGCTGCATGGACTCACTCCTTCTAACCATGTCATCCAAACCCTGGAGCAGTACCACATATGGCTCCTGGGACATTGCCATCAGCTCCCGATACATATCTCTTAGTTCTTTGCTCTTTTGCACCATCATGGCTTCACTCTTCCTCAGTTTCTCTAAAACACATTGGCCTTCCTTTCTCATGCACTCGATATGTTTCTCTCCCTCTTTACAGAGGAATGGATGCAGCTCCCTATACTCGGTCCTGATCATTTCTTCCCGCAGAGTCACATAGTCCATCCACAAAATTCTTGTTCTCTTCTCTGCCTCGATATTCTCTTGATTTTCTTGGATCTTCTCCCATAAAGATGCCATCTGCTTCAGAACTCTTTCCATTTGATGCTCAGCTGCTGCCTCAATGGGACAATGTCTGTGACCTCTGTGCTCAGGGGAGTTAGAGCAGAGTTGACAGAGGAAGATCCTGCTCTCAACACACAAGATCCTCTTTGTCTCCTTGTGGGTCCCACACTTATGCTCCTCAGAGCTCAGGTCCTTCATGAGGCTGGCTCGTCTGGCAATGGACACCAGCTTCTTCAGAACAACGTTGGTTCTCATTTCCTTCTGTTGGCATGGTTCCCGACACATAGGGCAGTGGACTACCAGTTGGGTGTCCTCCCAGGAAAGCTGGAGGCAGGCTCGACAGAAGCTGTGGCCACAGCTTATGGTGACTGGCTCTGTAAGGCAGCTCAGGCAGATGAAGCACGTGAGTTCTTCCTGGAAGGCTTGTGACATGTCTGACTCCATTTTCCCACGGAATAGACTCTGGTCTCAGCAGGGTCTGCTGGGGTCACAACAATGTTAGCTCAGCTCTGTGGACTGATCCTCAACGTGAGGGCGAGGAAGATCTAGCAGTCTAGGAGCCAGAAGCTATGGAAACACACTCTGTCTGGTCTAGAGGAGAAGGAACCTGACTGGCCCCTGGAGTGTGCTTATATACTCGCTAGAGACCACACCCACTCTAAGGAGCAGTAATCTGATTGGATGGAAGATGGAACTAAATCCCAGGCCAATGCCCACAAAACAATCATCCACAATAAGGTTTCCTGAGTCACACATCTTATCTGGGTGTGATAGCTCACACCTTTAATGCTAGAGCCCTAGGGAATGGGATGTTGAGGCAGCAGGAGTTTTAGTTCAAGGCCTGCACGGAATATACACTGAGAACTTGTCTTAACAACAACAACAACAAAAATAAAAATAAAAATAAAAAGAGCAATTTTACCACGATATTCGATATTTCACTCTTTCTAAATATTTTGAGATGTGCTTATATTTTCGGTTTACTTTTGCAGTGTAACAGTTAATGATATCTATCTGTGATTTTAGCAAATATCAACATTAAAAAATTCCTAATCATTCCTTGAGAATTTACTTCAACTCATTTTTACCATATTTAAGTCAACTGCAATTTCTTCAAGATTCATCCCTTTTTCTACCCAGTCCCCTTTCTGTTCTTTCCTTCTTGCATTTTTTTTAAATACATGGGGAAGCCAGGGAGGGGATAGTAGTGGCACATGCCTTTATGCTTAACAATCAGGAGGCAGAGGCAGGCATGTCTCTGAATGTTTCAGGCTACCCTGGACTACAGAGTGCATTCCAAGACAGGCTCCAAAGCTGACCAGAGAAATCCTGCCTAGAAAAAAAATAGAAAAACAAACAAACAAACAAAAAACAGTGATAAGGAAAAAAAAAAAAGATGTTTAATGAACCAAAACCCAAGTGGCTATGATTTGTCTTGTGAGGGAATTTTCTGGACTGAATCACTGGAATTAGGAAAGCCCACCTAAACACAGATGTTTTGAGATGTGAGAACTCATCTTGAATCTTAGCTGTACCTTCTGTTGGCAGCCTGTATAAAGGACATGGAAGAAGGAAAATCTTCCGTCTTTGCTATTTCTCTTCTTGCTCTTCTTCTCACTGGCAAGGTCTTCCCTTCACTGGTGTAGGACCCTACTTTTTGGGTTAACTCTTAAGAGGACTGGCAGGTAAAGGACCTTTTGTATTATTTATGTGGCAAGTCAGTTGTAGACATTGAGATATGTTTAGTATTTAGAGAGCACAAGGAATCATAATGAGTTTGTTAAGATAGATTCCAGACAGTGTATAAAAGGAGGATGAGGAAGACATAAAAATTAAATGTAACTTCATGAATCCTAGACTAGTGAAGATGTCCTGTATGTAAAGATTTTTTGAGGTTTGTAGCTAGAAATATGGTTCAGATAAGGATTATTCCAAACTGAGTTGGGAGGAATCCTACAGATGAAGTCAGGAAGTGTGATATCATTCATGGTCTGGCTTCACTGCAGCATCTTTCCAGTGTTGGAATTAAAATCCCTCCAATCGCAGGTGTTACATGATAGGAGACCAAGAGATGGAGCCTACTGTTTCCACTTAGGCAATTTCCTTTGCCTCCAAAGTCATTGCCAGATCCTGGAAAGCCTTAACCCTAGTTGATAGGATCATGGAAGCCATTTAGAAACTGCCTTTGAGAATACCAGGGCCAAAAAGGCAGATGATTTGCTTCACTTAAGTGAGCATTTGGGGTGTGAGCTAAGCTGTTTCAGAGCTCTCTGATCTTCCTCTTTGGGGGTCTGAGGATTGGAAGTGTGGGTTGTATTTTCACTTTCCTGAATTCTCTGTTTAGCTCTATATCCCATTTTTAACTGAGTTCATTGCTTTCTTGATGTCCAGTTTTTTGAGTTCTTTACTTATTTAAGATATTATCCATCTGTAGTGTGTGTAGTTGGCAAAAATCTTTTCCTATTCTGTAAGTTGTTACTTTGTCCTTGGGATGGTGTCCTTTGCCAAACAGATGCTTTTCAATTCCATGAGGTTCCATTTATTAATTGTTGCTTTTAGGGACCGTACTCTTGGTGTTCTGTTTAGAAGTCCTTTCCCGTGTCTAGGAGTTCAAGAATATTCTCCACTTTCTCTTTGATTAGGTTCAGTATATGTGGTTTTTGGTTGATGTGTTTGATCCACATGCAGTTGACTTTTATGCAAGGTCGTAGGTATGGATCTATTTTCAGTGTTCTGTGTTTTGAGGACATTATCAATGTTTCAGAAAGAAACAATTACAGTATGATCCTAGAAAAATACAGTGGTCCACCTGTACTGGAATGCTGACATAATCCTACTTAAACCCAGATTTTTGTTGTTGTTTCTTTGTTTGTTGTTTTGTGGTTTTGTTTTGATTTTTTTTTGTTTTTTCTTTTCTTTTCTATTTTTATCTTTTTTTTTTTCAACACAGGTTTTCTCTGAATAACAGCTCTGGCTGTCCTGGAACTCACTTTGCAGACCCTACTGACCTGGAACTCACTGACATTCTCCTACCTCCCGAGAGTTGGGACTAAAGGAACATGCCACCAAATCATGGCCTAAACATAGGGTTTTTAAGTACACATGTGGATAACAGGCAAGCTGCTTGCCTGTTTTTATCAATGGCAGAGGATCAAAACCTTGACTTTAAATAATTGATCTATTCCATTGAATTTACCAGGAGATTTTTTTCTGCACCTTATTTTTTGGAACATCATTGCCTTTCCTTTATGATTTCTTACTCTTCTGATCCTTACAGAAAATATTAATCCCCAAGTAAAATGGGTCCAATATGAGTTTCTGTTTCTTCCTCATTGAAATCCTGCCTTAGATGCCAGGCACTCACTCTCCCAGCAGACTTTCATCCTCCAGCCCCAAAGCATTAAATTCTTACAGGATAATCTGTTGTTTAAAAGGGTATACTATGAGAGTATATATAAAAGGGTATACTGAAATTACTTTGAGAGAGCTTAATCATGGTGGAAATTGGAAGCCTTAGGATCAGAAGTTCTAGGCCAGCATCACTTAAAAACTTGATTCCTAAATCACCAATATTATGTGGGCCCAATTTTCAAAAGGAAAAAAATGGAAAGAGCTATTTCTCAGTTTGCAGAGTACTTGCTTAGAATGTACTAGGCCCTGGGTTCCATCTTCAGCATCACAGATAATCAGGTGTGGTGTCACATGCCTGTAATTCCAGTACTCAGGAGATACAGACAGATACTATAGGTCATACTTAATGACAGATTGAGTAGCAGACCAGCCTGGGATACAGGAGAATGTTTCTCAAATTAATAATAATAATAATTGTGGTAGTAGTAGTAGTACTAGTAGTAGTAGTAGTAGTAGTAGTAGTAGTAGTAGTAGTCACAGTAATCTTGAGGAACTCAGTTAGGAGTTTGAGGTTGGTATCCACCTTGCCTCTTCACTTAGAGTAGAGCACAATCTCTTAAATGTCAAACACGGTTTCTTCTTTTAGGCACGTGTTACTTTCTATGTAGTTGATGCCTATGTTTAGATTATTGATGGTTTCCTACACCAATGAGACGATAAATCAAAAGGAAATAAAAATTCAGTATAGAAGTATCTAATACCATGTGGCAGGAGAGCGTACTGTAGTCACCAACAGGGGATTGCAAGCAATAAAACCTGAGAATTCAAGGAGACTCTAGTAGGTAAGGCCAGTCTGAGAAATCTGCCTTCTAGAGAGCATGGTGTGGTGGGAAAGAGAAGAGAATAGGTTGGGCCAGGAAAGAAACCCTTCTCATTTGATAATACACAGACTCATTAATCAAAGTAATTATTATGAGGACTGATTACATGAAAGACTGAAGCAGGAACATCACAAATTCAAACTAAACCGGGACAACTTCATTCAACCCTGACTCAAAACCACACAACCAGACAAAAACCAAAATCCAAACAAACAAAGACCCCTGCCATAGCCCTGTGGGATTCTTGTGTCATCATTTTCTCTGTGCCCCACATCTACTTATCCCAACCCAATAGCCTGTAGAGATTGAGGGCATAATATTGTTTGAGGGTACTTGGTCCATGTTTATGCCATCCCCCCATAAGTGCACTTTCACTATTGACTCTCACGGTATTTATCCAGAGGTTGGGTTGTGGAATGAAAACTGTAAACTAAGCACTCTAACCTGCCACTGAGCTCTGAAATCATCATATGGAGAAATATTCTTCCTTAGGAATGCCCGGCCTTAGCTGGGCTTGTGGAAAGCAGCTTTTCTGATCTTCAATTAGCCAGTCTACCTTTCGCTGCCGGGCTTTTACATTTTTCTCTTTTTGTAGAAGTTTTCTTTACCTCTTACTCTGCTTCTGGCTGTGTGGCTGGATGGGTAGGGGGCTGCTCCCCAGCATCGTCCTCTCTTTCTTCTTTTCTCACTCCTTTCTCTTCTCTTATTCTCCTTCTATTTATTTTCTCTGACTGGCAACCGCATCTATATCTCTCCTGCCTAGCTATTGGCCATTCAGTTCTGTATTAGGGCAATCAGGTGTTTTAGACAGGCAAAGTAACACAGACTCACTGTGTTAAACAAATGCAACACACCTTTGCATCATTCAATAAATATTCCACAGCATAAACAAATGTAACATATCCTCAACTAATATTCCACAGCAGTTTTTCCCTTGTGACGGGTTCTTTATTAAATACCCAAGTCATCCATTATATTCCTTTATTTCTTCTGAAAGTGCCATCATACCATTTATATTATTATACTATTGTAAGAATTTGAAACATTATTCGAATAGCCAGGCATTTGGTCAATATTCAGCCTGGGTCAAATATTCAATTTCAGAGACAAGGAAGAGGAAAAGGTAGTTATAAATATCAACTCATATTGTACTGGATCGGGTGGTGCAAGCTTTGAATGCCAGCACTCCTCGGGCAGAGGCAGGTGGACGTCTTTGAGTTTGAGGCCTTACATATGAGTGAGTACCAGTAAAGCCAAGAGGACATAGTGTGAGCATGTCTCAACAAAACAAACTACAAAAACTAGAAACTATGGAGTAACATTATTAGAAATGTGGGCTATGTCTCTGTACCCCCTTTTACTTTTTCTTTTATTATTTTTATGAAGAATTTTTCTATTCATTTTACATACCAACCACAGATCAGCCCTCCTCACTCTCCCCCAACCACAGCCTTCCCCCCCAAATCACCCCTCCTTCCCACCCCCTCCATTTGAAGCTCTCCCATGGGGATTCAGCAGAGCATGGTACATTCAGTTGAGGCAGGTCCAAGGCCCTCCCCTCTGAACCAAGGAAGCAAAAGGTGTCACACCTTAGGCACATGGCTCCAAAAAGCCCAGCCATGCCCCAGGAATGGATCCTGATCCCACTACCTGGGTCCCACCCCACCCCCCAAATAGCTCAAGCTAAACAACTGTCTCCAGTAACCAGAGGCCTAGTCTAGGCCAGTGATCGCTCCACAGTGAACCCTGTTTTAGACATGCACTCAAATACAGTGTCTGTAAAGAAAGAAACAACCAATTTTTTCCATTATAATAGTATTTTATTATTTCATAGCAATAAAAGAGATAACAGTACAGTAGGAAATATTTACAAAAACACTAATGTGCTGGATTAAAGGTTCTCCCTTCAAGGCCACTGGAGAAGAAAGGCTGGACAGGGTTTTGGAAGGTGCCTGGGGGGTACTTATATATGAGGGAACTCTGGGCAACATTCAGGAAACTTAAACATCCATCTTCACAATCCAGGAACACCCCCACCCGGCCCAGTGGCCTCTCTATATAGTGCCGAAAGACTGGGCATGTGGTGAGGAGACTGTAATGATTCCCCTCCTTCACACACACAAGAAGAAAGGCACCCTCATAGTCAATCATTCGGTTGGGATTCCTTAACCAGGAATCCCTACAGACCCCTACAGCCCAGTCCCCAGAGCCCTGCAAATCCACCTCCCAGTAATATTTCCCAGAGATGAAGTTCCCGGATCCCCAAGAAGTCAAATAGTATCCAACAGAATCCACAGAGGAATCCTTGTGGTGATGTCCGAAGCTGAATTTTCTCAAGACATTAAACAGGTTCATCTTGTAATGGAATGTGGTTATGTTTTCAAAGAAAATGTGCACCTGGATGTGCTTGAACCTTTCAGTCAGTCCAGTGATGGGTAGGGCACTGAGTTCAGGTTGCATACCCTGGGGCATGCTCAGCTGCATGGACTCACTCCTTCTGACCATGTCATCCAAACCCTGGAGCAGTACCACATATGGCTCCTGGGACATTGCCATCAGCTCCCGATACATATCTCTTAGTTCTTTGCTCTTTTGCACCATCATGGCTTCACTCTTCCTCAGTTTCTCTAAAACACATTGGCCTTCCTTTCTCATGCACTCGATATGTTTCTCTCCCTCTTTACAGAGGAATGGATGCAGCTCCCTATACTCGGTCCTGATCATTTCTTCCCGCAGAGTCACATAGTCCATCCACAAAATTCTTGTTCTCTTCTCTACCTCGATATTCTCTTGATTTTCTTGGATCTTCTCCCATAAAGATGCCATCTGCTTCAGAACTCTTTCCATTTGATGCTCAGCTGCTGCCTCAATGGGACAATGTCTGTGACCTCTGTGCTCAGGGGAGTTAGAGCAGAGTTGACAGAGGAAGATCCTGCTCTCAACACACAAGATCCTCTTTGTCTCCTTGTGGGTCCCACACTTATGCTCCTCAGAGCTCAGGTCCTTCATGAGGCTGGCTCGTCTGGCAATGGACACCAGCTTCTTCAGAACAACGTTGGTTCTCATTTCCTTCTGTTGGCATGGTTCCCGACACATAGGGCAGTGGACTACCAGTTGGGTGTCCTCCCAGGAAAGCTGGAGGCAGGCTCGACAGAAGCTGTGGCCACAGCTTATGGTGACTGGCTCTGTAAGGCAGCTCAGGCAGATGAAGCAGGTGAGTTCTTCCTGGAAGGCTTGTGACATGTCTGACTCCATTTTCCCACGGAATAGACTCTGGTCTCAGCAGTGTCTGCTGGGGTCACAACAATGTTAGCTCAGCTCTGTGGAGTGATCCTCAACGTGAGGGCGAGGAAGATCTAGCAGTCTAGGAGCCAGAAGCTATGGAAACACACTCTGTCTGGTCTAGAGGAGAAGGAACCTGACTGGCCCCTGGAGTGTGCTTATATACTCGCTAGAGACCACACCCACTCTAAGGAGCAGTAATCTGATTGGATGGAAGATGGAACTAAATCCCAGGCCAATGCCCACAAAACAATCATCCACAATAAGGTTTCCTGAGTCACACATCTTATCTGGGTGTGATAGCTCACACCTTTAATGCTAGAGCCCTAGGGAATGGGATGTTGAGGCAGCAAGAGTTTTAGTTCAAGGCCTGCCCGGAATATACACTGAGAACTTGTCTTAACAACAAAAACAAAATAAAAATAAAAAGAGCAATTTTTACCACGATATTCGATATTTCACTCTTTCTAAATATTTTGAGATGTGCTTATATTTTCGGTTTACCTTTTGCAGTGTAACAGTTAATGATATCTCTCTGTGATTTTAGCAAATATCAACATTAAAAAATTCCTAATCATTCCTTGAGAATTTACTTCAACTCATTTTTACCATATTTAAGTCAACTGCAATTTCTTCAAGATTCATCCCTTTTTCTACCCAGTCCCCTTTCTGTTCTTTCCTTCTTACATTTTTTTTAAATACATGGGGAAGCCAGGGAGTGGATAGTAGTGGCACATGCCTTTATGCTTAACAATCAGGAGCCAGAGGCAGGCATGTCTCTGAATGTTTCAGGCTACCCTGGACTACAGAGTGCATTCCAAGACAGGCTCCAAAGCTGACCAGAGAAATCCTGCCTAGAAAAAAAATAGAAAAACAAACCAAAAACAGTGATAAGGGAAAAAAAAAAGATGTTTAATGAACCAAAACCCAAGTGGCTATGATTTGTCTTGTGAGGGAATTTTCTGGACTGAATCACTGGAATTAGGAAAGCCCACCTAAACTCAGATGTTTTGAGATGTGAGAATTCATCTTGAATCTTAGCTGTACCTTCTGTTGGCAGCCTGTATAAAGGACATGGAAGAAGGAAACTCTTCCGTCTTTGCTATTTCTCTTCTTGCTCTTCTTCTCACTGGCAAGGTCATCCCTTCACTGGTGTAGGACCCTACTTTTTGGGTTAACTATTAAGAGGACTGGCAGGTAAAGGACCTTTTGTATTATTTATGTGGCAAGTCAGTTGTAGACATTGAGATATGTTTAGTATTTAGAGAGCACGAGGAATCATAATGAGTATGTTAAGATAGATTCCAGACAGTGTATAAAAGGAGGATGAGGAAGGCATAAAAATTAAATGTAACTTCATGAATCCTAGACTAGTGAAGATGTCCTGTATGTAAAGATTTTTTGAGGTTTGTAGCTAGAAATATGGTTCAGATAAGGATTATTCCAAACTGAGTTGGGAGGAATCCTACAGATGAAGTCAGGAAGTGTGATATCATTCATGGTCTGGCTTCACTGCAGCATCTTTCCAGTGTTGGAATTAAAATCCCTCCAATCGCAGGTGTTACATGATAGGAGACCAAGAGATGGAGCCTACTGTTTCCACTTAGGCAATTTCCTTTGCCTCCAAAGTCATTGCCAGATCCTGGAAAGCCTTAACCCTAGTTGATAGGATCATGGAAGCCATTTAGAAACTGCCTTTGAGAATACCAGGGCCAAAAAGGCAGATGATTTGCTTCACTTAAGTGAGCATTTGGGGTGTGAGCTAAGCTGTTTCAGAGCTCTCTGATCTTCCTCTTTGGGGGTCTGAGGATTGGAAGTGTGGGTTGTATTTTCACTTTCCTGAATTCTCTGTTTAGCTCTATATCCCATTTTTAACTGAGTTCATTGCTTTCTTGATGTCCAGTTTTTTGAGTTCTTTACTTATTTAAGATATTATCCATCTGTAGTGTGTGTAGTTGGCAAAAATCTTTTCCTATTCTGTAAGTTGTTACTTTGTCCTTGGGATGGTGTCCTTTGCCAAACAGATGCTTTTCAATTCCATGAGGTTCCATTTATTAATTGTTGCTTTTAGGGACCGTACTCTTGGTGTTCTGTTTAGAAGTCCTTTCCCGTGTCTAGGAGTTCAAGAATATTCTCCATTTTCTCTTTGATTAGGTTCAGTATATGTGGTTTTTGGTTGATGTGTTTGATCCACATGCAGTTGACTTTTATGCAAGGTCATAGGTATGGATCTATTTTCAGTGTTCTGTGTTTTGAGGACATTATCAATGTTTCAGAAAGAAACAATTACAGTATGATCCTAGAAAAATACAGTGGTCCACCTGTACTGGAATGCTGACATAATCCTACTTAAACCCAGATTTTTGTTGTTGTTTCTTTGTTTGTTGTTTTGTGGTTTTGTTTTGATTTTTTTTTGTTTTTTCTTTTCTATTTTTCTCTTTTTTTTTTTTTCAACACAGGTTTTCTCTGAATAACAGCTTTGGCTGTCCTGGAACTCACTTTGCAGACCCTACTGACCTAGAACTCACTGACATTCTCCTACCTCCCGAGAGTTGGGACTAAAGGAACATGCCACCAAATCATGGCCTAAACATAGGGTTTTTATGTACACATGTGGATAACAGGCAAGCTGCTTGCCTGTTTTTATCAATGGCAGAGGATCAAAACCTTGACTTTGAATAATTGATCTCTTCCATTGAGTTTACCAGGAGATTTTTTTCTGCATCTTATTTTTTGGAACATCATTGCCTTTCCTTTATGATTTCTTACTCTTCTGATCCTTACAGAAAATATTAATCCCCAAGTAAAATGGGTCCAATATGAGTTTCTGTTTCTTCCTCATTGAAATCCTGCCTTAGATGCTAGGCACTCACTCTCCCAGCAGACTTTCATCCTCCAGCCCCAAAGCATTAAATTCTTACAGGATAATCTGTTATTTAAAAGGGTATACTATGAGAGTATATATAAAAGGGTATACTCAAATTACTTTGAGAGAGGTTAATCATGGTGGAAATTGGAAGCCTTAGGATCAGAAGTTCTAGGCCAGCATCACTTATGTGGGCCCAATTTTGAAAAGGAAAAAAATGGAAAGAGCTATTTCTCAGTTTGCAGAGTACTTGCTTAGAATGTACTAGGCCCTGGGTTCAATCTTCAGCATCACAGATAATCAGGTGTGGTGTCACATGCCTGTAATTCCAGTACTCAGGAGATACAGACAGATACTATAGGTCATACTTAATGACAGATTGAGTAGCAGACCAGCCTGGGATACAGGAGAATGTTTCTCAAATTAATAATAATAATAATTGTGGTAGTAGTAGTAGTACTAGTAGTAGTAGTAGTAGTAGTCATAGTAATCTTGAGGAACTCAGTTAGGAGTTTGAGGTTGGTATCCACCTTGCCTCTTCACTTAGAGTAGAGCACAATCTCTTAAATGTCAAACACGGTTTCTTCTTTTAGGCACGTGTTACTTTCTATGTAGTTGATGCCTATGTTTAGATTATTGATGGTTTCCTACACCAATGAGACGATAAATCAAAAGCATATAAAAATTCAGTATAGAAGTATCTAATACCATGTGGCAGGAGAGCATACTGTAGTCACCAACAGGGGATTGCAAGCAATAAAACCCGAGAATTCAAGGAGACTCTAGTAGGTAAGGACAGTCTGAGAAATCTGCCTTCTAGAGAGCATGGTGTGGTGGGAAAGAGAAGAGAATAGGTTGGGCCAGGAAAGAAACCCTTCTCATTTGATAATACACAGACTCATTAATCAAAGTAATTATTATGAGGACCAATTACATGAAAGACTGAAGCAGGAACATCACAAATTCAAACTAAACCAGGACAACTTCATGCAACCCTGACTCAAAACCACACAACCAGACAAAAACCAAAATCCAAACAAACAAAGACCCCTGCCATAGCCCTGTGGGATTCTTGTGTCATCATTTTCTCTGTGCCCCACATCTACTTATCCCAACCAAATAGCCTGTTGAGATTGAGGGCATAATATTGTTTGAGGGTACTTGGTCCATGTTTATGCCATCCCATAAGTGCACTTTCACTATTGACTCTCACGGTATTTATCCAGAGGTTGGGTTGTGGAATGAAAACTGTAAACTAACCACTATAACCTGCCACTGAGCTCTGAAATCATCATATGGAGAAATATTCTTCCTTAGGAATGCCCGGCTTTAGCTGGGCTTGTGGAAAGCAGCTTTTCTGATCTTCAGTTAGCCAGTCTACCTTTCGCTGCCGGGCTTTTACATTTTTCTCTTTTTGTAGAAGTTTTCTTTACTCTTACTCTGCTTCTGGCTGTGTGGCTGGATGGGTAGGGGGCTGCTCCCCAGCATCGTCCTCTCTTTCTTCTTTTCTCACTCCTTTCTCTTCTCTTATTCTCCTTCTATTTATTTTCTCTGACTGGCAACCGCATCTATATCTCTCCTGCCTAGCTATTGGCCATTCAGTTCTGTATTAGGGCAATCAGGTGTTTTAGACAGGCAAAGTAACACAGACTCACTGTGTTAAACAAATGCAACACACCTTTGCATCATTCAACAAATATTCCACAGCATAAACAAATGTAACATATCCTCAACTAATATTCCACAGCAGTTTTTCTCTTGTGATGGGTTCTTTATTAAATACCCAAGTCATCCATTATATTCCTTTATTTCTTCTGAAAGTGCCATCATACCATTTATATTATTATAATATTGTAAGAATTTGAAACATTATTCGAATAGCCAGGCATTTGGTCAATATTCAGCCTGGGTCGAATATTCAATTTCAGAGAAAAGGAAGAAAAAAAGGTAGTTATCAATATCAACTCATATTGTACTGGATCGGGTGGTGCAAGCTTTGAATGCCAGCGCTCCTCGGGCAGAGGCAGGTGGAGGTCTTTGAGTTTGAGGCCTTACATATGAGTGAGTACCAGTAAAGCCAAGAGGACATAGTGTGAGCATGTCTCAACAAAACAAACTACAAAAACTAGAAACTATGGAGTAACACTATTAGAAATGTGGGCTATGTCTCTGTACCCCCTTTTACTTTTTCTTTTATTATTTTTATGAAGAATTTTTCTACTCATTTTATATACCAACCACAGATCAGCCCTCCTCACTCTCCCCCAACCACAGCCTTCCCCCCCAAAGCACCCCTCCTTCCCACCCCCTCCATTTGAAGCTCTCCCATGGGGATTCAGCAGAGCATGGTACATTCAGTTGAGGCAGGTCCAAGGCCCTCCCCTCTGAACCAAGGAAGCAAACGGTGTCACACCTTAGGCACATGGCTCCAAAAAGCCCACCCATGCCCCAGGAATGGATCCTGATCCCACTACCTGGGTCCCACCCCACCCCCCAAATAGCTCAAGCTAAACAACTGTCTCCAGTAACCAGAGGCCTAGTCTAGGCCAGTGATCGCTCCACAGTGAACCCTGTTTTAGACATGCACTCAAATACAGTGTCTGTAAAGAAAGAAACAACCAATTTTTTCCATTATAATAGTATTTTATTATTTCATAGCAATAAAAGAGATAACAGTACAGTAGGAAATATTTACAAAAACACTAATGTGCTGGATTAAAGGTTCTCCCTTCAAGGCCACTGGAGAAGAAAGGCTGGACAGGGTTTTGGAAGGTGCCTGGGGGGTACTTATATATGAGGGAACTCTGGGCAACATTCAGGAAACTTAAACATCCATCTTCACAATCCAGGAACACCCCAACCCGGCCCAGTGGCCTCTCTATATAGTGCCGGAAGACTGGGCATGTGGTGAGGAGACTGTAATGATTACCCTCCTTGACACACACAAGAAGAAAGGCACCCTCATAGTCAATCATTCGGTTGGGATTCCTTAACCAGGAATCCCTACAGACCCCTACAGCCCAGTCCCCAGAGCCCTGCAAATCCACCTCCCAGTAATATTTCCCGGAGATGAAGTTCCCGGATCCCCAAGAAGCCAAATAGTATCCAACAGAATCCACAGACGAATCCTTGTGGTGATGTCCGAAGCTGAATTTTCTCAAGACATTAAACAGGTTCATCTTGTAATGGAATGTGGTTATATTTTCAAAGAAAATGTGCACCTGGATGTGCTTGAACCTTTCAGTCAGTCCAGTGATGGGTAGGGCACTGAGTTCAGGTTGCATACCCTGGGGCATGCTCAGCTGCATGGACTCACTCCTTCTGACCATGTCATCCAAACCCTGGAGCAGTACCACATATGGCTCCTGGGACATTGCCATCAGCTCCCGATACATATCTCTTAGTTCTTTGCTCTTTTGCACCATCATGGCTTCACTCTTCCTCAGTTTCTCTAAAACACATTGGCCTTCCTTTCTCATGCACTCGATATGTTTCTCTCCCTCTTTACAGAGGAATGGATGCAGCTCCCTATACTCGGTCCTGATCATTTCTTCCCGCAGAGTCACATAGTCCATCCACAAAATTCTTGTTCTCTTCTCTGCCTCGATATTCTCTTGATTTTCTTGGATCTTCTCCCATAAAGATGCCATCTGCTTCAGAACTCTTTCCATTTGATGCTCAGCTGCTGCCTCAATGGGACAATGTCTGTGACCTCTGTGCTCAGGGGAGTTAGAGCAGAGTTGACAGAGGAAGATCCTGCTCTCAACACACAAGATCCTCTTTGTCTCCTTGTGGGTCCCACACTTATGCTCCTCAGAGCTCAGGTCCTTCATGAGGCTGGCTCGTCTGGCAATGGACACCAGCTTCTTCAGAACAACGTTGGTTCTCATTTCCTTCTGTTGGCATGGTTCCCGACACATAGGGCAGTGGACTACCAGTTGGGTGTCCTCCCAGGAAAGCTGGAGGCAGGCTCGACAGAAGCTGTGGCCACAGCTTATGGTGACTGGCTCTGTAAGGCAGCTCAGGCAGATGAAGCACGTGAGTTCTTCCTGGAAGGCTTGTGACATGTCTGACTCCATTTTCCCACGGAATAGACTCTGGTCTCAGCAGGGTCTGCTGGGGTCACAACAATGTTAGCTCAGCTCTGTGGACTGATCCTCAACGTGAGGGCGAGGAAGATCTAGCAGTCTAGGAGCCAGAAGCTATGGAAACACACCCTGTCTGGTCTAGAGGAGAAGGAACCTGACTGGCCCCTGGAGTGTGCTTATATACTCGCTAGAGACCACACCCACTCTAAGTAGCAGTAATCTGATTGGATGGAAGATGGAACTAAATCCCAGGCCAATGCCCACAAAACAATCATCCACAATAAGGTTTCCTGAGTCACACATCTTATCTGGGTGTGATAGCTCACACCTTTAATGCTAGAGCCCTAGGGAATGGGATGTTGAGGCAGCAAGAGGTTTAGTTCAAGGCCTGCCCGGAATATACACTGAGAACTTGTCTTAACAACAACAACAAAAACAAAATAAAAATAAAAAGAGCAATTTTTACCACGATATTCGATATTTCACTCTTTCTAAATATTTTGAGATGTGCTTATATTTTCGGTTTACCTTTTGCAGTGTAACAGTTAATGATATCTCTCTGTGATTTTAGCAAATATCAACATTAAAAAATTCCTAATCATTCCTTGAGAATTTACTTCAACTCATTTTTACCATATTTAAGTCAACTGCAATTTCTTCAAGATTCATCCCTTTTTCTACCCAGTCCCCTTTCTGTTCTTTCCTTCTTACATTTTTTTTAAATACATGGGGAAGCCAGGGAGTGGATAGTAGTGGCACATGCCTTTATGCTTAACAATCAGGAGCCAGAGGCAGGCATGTCTCTGAATGTTTCAGGCTACCCTGGACTACAGAGTGCATTCCAAGACAGGCTCCAAAGCTGACCAGAGAAATCCTGCCTAGAAAAAAAATAGAAAAACAAACCAAAAACAGTGATAAGGGAAAAAAAAAAAGATGTTTAATGAACCAAAACCCAAGTGGCTATGATTTGTCTTGTGAGGGAATTTTCTGGACTGAATCACTGGAATTAGGAAAGCCCACCTAAACTCAGATGTTTTGAGATGTGAGAATTCATCTTGAATCTTAGCTGTACCTTCTGTTGGCAGCCTGTATAAAGGACATGGAAGAAGGAAACTCTTCCGTCTTTGCTATTTCTCTTCTTGCTCTTCTTCTCACTGGCAAGGTCATCCCTTCACTGGTGTAGGACCCTACTTTTTGGGTTAACTATTAAGAGGACTGGCAGGTAAAGGACCTTTTGTATTATTTATGTGGCAAGTCAGTTGTAGACATTGAGATATGTTTAGTATTTAGAGAGCACGAGGAATCATAATGAGTATGTTAAGATAGATTCCAGACAGTGTATAAAAGGAGGATGAGGAAGACATAAAAATTAAATGTAACTTCATGAATCCTAGACTAGTGAAGATGTCCTGTATGTAAAGATTTTTTGAGGTTTGTAGCTAGAAATATGGTTCAGATAAGGATTATTCCAAACTGAGTTGGGAGGAATCCTACAGATGAAGTCAGGAAGTGTGATATCATTCATGGTCTGGCTTCACTGCAGCATCTTTCCAGTGTTGGAATTAAAATCCCTCCAATCGCAGGTGTTACATGATAGGAGACCAAGAGATGGAGCCTACTGTTTCCACTTAGGCAATTTCCTTTGCCTCCAAAGTCATTGCCAGATCCTGGAAAGCCTTAACCCTAGTTGATAGGATCATGGAAGCCATTTAGAAACTGCCTTTGAGAATACCAGGGCCAAAAAGGCAGATGATTTGCTTCACTTAAGTGAGCATTTGGGGTGTGAGCTAAGCTGTTTCAGAGCTCTCTGATCTTCCTCTTTGGGGGTCTGAGGATTGGAAGTGTGGGTTGTATTTTCACTTTCCTGAATTCTCTGTTTAGCTCTATATCCCATTTTTAACTGAGTTCATTGCTTTCTTGATGTCCAGTTTTTTGAGTTCTTTACTTATTTAAGATATTATCCATCTGTAGTGTGTGTAGTTGGCAAAAATCTTTTCCTATTCTGTAAGTTGTTACTTTGTCCTTGGGATGGTGTCCTTTGCCAAACAGATGCTTTTCAATTCCATGAGGTTCCATTTATTAATTGTTGCTTTTAGGGACCGTACTCTTGGTGTTCTGTTTAGAAGTCCTTTCCCGTGTCTAGGAGTTCAAGAATATTCTCCATTTTCTCTTTGATTAGGTTCAGTATATGTGGTTTTTGGTTGATGTGTTTGATCCACATGCAGTTGACTTTTATGCAAGGTCATAGGTATGGATCTATTTTCAGTGTTCTGTGTTTTGAGGACATTATCAATGTTTCAGAAAGAAACAATTACAGTATGATCCTAGAAAAATACAGTGGTCCACCTGTACTGGAATGCTGACATAATCCTACTTAAACCCAGATTTTTGTTGTTGTTTGTTTGTTTGTTGTTTTGTGGTTTTGTTTTGATTTTTTTTTGTTTTTTCTTTTCTATTTTTCTCTTTTTTTTTTTTTTCAACACAGGTTTTCTCTGAATAACAGCTTTGGCTGTCCTGGAACTCACTTTGCAGACCCTACTGACCTAGAACTCACTGACATTCTCCTACCTCCCGAGAGTTGGGACTAAAGGAACATGCCACCAAATCATGGCCTAAACATAGGGTTTTTATGTACACATGTGGATAACAGGCAAGCTGCTTGCCTGTTTTTATCAATGGCAGAGGATCAAAACCTTGACTTTGAATAATTGATCTCTTCCATTGAGTTTACCAGGAGATTTTTTTCTGCATCTTATTTTTTGGAACATCATTGCCTTTCCTTTATGATTTCTTACTCTTCTGATCCTTACAGAAAATATTAATCCCCAAGTAAAATGGGTCCAATATGAGTTTCTGTTTCTTCCTCATTGAAATCCTGCCTTAGATGCTAGGCACTCACTCTCCCAGCAGACTTTCATCCTCCAGCCCCAAAGCATTAAATTCTTACAGGATAATCTGTTATTTAAAAGGGTATACTATGAGAGTATATATAAAAGGGTATACTCAAATTACTTTGAGAGAGGTTAATCATGGTGGAAATTGGAAGCCTTAGGATCAGAAGTTCTAGGCCAGCATCACTTATGTGGGCCCAATTTTGAAAAGGAAAAAAATGGAAAGAGCTATTTCTCAGTTTGCAGAGTACTTGCTTAGAATGTACTAGGCCCTGGGTTCAATCTTCAGCATCACAGATAATCAGGTGTGGTGTCACATGCCTGTAATTCCAGTACTCAGGAGATACAGACAGATACTATAGGTCATACTTAATGACAGATTGAGTAGCAGACCAGCCTGGGATACAGGAGAATGTTTCTCAAATTAATAATAATAATAATTGTGGTAGTAGTAGTAGTACTAGTAGTAGTAGTAGTAGTAGTCATAGTAATCTTGAGGAACTCAGTTAGGAGTTTGAGGTTGGTATCCACCTTGCCTCTTCACTTAGAGTAGAGCACAATCTCTTAAATGTCAAACACGGTTTCTTCTTTTAGGCACGTGTTACTTTCTATGTAGTTGATGCCTATGTTTAGATTATTGATGGTTTCCTACACCAATGAGACGATAAATCAAAAGGATATAAAATTTCAGTATAGAAGTATCTAATACCATGTGGCAGGAGAGCATACTGTAGTCACCAACAGGGGATTGCAAGCAATAAAACCCGAGAATTCAAGGAGACTCTAGTAGGTAAGGCCAGTCTGAGAAATCTGCCTTTTAGAGAGCATGGTGTG
The DNA here is from genome assembly GCF_949786415.1 of Peromyscus eremicus. Taxonomy (NCBI): domain Eukaryota; kingdom Metazoa; phylum Chordata; class Mammalia; order Rodentia; family Cricetidae; genus Peromyscus; species Peromyscus eremicus. The sequence continues at coordinate 47,434,338 of NC_081428.1, read as the reverse complement.
GTGGGAAAGAGAAGAGAATAGGTTGGGCCAGGAAAGAAACCCTTCTCATTTGATAATACACAGACTCATTAATCAAAGTAATTATTATGAGGACCGATTACATGAAAGACTGAAGCAGGAACATCACAAATTCAAACTAAACCAGGACAACTTCATGCAACCCTGACTCAAAACCACACAACAGACAAAAACCAAAATCCAAACAAACAAAGACCCCTGCCATAGCCCTGTGGGATTCTTGTGTCATCATTTTCTCTGTGCCCCACATCTACTTATCCCAACCCAATAGCCTGTAGAGATTGAGGGCATAATATTGTTTGAGGGTACTTGGTCCATGTTTATGCCATCCCATAAGTGCACTTTCACTATTGACTCTCACGGTATTTATCCAGAGGTTGGGTTGTGGAATGAAAACTGTAAACTAACCACTATAACCTGCCACTGAGCTCTGAAATCATCATATGGAGAAATATTCTTCCTTAGGAATGCCCGGCTTTAGCTGGGCTTGTGGAAAGCAGCTTTTCTGATCTTCAGTTAGCCAGTCTACCTTTCGCTGCCGGGCTTTTACATTTTTCTCTTTTTGTAGAAGTTTTCTTTACTCTTACTCTGCTTCTGGCTGTGTGGCTGGATGGGTAGGGGGCTGCTCCCCAGCATCGTCCTCTCTTTCTTCTTTTCTCACTCCTTTCTCTTCTCTTATTCTCCTTCTATTTATTTTCTCTGACTGGCAACCGCATCTATATCTCTCCTGCCTAGCTATTGGCCATTCAGTTCTGTATTAGGGCAATCAGGTGTTTTAGACAGGCAAAGTAACACAGACTCACTGTGTTAAACAAATGCAACACACCTTTGCATCATTCAACAAATATTCCACAGCATAAACAAATGTAACATATCCTCAACTAATATTCCACAGCAGTTTTTCTCTTGTGATGGGTTCTTTATTAAATACCCAAGTCATCCCTTATATTCCTTTATTTCTTCTGAAAGTGCCATCATACCATTTATATTATTATACTATTGTAAGAATTTGAAACATTATTCGAATAGCCAGGCATTTGGTCAATATTCAGCCTGGGTCGAATATTCAATTTCAGAGAAAAGGAAGAAAAAAAGGTAGTTATAAATATCAACTCATATTGTACTGGATCGGGTGGTGCAAGCTTTGAATGCCAGCGCTCCTCGGGCAGAGGCAGGTGGAGGTCTTTGAGTTTGAGGCCTTACATATGAGTGAGTACCAGTAAAGCCAAGAGGACATAGTGTGAGCATGTCTCAACAAAACAAACTACAAAAACTAGAAACTATGGAGTAACACTATTAGAAATGTGGGCTATGTCTCTGTACCCCCTTTTACTTTTTCTTTTATTATTTTTATGAAGAATTTTTCTACTCATTTTACATACCAACCACAGATCAGCCCTCCTCACTCTCCCCCAACCACAGCCTTCCCCCCCAAAGCACCCCTCCTTCCCACCCCCTCCATTTGAAGCTCTCCCATGGGGATTCAGCAGAGCATGGTACATTCAGTTGAGGCAGGTCCAAGGCCCTCCCCTCTGAACCAAGGAAGCAAACGGTGTCACACCTTAGGCACATGGCTCCAAAAAGCCCACCCATGCCCCAGGAATGGATCCTGATCCCACTACCTGGGTCCCACCCCACCCCCCAAATAGCTCAAGCTAAACAACTGTCTCCAGTAACCAGAGGCCTAGTCTAGGCCAGTGATCGCTCCACAGTGAACCCTGTTTTAGACATGCACTCAAATACAGTGTCTGTAAAGAAAGAAACAACCAATTTTTTCCATTATAATAGTATTTTATTATTTCATAGCAATAAAAGAGATAACAGTACAGTAGGAAATATTTACAAAAACACTAATGTGCTGGATTAAAGGTTCTCCCTTCAAGGCCACTGGAGAAGAAAGGCTGGACAGGGTTTTGGAAGGTGCCTGGGGGGTACTTATATATGAGGGAACTCTGGGCAACATTCAGGAAACTTAAACATCCATCTTCACAATCCAGGAACACCCCAACCCGGCCCAGTGGCCTCTCTATATAGTGCCGGAAGACTGGGCATGTGGTGAGGAGACTGTAATGATTACCCTCCTTGACACACACAAGAAGAAAGGCACCCTCATAGTCAATCATTCGGTTGGGATTCCTTAACCAGGAATCCCTACAGACCCCTACAGCCCAGTCCCCAGAGCCCTGCAAATCCACCTCCCAGTAATATTTCCCGGAGATGAAGTTCCCGGATCCCCAAGAAGCCAAATAGTATCCAACAGAATCCACAGACGAATCCTTGTGGTGATGTCCGAAGCTGAATTTTCTCAAGACATTAAACAGGTTCATCTTGTAATGGAATGTGGTTATATTTTCAAAGAAAATGTGCACCTGGATGTGCTTGAACCTTTCAGTCAGTCCAGTGATGGGTAGGGCACTGAGTTCAGGTTGCATACCCTGGGGCATGCTCAGCTGCATGGACTCACTCCTTCTGACCATGTCATCCAAACCCTGGAGCAGTACCACATATGGCTCCTGGGACATTGCCATCAGCTCCCGATACATATCTCTTAGTTCTTTGCTCTTTTGCACCATCATGGCTTCACTCTTCCTCAGTTTCTCTAAAACACATTGGCCTTCCTTTCTCATGCACTCGATATGTTTCTCTCCCTCTTTACAGAGGAATGGATGCAGCTCCCTATACTCGGTCCTGATCATTTCTTCCCGCAGAGTCACATAGTCCATCCACAAAATTCTTGTTCTCTTCTCTGCCTCGATATTCTCTTGATTTTCTTGGATCTTCTCCCATAAAGATGCCATCTGCTTCAGAACTCTTTCCATTTGATGCTCAGCTGCTGCCTCAATGGGACAATGTCTGTGACCTCTGTGCTCAGGGGAGTTAGAGCAGAGTTGACAGAGGAAGATCCTGCTCTCAACACACAAGATCCTCTTTGTCTCCTTGTGGGTCCCACACTTATGCTCCTCAGAGCTCAGGTCCTTCATGAGGCTGGCTCGTCTGGCAATGGACACCAGCTTCTTCAGAACAACGTTGGTTCTCATTTCCTTCTGTTGGCATGGTTCCCGACACATAGGGCAGTGGACTACCAGTTGGGTGTCCTCCCAGGAAAGCTGGAGGCAGGCTCGACAGAAGCTGTGGCCACAGCTTATGGTGACTGGCTCTGTAAGGCAGCTCAGGCAGATGAAGCACGTGAGTTCTTCCTGGAAGGCTTGTGACATGTCTGACTCCATTTTCCCACGGAATAGACTCTGGTCTCAGCAGGGTCTGCTGGGGTCACAACAATGTTAGCTCAGCTCTGTGGACTGATCCTCAACGTGAGGGCGAGGAAGATCTAGCAGTCTAGGAGCCAGAAGCTATGGAAACACACCCTGTCTGGTCTAGAGGAGAAGGAACCTGACTGGCCCCTGGAGTGTGCTTATATACTCGCTAGAGACCACACCCACTCTAAGTAGCAGTAATCTGATTGGATGGAAGATGGAACTAAATCCCAGGCCAATGCCCACAAAACAATCATCCACAATAAGGTTTCCTGAGTCACACATCTTATCTGGGTGTGATAGCTCACACCTTTAATGCTAGAGCCCTAGGGAATGGGATGTTGAGGCAGCAAGAGGTTTAGTTCAAGGCCTGCCCGGAATATACACTGAGAACTTGTCTTAACAACAACAACAAAAACAAAATAAAAATAAAAAGAGCAATTTTTACCACGATATTCGATATTTCACTCTTTCTAAATATTTTGAGATGTGCTTATATTTTCGGTTTACCTTTTGCAGTGTAACAGTTAATGATATCTCTCTGTGATTTTAGCAAATATCAACATTAAAAAATTCCTAATCATTCCTTGAGAATTTACTTCAACTCATTTTTACCATATTTAAGTCAACTGCAATTTCTTCAAGATTCATCCCTTTTTCTACCCAGTCCCCTTTCTGTTCTTTCCTTCTTACATTTTTTTTAAATACATGGGGAAGCCAGGGAGTGGATAGTAGTGGCACATGCCTTTATGCTTAACAATCAGGAGCCAGAGGCAGGCATGTCTCTGAATGTTTCAGGCTACCCTGGACTACAGAGTGCATTCCAAGACAGGCTCCAAAGCTGACCAGAGAAATCCTGCCTAGAAAAAAAATAGAAAAACAAACCAAAAACAGTGATAAGGGAAAAAAAAAAAGATGTTTAATGAACCAAAACCCAAGTGGCTATGATTTGTCTTGTGAGGGAATTTTCTGGACTGAATCACTGGAATTAGGAAAGCCCACCTAAACTCAGATGTTTTGAGATGTGAGAATTCATCTTGAATCTTAGCTGTACCTTCTGTTGGCAGCCTGTATAAAGGACATGGAAGAAGGAAACTCTTCCGTCTTTGCTATTTCTCTTCTTGCTCTTCTTCTCACTGGCAAGGTCATCCCTTCACTGGTGTAGGACCCTACTTTTTGGGTTAACTATTAAGAGGACTGGCAGGTAAAGGACCTTTTGTATTATTTATGTGGCAAGTCAGTTGTAGACATTGAGATATGTTTAGTATTTAGAGAGCACGAGGAATCATAATGAGTATGTTAAGATAGATTCCAGACAGTGTATAAAAGGAGGATGAGGAAGACATAAAAATTAAATGTAACTTCATGAATCCTAGACTAGTGAAGATGTCCTGTATGTAAAGATTTTTTGAGGTTTGTAGCTAGAAATATGGTTCAGATAAGGATTATTCCAAACTGAGTTGGGAGGAATCCTACAGATGAAGTCAGGAAGTGTGATATCATTCATGGTCTGGCTTCACTGCAGCATCTTTCCAGTGTTGGAATTAAAATCCCTCCAATCGCAGGTGTTACATGATAGGAGACCAAGAGATGGAGCCTACTGTTTCCACTTAGGCAATTTCCTTTGCCTCCAAAGTCATTGCCAGATCCTGGAAAGCCTTAACCCTAGTTGATAGGATCATGGAAGCCATTTAGAAACTGCCTTTGAGAATACCAGGGCCAAAAAGGCAGATGATTTGCTTCACTTAAGTGAGCATTTGGGGTGTGAGCTAAGCTGTTTCAGAGCTCTCTGATCTTCCTCTTTGGGGGTCTGAGGATTGGAAGTGTGGGTTGTATTTTCACTTTCCTGAATTCTCTGTTTAGCTCTATATTCCATTTTTAACTGAGTTCATTGCTTTCTTGATGTCCAGTTTTTTGAGTTCTTTACTTATTTAAGATATTATCCATCTGTAGTGTGTGTAGTTGGCAAAAATCTTTTCCTATTCTGTAAGTTGTTACTTTGTCCTTGGGATGGTGTCCTTTGCCAAACAGATGCTTTTCAATTCCATGAGGTTCCATTTATTAATTGTTGCTTTTAGGGACCGTACTCTTGGTGTTCTGTTTAGAAGTCCTTTCCCGTGTCTAGGAGTTCAAGAATATTCTCCATTTTCTCTTTGATTAGGTTCAGTATATGTGGTTTTTGGTTGATGTGTTTGATCCACATGCAGTTGACTTTTATGCAAGGTCATAGGTATGGATCTATTTTCAGTGTTCTGTGTTTTGAGGACATTATCAATGTTTCAGAAAGAAACAATTACAGTATGATCCTAGAAAAATACAGTGGTCCACCTGTACTGGAATGCTGACATAATCCTACTTAAACCCAGATTTTTGTTGTTGTTTGTTTGTTTGTTGTTTTGTGGTTTTGTTTTGATTTTTTTTTTGTTTTTTCTTTTCTATTTTTCTCTTTTTTTTTTTTTCAACACAGGTTTTCTCTGAATAACAGCTTTGGCTGTCCTGGAACTCACTTTGCAGACCCTACTGACCTAGAACTCACTGACATTCTCCTACCTCCCGAGAGTTGGGACTAAAGGAACATGCCACCAAATCATGGCCTAAACATAGGGTTTTTATGTACACATGTGGATAACAGGCAAGCTGCTTGCCTGTTTTTATCAATGGCAGAGGATCAAAACCTTGACTTTGAATAATTAATCTCTTCCATTGAGTTTACCAGGAGATTTTTTTCTGCATCTTATTTTTTGGAACATCATTGCCTTTCCTTTATGATTTCTTACTCTTCTGATCCTTACAGAAAATATTAATCCCCAAGTAAAATGGGTCCAATATGAGTTTCTGTTTCTTCCTCATTGAAATCCTGCCTTAGATGCTAGGCACTCACTCTCCCAGCAGACTTTCATCCTCCAGCCCCAAAGCATTAAATTCTTACAGGATAATCTGTTATTTAAAAGGGTATACTATGAGAGTATATATAAAAGGGTATACTCAAATTACTTTGAGAGAGGTTAATCATGGTGGAAATTGGAAGCCTTAGGATCAGAAGTTCTAGGCCAGCATCACTTATGTGGGCCCAATTTTGAAAAGGAAAAAAATGGAAAGAGCTATTTCTCAGTTTGCAGAGTACTTGCTTAGAATGTACTAGGCCCTGGGTTCAATCTTCAGCATCACAGATAATCAGGTGTGGTGTCACATGCCTGTAATTCCAGTACTCAGGAGATACAGACAGATACTATAGGTCATACTTAATGACAGATTGAGTAGCAGACCAGCCTGGGATACAGGAGAATGTTTCTCAAATTAATAATAATAATAATTGTGGTAGTAGTAGTAGTACTAGTAGTAGTAGTAGTAGTAGTCATAGTAATCTTGAGGAACTCAGTTAGGAGTTTGAGGTTGGTATCCACCTTGCCTCTTCACTTAGAGTAGAGCACAATCTCTTAAATGTCAAACACGGTTTCTTCTTTTAGGCACGTGTTACTTTCTATGTAGTTGATGCCTATGTTTAGATTATTGATGGTTTCCTACACCAATGAGACGATAAATCAAAAGGATATAAAATTTCAGTATAGAAGTATCTAATACCATGTGGCAGGAGAGCATACTGTAGTCACCAACAGGGGATTGCAAGCAATAAAACCCGAGAATTCAAGGAGACTCTAGTAGGTAAGGCCAGTCTGAGAAATCTGCCTTTTAGAGAGCATGGTGTGGTGGGAAAGAGAAGAGAATAGGTTGGGCCAGGAAAGAAACCCTTCTCATTTGATAATACACAGACTCATTAATCAAAGTAATTATTATGAGGACCGATTACATGAAAGACTGAAGCAGGAACATCACAAATTCAAACTAAACCAGGACAACTTCATGCAACCCTGACTCAAAACCACACAACAGACAAAAACCAAAATCCAAACAAACAAAGACCCCTGCCATAGCCCTGTGGGATTCTTGTGTCATCATTTTCTCTGTGCCCCACATCTACTTATCCCAACCCAATAGCCTGTAGAGATTGAGGGCATAATATTGTTTGAGGGTACTTGGTCCATGTTTATGCCATCCCATAAGTGCACTTTCACTATTGACTCTCACGGTATTTATCCAGAGGTTGGGTTGTGGAATGAAAACTGTAAACTAACCACTATAACCTGCCACTGAGCTCTGAAATCATCATATGGAGAAATATTCTTCCTTAGGAATGCCCGGCTTTAGCTGGGCTTGTGGAAAGCAGCTTTTCTGATCTTCAGTTAGCCAGTCTACCTTTCGCTGCCGGGCTTTTACATTTTTCTCTTTTTGTAGAAGTTTTCTTTACTCTTACTCTGCTTCTGGCTGTGTGGCTGGATGGGTAGGGGGCTGCTCCCCAGCATCGTCCTCTCTTTCTTCTTTTCTCACTCCTTTCTCTTCTCTTATTCTCCTTCTATTTATTTTCTCTGACTGGCAACCGCATCTATATCTCTCCTGCCTAGCTATTGGCCATTCAGTTCTGTATTAGGGCAATCAGGTGTTTTAGACAGGCAAAGTAACACAGACTCACTGTGTTAAACAAATGCAACACACCTTTGCATCATTCAACAAATATTCCACAGCATAAACAAATGTAACATATCCTCAACTAATATTCCACAGCAGTTTTTCTCTTGTGATGGGTTCTTTATTAAATACCCAAGTCATCCCTTATATTCCTTTATTTCTTCTGAAAGTGCCATCATACCATTTATATTATTATACTATTGTAAGAATTTGAAACATTATTCGAATAGCCAGGCATTTGGTCAATATTCAGCCTGGGTCGAATATTCAATTTCAGAGAAAAGGAAGAAAAAAAGGTAGTTATAAATATCAACTCATATTGTACTGGATCGGGTGGTGCAAGCTTTGAATGCCAGCGCTCCTCGGGCAGAGGCAGGTGGAGGTCTTTGAGTTTGAGGCCTTACATATGAGTGAGTACCAGTAAAGCCAAGAGGACATAGTGTGAGCATGTCTCAACAAAACAAACTACAAAAACTAGAAACTATGGAGTAACACTATTAGAAATGTGGGCTATGTCTCTGTACCCCCTTTTACTTTTTCTTTTATTATTTTTATGAAGAATTTTTCTACTCATTTTACATACCAACCACAGATCAGCCCTCCTCACTCTCCCCCAACCACAGCCTTCCCCCCCAAAGCACCCCTCCTTCCCACCCCCTCCATTTGAAGCTCTCCCATGGGGATTCAGCAGAGCATGGTACATTCAGTTGAGGCAGGTCCAAGGCCCTCCCCTCTGAACCAAGGAAGCAAACGGTGTCACACCTTAGGCACATGGCTCCAAAAAGCCCAGCCATGCCCCAGGAATGGATCCTGATCCCACTACCTGGGTCCCACCCCACCCCCCAAATAGCTCAAGCTAAACAACTGTCTCCAGTAACCAGAGGCCTAGTCTAGGCCAGTGATCGCTCCACAGTGAACCCTGTTTTAGACATGCACTCAAATACAGTGTCTGTAAAGAAAGAAACAACCAATTTTTTCCATTATAATAGTATTTTATTATTTCATAGCAATAAAAGAGATAACAGTACAGTAGGAAATATTTACAAAAACACTAATGTGCTGGATTAAAGGTTCTCCCTTCAAGGCCACTGGAGAAGAAAGGCTGGACAGGGTTTTGGAAGGTGCCTGGGGGGTACTTATATATGAGGGAACTCTGGGCAACATTCAGGAAACTTAAACATCCATCTTCACAATCCAGGAACACCCCAACCCGGCCCAGTGGCCTCTCTATATAGTGCCGGAAGACTGGGCATGTGGTGAGGAGACTGTAATGATTCCCCTCCTTCACACACACAAGAAGAAAGGCACCCTCATAGTCAATCATTCGGTTGGGATTCCTTAACCAGGAATCCCTACAGACCCCTACAGCCCAGTCCCCAGAGCCCTGCAAATCCACCTCCCAGTAATATTTCCCGGAGATGAAGTTCCCGGATCCCCAAGAAGCCAAATAGTATCCAACAGAATCCACAGACGAATCCTTGTGGTGATGTCCGAAGCTGAATTTTCTCAAGACATTAAACAGGTTCATCTTGTAATGGAATGTGGTTATATTTTCAAAGAAAATGTGCACCTGGATGTGCTTGAACCTTTCAGTCAGTCCAGTGATGGGTAGGGCACTGAGTTCAGGTTGCATACCCTGGGGCATGCTCAGCTGCATGGACTCACTCCTTCTGACCATGTCATCCAAACCCTGGAGCAGTACCACATATGGCTCCTGGGACATTGCCATCAGCTCCCGATACATATCTCTTAGTTCTTTGCTCTTTTGCACCATCATGGCTTCACTCTTCCTCAGTTTCTCTAAAACACATTGGCCTTCCTTTCTCATGCACTCGATATGTTTCTCTCCCTCTTTACAGAGGAATGGATGCAGCTCCCTATACTCGGTCCTGATCATTTCTTCCCGCAGAGTCACATAGTCCATCCACAAAGTTCTTGTTCTCTTCTCTGCCTCGATAGTCTCTTGATTTTCTTGGATCTTCTCCCATAAAGATGCCATCTGCTTCAGAACTCTTTCCATTTGATGCTCAGCTGCTGCCTCAATGGGACAATGTCTGTGACCTCTGTGCTCAGGGGAGTTAGAGCAGAGTTGACAGAGGAAGATCCTGCTCTCAACACACAAGATCCTCTTTGTCTCCTTGTGGGTCCCACACTTATGCTCCTCAGAGCTCAGGTCCTTCATGAGGCTGGCTCGTCTGGCAATGGACACCAGCTTCTTCAGAACAACGTTGGTTCTCATTTCCTTCTGTTGGCATGGTTCCCGACACATAGGGCAGTGGACTACCAGTTGGGTGTCCTCCCAGGAAAGCTGGAGGCAGGCTCGACAGAAGCTGTGGCCACAGCTTATGGTGACTGGCTCTGTAAGGCAGCTCAGGCAGATGAAGCACGTGAGTTCTTCCTGGAAGGCTTGTGATATGTCTGACTCCATTTTCCCACGGAATAGACTCTGGTCTCAGCAGGGTCTGCTGGGGTCACAACAATGTTAGCTCAGCTCTGTGGAGTGATCCTCAACGTGAGGGCGAGGAAGATCTAGCAGTCTAGGAGCCAGAAGCTATGGAAACACACTCTGTCTGGTCTAGAGGAGAAGGAACCTGACTGGCCCCTGGAGTGTGCTTATATACTCGCTAGAGACCACACCCACTCTAAGGAGCAGTAATCTGATTGGATGGAAGATGGAACTAAATCCCAGGCCAATGCCCACAAAACAATCATCCACAATAAGATTTCCTGAGTCACACATCTTATCTGGGTGTGATAGCTCACACCTTTAATGCTAGAGCCCTAGGGAATGGGATGTTGAGGCAGCAGGAGTTTTAGTTCAAGGCCTGCCCGGAATATACACTGAGAACTTGTCTTAACAACAACAACAACAGAAAAAAATAAAAATAAAAAGAGCAATTTTACCACGATATTCGATATTTCACTCTTTCTAAATATTTTGAGATGTGCTTATATTTTCGGTTTACCTTTTGCAGTGTAACAGTTAATGATATCTCTCTGTGATTTTAGCAAATATCAACATTAAAAAATTCCTAATCATTCCTTGAGAATTTACTTCAACTCATTTTTACCATATTTAAGTCAACTGCAATTTCTTCAAGATTCATCGCTTTTTCTACCCAGTCCCCTTTCTGTTCTTTCCTTCTTGCATTTTTTTTAAATACATGGGGAAGCCAGGGAGGGAATAGTAGTGGCACATGCCTTTATGCTTAACAATCAGGAGGCAGAGGCAGGCATGTCTCTGAATGTTTCAGGCTACCCTGGACTACAGAGTGCATTCCAAGACAGGCTCCAAAGCTGACCAGAGAAATCCTGCCTAGAAAAAAAATAGAAAAACAAACTAACAAACAAACAACAGTGATAAGGGAAAAAAAAAAGATGTTTAATGAACCAAAACCCAAGTGGCTATGATTTGTCTTGTGAGGGAATTTTCTGGACTGAATCACTGGAATTAGGAAAGCCCACCTAAACTCAGATGTTTTGAGATGTGAGAACTCATCTTGAATCTTAGCTGTACCTTCTGTTGGCAGCCTGTATAAAGGACATGGAAGAAGGAAAATCTTCCGTCTTTGCTATTTCTCTTCTTGCTCTTCTTCTCACTGGCAAGGTCTTCCCTTCACTGGTGTAGGACCCTACTTTTTGGGTTAACTATTAAGAGGACTGGCAGGTAAAGGACCTTTTGTATTATTTATGTGGCAAGTCAGTTGTAGACATTGAGATATGTTTAGTATTTAGAGAGCACGAGGAATCATAATGAGTATGTTAAGATAGATTCCAGACAGTGTATAAAAGGAGGATGAGGAAGACATAAAAATTAAATGTAACTTCATGAATCCTAGACTAGTGAAGATGTCCTGTATGTAAAGTTTTTTTGAGGTTTGTAGCTAGAAATATGGTTCAGATAAGGATTATTCCAAACTGAGTTGGGAGGAATCCTACAGATGAAGTCAGGAAGTGTGATATCATTCATGGTCTGGCTTCACTGCAGCATCTTTCCAGTGTTGGAATTAAAATCCCTCCAATCGCAGGTGTTACATGATAGGAGACCAAGAGATGGAGCCTACTGTTTCCACTTAGGCAATTTCCTTTGCCTCAAAGTCATTGCCAGATCCTGGAAAGCCTTAACCCTAGTTGATAGGATCATGGAAGCCATTTAAAAAACTGCCTTTTGGAATACCAGGGCCAAAAAGGCAGATGATTTGCTTCATTTAAGTGAGCATTTGGGGTGTGAGCTAAGCTGTTTCAGAGCTCTCTGATCTTCCTCTTTGGGGGTCTGAGGATTGGAAGTGTGGGTTGTATTTTCACTTTCCTGAATTCTCTGTTTAGCTCTATATTCCATTTTTAACTGAGTTCATTGCTTTCTTGATGTCCAGTTTTTTGAGTTCTTTACTTATTTAAGATATTATCCATCTGTAGTGTGTGTAGTTGGCAAAAATCTTTTCCTATTCTGTAAGTTGTTACTTTGTCCTTGGGATGGTGTCCTTTGCCAAACAGATGCTTTTCAATTCCATGAGGTTCCATTTATTAATTGTTGCTTTTAGGGACCGTACTCTTGGTGTTCTGTTTAGAAGTCCTTTCCCGTGTCTAGGAGTTCAAGAATATTCTCCACTTTCTCTTTGATTAGGTTCAGTATATGTGGTTTTTGGTTGATGTGTTTGATCCACATGCAGTTGACTTTTATGCAAGGTCGTAGGTATGGATCTATTTTCAGTGTTCTGTGTTTTGAGGACATTATCAATGTTTCAGAAAGAAACAATTACAGTATGATCCTAGAAAAATACAGTGGTCCACCTGTACTGGAATGCTGACATAATCCTACTTAAACCCAGATTTTTGTTGTTGTTTCTTTGTTTGTTGTTTTGTGGTTTTGTTTTGATTTTTTTTTGTTTTTTCTTTTCTTTTCTATTTTTATCTTTTTTTTTTTTCAACACAGGTTTTCTCTGAATAACAGCTCTGGCTGTCCTGGAACTCACTTTGCAGACCCTACTGACCTGGAACTCACTGACATTCTCCTACCTCCCGAGAGTTGGGACTAAAGGAACATGCCACCAAATCATGGCCTAAACATAGGGTTTTTAAGTACACATGTGGATAACAGGCAAGCTGCTTGCCTGTTTTTATCAATGGCAGAGGATCAAAACCTTGACTTTAAATAATTGATCTATTCCATTGAGTTTACCAGGAGATTTTTTTCTGCACCTTATTTTTTGGAACATCATTGCCTTTCCTTTATGATTTCTTACTCTTCTGATCCTTACAGAAAATATTAATCCCCAAGTAAAATGGGTCCAATATGAGTTTCTGTTTCTTCCTCATTGAAATCCTGCCTTAGATGCCAGGCACTCACTCTCCCAGCAGACTTTCATCCTCCAGCCCCAAAGCATTAAATTCTTACAGGATAATCTGTTGTTTAAAAGGGTATACTATGAGAGTATATATAAAAGGGTATACTGAAATTACTTTGAGAGAGCTTAATCATGGTGGAAATTGGAAGCCTTAGGATCAGAAGTTCTAGGCCAGCATCACTTAAAAACTTGATTCCTAAATCACCAATATTATGTGGGCCCAATTTTCAAAAGGAAAAAAATGGAAAGAGCTATTTCTCAGTTTGCAGAGTACTTGCTTAGAATGTACTAGGCCCTGGGTTCCATCTTCAGCATCACAGATAATCAGGTGTGGTGTCTCATGCCTGTAATTCCAGTACTCAGGAGATACAGACAGATACTATAGGTCATACTTAATGACAGATTGAGTAGCAGACCAGCCTGGGATACAGGAGAATGTTTCTCAAATTAATAATAATAATAATTGTGGTAGTAGTAGTAGTACTAGTAGTAGTAGTAGTAGTAGTAGTAGTAGTAGTAGTCACAGTAATCTTGAGGAACTCAGTTAGGAGTTTGAGGTTGGTATCCACCTTGCCTCTTCACTTAGAGTAGAGCACAATCTCTTAAATGTCAAACACGGTTTCTTCTTTTAGGCACGTGTTACTTTCTATGTAGTTGATGCCTATGTTTAGATTATTGATGGTTTCCTACACCAATGAGACGATAAATCAAAAGGATATAAAATTTCAGTATAGAAGTATCTAATACCATGTGGCAGGAGAGCATACTGTAGTCACCAACAGGGGATTGCAAGCAATAAAACCCGAGAATTCAAGGAGACTCTAGTAGGTAAGGCCAGTCTGAGAAATCTGCCTTTTAGAGAGCATGGTGTGGTGGGAAAGAGAAGAGAATAGGTTGGGCCAGGAAAGAAACCCTTCTCATTTGATAATACACAGACTCATTAATCAAAGTAATTATTATGAGGACCAATTACATGAAAGACTGAAGCAGGAACATCACAAATTCAAACTAAACCAGGACAACTTCATGCAACCCTGACTCAAAACCACACAACCAGACAAAAACCAAAATCCAAACAAACAAAGACCCCTGCCATAGCCCTGTGGGATTCTTGTGTCATCATTTTCTCTGTGCCCCACATCTACTTATCCCAACCCAATAGCCTGTAGAGATTGAGGGCATAATATTGTTTGAGGGTACTTGGTCCATGTTTATGCCATCCCATAAGTGCACTTTCACTATTGACTCTCACGGTATTTATCCAGAGGTTGGGTTGTGGAATGAAAACTGTAAACTAACCACTATAACCTGCCACTGAGCTCTGAAATCATCATATGGAGAAATATTCTTCCTTAGGAATGCCCGGCTTTAGCTGGGCTTGTGGAAAGCAGCTTTTCTGATCTTCAATTAGCCAGTCTACCTTTCGCTGCCGGGCTTTTACATTTTTCTCTTTTTGTAGAAGTTTTCTTTACTCTTACTCTGCTTCTGGCTGTGTGGCTGGATGGGTAGGGGGCTGCTCCCCAGCATCGTCCTCTCTTTCTTCTTTTCTCACTCCTTTCTCTTCTCTTATTCTCCTTCTATTTATTTTCTCTGACTGGCAACCGCATCTATATCTCTCCTGCCTAGCTATTGGCCATTCAGTTCTGTATTAGGGCAATCAGGTGTTTTAGACAGGCAAAGTAACACAGACTCACTGTGTTAAACAAATGCAACACACCTTTGCATCATTCAACAAATATTCCACAGCATAAACAAATGTAACATATCCTCAACTAATATTCCACAGCAGTTTTTCTCTTGTGATGGGTTCTTTATTAAATACCCAAGTCATCCCTTATATTCCTTTATTTCTTCTGAAAGTGCCATCATACCATTTATATTATTATAATATTGTAAGAATTTGAAACATTATTCGAATAGCCAGGCATTTGGTCAATATTCAGCCTGGGTAGAATATTCAATTTCAGAGACAAGGAAGAGGAAAAGGTAGTTATAAATATCAACTCATATTGTACTGGATCGGGTGGTGCAAGCTTTGAATGCCAGCACTCCTCGGGCAGAGGCAGGTGGACGTCTTTGAGTTTGAGGCCTTACATATGAGTGAGTACCAGTAAAGCCAAGAGGACATAGTGTGAGCATGTCTCAACAAAACAAACTACAAAAACTAGAAACTATGGAGTAACATTATTAGAAATGTGGGCTATGTCTCTGTACCCCCTTTTACTTTTTCTTTTATTATTTTTATGAAGAATTTTTCTATTCATTTTACATACCAACCACAGATCAGCCCTCCTCACTCTCCCCCAACCACAGCCTTCCCCCCCAAAGCACCCCTCCTTCCCACCCCCTCCATTTGAAGCTCTCCCATGGGGATTCAGCAGAGCATGGTACATTCAGTTGAGGCAGGTCCAAGGCCCTCCCCTCTGAACCAAGGAAGCAAAAGGTGTCACACCTTAGGCACATGGCTCCAAAAAGCCCAGCCATGCCCCAGGAATGGATCCTGATCCCACTACCTGGGTCCCACCCCACCCCCCAAATAGCTCAAGCTAAACAACTGTCTCCAGTAACCAGAGGCCTAGTCTAGGCCAGTGATCGCTCCACAGTGAACCCTGTTTTAGACATGCACTCAAATACAGTGTCTGTAAAGAAAGAAACAACCAATTTTTTCCATTATAATAGTATTTTATTATTTCATAGCAATAAAAGAGATAACAGTACAGTAGGAAATATTTACAAAAACACTAATGTGCTGGATTAAATGTTCTCCCTTCAAGGCCACTGGAGAAGAAAGGCTGGACAGGGTTTTGGAAGGTGCCTGGGGGGTACTTATATATGAGGGAACTCTGGGCAACATTCAGGAAACTTAAACATCCATCTTCACAATCCAGGAACACCCCAACCCGGCCCAGTGGCCTCTCTATATAGTGCCGGAAGACTGGGCATGTGGTGAGGAGACTGTAATGATTACCCTCCTTGACACACACAAGAAGAAAGGCACCCTTATAGTCAATCATTCGGTTGGGATTCCTTAACCAGGAATCCCTACAGACCCCTACAGCCCAGTCCCCAGAGCCCTGCAAATCCACCTCCCAGTAATATTTCCCGGAGATGAAGTTCCCGGATCCCCAAGAAGCCAAATAGTATCCAACAGAATCCACAGACGAATCCTTGTGGTGATGTCCGAAGCTGAATTTTCTCAAGACATTAAACAGGTTCATCTTGTAATGGAATGTGGTTATGTTTTCAAAGAAAATGTGCACCTGGATGTGCTTGAACCTTTCAGTCAGTCCAGTGATGGGTAGGGCACTGAGTTCAGGTTGCATACCCTGGGGCATGCTCAGCTGCATGGACTCACTCCTTCTGACCATGTCATCCAAACCCTGGAGCAGTACCACATAAGGCTCCTGGGACATTGCCATCAGCTCCCGATACATATCTCTTAGTTCTTTGCTCTTTTGCACCATCATGGCTTCACTCTTCCTCAGTTTCTCTAAAACACATTGGCCTTCCTTTCTCATGCACTCGATATGTTTCTCTCCCTCTTTACAGAGGAATGGATGCAGCTCCCTATACTCGGTCCTGATCATTTCTTCCCGCAGAGTCACATAGTCCATCCACAAAATTCTTGTTCTCTTCTCTGCCTCGATATTCTCTTGATTTTCTTGGATCTTCTCCCATAAAGATGCCATCTGCTTCAGAACTCTTTCCATTTGATGCTCAGCTGCTGCCTCAATGGGACAATGTCTGTGACCTCTGTGCTCAGGGGAGTTAGAGCAGAGTTGACAGAGGAAGATCCTGCTCTCAACACACAAGATCCTCTTTGTCTCCTTGTGGGTCCCACACTTATGCTCCTCAGAGCTCAGGTCCTTCATGAGGCTGGCTCGTCTGGCAATGGACACCAGCTTCTTCAGAACAACGTTGGTTCTCATTTCCTTCTGTTGGCATGGTTCCCGACACATAGGGCAGTGGACTACCAGTTGGGTGTCCTCCCAGGAAAGCTGGAGGCAGGCTCGACAGAAGCTGTGGCCACAGCTTATGGTGACTGGCTCTGTAAGGCAGCTCAGGCAGATGAAGCACGTGAGTTCTTCCTGGAAGGCTTGTGACATGTCTGACTCCATTTTCCCATGGAATAGACTCTGGTCTCAGCAGGGTCTGCTGGGGTCACAACAATGTTAGCTCAGCTCTGTGGAGTGATCCTCAACGTGAGGGCGAGGAAGATCTAGCAGTCTAGGAGCCAGAAGCTATGGAAACACACTCTGTCTGGTCTAGAGGAGAAGGAACCTGACTGGCCCCTGGAGTGTGCTTATATACTCGCTAGAGACCACACCCACTCTAAGTAGCAGTAATCTGATTGGATGGAAGATGGAACTAAATCCCAGGCCAATGCCCACAAAACAATCATCCACAATAAGGTTTCCTGAGTCACACATCTTATCTGGGTGTGATAGCTCACACCTTTAATGCTAGAGCCCTAGGGAATGGGATGTTGAGGCAGCAGGAGTTTTAGTTCAAGGCCTGCACGGAATATACACTGAGAACTTGTCTTAACAACAACAACAACAAAAATAAAAATAAAAATAAAAAGAGCAATTTTACCACGATATTCGATATTTCACTCTTTCTAAATATTTTGAGATGTGCTTATATTTTCGGTTTACTTTTGCAGTGTAACAGTTAATGATATCTATCTGTGATTTTAGCAAATATCAACATTAAAAAATTCCTAATCATTCCTTGAGAATTTACTTCAACTCATTTTTACCATATTTAAGTCAACTGCAATTTCTTCAAGATTCATCCCTTTTTCTACCCAGTCCCCTTTCTGTTCTTTCCTTCTTGCATTTTTTTTAAATACATGGGGAAGCCAGGGAGGGGATAGTAGTGGCACATGCCTTTATGCTTAACAATCAGGAGGCAGAGGCAGGCATGTCTCTGAATGTTTCAGGCTACCCTGGACTACAGAGTGCATTCCAAGACAGGCTCCAAAGCTGACCAGAGAAATCCTGCCTAGAAAAAAAATAGAAAAACAAACAAACAAACAAAAAACAGTGATAAGGAAAAAAAAAAAGATGTTTAATGAACCAAAACCCAAGTGGCTATGATTTGTCTTGTGAGGGAATTTTCTGGACTGAATCACTGGAATTAGGAAAGCCCACCTAAACACAGATGTTTTGAGATGTGAGAACTCATCTTGAATCTTAGCTGTACCTTCTGTTGGCAGCCTGTATAAAGGACATGGAAGAAGGAAAATCTTCCGTCTTTGCTATTTCTCTTCTTGCTCTTCTTCTCACTGGCAAGGTCTTCCCTTCACTGGTGTAGGACCCTACTTTTTGGGTTAACTATTAAGAGGACTGGCAGGTAAAGGACCTTTTGTATTATTTATGTGGCAAGTCAGTTGTAGACATTGAGATATGTTTAGTATTTAGAGAGCACGAGGAATCATAATGAGTATGTTAAGATAGATTCCAGACAGTGTATAAAAGGAGGATGAGGAAGACATAAAAATTAAATGTAACTTCATGAATCCTAGACTAGTGAAGATGTCCTGTATGTAAAGATTTTTTGAGGTTTGTAGCTAGAAATATGGTTCAGATAAGGATTATTCCAAACTGAGTTGGGAGGAATCCTACAGATGAAGTCAGGAAGTGTGATATCATTCATGGTCTGGCTTCACTGCAGCATCTTTCCAGTGTTGGAATTAAAATCCCTCCAATCGCAGGTGTTACATGATAGGAGACCAAGAGATGGAGCCTACTGTTTCCACTTAGGCAATTTCCTTTGCCTCCAAAGTCATTGCCAGATCCTGGAAAGCCTTAACCCTAGTTGATAGGATCATGGAAGCCATTTAGAAACTGCCTTTGAGAATACCAGGGCCAAAAAGGCAGATGATTTGCTTCACTTAAGTGAGCATTTGGGGTGTGAGCTAAGCTGTTTCAGAGCTCTCTGATCTTCCTCTTTGGGGGTCTGAGGATTGGAAGTGTGGGTTGTATTTTCACTTTCCTGAATTCTCTGTTTAGCTCTATATCCCATTTTTAACTGAGTTCATTGCTTTCTTGATGTCCAGTTTTTTGAGTTCTTTACTTATTTAAGATATTATCCATCTGTAGTGTGTGTAGTTGGCAAAAATCTTTTCCTATTCTGTAAGTTGTTACTTTGTCCTTGGGATGGTGTCCTTTGCCAAACAGATGCTTTTCAATTCCATGAGGTTCCATTTATTAATTGTTGCTTTTAGGGACCGTACTCTTGGTGTTCTGTTTAGAAGTCCTTTCCCGTGTCTAGGAGTTCAAGAATATTCTCCACTTTCTCTTTGATTAGGTTCAGTATATGTGGTTTTTGGTTGATGTGTTTGATCCACATGCAGTTGACTTTTATGCAAGGTCGTAGGTATGGATCTATTTTCAGTGTTCTGTGTTTTGAGGACATTATCAATGTTTCAGAAAGAAACAATTACAGTATGATCCTAGAAAAATACAGTGGTCCACCTGTACTGGAATGCTGACATAATCCTACTTAAACCCAGATTTTTGTTGTTGTTTCTTTGTTTGTTGTTTTGTGGTTTTGTTTTGATTTTTTTTGTTTTTTCTTTTCTATTTTTCACTTTTTTTTTTTTTCAACACAGGTTTTCTCTGAATAACAGCTTTGGCTGTCCTGGAACTCACTTTGCAGACCCTACTGACCTAGAACTCACTGACATTCTCCTACCTCCCGAGAGTTGGGACTAAAGGAACATGCCACCAAATCATGGCCTAAACATAGGGTTTTTATGTACACATGTGGATAACAGGCAAGCTGCTTGCCTGTTTTTATCAATGGCAGAGGATCAAAACCTTGACTTTGAATAATTGATCTCTTCCATTGAGTTTACCAGGAGATTTTTTTCTGCATCTTATTTTTTGGAACATCATTGCCTTTCCTTTATGATTTCTTACTCTTCTGATCCTTACAGAAAATATTAATCCCCAAGTAAAATGGGTCCAATATGAGTTTCTGTTTCTTCCTCATTGAAATCCTGCCTTAGATGCTAGGCACTCACTCTCCCAGCAGACTTTCATCCTCCAGCCCCAAAGCATTAAATTCTTACAGGATAATCTGTTATTTAAAAGGGTATACTATGAGAGTATATATAAAAGGGTATACTCAAATTACTTTGAGAGAGGTTAATCATGGTCGAAATTGGAAGCCTTAGGATCAGAAGTTCTAGGCCAGCATCACTTATGTGGGCCCAATTTTGAAAAGGAAAAAAATGGAAAGAGCTATTTCTCAGTTTGCAGAGTACTTGCTTAGAATGTACTAGGCCCTGGGTTCAATCTTCAGCATCACAGATAATCAGGTGTGGTGTCACATGCCTGTAATTCCAGTACTCAGGAGATACAGACAGATACTATAGGTCATACTTAATGACAGATTGAGTAGCAGACCAGCCTGGGATACAGGAGAATGTTTCTCAAATTAATAATAATAATAATTGTGGTAGTAGTAGTAGTACTAGTAGTAGTAGTAGTAGTAGTCATAGTAATCTTGAGGAACTCAGTTAGGAGTTTGAGGTTGGTATCCACCTTGCCTCTTCACTTAGAGTAGAGCACAATCTCTTAAATGTCAAACACGGTTTCTTCTTTTAGGCACGTGTTACTTTCTATGTAGTTGATGCCTATGTTTAGATTATTGATGGTTTCCTACACCAATGAGACGATAAATCAAAAGGATATAAAATTTCAGTATAGAAGTATCTAATACCATGTGGCAGGAGAGCATACTGTAGTCACCAACAGGGGATTGCAAGCAATAAAACCCGAGAATTCAAGGAGACTCTAGTAGGTAAGGCCAGTCTGAGAAATCTGCCTTTTAGAGAGCATGGTGTGGTGGGAAAGAGAAGAGAATAGGTTGGGCCAGGAAAGAAACCCTTCTCATTTGATAATACACAGACTCATTAATCAAAGTAATTATTATGAGGACCAATTACATGAAAGACTGAAGCAGGAACATCACAAATTCAAACTAAACCAGGACAACTTCATGCAACCCTGACTCAAAACCACACAACCAGACAAAAACCAAAATCCAAACAAACAAAGACCCCTGCCATAGCCCTGTGGGATTCTTGTGTCATCATTTTCTCTGTGCCCCACATCTACTTATCCCAACCCAATAGCCTGTAGAGATTGAGGGCATAATATTGTTTGAGGGTACTTGGTCCATGTTTATGCCATCCCATAAGTGCACTTTCACTATTGACTCTCACGGTATTTATCCAGAGGTTGGGTTGTGGAATGAAAACTGTAAACTAACCACTATAACCTGCCACTGAGCTCTGAAATCATCATATGGAGAAATATTCTTCCTTAGGAATGCCCGGCTTTAGCTGGGCTTGTGGAAAGCAGCTTTTCTGATCTTCAATTAGCCAGTCTACCTTTCGCTGCCGGGCTTTTACATTTTTCTCTTTTTGTAGAAGTTTTCTTTACTCTTACTCTGCTTCTGGCTGTGTGGCTGGATGGGTAGGGGGCTGCTCCCCAGCATCGTCCTCTCTTTCTTCTTTTCTCACTCCTTTCTCTTCTCTTATTCTCCTTCTATTTATTTTCTCTGACTGGCAACCGCATCTATATCTCTCCTGCCTAGCTATTGGCCATTCAGTTCTGTATTAGGGCAATCAGGTGTTTTAGACAGGCAAAGTAACACAGACTCACTGTGTTAAACAAATGCAACACACCTTTGCATCATTCAACAAATATTCCACAGCATAAACAAATGTAACATATCCTCAACTAATATTTCACAGCAGTTTTTCTCTTGTGATGGGTTCTTTATTAAATACCCAAGTCATCCCTTATATTCCTTTATTTCTTCTGAAAGTGCCATCATACCATTTATATTATTATAATATTGTAAGAATTTGAAACATTATTCGAATAGCCAGGCATTTGGTCAATATTCAGCCTGGGTAGAATATTCAATTTCAGAGACAAGGAAGAGGAAAAGGTAGTTATAAATATCAACTCATATTGTACTGGATCGGGTGGTGCAAGCTTTGAATGCCAGCACTCCTCGGGCAGAGGCAGGTGGACGTCTTTGAGTTTGAGGCCTTACATATGAGTGAGTACCAGTAAAGCCAAGAGGACATAGTGTGAGCATGTCTCAACAAAACAAACTACAAAAACTAGAAACTATGGAGTAACATTATTAGAAATGTGGGCTATGTCTCTGTACCCCCTTTTACTTTTTCTTTTATTATTTTTATGAAGAATTTTTCTATTCATTTTACATACCAACCACAGATCAGCCCTCCTCACTCTCCCCCAACCACAGCCTTCCCCCCCAAAGCACCCCTCCTTCCCACCCCCTCCATTTGAAGCTCTCCCATGGGGATTCAGCAGAGCATGGTACATTCAGTTGAGGCAGGTCCAAGGCCCTCCCCTCTGAACCAAGGAAGCAAAAGGTGTCACACCTTAGGCACATGGCTCCAAAAAGCCCAGCCATGCCCCAGGAATGGATCCTGATCCCACTACCTGGGTCCCACCCCACCCCCCAAATAGCTCAAGCTAAACAACTGTCTCCAGTAACCAGAGGCCTAGTCTAGGCCAGTGATCGCTCCACAGTGAACCCTGTTTTAGACATGCACTCAAATACAGTGTCTGTAAAGAAAGAAACAACCAATTTTTTCCATTATAATAGTATTTTATTATTTCATAGCAATAAAAGAGATAACAGTACAGTAGGAAATATTTACAAAAACACTAATGTGCTGGATTAAAGGTTCTCCCTTCAAGGCCACTGGAGAAGAAAGGCTGGACAGGGTTTTGGAAGGTGCCTGGGGGGTACTTATATATGAGGGAACTCTGGGCAACATTCAGGAAACTTAAACATCCATCTTCACAATCCAGGAACACCCCAACCCGGCCCAGTGGCCTCTCTATATAGTGCCGGAAGACTGGGCATGTGGTGAGGAGACTGTAATGATTACCCTCCTTGACACACACAAGAAGAAAGGCACCCTTATAGTCAATCATTCGGTTGGGATTCCTTAACCAGGAATCCCTACAGACCCCTACAGCCCAGTCCCCAGAGCCCTGCAAATCCACCTCCCAGTAATATTTCCCGGAGATGAAGTTCCCGGATCCCCAAGAAGCCAAATAGTATCCAACAGAATCCACAGACGAATCCTTGTGGTGATGTCCGAAGCTGAATTTTCTCAAGACATTAAACAGGTTCATCTTGTAATGGAATGTGGTTATGTTTTCAAAGAAAATGTGCACCTGGATGTGCTTGAACCTTTCAGTCAGTCCAGTGATGGGTAGGGCACTGAGTTCAGGTTGCATACCCTGGGGCATGCTCAGCTGCATGGACTCACTCCTTCTGACCATGTCATCCAAACCCTGGAGCAGTACCACATAAGGCTCCTGGGACATTGCCATCAGCTCCCGATACATATCTCTTAGTTCTTTGCTCTTTTGCACCATCATGGCTTCACTCTTCCTCAGTTTCTCTAAAACACATTGGCCTTCCTTTCTCATGCACTCGATATGTTTCTCTCCCTCTTTACAGAGGAATGGATGCAGCTCCCTATACTCGGTCCTGATCATTTCTTCCCGCAGAGTCACATAGTCCATCCACAAAATTCTTGTTCTCTTCTCTGCCTCGATATTCTCTTGATTTTCTTGGATCTTCTCTCATAAAGATGCCATCTGCTTCAGAACTCTTTCCATTTGATGCTCAGCTGCTGCCTCAATGGGACAATGTCTGTGACCTCTGTGCTCAGGGGAGTTAGAGCAGAGTTGACAGAGGAAGATCCTGCTCTCAACACACAAGATCCTCTTTGTCTCCTTGTGGGTCCCACACTTATGCTCCTCAGAGCTCAGGTCCTTCATGAGGCTGGCTCGTCTGGCAATGGACACCAGCTTCTTCAGAACAACGTTGGTTCTCATTTCCTTCTGTTGGCATGGTTCCCGACACATAGGGCAGTGGACTACCAGTTGGGTGTCCTCCCAGGAAAGCTGGAGGCAGGCTCGACAGAAGCTGTGGCCACAGCTTATGGTGACTGGCTCTGTAAGGCAGCTCAGGCAGATGAA
Source organism: Peromyscus eremicus (assembly GCF_949786415.1). Taxonomy (NCBI): domain Eukaryota; kingdom Metazoa; phylum Chordata; class Mammalia; order Rodentia; family Cricetidae; genus Peromyscus; species Peromyscus eremicus. The sequence continues at coordinate 47,410,137 of NC_081428.1, read as the reverse complement.
GCACGTGAGTTCTTCCTGGAAGGCTTGTGACATGTCTGACTCCATTTTCCCATGGAATAGACTCTGGTCTCAGCAGGGTCTGCTGGGGTCACAACAATGTTAGCTCAGCTCTGTGGAGTGATCCTCAACGTGAGGGCGAGGAAGATCTAGCAGTCTAGGAGCCAGAAGCTATGGAAACACACTCTGTCTGGTCTAGAGGAGAAGGAACCTGACTGGCCCCTGGAGTGTGCTTATATACTCGCTAGAGACCACACCCACTCTAAGGAGCAGTAATCTGATTGGATGGAAGATGGAACTAAATCCCAGGCCAATGCCCACAAAACAATCATCCACAATAAGGTTTCCTGAGTCACACATCTTATCTGGGTGTGATAGCTCACACCTTTAATGCTAGAGCCCTAGGGAATGGGATGTTGAGGCAGCAGGAGTTTTAGTTCAAGGCCTGCACGGAATATACACTGAGAACTTGTCTTAACAACAACAACAACAAAAATAAAAATAAAAATAAAAAGAGCAATTTTACCACGATATTCGATATTTCACTCTTTCTAAATATTTTGAGATGTGCTTATATTTTCGGTTTACTTTTGCAGTGTAACAGTTAATGATATCTATCTGTGATTTTAGCAAATATCAACATTAAAAAATTCCTAATCATTCCTTGAGAATTTACTTCAACTCATTTTTACCATATTTAAGTCAACTGCAATTTCTTCAAGATTCATCCCTTTTTCTACCCAGTCCCCTTTCTGTTCTTTCCTTCTTGCATTTTTTTTAAATACATGGGGAAGCCAGGGAGGGGATAGTAGTGGCACATGCCTTTATGCTTAACAATCAGGAGGCAGAGGCAGGCATGTCTCTGAATGTTTCAGGCTACCCTGGACTACAGAGTGCATTCCAAGACAGGCTCCAAAGCTGACCAGAGAAATCCTGCCTAGAAAAAAAATAGAAAAACAAACAAACAAACAAAAAACAGTGATAAGGAAAAAAAAAAAAGATGTTTAATGAACCAAAACCCAAGTGGCTATGATTTGTCTTGTGAGGGAATTTTCTGGACTGAATCACTGGAATTAGGAAAGCCCACCTAAACACAGATGTTTTGAGATGTGAGAACTCATCTTGAATCTTAGCTGTACCTTCTGTTGGCAGCCTGTATAAAGGACATGGAAGAAGGAAAATCTTCCGTCTTTGCTATTTCTCTTCTTGCTCTTCTTCTCACTGGCAAGGTCTTCCCTTCACTGGTGTAGGACCCTACTTTTTGGGTTAACTCTTAAGAGGACTGGCAGGTAAAGGACCTTTTGTATTATTTATGTGGCAAGTCAGTTGTAGACATTGAGATATGTTTAGTATTTAGAGAGCACAAGGAATCATAATGAGTTTGTTAAGATAGATTCCAGACAGTGTATAAAAGGAGGATGAGGAAGACATAAAAATTAAATGTAACTTCATGAATCCTAGACTAGTGAAGATGTCCTGTATGTAAAGATTTTTTGAGGTTTGTAGCTAGAAATATGGTTCAGATAAGGATTATTCCAAACTGAGTTGGGAGGAATCCTACAGATGAAGTCAGGAAGTGTGATATCATTCATGGTCTGGCTTCACTGCAGCATCTTTCCAGTGTTGGAATTAAAATCCCTCCAATCGCAGGTGTTACATGATAGGAGACCAAGAGATGGAGCCTACTGTTTCCACTTAGGCAATTTCCTTTGCCTCCAAAGTCATTGCCAGATCCTGGAAAGCCTTAACCCTAGTTGATAGGATCATGGAAGCCATTTAGAAACTGCCTTTGAGAATACCAGGGCCAAAAAGGCAGATGATTTGCTTCACTTAAGTGAGCATTTGGGGTGTGAGCTAAGCTGTTTCAGAGCTCTCTGATCTTCCTCTTTGGGGGTCTGAGGATTGGAAGTGTGGGTTGTATTTTCACTTTCCTGAATTCTCTGTTTAGCTCTATATCCCATTTTTAACTGAGTTCATTGCTTTCTTGATGTCCAGTTTTTTGAGTTCTTTACTTATTTAAGATATTATCCATCTGTAGTGTGTGTAGTTGGCAAAAATCTTTTCCTATTCTGTAAGTTGTTACTTTGTCCTTGGGATGGTGTCCTTTGCCAAACAGATGCTTTTCAATTCCATGAGGTTCCATTTATTAATTGTTGCTTTTAGGGACCGTACTCTTGGTGTTCTGTTTAGAAGTCCTTTCCCGTGTCTAGGAGTTCAAGAATATTCTCCACTTTCTCTTTGATTAGGTTCAGTATATGTGGTTTTTGGTTGATGTGTTTGATCCACATGCAGTTGACTTTTATGCAAGGTCGTAGGTATGGATCTATTTTCAGTGTTCTGTGTTTTGAGGACATTATCAATGTTTCAGAAAGAAACAATTACAGTATGATCCTAGAAAAATACAGTGGTCCACCTGTACTGGAATGCTGACATAATCCTACTTAAACCCAGATTTTTGTTGTTGTTTCTTTGTTTGTTGTTTTGTGGTTTTGTTTTGATTTTTTTTTGTTTTTTCTTTTCTTTTCTATTTTTATCTTTTTTTTTTTCAACACAGGTTTTCTCTGAATAACAGCTCTGGCTGTCCTGGAACTCACTTTGCAGACCCTACTGACCTGGAACTCACTGACATTCTCCTACCTCCCGAGAGTTGGGACTAAAGGAACATGCCACCAAATCATGGCCTAAACATAGGGTTTTTAAGTACACATGTGGATAACAGGCAAGCTGCTTGCCTGTTTTTATCAATGGCAGAGGATCAAAACCTTGACTTTAAATAATTGATCTATTCCATTGAATTTACCAGGAGATTTTTTTCTGCACCTTATTTTTTGGAACATCATTGCCTTTCCTTTATGATTTCTTACTCTTCTGATCCTTACAGAAAATATTAATCCCCAAGTAAAATGGGTCCAATATGAGTTTCTGTTTCTTCCTCATTGAAATCCTGCCTTAGATGCCAGGCACTCACTCTCCCAGCAGACTTTCATCCTCCAGCCCCAAAGCATTAAATTCTTACAGGATAATCTGTTGTTTAAAAGGGTATACTATGAGAGTATATATAAAAGGGTATACTGAAATTACTTTGAGAGAGCTTAATCATGGTGGAAATTGGAAGCCTTAGGATCAGAAGTTCTAGGCCAGCATCACTTAAAAACTTGATTCCTAAATCACCAATATTATGTGGGCCCAATTTTCAAAAGGAAAAAAATGGAAAGAGCTATTTCTCAGTTTGCAGAGTACTTGCTTAGAATGTACTAGGCCCTGGGTTCCATCTTCAGCATCACAGATAATCAGGTGTGGTGTCACATGCCTGTAATTCCAGTACTCAGGAGATACAGACAGATACTATAGGTCATACTTAATGACAGATTGAGTAGCAGACCAGCCTGGGATACAGGAGAATGTTTCTCAAATTAATAATAATAATAATTGTGGTAGTAGTAGTAGTACTAGTAGTAGTAGTAGTAGTAGTAGTAGTAGTAGTAGTAGTCACAGTAATCTTGAGGAACTCAGTTAGGAGTTTGAGGTTGGTATCCACCTTGCCTCTTCACTTAGAGTAGAGCACAATCTCTTAAATGTCAAACACGGTTTCTTCTTTTAGGCACGTGTTACTTTCTATGTAGTTGATGCCTATGTTTAGATTATTGATGGTTTCCTACACCAATGAGACGATAAATCAAAAGGAAATAAAAATTCAGTATAGAAGTATCTAATACCATGTGGCAGGAGAGCGTACTGTAGTCACCAACAGGGGATTGCAAGCAATAAAACCTGAGAATTCAAGGAGACTCTAGTAGGTAAGGCCAGTCTGAGAAATCTGCCTTCTAGAGAGCATGGTGTGGTGGGAAAGAGAAGAGAATAGGTTGGGCCAGGAAAGAAACCCTTCTCATTTGATAATACACAGACTCATTAATCAAAGTAATTATTATGAGGACTGATTACATGAAAGACTGAAGCAGGAACATCACAAATTCAAACTAAACCGGGACAACTTCATTCAACCCTGACTCAAAACCACACAACCAGACAAAAACCAAAATCCAAACAAACAAAGACCCCTGCCATAGCCCTGTGGGATTCTTGTGTCATCATTTTCTCTGTGCCCCACATCTACTTATCCCAACCCAATAGCCTGTAGAGATTGAGGGCATAATATTGTTTGAGGGTACTTGGTCCATGTTTATGCCATCCCCCCATAAGTGCACTTTCACTATTGACTCTCACGGTATTTATCCAGAGGTTGGGTTGTGGAATGAAAACTGTAAACTAAGCACTCTAACCTGCCACTGAGCTCTGAAATCATCATATGGAGAAATATTCTTCCTTAGGAATGCCCGGCCTTAGCTGGGCTTGTGGAAAGCAGCTTTTCTGATCTTCAATTAGCCAGTCTACCTTTCGCTGCCGGGCTTTTACATTTTTCTCTTTTTGTAGAAGTTTTCTTTACCTCTTACTCTGCTTCTGGCTGTGTGGCTGGATGGGTAGGGGGCTGCTCCCCAGCATCGTCCTCTCTTTCTTCTTTTCTCACTCCTTTCTCTTCTCTTATTCTCCTTCTATTTATTTTCTCTGACTGGCAACCGCATCTATATCTCTCCTGCCTAGCTATTGGCCATTCAGTTCTGTATTAGGGCAATCAGGTGTTTTAGACAGGCAAAGTAACACAGACTCACAGTGTTAAACAAATGCAACACACCTTTGCATCATTCAACAAATATTCCACAGCATAAACAAATGTAACATATCCTCAACTAATATTCCACAGCAGTTTTTCCCTTGTGACGGGTTCTTTATTAAATACCCAAGTCATCCATTATATTCCTTTATTTCTTCTGAAAGTGCCATCATACCATTTATATTATTATACTATTGTAAGAATTTGAAACATTATTCGAATAGCCAGGCATTTGGTCAATATTCAGCCTGGGTCAAATATTCAATTTCAGAGACAAGGAAGAGGAAAAGGTAGTTATAAATATCAACTCATATTGTACTGGATCGGGTGGTGCAAGCTTTGAATGCCAGCACTCCTCGGGCAGAGGCAGGTGGACGTCTTTGAGTTTGAGGCCTTACATATGAGTGAGTACCAGTAAAGCCAAGAGGACATAGTGTGAGCATGTCTCAACAAAACAAACTACAAAAACTAGAAACTATGGAGTAACATTATTAGAAATGTGGGCTATGTCTCTGTACCCCCTTTTACTTTTTCTTTTATTATTTTTATGAAGAATTTTTCTATTCATTTTACATTCCAACCACAGATCAGCCCTCCTCACTCTCCCCCAACCACAGCCTTTCCCCCCAAAGCACCCCTCCTTCCCACCCCCTCCATTTGAAGCTCTCCCATGGGGATTCAGCAGAGCATGGTACATTCAGTTGAGGCAGGTCCAAGGCCCTCCCCTCTGAACCAAGGAAGCAAAAGGTGTCACACCTTAGGCACATGGCTCCAAAAAGCCCAGCCATGCCCCAGGAATGGATCCTGATCCCACTACCTGGGTCCCACCCCACCCCCCAAATAGCTCAAGCTAAACAACTGTCTCCAGTAACCAGAGGCCTAGTCTAGGCCAGTGATCGCTCCACAGTGAACCCTGTTTTAGACATGCACTCAAATACAGTGTCTGTGAAGAAAGAAACAACCAATTTTTTCCATTATAATAGTATTTTATTATTTCATAGCAATAAAAGAGATAACAGTACAGTAGGAAATATTTACAAAAACACTAATGTGCTGGATTAAAGGTTCTCCCTTCAAGGCCACTGGAGAAGAAAGGCTGGACAGGGTTTTGGAAGGTGCCTGGGGGGTACTTATATATGAGGGAACTCTGGGCAACATTCAGGAAACTTAAACATCCATCTTCACAATCCAGGAACACCCCAACCCGGCCCAGTGGCCTCTCTATATAGTGCCGGAAGACTGGGCATGTGGTGAGGAGACTGTAATGATTCCCCTCCTTGACACACACAAGAAGAAAGGCACCCTCATAGTCAATCATTCGGTTGGGATTCCTTAACCAGGAATCCCTACAGACCCCTACAGCCCAGTCCCCAGAGCCCTGCAAATCCACCTCCCAGTAATATTTCCCGGAGATGAAGTTCCCGGATCCCCAAGAAGCCAAATAGTATCCAACAGAATCCACAGACGAATCCTTGTGGTGATGTCCGAAGCTGAATTTTCTCAAGACATTAAACAGGTTCATCTTGTAATGGAATGTGGTTATATTTTCAAAGAAACTGTGCACCTGGATGTGCTTGAACCTTTCAGTCAGTCCAGTGATGGGTAGGGCACTGAGTTCAGGTTGCATACCCTGGGGCATGCTCAGCTGCATGGACTCACTCCTTCTGACCATGTCATCCAAACCCTGGAGCAGTACCACATATGGCTCCTGGGACATTGCCATCAGCTCCCGATACATATCTCTTAGTTCTTTGCTCTTTTGCACCATCATGGCTTCACTCTTCCTCAGTTTCTCTAAAACACATTGGCCTTCCTTTCTCATGCACTCGATATGTTTCTCTCCCTCTTTACAGAGGAATGGATGCAGCTCCCTATACTCGGTCCTGATCATTTCTTCCCGCAGAGTCACATAGTCCATCCACAAAATTCTTGTTCTCTTCTCTGCCTCGATATTCTCTTGATTTTCTTGGATCTTCTCCCATAAAGATGCCATCTGCTTCAGAACTCTTTCCATTTGATGCTCAGCTGCTGCCTCAATGGGACAATGTCTGTGACCTCTGTGCTCATGGGAGTTAGAGCAGAGTTGACAGAGGAAGGTCCTGCTCTCAACACACAAGATCCTCTTTGTCTCCTTGTGGGTCCCACACTTATGCTCCTCAGAGCTCAGGTCCTTCATGAGGCTGGCTCGTCTGGCAATGGACACCAGCTTCTTCAGAACAACGTTGGTTCTCATTTCCTTCTGTTGGCATGGTTCCCGACACATAGGGCAGTGGACTACCAGTTGGGTGTCCTCCCAGGAAAGCTGGAGGCAGGCTCGACAGAAGCTGTGGCCACAGCTTATGGTGACTGGCTCTGTAAGGCAGCTCAGGCAGATGAAGCACGTGAGTTCTTCCTGGAAGGCTTGTGACATGTCTGACTCCATTTTCCCACGGAATAGACTCTGGTCTCAGCAGGGTCTGCTGGGGTCACAACAATGTTAGCTCAGCTCTGTGGAGTGATCCTCAACGTGAGGGCGAGGAAGATCTAGCAGTCTAGGAGCCAGAAGCTATGGAAACACACCCTGTCTGGTCTAGAGGAGAAGGAACCTGACTGGCCCCTGGAGTGTGCTTATATACTCGCTAGAGACCACACCCACTCTAAGTAGCAGTAATCTGATTGGATGGAAGATGGAACTAAATCCCAGGCCAATGCCCACAAAACAATCATCCACAATAAGGTTTCCTGAGTCACACATCTTATCTGGGTGTGATAGCTCACACCTTTAATGCTAGAGCCCTAGGGAATGGGATGTTGAGGCAGCAAGAGTTTTAGTTCAAGGCCTGCCCGGAATATACACTGAGAACTTGTCTTAACAACAAAAACAAAATAAAAATAAAAAGAGCAATTTTTACCACGATATTCGATATTTCACTCTTTCTAAATATTTTGAGATGTGCTTATATTTTCGGTTTACCTTTTGCAGTGTAACAGTTAATGATATCTCTCTGTGATTTTAGCAAATATCAACATTAAAAAATTCCTAATCATTCCTTGAGAATTTACTTCAACTCATTTTTACCATATTTAAGTCAACTGCAATTTCTTCAAGATTCATCCCTTTTTCTACCCAGTCCCCTTTCTGTTCTTTCCTTCTTACATTTTTTTTAAATACATGGGGAAGCCAGGGAGTGGATAGTAGTGGCACATGCCTTTATGCTTAACAATCAGGAGCCAGAGGCAGGCATGTCTCTGAATGTTTCAGGCTACCCTGGACTACAGAGTGCATTCCAAGACAGGCTCCAAAGCTGACCAGAGAAATCCTGCCTAGAAAAAAAATAGAAAAACAAACCAAAAACAGTGATAAGGGAAAAAAAAAAGATGTTTAATGAACCAAAACCCAAGTGGCTATGATTTGTCTTGTGAGGGAATTTTCTGGACTGAATCACTGGAATTAGGAAAGCCCACCTAAACTCAGATGTTTTGAGATGTGAGAATTCATCTTGAATCTTAGCTGTACCTTCTGTTGGCAGCCTGTATAAAGGACATGGAAGAAGGAAACTCTTCCGTCTTTGCTATTTCTCTTCTTGCTCTTCTTCTCACTGGCAAGGTCATCCCTTCACTGGTGTAGGACCCTACTTTTTGGGTTAACTATTAAGAGGACTGGCAGGTAAAGGACCTTTTGTATTATTTATGTGGCAAGTCAGTTGTAGACATTGAGATATGTTTAGTATTTAGAGAGCACGAGGAATCATAATGAGTATGTTAAGATAGATTCCAGACAGTGTATAAAAGGAGGATGAGGAAGACATAAAAATTAAATGTAACTTCATGAATCCTAGACTAGTGAAGATGTCCTGTATGTAAAGATTTTTTGAGGTTTGTAGCTAGAAATATGGTTCAGATAAGGATTATTCCAAACTGAGTTGGGAGGAATCCTACAGATGAAGTCAGGAAGTGTGATATCATTCATGGTCTGGCTTCACTGCAGCATCTTTCCAGTGTTGGAATTAAAATCCCTCCAATCGCAGGTGTTACATGATAGGAGACCAAGAGATGGAGCCTACTGTTTCCACTTAGGCAATTTCCTTTGCCTCCAAAGTCATTGCCAGATCCTGGAAAGCCTTAACCCTAGTTGATAGGATCATGGAAGCCATTTAGAAACTGCCTTTGAGAATACCAGGGCCAAAAAGGCAGATGATTTGCTTCACTTAAGTGAGCATTTGGGGTGTGAGCTAAGCTGTTTCAGAGCTCTCTGATCTTCCTCTTTGGGGGTCTGAGGATTGGAAGTGTGGGTTGTATTTTCACTTTCCTGAATTCTCTGTTTAGCTCTATATTCCATTTTTAACTGAGTTCATTGCTTTCTTGATGTCCAGTTTTTTGAGTTCTTTACTTATTTAAGATATTATCCATCTGTAGTGTGTGTAGTTGGCAAAAATCTTTTCCTATTCTGTAAGTTGTTACTTTGTCCTTGGGATGGTGTCCTTTGCCAAACAGATGCTTTTCAATTCCATGAGGTTCCATTTATTAATTGTTGCTTTTAGGGACCGTACTCTTGGTGTTCTGTTTAGAAGTCCTTTCCCGTGTCTAGGAGTTCAAGAATATTCTCCATTTTCTCTTTGATTAGGTTCAGTATATGTGGTTTTTGGTTGATGTGTTTGATCCACATGCAGTTGACTTTTACGCAAGGTCATAGGTATGGATCTATTTTCAGTGTTCTGTGTTTTGAGGACATTATCAATGTTTCAGAAAGAAACAATTACAGTATGATCCTAGAAAAATACAGTGGTCCACCTGTACTGGAATGCTGACATAATCCTACTTAAACCCAGATTTTTGTTGTTGTTTGTTTGTTTGTTGTTTTGTGGTTTTGTTTTGATTTTTTTTTGTTTTTTCTTTTCTATTTTTCTCTTTTTTTTTTTTTCAACACAGGTTTTCTCTGAATAACAGCTTTGGCTGTCCTGGAACTCACTTTGCAGACCCTACTGACCTAGAACTCACTGACATTCTCCTACCTCCCGAGAGTTGGGACTAAAGGAACATGCCACCAAATCATGGCCTAAACATAGGGTTTTTATGTACACATGTGGATAACAGGCAAGCTGCTTGCCTGTTTTTATCAATGGCAGAGGATCAAAACCTTGACTTTGAATAATTAATCTCTTCCATTGAGTTTACCAGGAGATTTTTTTCTGCATCTTATTTTTTGGAACATCATTGCCTTTCCTTTATGATTTCTTACTCTTCTGATCCTTACAGAAAATATTAATCCCCAAGTAAAATGGGTCCAATATGAGTTTCTGTTTCTTCCTCATTGAAATCCTGCCTTAGATGCTAGGCACTCACTCTCCCAGCAGACTTTCATCCTCCAGCCCCAAAGCATTAAATTCTTACAGGATAATCTGTTATTTAAAAGGGTATACTATGAGAGTATATATAAAAGGGTATACTCAAATTACTTTGAGAGAGGTTAATCATGGTCGAAATTGGAAGCCTTAGGATCAGAAGTTCTAGGCCAGCATCACTTATGTGGGCCCAATTTTGAAAAGGAAAAAAATGGAAAGAGCTATTTCTCAGTTTGCAGAGTACTTGCTTAGAATGTACTAGGCCCTGGGTTCAATCTTCAGCATCACAGATAATCAGGTGTGGTGTCACATGCCTGTAATTCCAGTACTCAGGAGATACAGACAGATACTATAGGTCATACTTAATGACAGATTGAGTAGCAGACCAGCCTGGGATACAGGAGAATGTTTCTCAAATTAATAATAATAATAATTGTGGTAGTAGTAGTAGTACTAGTAGTAGTAGTAGTAGTAGTCATAGTAATCTTGAGGAACTCAGTTAGGAGTTTGAGGTTGGTATCCACCTTGCCTCTTCACTTAGAGTAGAGCACAATCTCTTAAATGTCAAACACGGTTTCTTCTTTTAGGCACGTGTTACTTTCTATGTAGTTGATGCCTATGTTTAGATTATTGATGGTTTCCTACACCAATGAGACGATAAATCAAAAGGATATAAAATTTCAGTATAGAAGTATCTAATACCATGTGGCAGGAGAGCATACTGTAGTCACCAACAGGGGATTGCAAGCAATAAAACCCGAGAATTCAAGGAGACTCTAGTAGGTAAGGCCAGTCTGAGAAATCTGCCTTCTAGAGAGCATGGTGTGGTGGGAAAGAGAAGAGAATAGGTTGGGCCAGGAAAGAAACCCTTCTCATTTGATAATACACAGACTCATTAATCAAAGTAATTATTATGAGGACCGATTACATGAAAGACTGAAGCAGGAACATCACAAATTCAAACTAAACCAGGACAACTTCATGCAACCCTGACTCAAAACCACACAACCAGACAAAAACCAAAATCCAAACAAACAAAGACCCCTGCCATAGCCCTGTGGGATTCTTGTGTCATCATTTTCTCTGTGCCCCACATCTACTTATCCCAACCCAATAGCCTGTAGAGATTGAGGGCATAATATTGTTTGAGGGTACTTGGTCCATGTTTATGCCATCCCATAAGTGCACTTTCACTATTGACTCTCACGGTATTTATCCAGAGGTTGGGTTGTGGAATGAAAACTGTAAACTAACCACTATAACCTGCCACTGAGCTCTGAAATCATCATATGGAGAAATATTCTTCCTTAGGAATGCCCGGCTTTAGCTGGGCTTGTGGAAAGCAGCTTTTCTGATCTTCAGTTAGCCAGTCTACCTTTCGCTGCCGGGCTTTTACATTTTTCTCTTTTTGTAGAAGTTTTCTTTACTCTTACTCTGCTTCTGGCTGTGTGGCTGGATGGGTAGGGGGCTGCTCCCCAGCATCGTCCTCTCTTTCTTCTTTTCTCACTCCTTTCTCTTCTCTTATTCTCCTTCTATTTATTTTCTCTGACTGGCAACCGCATCTATATCTCTCCTGCCTAGCTATTGGCCATTCAGTTCTGTATTAGGGCAATCAGGTGTTTTAGACAGGCAAAGTAACACAGACTCACTGTGTTAAACAAATGCAACACACCTTTGCATCATTCAACAAATATTCCACAGCATAAACAAATGTAACATATCCTCAACTAATATTCCACAGCAGTTTTTCTCTTGTGATGGGTTCTTTATTAAATACCCAAGTCATCCCTTATATTCCTTTATTTCTTCTGAAAGTGCCATCATACCATTTATATTATTATAATATTGTAAGAATTTGAAACATTATTCGAATAGCCAGGCATTTGGTCAATATTCAGCCTGGGTCGAATATTCAATTTCAGAGAAAAGGAAGAAAAAAAGGTAGTTATAAATATCAACTCATATTGTACTGGATCGGGTGGTGCAAGCTTTGAATGCCAGCGCTCCTCGGGCAGAGGCAGGTGGAGGTCTTTGAGTTTGAGGCCTTACATATGAGTGAGTACCAGTAAAGCCAAGAGGACATAGTGTGAGCATGTCTCAACAAAACAAACTACAAAAACTAGAAACTATGGAGTAACACTATTAGAAATGTGGGCTATGTCTCTGTACCCCCTTTTACTTTTTCTTTTATTATTTTTATGAAGAATTTTTCTACTCATTTTACATACCAACCACAGATCAGCCCTCCTCACTCTCCCCCAACCACAGCCTTCCCCCCCAAAGCACCCCTCCTTCCCATCCCCTCCATTTGAAGCTCTCCCATGGGGATTCAGCAGAGCATGGTACATTCAGTTGAGGCAGGTCCAAGGCCCTCCCCTCTGAACCAAGGAAGCAAAAGGTGTCACACCTTAGGCACATGGCTCCAAAAAGCCCACCCATGCCCCAGGAATGGATCCTGATCCCACTACCTGGGTCCCACCCCACCCCCCAAATAGCTCAAGCTAAACAACTGTCTCCAGTAACCAGAGGCCTAGTCTAGGCCAGTGATCGCTCCACAGTGAACCCTGTTTTAGACATGCACTCAAATACAGTGTCTGTAAAGAAAGAAACAACCAATTTTTTCCATTATAATAGTATTTTATTATTTCATAGCAATAAAAGAGATAACAGTACAGTAGGAAATATTTACAAAAACACTAATGTGCTGGATTAAAGGTTCTCCCTTCAAGGCCACTGGAGAAGAAAGGCTGGACAGGGTTTTGGAAGGTGCCTGGGGGGTACTTATATATGAGGGAACTCTGGGCAACATTCAGGAAACTTAAACATCCATCTTCACAATCCAGGAACACCCCAACCCGGCCCAGTGGCCTCTCTATATAGTGCCGGAAGACTGGGCATGTGGTGAGGAGACTGTAATGATTACCCTCCTTGACACACACAAGAAGAAAGGCACCCTCATAGTCAATCATTCGGTTGGGATTCCTTAACCAGGAATCCCTACAGACCCCTACAGCCCAGTCCCCAGAGCCCTGCAAATCCACCTCCCAGTAATATTTCCCGGAGATGAAGTTCCCGGATCCCCAAGAAGCCAAATAGTATCCAACAGAATCCACAGACGAATCCTTGTGGTGATGTCCGAAGCTGAATTTTCTCAAGACATTAAACAGGTTCATCTTGTAATGGAATGTGGTTATATTTTCAAAGAAAATGTGCACCTGGATGTGCTTGAACCTTTCAGTCAGTCCAGTGATGGGTAGGGCACTGAGTTCAGGTTGCATACCCTGGGGCATGCTCAGCTGCATGGACTCACTCCTTCTGACCATGTCATCCAAACCCTGGAGCAGTACCACATATGGCTCCTGGGACATTGCCATCAGCTCCCGATACATATCTCTTAGTTCTTTGCTCTTTTGCACCATCATGGCTTCACTCTTCCTCAGTTTCTCTAAAACACATTGGCCTTCCTTTCTCATGCACTCGATATGTTTCTCTCCCTCTTTACAGAGGAATGGATGCAGCTCCCTATACTCGGTCCTGATCATTTCTTCCCGCAGAGTCACATAGTCCATCCACAAAATTCTTGTTCTCTTCTCTGCCTCGATATTCTCTTGATTTTCTTGGATCTTCTCCCATAAAGATGCCATCTGCTTCAGAACTCTTTCCATTTGATGCTCAGCTGCTGCCTCAATGGGACAATGTCTGTGACCTCTGTGCTCAGGGGAGTTAGAGCAGAGTTGACAGAGGAAGATCCTGCTCTCAACACACAAGATCCTCTTTGTCTCCTTGTGGGTCCCACACTTATGCTCCTCAGAGCTCAGGTCCTTCATGAGGCTGGCTCGTCTGGCAATGGACACCAGCTTCTTCAGAACAACGTTGGTTCTCATTTCCTTCTGTTGGCATGGTTCCCGACACATAGGGCAGTGGACTACCAGTTGGGTGTCCTCCCAGGAAAGCTGGAGGCAGGCTCGACAGAAGCTGTGGCCACAGCTTATGGTGACTGGCTCTGTAAGGCAGCTCAGGCAGATGAAGCACGTGAGTTCTTCCTGGAAGGCTTGTGATATGTCTGACTCCATTTTCCCACGGAATAGACTCTGGTCTCAGCAGGGTCTGCTGGGGTCACAACAATGTTAGCTCAGCTCTGTGGAGTGATCCTCAACGTGAGGGCGAGGAAGATCTAGCAGTCTAGGAGCCAGAAGCTATGGAAACACACTCTGTCTGGTCTAGAGGAGAAGGAACCTGACTGGCCCCTGGAGTGTGCTTATATACTCGCTAGAGACCACACCCACTCTAAGTAGCAGTAATCTGATTGGATGGAAGATGGAACTAAATCCCAGGCCAATGCCCACAAAACAATCATCCACAATAAGGTTTCCTGAGTCACACATCTTATCTGGGTGTGATAGCTCACACCTTTAATGCTAGAGCCCTAGGGAATGGGATGTTGAGGCAGCAAGAGTTTTAGTTCAAGGCCTGCCCGGAATATACACTGAGAACTTGTCTTAACAACAAAAACAAAATAAAAATAAAAAGAGCAATTTTTACCACGATATTCGATATTTCACTCTTTCTAAATATTTTGAGATGTGCTTATATTTTCGGTTTACCTTTTGCAGTGTAACAGTTAATGATATCTCTCTGTGATTTTAGCAAATATCAACATTAAAAAATTCCTAATCATTCCTTGAGAATTTACTTCAACTCATTTTTACCATATTTAAGTCAACTGCAATTTCTTCAAGATTCATCCCTTTTTCTACCCAGTCCCCTTTCTGTTCTTTCCTTCTTACATTTTTTTTAAATACATGGGGAAGCCAGGGAGTGGATAGTAGTGGCACATGCCTTTATGCTTAACAATCAGGAGCCAGAGGCAGGCATGTCTCTGAATGTTTCAGGCTACCCTGGACTACAGAGTGCATTCCAAGACAGGCTCCAAAGCTGACCAGAGAAATCCTGCCTAGAAAAAAAATAGAAAAACAAACTAACAAACAAACAACAGTGATAAGGGAAAAAAAAAAGATGTTTAATGAACCAAAACCCAAGTGGCTATGATTTGTCTTGTGAGGGAATTTTCTGGACTGAATCACTGGAATTAGGAAAGCCCACCTAAACTCAGATGTTTTGAGATGTGAGAATTCATCTTGAATCTTAGCTGTACCTTCTGTTGGCAGCCTGTATAAAGGACATGGAAGAAGGAAACTCTTCCGTCTTTGCTATTTCTCTTCTTGCTCTTCTTCTCACTGGCAAGGTCATCCCTTCACTGGTGTAGGACCCTACTTTTTGGGTTAACTATTAAGAGGACTGGCAGGTAAAGGACCTTTTGTATTATTTATGTGGCAAGTCAGTTGTAGACATTGAGATATGTTTAGTATTTAGAGAGCACGAGGAATCATAATGAGTATGTTAAGATAGATTCCAGACAGTGTATAAAAGGAGGATGAGGAAGACATAAAAATTAAATGTAACTTCATGAATCCTAGACTAGTGAAGATGTCCTGTATGTAAAGATTTTTTGAGGTTTGTAGCTAGAAATATGGTTCAGATAAGGATTATTCCAAACTGAGTTGGGAGGAATCCTACAGATGAAGTCAGGAAGTGTGATATCATTCATGGTCTGGCTTCACTGCAGCATCTTTCCAGTGTTGGAATTAAAATCCCTCCAATCGCAGGTGTTACATGATAGGAGACCAAGAGATGGAGCCTACTGTTTCCACTTAGGCAATTTCCTTTGCCTCCAAAGTCATTGCCAGATCCTGGAAAGCCTTAACCCTAGTTGATAGGATCATGGAAGCCATTTAGAAACTGCCTTTGAGAATACCAGGGCCAAAAAGGCAGATGATTTGCTTCACTTAAGTGAGCATTTGGGGTGTGAGCTAAGCTGTTTCAGAGCTCTCTGATCTTCCTCTTTGGGGGTCTGAGGATTGGAAGTGTGGGTTGTATTTTCACTTTCCTGAATTCTCTGTTTAGCTCTATATCCCATTTTTAACTGAGTTCATTGCTTTCTTGATGTCCAGTTTTTTGAGTTCTTTACTTATTTAAGATATTATCCATCTGTAGTGTGTGTAGTTGGCAAAAATCTTTTCCTATTCTGTAAGTTGTTACTTTGTCCTTGGGATGGTGTCCTTTGCCAAACAGATGCTTTTCAATTCCATGAGGTTCCATTTATTAATTGTTGCTTTTAGGGACCGTACTCTTGGTGTTCTGTTTAGAAGTCCTTTCCCGTGTCTAGGAGTTCAAGAATATTCTCCATTTTCTCTTTGATTAGGTTCAGTATATGTGGTTTTTGGTTGATGTGTTTGATCCACATGCAGTTGACTTTTATGCAAGGTCATAGGTATGGATCTATTTTCAGTGTTCTGTGTTTTGAGGACATTATCAATGTTTCAGAAAGAAACAATTACAGTATGATCCTAGAAAAATACAGTGGTCCACCTGTACTGGAATGCTGACATAATCCTACTTAAACCCAGATTTTTGTTGTTGTTTCTTTGTTTGTTGTTTTGTGGTTTTGTTTTGATTTTTTTTTGTTTTTTCTTTTCTATTTTTCTCTTTTTTTTTTTTCAACACAGGTTTTCTCTGAATAACAGCTTTGGCTGTCCTGGAACTCACTTTGCAGACCCTACTGACCTAGAACTCACTGACATTCTCCTACCTCCCGAGAGTTGGGACTAAAGGAACATGCCACCAAATCATGGCCTAAACATAGGGTTTTTATGTACACATGTGGATAACAGGCAAGCTGCTTGCCTGTTTTTATCAATGGCAGAGGATCAAAACCTTGACTTTGAATAATTGATCTCTTCCATTGAGTTTACCAGGAGATTTTTTTCTGCATCTTATTTTTTGGAACATCATTGCCTTTCCTTTATGATTTCTTACTCTTCTGATCCTTACAGAAAATATTAATCCCCAAGTAAAATGGGTCCAATATGAGTTTCTGTTTCTTCCTCATTGAAATCCTGCCTTAGATGCTAGGCACTCACTCTCCCAGCAGACTTTCATCCTCCAGCCCCAAAGCATTAAATTCTTACAGGATAATCTGTTATTTAAAAGGGTATACTATGAGAGTATATATAAAAGGGTATACTCAAATTACTTTGAGAGAGGTTAATCATGGTAGAAATTGGAAGCCTTAGGATCAGAAGTTCTAGGCCAGCATCACTTATGTGGGCCCAATTTTGAAAAGGAAAAAAATGGAAAGAGCTATTTCTCAGTTTGCAGAGTACTTGCTTAGAATGTACTAGGCCCTGGGTTCAATCTTCAGCATCACAGATAATCAGGTGTGGTGTCACATGCCTGTAATTCCAGTACTCAGGAGATACAGACAGATACTATAGGTCATACTTAATGACAGATTGAGTAGCAGACCAGCCTGGGATACAGGAGAATGTTTCTCAAATTAATAATAATAATAATTGTGGTAGTAGTAGTAGTACTAGTAGTAGTAGTAGTAGTAGTCATAGTAATCTTGAGGAACTCAGTTAGGAGTTTGAGGTTGGTATCCACCTTGCCTCTTCACTTAGAGTAGAGCACAATCTCTTAAATGTCAAACACGGTTTCTTCTTTTAGGCACGTGTTACTTTCTATGTAGTTGATGCCTATGTTTAGATTATTGATGGTTTCCTACACCAATGAGACGATAAATCAAAAGGATATAAAATTTCAGTATAGAAGTATCTAATACCATGTGGCAGGAGAGCATACTGTAGTCACCAACAGGGGATTGCAAGCAATAAAACCCGAGAATTCAAGGAGACTCTAGTAGGTAAGGCCAGTCTGAGAAATCTGCCTTTTAGAGAGCATGGTGTGGTGGGAAAGAGAAGAGAATAGGTTGGGCCAGGAAAGAAACCCTTCTCATTTGATAATACACAGACTCATTAATCAAAGTAATTATTATGAGGACCGATTACATGAAAGACTGAAGCAGGAACATCACAAATTCAAACTAAACCAGGACAACTTCATGCAACCCTGACTCAAAACCACACAACCAGACAAAAACCAAAATCCAAACAAACAAAGACCCCTGCCATAGCCCTGTGGGATTCTTGTGTCATCATTTTCTCTGTGCCCCACATCTACTTATCCCAACCCAATAGCCTGTAGAGATTGAGGGCATAATATTGTTTGAGGGTACTTGGTCCATGTTTATGCCATCCCATAAGTGCACTTTCACTATTGACTCTCACGGTATTTATCCAGAGGTTGGGTTGTGGAATGAAAACTGTAAACTAACCACTATAACCTGCCACTGAGCTCTGAAATCATCATATGGAGAAATATTCTTCCTTAGGAATGCCCGGCTTTAGCTGGGCTTGTGGAAAGCAGCTTTTCTGATCTTCAATTAGCCAGTCTACCTTTCGCTGCCGGGCTTTTACATTTTTCTCTTTTTGTAGAAGTTTTCTTTACTCTTACTCTGCTTCTGGCTGTGTGGCTGGATGGGTAGGGGGCTGCTCCCCAGCATCGTCCTCTCTTTCTTCTTTTCTCACTCCTTTCTCTTCTCTTATTCTCCTTCTATTTATTTTCTCTGACTGGCAACCGCATCTATATCTCTCCTGCCTAGCTATTGGCCATTCAGTTCTGTATTAGGGCAATCAGGTGTTTTAGACAGGCAAAGTAACACAGACTCACTGTGTTAAACAAATGCAACACACCTTTGCATCATTCAACAAATATTCCACAGCATAAACAAATGTAACATATCCTCAACTAATATTCCACAGCAGTTTTTCTCTTGTGATGGGTTCTTTATTAAATACCCAAGTCATCCCTTATATTCCTTTATTTCTTCTGAAAGTGCCATCATACCATTTATATTATTATAATATTGTAAGAATTTGAAACATTATTCGAATAGCCAGGCATTTGGTCAATATTCAGCCTGGGTCGAATATTCAATTTCAGAGAAAAGGAAGAAAAAAAGGTAGTTATAAATATCAACTCATATTGTACTGGATCGGGTGGTGCAAGCTTTGAATGCCAGCACTCCTCGGGCAGAGGCAGGTGGACGTCTTTGAGTTTGAGGCCTTACATATGAGTGAGTACCAGTAAAGCCAAGAGGACATAGTGTGAGCATGTCTCAACAAAACAAACTACAAAAACTAGAAACTATGGAGTAACATTATTAGAAATGTGGGCTATGTCTCTGTACCCCCTTTTACTTTTTCTTTTATTATTTTTATGAAGAATTTTTCTATTCATTTTACATACCAACCACAGATCAGCCCTCCTCACTCTCCCCCAACCACAGCCTTCCCCCCCAAAGCACCCCTCCTTCCCACCCCCTCCATTTGAAGCTCTCCCATGGGGATTCAGCAGAGCATGGTACATTCAGTTGAGGCAGGTCCAAGGCCCTCCCCTCTGAACCAAGGAAGCAAAAGGTGTCACACCTTAGGCACATGGCTCCAAAAAGCCCAGCCATGCCCCAGGAATGGATCCTGATCCCACTACCTGGGTCCCACCCCACCCCCCAAATAGCTCAAGCTAAACAACTGTCTCCAGTAACCAGAGGCCTAGTCTAGGCCAGTGATCGCTCCACAGTGAACCCTGTTTTAGACATGCACTCAAATACAGTGTCTGTAAAGAAAGAAACAACCAATTTTTTCCATTATAATAGTATTTTATTATTTCATAGCAATAAAAGAGATAACAGTACAGTAGGAAATATTTACAAAAACACTAATGTGCTGGATTAAAGGTTCTCCCTTCAAGGCCACTGGAGAAGAAAGGCTGGACAGGGTTTTGGAAGGTGCCTGGGGGGTACTTATATATGAGGGAACTCTGGGCAACATTCAGGAAACTTAAACATCCATCTTCACAATCCAGGAACACCCCAACCCGGCCCAGTGGCCTCTCTATATAGTGCCGGAAGACTGGGCATGTGGTGAGGAGACTGTAATGATTACCCTCCTTGACACACACAAGAAGAAAGGCACCCTTATAGTCAATCATTCGGTTGGGATTCCTTAACCAGGAATCCCTACAGACCCCTACAGCCCAGTCCCCAGAGCCCTGCAAATCCACCTCCCAGTAATATTTCCCGGAGATGAAGTTCCCGGATCCCCAAGAAGCCAAATAGTATCCAACAGAATCCACAGACGAATCCTTGTGGTGATGTCCGAAGCTGAATTTTCTCAAGACATTAAACAGGTTCATCTTGTAATGGAATGTGGTTATGTTTTCAAAGAAAATGTGCACCTGGATGTGCTTGAACCTTTCAGTCAGTCCAGTGATGGGTAGGGCACTGAGTTCAGGTTGCATACCCTGGGGCATGCTCAGCTGCATGGACTCACTCCTTCTGACCATGTCATCCAAACCCTGGAGCAGTACCACATAAGGCTCCTGGGACATTGCCATCAGCTCCCGATACATATCTCTTAGTTCTTTGCTCTTTTGCACCATCATGGCTTCACTCTTCCTCAGTTTCTCTAAAACACATTGGCCTTCCTTTCTCATGCACTCGATATGTTTCTCTCCCTCTTTACAGAGGAATGGATGCAGCTCCCTATACTCGGTCCTGATCATTTCTTCCCGCAGAGTCACATAGTCCATCCACAAAATTCTTGTTCTCTTCTCTGCCTCGATATTCTCTTGATTTTCTTGGATCTTCTCCCATAAAGATGCCATCTGCTTCAGAACTCTTTCCATTTGATGCTCAGCTGCTGCCTCAATGGGACAATGTCTGTGACCTCTGTGCTCAGGGGAGTTAGAGCAGAGTTGACAGAGGAAGATCCTGCTCTCAACACACAAGATCCTCTTTGTCTCCTTGTGGGTCCCACACTTATGCTCCTCAGAGCTCAGGTCCTTCATGAGGCTGGCTCGTCTGGCAATGGACACCAGCTTCTTCAGAACAACGTTGGTTCTCATTTCCTTCTGTTGGCATGGTTCCCGACACATAGGGCAGTGGACTACCAGTTGGGTGTCCTCCCAGGAAAGCTGGAGGCAGGCTCGACAGAAGCTGTGGCCACAGCTTATGGTGACTGGCTCTGTAAGGCAGCTCAGGCAGATGAAGCACGTGAGTTCTTCCTGGAAGGCTTGTGACATGTCTGACTCCATTTTCCCACGGAATAGACTCTGGTCTCAGCAGGGTCTGCTGGGGTCACAACAATGTTAGCTCAGCTCTGTGGAGTGATCCTCAACGTGAGGGCGAGGAAGATCTAGCAGTCTAGGAGCCAGAAGCTATGGAAACACACTCTGTCTGGTCTAGAGGAGAAGGAACCTGACTGGCCCCTGGAGTGTGCTTATATACTCGCTAGAGACCACACCCACTCTAAGTAGCAGTAATCTGATTGGATGGAAGATGGAACTAAATCCCAGGCCAATGCCCACAAAACAATCATCCACAATAAGGTTTCCTGAGTCACACATCTTATCTGGGTGTGATAGCTCACACCTTTAATGCTAGAGCCCTAGGGAATGGGATGTTGAGGCAGCAAGAGTTTTAGTTCAAGGCCTGCCCGGAATATACACTGAGAACTTGTCTTAACAACAACAACAAAAACAAAATAAAAATAAAAAGAGCAATTTTACCACGATATTCGATATTTCACTCTTTCTAAATATTTTGAGATGTGCTTATATTTTCGGTTTACCTTTTGCAGTGTAACAGTTAATGATATCTCTCTGTGATTTTAGCAAATATCAACATTAAAAAAATCCTAATCATTCCTTGAGAATTTACTTCAACTCATTTTTACCATATTTAAGTCAACTGCAATTTCTTCAAGATTCATCCCTTTTTCTACCCAGTCCCCTTTCTGTTCTTTCCTTCTTGCATTTTTTTTTAAATACATGGGGAAGCCAGGGAGGGGATAGTAGTGGCACATGCCTTTATGCTTAACAATCAGGAGGCAGAGGCAGGCATGTCTCTGAATGTTTCAGGCTACCCTGGACTACAGAGTGCATTCCAAGACAGGCTCCAAAGCTGACCAGAGAAATCCTGCCTAGAAAAAAAAATAGAAAAACAAACCAAAAACAGTGATAAGGGAAAAAAAAAAGATGTTTAATGAACCAAAACCCAAGTGGCTATGATTTGTCTTGTGAGGGAATTTTCTGGACTGAATCACTGGAATTAGGAAAGCCCACCTAAACTCAGATGTTTTGAGATGTGAGAATTCATCTTGAATCTTAGCTGTACCTTCTGTTGGCAGCCTGTATAAAGGACATGGAAGAAGGAAACTCTTCCGTCTTTGCTATTTCTCTTCTTGCTCTTCTTCTCACTGGCAAGGTCATCCCTTCACTGGTGTAGGACCCTACTTTTTGGGTTAACTATTAAGAGGACTGGCAGGTAAAGGACCTTTTGTATTATTTATGTGGCAAGTCAGTTGTAGACATTGAGATATGTTTAGTATTTAGAGAGCACGAGGAATCATAATGAGTATGTTAAGATAGATTCCAGACAGTGTATAAAAGGAGGATGAGGAAGACATAAAAATTAAATGTAACTTCATGAATCCTAGACTAGTGAAGATGTCCTGTATGTAAAGATTTTTTGAGGTTTGTAGCTAGAAATATGGTTCAGATAAGGATTATTCCAAACTGAGTTGGGAGGAATCCTACAGATGAAGTCAGGAAGTGTGATATCATTCATGGTCTGGCTTCACTGCAGCATCTTTCCAGTGTTGGAATTAAAATCCCTCCAATCGCAGGTGTTACATGATAGGAGACCAAGAGATGGAGCCTACTGTTTCCAGTTAGGCAATTTCCTTTGCCTCCAAAGTCATTGCCAGATCCTGGAAAGCCTTAACCCTAGTTGATAGGATCATGGAAGCCATTTAAAAAACTGCCTTTGAGAATACCAGGGCCAAAAAGGCAGATGATTTGCTTCACTTAAGTGAGCATTTGGGGTGTGAGCTAAGCTGTTTCAGAGCTCTCTGATCTTCCTCTTTGGGGGTCTGAGGATTGGAAGTGTGGGTTGTATTTTCACTTTCCTGAATTCTCTGTTTAGCTCTATATCCCATTTTTAACTGAGTTCATTGCTTTCTTGATGTCCAGTTTTTTGAGTTCTTTACTTATTTAAGATATTATCCATCTGTAGTGTGTGTAGTTGGCAAAAATCTTTTCCTATTCTGTAAGTTGTTACTTTGTCCTTGGGATGGTGTCCTTTGCCAAACAGATGCTTTTCAATTCCATGAGGTTCCATTTATTAATTGTTGCTTTTAGGGACCGTACTCTTGGTGTTCTGTTTAGAAGTCCTTTCCCGTGTCTAGGAGTTCAAGAATATTCTCCATTTTCTCTTTGATTAGGTTCAGTATATGTGGTTTTTGGTTGATGTGTTTGATCCACATGCAGTTAGTTGACTTTTATGCAAGGTCGTAGGTATGGATCTATTTTCAGTGTTCTGTGTTTTGAGGACATTATCAATGTTTCAGAAAGAAACAATTACAGTATGATCCTAGAAAAATACAGTGGTCCACCTGTACTGGAATGCTGACATAATCCTACTTAAACCCAGATTTTTGTTGTTGTTTGTTTGTTTGTTGTTTTGTGGTTTTGTTTTGATTTTTTTTTGTTTTTTCTTTTCTATTTTTCTCTTTTTTTTTTTTCAACACAGGTTTTCTCTGAATAACAGCTTTGGCTGTCCTGGAACTCACTTTGCAGACCCTACTGACCTAGAACTCACTGACATTCTCCTACCTCCCGAGAGTTGGGACTAAAGGAACATGCCACCAAATCATGGCCTAAACATAGGGTTTTTATGTACACATGTGGATAACAGGCAAGCTGCTTGCCTGTTTTTATCAATGGCAGAGGATCAAAACCTTGACTTTGAATAATTAATCTCTTCCATTGAGTTTACCAGGAGATTTTTTTCTGCATCTTATTTTTTGGAACATCATTGCCTTTCCTTTATGATTTCTTACTCTTCTGATCCTTACAGAAAATATTAATCCCCAAGTAAAATGGGTCCAATATGAGTTTCTGTTTCTTCCTCATTGAAATCCTGCCTTAGATGCTAGGCACTCACTCTCCCAGCAGACTTTCATCCTCCAGCCCCAAAGCATTAAATTCTTACAGGATAATCTGTTATTTAAAAGGGTATACTATGAGAGTATATATAAAAGGGTATACTCAAATTACTTTGAGAGAGGTTAATCATGGTCGAAATTGGAAGCCTTAGGATCAGAAGTTCTAGGCCAGCATCACTTATGTGGGCCCAATTTTGAAAAGGAAAAAAATGGAAAGAGCTATTTCTCAGTTTGCAGAGTACTTGCTTAGAATGTACTAGGCCCTGGGTTCAATCTTCAGCATCACAGATAATCAGGTGTGGTGTCACATGCCTGTAATTCCAGTACTCAGGAGATACAGACAGATACTATAGGTCATACTTAATGACAGATTGAGTAGCAGACCAGCCTGGGATACAGGAGAATGTTTCTCAAATTAATAATAATAATAATTGTGGTAGTAGTAGTAGTACTAGTAGTAGTAGTAGTAGTAGTCATAGTAATCTTGAGGAACTCAGTTAGGAGTTTGAGGTTGGTATCCACCTTGCCTCTTCACTTAGAGTAGAGCACAATCTCTTAAATGTCAAACACGGTTTCTTCTTTTAGGCACGTGTTACTTTCTATGTAGTTGATGCCTATGTTTAGATTATTGATGGTTTCCTACACCAATGAGACGATAAATCAAAAGGATATAAAATTTCAGTATAGAAGTATCTAATACCATGTGGCAGGAGAGCATACTGTAGTCACCAACAGGGGATTGCAAGCAATAAAACCCGAGAATTCAAGGAGACTCTAGTAGGTAAGGCCAGTCTGAGAAATCTGCCTTCTAGAGAGCATGGTGTGGTGGGAAAGAGAAGAGAATAGGTTGGGCCAGGAAAGAAACCCTTCTCATTTGATAATACACAGACTCATTAATCAAAGTAATTATTATGAGGACCGATTACATGAAAGACTGAAGCAGGAACATCACAAATTCAAACTAAACCAGGACAACTTCATGCAACCCTGACTCAAAACCACACAACCAGACAAAAACCAAAATCCAAACAAACAAAGACCCCTGCCATAGCCCTGTGGGATTCTTGTGTCATCATTTTCTCTGTGCCCCACATCTACTTATCCCAACCCAATAGCCTGTAGAGATTGAGGGCATAATATTGTTTGAGGGTACTTGGTCCATGTTTATGCCATCCCATAAGTGCACTTTCACTATTGACTCTCACGGTATTTATCCAGAGGTTGGGTTGTGGAATGAAAACTGTAAACTAACCACTATAACCTGCCACTGAGCTCTGAAATCATCATATGGAGAAATATTCTTCCTTAGGAATGCCCGGCTTTAGCTGGGCTTGTGGAAAGCAGCTTTTCTGATCTTCAGTTAGCCAGTCTACCTTTCGCTGCCGGGCTTTTACATTTTTCTCTTTTTGTAGAAGTTTTCTTTACTCTTACTCTGCTTCTGGCTGTGTGGCTGGATGGGTAGGGGGCTGCTCCCCAGCATCGTCCTCTCTTTCTTCTTTTCTCACTCCTTTCTCTTCTCTTATTCTCCTTCTATTTATTTTCTCTGACTGGCAACCGCATCTATATCTCTCCTGCCTAGCTATTGGCCATTCAGTTCTGTATTAGGGCAATCAGGTGTTTTAGACAGGCAAAGTAACACAGACTCACTGTGTTAAACAAATGCAACACACCTTTGCATCATTCAACAAATATTCCACAGCATAAACAAATGTAACATATCCTCAACTAATATTCCACAGCAGTTTTTCTCTTGTGATGGGTTCTTTATTAAATACCCAAGTCATCCCTTATATTCCTTTATTTCTTCTGAAAGTGCCATCATACCATTTATATTATTATAATATTGTAAGAATTTGAAACATTATTCGAATAGCCAGGCATTTGGTCAATATTCAGCCTGGGTCGAATATTCAATTTCAGAGAAAAGGAAGAAAAAAAGGTAGTTATAAATATCAACTCATATTGTACTGGATCGGGTGGTGCAAGCTTTGAATGCCAGCACTCCTCGGGCAGAGGCAGGTGGACGTCTTTGAGTTTGAGGCCTTACATATGAGTGAGTACCAGTAAAGCCAAGAGGACATAGTGTGAGCATGTCTCAACAAAACAAACTACAAAAACTAGAAACTATGGAGTAACATTATTAGAAATGTGGGCTATGTCTCTGTACCCCCTTTTACTTTTTCTTTTATTATTTTTATGAAGAATTTTTCTATTCATTTTACATACCAACCACAGATCAGCCCTCCTCACTCTCCCCCAACCACAGCCTTCCCCCCCAAAGCACCCCTCCTTCCCACCCCCTCCATTTGAAGCTCTCCCATGGGGATTCAGCAGAGCATGGTACATTCAGTTGAGGCAGGTCCAAGGCCCTCCCCTCTGAACCAAGGAAGCAAAAGGTGTCACACCTTAGGCACATGGCTCCAAAAAGCCCAGCCATGCCCCAGGAATGGATCCTGATCCCACTACCTGGGTCCCACCCCACCCCCCAAATAGCTCAAGCTAAACAACTGTCTCCAGTAACCAGAGGCCTAGTCTAGGCCAGTGACCGCTCCACAGTGAACCCTGTTTTAGACATGCACTCAAATACAGTGTCTGTAAAGAAAGAAACAACCAATTTTTTCCATTATAATAGTATTTTATTATTTCATAGCAATAAAAGAGATAACAGTACAGTAGGAAATATTTACAAAAACACTAATGTGCTGGATTAAATGTTCTCCCTTCAAGTCCACTGGAGAAGAAAGGCTGGACAGGGTTTTGGAAGGTGCCTGGGGGGTACTTATATATGAGGGAACTCTGGGCAACATTCAGGAAACTTAAACATCCATCTTCACAATCCAGGAACACCCCAACCCGGCCCAGTGGCCTCTCTATATAGTGCCGGAAGACTGGGCATGTGGTGAGGAGACTGTAATGATTACCCTCCTTGACACACACAAGAAGAAAGGCACCCTTATAGTCAATCATTCGGTTGGGATTCCTTAACCAGGAATCCCTACAGACCCCTACAGCCCAGTCCCCAGAGCCCTGCAAATCCACCTCCCAGTAATATTTCCCGGAGATGAAGTTCCCGGATCCCCAAGAAGCCAAATAGTATCTAACAGAATCCACAGACGAATCCTTGTGGTGATGTCCGAAGCTGAATTTTCTCAAGACATTAAACAGGTTCATCTTGTAATGGAATGTGGTTATGTTTTCAAAGAAAATGTGCACCTGGATGTGCTTGAACCTTTCAGTCAGTCCAGTGATGGGTAGGGCACTGAGTTCAGGTTGCATACCCTGGGGCATGCTCAGCTGCATGGACTCACTCCTTCTGACCATGTCATCCAAACCCTGGAGCAGTACCACATAAGGCTCCTGGGACATTGCCATCAGCTCCCGATACATATCTCTTAGTTCTTTGCTCTTTTGCACCATCATGGCTTCACTCTTCCTCAGTTTCTCTAAAACACATTGGCCTTCCTTTCTCATGCACTCGATATGTTTCTCTCCCTCTTTACAGAGGAATGGATGCAGCTCCCTATACTCGGTCCTGATCATTTCTTCCCGCAGAGTCACATAGTCCATCCACAAAATTCTTGTTCTCTTCTCTGCCTCGATATTCTCTTGATTTTCTTGGATCTTCTCCCATAAAGATGCCATCTGCTTCAGAACTCTTTCCATTTGATGCTCAGCTGCTGCCTCAATGGGACAATGTCTGTGACCTCTGTGCTCAGGGGAGTTAGAGCAGAGTTGACAGAGGAAGATCCTGCTCTCAACACACAAGATCCTCTTTGTCTCCTTGTGGGTCCCACACTTATGCTCCTCAGAGCTCAGGTCCTTCATGAGGCTGGCTCGTCTGGCAATGGACACCAGCTTCTTCAGAACAACGTTGGTTCTCATTTCCTTCTGTTGGCATGGTTCCCGACACATAGGGCAGTGGACTACCAGTTGGGTGTCCTCCCAGGAAAGCTGGAGGCAGGCTCGACAGAAGCTGTGGCCACAGCTTATGGTGACTGGCTCTGTAAGGCAGCTCAGGCAGATGAAGCACGTGAGTTCTTCCTGGAAGGCTTGTGACATGTCTGACTCCATTTTCCCACGGAATAGACTCTGGTCTCAGCAGGGTCTGCTGGGGTCACAACAATGTTAGCTCAGCTCTGTGGAGTGATCCTCAACGTGAGGGCGAGGAAGATCTAGCAGTCTAGGAGCCAGAAGCTATGGAAACAC
Source organism: Peromyscus eremicus (assembly GCF_949786415.1). Classification (NCBI taxonomy): domain Eukaryota; kingdom Metazoa; phylum Chordata; class Mammalia; order Rodentia; family Cricetidae; genus Peromyscus; species Peromyscus eremicus. Next base: position 47,381,980 of record NC_081428.1, on the reverse strand, counting down.
ACTCTGTCTGGTCTAGAGGAGAAGGAACCTGACTGGCCCCTGGAGTGTGCTTATATACTCGCTAGAGACCACACCCACTCTAAGTAGCAGTAATCTGATTGGATGGAAGATGGAACTAAATCCCAGGCCAATGCCCACAAAACAATCATCCACAATAAGGTTTCCTGAGTCACACATCTTATCTGGGTGTGATAGCTCACACCTTTAATGCTAGAGCCCTAGGGAATGGGATGTTGAGGCAGCAAGAGTTTTAGTTCAAGGCCTGCCCGGAATATACACTGAGAACTTGTCTTAACAACAACAACAAAAACAAAATAAAAATAAAAAGAGCAATTTTACCACGATATTCGATATTTCACTCTTTCTAAATATTTTGAGATGTGCTTATATTTTCGGTTTACCTTTTGCAGTGTAACAGTTAATGATATCTCTCTGTGATTTTAGCAAATATCAACATTAAAAAAATCCTAATCATTCCTTGAGAATTTACTTCAACTCATTTTTACCATATTTAAGTCAACTGCAATTTCTTCAAGATTCATCCCTTTTTCTACCCAGTCCCCTTTCTGTTCTTTCCTTCTTGCATTTTTTTTTAAATACATGGGGAAGCCAGGGAGGGGATAGTAGTGGCACATGCCTTTATGCTTAACAATCAGGAGGCAGAGGCAGGCATGTCTCTGAATGTTTCAGGCTACCCTGGACTACAGAGTGCATTCCAAGACAGGCTCCAAAGCTGACCAGAGAAATCCTGCCTAGAAAAAAAAATAGAAAAACAAACCAAAAACAGGGATAAGGGAAAAAAAAAAGATGTTTAATGAACCAAAACCCAAGTGGCCTATGATTTGTCTTGTGAGGGAATTTTCTGGACTGAATCACTGGAATTAGGAAAGCCCACCTAAACTCAGATGTTTTGAGATGTGAGAATTCATCTTGAATCTTAGCTGTACCTTCTGTTGGCAGCCTGTATAAAGGACATGGAAGAAGGAAACTCTTCTGTCTTTGCTATTTCTCTTCTTGCTCTTCTTCTCACTGGCAAGGTCATCCCTTCACTGGTGTAGGACCCTACTTTTTGGGTTAACTATTAAGAGGACTGGCAGGTAAAGGACCTTTTGTATTATTTATGTGGCAAGTCAGTTGTAGACATTGAGATATGTTTAGTATTTAGAGAGCACGAGGAATCATAATGAGTATGTTAAGATAGATTCCAGACAGTGTATAAAAGGAGGATGAGGAAGACATAAAAATTAAATGTAACTTAATGAATCCTAGACTAGTGAAGATGTCCTGTATGTAAAGTTTTTTTGAGGTTTGTAGCTAGAAATATGGTTCAGATAAGGATTATTCCAAACTGAGTTGGGAGGAATCCTACAGATGAAGTCAGGAAGTGTGATATCATTCATGGTCTGGCTTCACTGCAGCATCTTTCCAGTGTTGGAATTAAAATCCCTCCAATCGCAGGTGTTACATGATAGGAGACCAAGAGATGGAGCCTACTGTTTCCACTTAGGCAATTTCCTTTGCCTCCAAAGTCATTGCCAGATCCTGGAAAGCCTTAACCCTAGTTGATAGGATCATGGAAGCCATTTAAAAAACTGCCTTTGAGAATACCAGGGCCAAAAAGGCAGATGATTTGCTTCACTTAAGTGAGCATTTGGGGTGTGAGCTAAGCTGTTTCAGAGCTCTCTGATCTTCCTCTTTGGGGGTCTGAGGATTGGAAGTGTGGGTTGTATTTTCACTTTCCTGAATTCTCTGTTTAGCTCTATATCCCATTTTTAACTGAGTTCATTGCTTTCTTGATGTCCAGTTTTTTGAGTTCTTTACTTATTTAAGATATTATCCATCTGTAGTGTGTGTAGTTGGCAAAAATCTTTTCCTATTCTGTAAGTTGTTACTTTGTCCTTGGGATGGTGTCCTTTGCCAAACAGATGCTTTTCAATTCCATGAGGTTCCATTTATTAATTGTTGCTTTTAGGGACCGTACTCTTGGTGTTCTGTTTAGAAGTCCTTTCCCGTGTCTAGGAGTTCAAGAATATTCTCCATTTTCTCTTTGATTAGGTTCAGTATATGTGGTTTTTGGTTGATGTGTTTGATCCACATGCAGTTAGTTGACTTTTATGCAAGGTCGTAGGTATGGATCTATTTTCAGTGTTCTGTGTTTTGAGGACATTATCAATGTTTCAGAAAGAAACAATTACAGTATGATCCTAGAAAAATACAGTGGTCCACCTGTACTGGAATGCTGACATAATCCTACTTAAACCCAGATTTTTGTTGTTGTTTGTTTGTTTGTTGTTTTGTGGTTTTGTTTTGATTTTTCTTGTTTTTTCTTTTCTATTTTTCTCTTTTTTTTTTTTTTTCAACACAGGTTTTCTCTGAATAACAGCTCTGGCTGTCCTGGAACTCACTTTGCAGACCCTACTGACCTGGAACTCACTGACATTCTCCTACCTCCCGAGAGTTGGGACTAAAGGAACATGCCACCAAATCATGGCCTAAACATAGGGTTTTTAAGTACACATGTGGATAACAGGCAAGCTGCTTGCCTGTTTTTATCAATGGCAGAGGATCAAAACCTTGACTTTGAATAATTGATCTCTTCCATTGAGTTTACCAGGAGATTTTTTTCTGCATCTTATTTTTTGGAACATCATTGCCTTTCCTTTATGATTTCTTACTCTTCTGATCCTTACAGAAAATATTAATCCCCAAGTAAAATGGGTCCAATATGAGTTTCTGTTTCTTCCTCATTGAAAGCCTGCCTTAGATGCAAGGCACTCACTCTCCCAGCAGACTTTCATCCTCCAGCCCCAAAGCATTAAATTCTTACAGGATAATCTGTTATTTAAAAGGGTATACTATGAGAGTATATATAAAAGGGTATACTCAAATTACTTTGAGAGAGGTTAATCATGGTAGAAATTGGAAGCCTTAGGATCAGAAGTTCTAGGCCAGCATCACTTAAAAACTTGATTCCTAAATCACCAATATTATGTGGGCCCAATTTTGAAAAGGAAAAAAATGGAAAGAGCTATTTCTCAGTTTGCAGAGTACTTGCTTAGAATGTACTAGGCCCTGGGTTCAATCTTCAGCATCACAGATAATCAGGTGTGGTGTCACATGCCTGTAATTCCAGTACTCAGGAGATACAGACAGATACTATAGGTCATACTTAATGACAGATTGAGTAGCAGACCAGCCTGGCATACAGGAGAATGTTTCTCAAATTAATAATAATAATAATTGTGGTAGTAGTAGTAGTACTACTAGTACTACTACTAGTAGTAGTAGTAGTAGTAGTCATAATAATCTTGAGGAACTCAGTTAGGAGTTTGAGGTTGGTATCCACCTTGCCTCTTCACTTAGAGTAGAGCACAGTCTCTTAAATGTCAAGCATGGTTTCTTCTTTTAGGCACGTGTTACTTTCTATGTAGTTGATGCCTATGTTTAGATTATTGATGGTTTCCTACACCAATGAGACGATAAATCAAAAGGATATAAAAATTCACTATAGAAGTATCTAATACCATGTGGCAGGAGAGCGTACTGTAGTCACCAACAGGGGATTGCAAGCAATAAAACCTGAGAATTCAAGGAGACTCTAGTAGGTGAGGCCAGTCTGAGAAATCTGCCTTCTAGAGAGCATGGTGTGGTGGGAAAGAGAAGAGAATAGGTTGGGCCAGGAAAGAAACCCTTCTCATTTGATAATACACAGACTCATTAATCAAAGTAATTATTATGAGGACCGATTACATGAAAGACTGAAGCAGGAACATCACAAATTCAAACTAAACCGGGACAACTTCATGCAACCCTGACTCAAAACCACACAACCAGACAAAAACCAAAATCCAAACAAACAAAGACCCCTGCCATAGCCCTGTGGGATTCTTGTGTCATCATTTTCTCTGTGCCCCACATCTACTTATCCCAACCCAATAGCCTGTAGAGATTGAGGGCATAATATTGTTTGAGGGTACTTGGTCCATGTTTATGCCATCCCATAAGTGCACTTTCACTATTGACTCTCACGGTATTTATCCAGAGGTTGGGTTGTGGAATGAAAACTGTAAACTAACCACTATAACCTGCCACTGAGCTCTGAAATCATCATATGGAGAAATATTCTTCCTTAGGAATGCCCGGCTTTAGCTGGGCTTGTGGAAAGCAGCTTTTCTGATCTTCAATTAGCCAGTCTACCTTTCGCTGCCGGGCTTTTACATTTTTCTCTTTTTGTAGAAGTTTTCTTTACCTCTTACTCTGCTTCTGGCTGTGTGGCTGGATGGGTAGGGGGCTGCTCCCCAGCATCGTCCTCTCTTTCTTCTTTTCTCACTCCTTTCTCTTCTCTTATTCTCCTTCTATTTATTTTCTCTGACTGGCAACCGCATCTATATCTCTCCTGCCTAGCTATTGGCCACTCAGTTCTGTATTAGGGCAATCAGGTGTTTTAGACAGGCAAAGTAACACAGACTCACTGTGTTAAACAAATGCAACACACCTTTGCATCATTCAACAAATATTCCACAGCATAAACAAATGTAACATATCCTCAACTAATATTCCACAGCAGTTTTTCTCTTGTGATGGGTTCTTTATTAAATACCCAAGTCATCCCTTATATTCCTTTATTTCTTCTGAAAGTGCCATCATACCATTTATATTATTATAATATTGTAAGAATTTGAAACATTATTCGAATAGCCAGGCATTTGGTCAATATTCAGCCTGGGTCAAATATTCAATTTCAGAGAAAAGGTAGTTATAAATATCAACTCATATTGTACTGGATCGGGTGGGGCAAGCTTTGAATGCCAGCACTCCTCCGGCAGAGGCAGGTGGACGTCTTTGAGTTTGAGGCCTACATATGAGTGAGTACCAGTAAAGCCAAGAGGACATAGTGTGAGCATGTCTCAACAAAACAAACTACAAAAACTAGAAACTATGGAGTAACATTATTAGAAATGTGGGCTCTGTCTCTGTACCCCCTTTTACTTTATCTTTTATTATTTTTATGAAGAATTTTTCTATTCATTTTACATACCAACCACAGATCAGCCCTCCTCACTCTCCCCCAACCACAGCCTTCCCCTCCAAAACACCCCTCCTTCCCACCCCCTCCATTTGAAGCTCTTCCATGGGGATTCAGCAGAGCATGGTACATTCAGTTGAGGCAGGTCCAAGGCCCTCCCCTCTGAACCAAGGAAGCAAAAGGTGTCACACCTTAGGCACATGGCTCCAAAAAGCCCACCCATGCCCCAGGAATGGATCCTGATCCCACTACCTGGGTCCCACCCCACCCCCCAAATAGCTCAAGCTAAACAACTGTCTCCAGTAACCAGAGGCCTAGTCTAGGCCAGTGATCGCTCCACAGTGAACCCTGTTTTAGACATGCACTCAAATACAGTGTCTGTAAAGAAAGAAACAACCAATTTTTTCCATTATAATAGTATTTTATTATTTCATAGCAATAAAAGAGATAACAGTACAGTAGGAAATATTTACAAAAACACTAATGTGCTGGATTAAAGGTTCTCGCTTCAAGGCCACTGGAGAAGAAAGGCTGGACAGGGTTTTGGAAGGTGCCTGGGGGGTACTTATATATGAGGGAACTCTGGGCAACATTCAGGAAACTTAAACATCCATCTTCACAATCCAGGAACACCCCAACCCGGCCCAGTGGCCTCTCTATATAGTGCCGGAAGACTGGGCATGTGGTGAGGAGACTGTAATGATTCCCCTCCTTGACACACACAAGAAGAAAGGCACCCTCATAGTCAATCATTCGGTTGGGATTCCTTAACCAGGAATCCCTACAGACCCCTACAGCCCAGTCCCCAGAGCCCTGCAAATCCACCTCCCAGTAATATTTCCCGGAGATGAAGTTCCCGGATCCCCAAGAAGCCAAATAGTATCCAACAGAATCCACAGACGAATCCTTGTGGTGATGTCCGAAGCTGAATTTTCTCAAGACATTAAACAGGTTCATCTTGTAATGGAATGTGGTTATATTTTCAAAGAAAATGTGCACCTGGATGTGCTTGAACCTTTCAGTCAGTCCAGTGATGGGTAGGGCACTGAGTTCAGGTTGCATACCCTGGGGCATGCTCAGCTGCATGGACTCACTCCTTCTGACCATGTCATCCAAACCCTGGAGCAGTACCACATATGGCTCCTGGGACATTGCCATCAGCTCCCGATACATATCTCTTAGTTCTTTGCTCTTTTGCACCATCATGGCTTCACTCTTCCTCAGTTTCTCTAAAACACATTGGCCTTCCTTTCTCATGCACTCGATATGTTTCTCTCCCTCTTTACAGAGGAATGGATGCAGCTCCCTATACTCGGTCCTGATCATTTCTTCCCGCAGAGTCACATAGTCCATCCACAAAATTCTTGTTCTCTTCTCTGCCTCGATATTCTCTTGATTTTCTTGGATCTTCTCCCATAAAGATGCCATCTGCTTCAGAACTCTTTCCATTTGATGCTCAGCTGCTGCCTCAATGGGACAATGTCTGTGACCTCTGTGCTCAGGGGAGTTAGAGCAGAGTTGACAGAGGAAGATCCTGCTCTCAACACACAAGATCCTCTTTGTCTCCTTGTGGGTCCCACACTTATGCTCCTCAGAGCTCAGGTCCTTCATGAGGCTGGCTCGTCTGGCAATGGACACCAGCTTCTTCAGAACAACGTTGGTTCTCATTTCCTTCTGTTGGCATGGTTCCCGACACATAGGGCAGTGGACTACCAGTTGGGTGTCCTCCCAGGAAAGCTGGAGGCAGGCTCGACAGAAGCTGTGGCCACAGCTTATGGTGACTGGCTCTGTAAGGCAGCTCAGGCAGATGAAGCACGTGAGTTCTTCCTGGAAGGCTTGTGACATGTCTGACTCCATTTTCCCACGGAATAGACTCTGGTCTCAGCAGGGTCTGCTGGGGTCACAACAATGTTAGCTCAGCTCTGTGGAGTGATCCTCAACGTGAGGGCGAGGAAGATCTAGCAGTCTAGGAGCCAGAAGCTATGGAAACACACTCTGTCTGGTCTAGAGGAGAAGGAACCTGACTGGCCCCTGGAGTGTGCTTATATACTCGCTAGAGACCACACCCACTCTAAGGAGCAGTAATCTGATTGGATGGAAGATGGAACTAAATCCCAGGCCAATGCCCACAAAACAATCATCCACAATAAGGTTTCCTGAGTCACACATCTTATCTGGGTGTGATAGCTCACACCTTTAATGCTAGAGCCCTAGGGAATGGGATGTTGAGGCAGCAAGAGTTTTAGTTCAAGGCCTGCCCGGAATATACACTGAGAACTTGTCTTAACAACAACAACAAAAGCAAAATAAAAATAAAAAGAGCAATTTTACCACGATATTCGATATTTCACTCTTTCTAAATATTTTGAGATGTGCTTATATTTTCGGTTTACCTTTTGCAGTGTAACAGTTAATGATATCTCTCTGTGATTTTAGCAAATATCAACATTAAAAAATTCCTAATCATTCCTTGAGAATTTACTTCAACTCTTTTTTACCATATTTACCTCAACTGCAATTTCTTCAAGATTCATCCCTTTTTCTATCCAGCCCCCTTTCTGTTCTTTCCTTCTTGCATAGTTTTTTAAATACATGGGGAAGCCTGGTAGGGGATGGTAGTGGCACATGCCTTTATGCTTAACAATCAGGAGGCAGAGGCAGGCATGTCTCTGAATGATTCAGGCTAGCCTGGACTACAGAGTGCATTCCAAGACAGGCTCCAAAGCTGACCAGAGAAATCCTGCCTAGAAAAAAAATAGAAACACAAACAAACAAACAAAAAACAGTGATAATGGAAAGAAAAAAGATGTTTAATGAACCAAAACCCAAGTGGCTATGATTTGTCTTGTGAGGGAATTTTCTGGACTGAATCACTGGAATTAGGAAAGCCCACCTAAACTCACATGTTTTGAGATATGAGAACTCATCTTGAATCTTAGCTGTACCTTCTGTTGGCAGCCTGTATAAAGGACACGGAAGAAGGAAACGCTTTCGTCTTTGCTATTTCTCTTCTTGCTCTTCTTCTCACTGGCAAGGTCATCCCTTCACTGGTGTAGGACCCTACTTTTTGGGTTAACTATTAAGAGGACTGGCAGGTAAAGGACCTTTTGTATTATTTATGTGGCCAGCCAGTTGTAGGCATTGAGACATGTTTAGTATTTAGAGAGCACGAGGAATCATAATGAGTATGTTAAGATAGATTCCAGACAGTGTATAAAAGGAGGATGAGGAAGACATAAAAATTAAATGTAACTTCATGAATCCTAGACTAGTGAAGATGTCCTGTATGTAAAGTTTTTTTGAGGTTTGTAGCTAGAAATATGGTTCAGATAAGGATTATTCCAAACTGAGTTGGGAGGAATCCTACAGATGAAGTCAGGAAGTGTGATATCATTCATGGTCTGGCTTCACTGCAGCATCTTTCCAGTGTTGGAATTAAAATCCCTCCATTCCCAGGTGTTACATGATAGGAGACCAAGAGATGGAGCCTACTGTTTCCACTTAGGCAATTTCCTTTGCCTCCAAAGTCATTGCCAGATCCTGGAAGGCCTTAACCCTAGTTGATAGGATCATGGAAGCCATTTAGAAACTGCCTTTGAGAATACCAGGGCCAAAAAGGCAGATGATTTGCTTCACTTAAGTGAGCATTTGGGGTGTGAGCTAAGCTGTTTCAGAGCTCTCTGATCTTCCTCTTTGGGGGTCTGAGGATTGGAAGTGTGGGTTGTATTTTCACTTTCCTGAATTCTCTGTTTAGCTCTATATCCCATTTTTAACTGAGTTCATTGCTTTCTTGATGTCCAGTTTTTTGAGTTCTTTACTTATTTAAGATATTATCCATCTGTAGTGTGTGTAGTTGGCAAAAATCTTTTCCTATTCTGTAAGTTGTTACTTTGTCCTTGGGATGGTGTCCTTTGCCAAACAGATGCTTTTCAATTCCATGAGGTTCCATTTATTAATTGTTGCTTTTAGGGACCGTACTCTTGGTGTTCTGTTTAGAAGTCCTTTCCCGTGTCTAGGAGTTCAAGAATATTCTCCACTTTCTCTTTGATTAGGTTCAGTATATGTGGTTTTTGGTTGATGTGTTTGATCCACATGCAGTTGACTTTTATGCAAGGTCGTAGGTATGGATCTATTTTCAGTGTTCTGTGTTTTGAGGACATTATCAATGTTTCAGAAAGAAACAATTACAGTATGATCCTAGAAAAATACAGTGGTCCACCTGTACTGGAATGCTGACATAATCCTACTTAAACCCAGATTTTTGTTGTTGTTTGTTTGTTTGTTGTTTTGTGGTTTTGTTTTGATTTTTTTGTTTTCTCTTTTCTTTTCTATTTTTCTCTTTTTTTTTCAACACAGGTTTTCTCTGAATAACAGCTCTGGCTGTCCTGGAACTCACTTTGCAGACCCTACTGACCTGGAACTCACTGACATTCTCCTACCTCCCGAGAGTTGGGACTAAAGGAACATGCCACCAAATCATGGCCTAAACATAGGGTTTTTAAGTACACATGTGCATAACAGGCAAGCTGCTTGCCTGTTTTTATCAATGGCAGAGGATCAAAACCTTGACTTTAAATAATTGATCTCTTCCATTGAGTTTACCAGGAGATTTTTTTCTGCATCTTATTTTTTGGAACATCATTGCCTTTCCTTTATGATTTCTTACTCTTCTGATCCTTACAGAAAATATTAATCCCCAAGTAAAATGGGTCCAATATGAGTTTCTGTTTCTTCCTCATTGAAATCCTGCCTTAGATGCCAGGCACTCACTCTCCCAGCAGACTTTCATCCTCCAGCCCCAAAGCATTAAATTCTTACAGGATAATCTGTTACTTAAAAGGGTATACTATGAGAGTATATATAAAAGGGTATACTCAAATTACTTTGAGAGAGGTTAATCATGGTGGAAATTGGAAGCCTTAGGATCAGAAGTTCTAGGCCAGCATCACTTAAAAACTTGATTCCTAAATCACCAATATTATGTGGGCCCAATTTTGAAAAGGAAAAAAATGGAAAGAGCTATTTCTCAGTTTGCAGAGTACTTGCTTAGAATGTACTAGGCCCTGGGTTCAATCTTCAGCATCACAGATAATCAGGTGTGGTGTCACATGTCTGTAATTCCAGTACTCAGGAGATACAGACAGATACTATAGGTCATACTTAATGACAGATTGAGTAGCAGACCAGCCTGGGATACAGGAGAATGTTTCTCAAATTAATAATAATAATAATTGTGGTAGTAGTAGTAGTACTACTAGTACTACTAGTAGTAGTAGTAGTAGTAGTAGTAGTCATAGTAATCTTGAGGAACTCAGTTAGGAGTTTGAGGTTGGTATCCACCTTGCCTCTTCACTTAGAGTAGAGCACAGTCTCTTAAATGTCAAGCATGGTTTCTTCTTTTAGGCACGTGTTACTTTCTATGTAGTTGATGCCTATGTTTAGATTATTGATGGTTTCCTACACCAATGAGACGATAAATCAAAAGGATATAAAAATTCACTATAGAAGTATCTAATACCATGTGGCAGGAGAGCGTACTGTAGTCACCAACAGGGGATTGCAAGCAATAAAACCTGAGAATTCAAGGAGACTCTAGTAGGTGAGGCCAGTCTGAGAAATCTGCCTTCTAGAGAGCATGGTGTGGTGGGAAAGAGAAGAGAATAGGTTGGGCCAGGAAAGAAACCCTTCTCATTTGATAATACACAGACTCATTAATCAAAGTAATTATTATGAGGACCGATTACATGAAAGACTGAAGCAGGAACATCACAAATTCAAACTAAACCGGGACAACTTCATGCAACCCTGACTCAAAACCACACAACCAGACAAAAACCAAAATCCAAACAAACAAAGACCCCTGCCATAGCCCTGTGGGATTCTTGTGTCATCATCTTCTCTGTGCCCCACATCTACTTATCCCAACCCAATAGCCTGTAGAGATTGAGGGCATAATATTGTTTGAGGGTACTTGGTCCATGTTTATGCCATCCCATAAGTGCACTTTCACTATTGACTCTCACGGTATTTATCCAGAGGTTGGGTTGTGGAATGAAAACTGTAAACTAACCACTATAACCTGCCACTGAGCTCTGAAATCATCATATGGAGAAATATTCTTCCTTAGGAATGCCCGGCTTTAGCTGGGCTTGTGGAAAGCAGCTTTTCTGATCTTCAATTAGCCAGTCTACCTTTCGCTGCCGGGCTTTTACATTTTTCTCTTTTTGTAGAAGTTTTCTTTACCTCTTACTCTGCTTCTGGCTCTGTGGCTGGATGGGTAGGGGGCTGCTCCCCAGCATCGTCCTCTCTTTCTTCTTTTCTCACTCCTTTCTCTTCTCTTATTCTCCTTCTATTTATTTTCTCTGACTGGCAACCGCATCTATATCTCTCCTGCCTAGCTATTGGCCACTCAGTTCTGTATTAGGGCAATCAGGTGTTTTAGACAGGCAAAGTAACACAGACTCACTGTGTTAAACAAATGCAACACACCTTTGCATCATTCAACAAATATTCCACAGCATAAACAAATGTAACATATCCTCAACTAATATTCCACAGCAGTTTTTCTCTTGTGATGGGTTCTTTATTAAATACCCAAGTCATCCCTTATATTCCTTTATTTCTTCTGAAAGTGCCATCATACCATTTATATTATTATAATATTGTAAGAATTTGAAACATTATTCGAATAGCCAGGCATTTGGTCAATATTCAGCCTGGGTCAAATATTCAATTTCAGAGAAAAGGTAGTTATAAATATCAACTCATATTGTACTGGATCGGGTGGGGCAAGCTTTGAATGCCAGCACTCCTCCGGCAGAGGCAGGTGGACGTCTTTGAGTTTGAGGCCTACATATGAGTGAGTACCAGTAAAGCCAAGAGGACATAGTGTGAGCATGTCTCAACAAAACAAACTACAAAAACTAGAAACTATGGAGTAACATTATTAGAAATGTGGGCTCTGTCTCTGTACCCCCTTTTACTTTTTCTTTTATTATTTTTATGAAGAATTTTTCTATTCATTTTACATACCAACCACAGATCAGCCCTCCTCACTCTCCCCCAACCACAGCCTTCCCCCCAAAAGCACCCCTCCTTCCCACCCCCTCCATTTCAAGCTCTTCCATGGGGATTCAGCAGAGCATGGTACATTCAGTTGAGGCAGGTCCAAGGCCCTCCCCTCTGAACCAAGGAAGCAAAAGGTGTCACACCTTAGGCACAAGGCTCCAAAAAGCCCACCCATGCCCCAGGAATGGATCCTGATCCCACTACCTGGGTCCCACCCCACCCCCCAAATAGCTCAAGCTAAACAACTGTCTCCAGTAACCAGAGGCCTAGTCTAGGCCAGTGATCGCTCCACAGTGAACCCTGTTTTAGACATGCACTCAAATACAGTGTCTGTAAAGAAAGAAACAACCAATTTTTTCCATTATAATAGTATTTTATTATTTCATAGCAATAAAAGAGATAACAGTACAGTAGGAAATATTTACAAAAACACTAATGTGCTGGATTAAAGGTTCTCCCTTCAAGGCCACTGGAGAAGAAAAGGTGGACAGGGTTTTGGAAGGTGCCTGGGGGGTACTTATATATGAGGGAACTCTGGGCAACATTCAGGAAACTTAAACATCCATCTTCACAATCCAGGAACACCCCAACCCGGCCCAGTGGCCTCTCTATATAGTGCCGGAAGACTGGGCATGTGGTGAGGAGACTGTAATGATTCCCCTCCTTCACACACACAAGAAGAAAGGCACCCTCATAGTCAATCATTCGGTTGGGATTCCTTAACCAGGAATCCCTACAGACCCCTACAGCCCAGTCCCCAGAGCCCTGCAAATCCACCTCCCAGTAATATTTCCCGGAGATGAAGTTCCTGGATCCCCAAGAAGCCAAATAGTATCCAACAGAATCCACAGACGAATCCTTGTGGTGATGTCCGAAGCTGAATTTTCTCAAGACATTAAACAGGTTCATCTTGTAATGGAATGTGGTTATATTTTCAAAGAAAATGTGCACCTGGATGTGCTTGAACCTTTCAGTCAGTCCAGTGATGGGTAGGGCACTGAGTTCAGGTTGCATACCCTGGGGCATGCTCAGCTGCATGGACTCACTCCTTCTGACCATGTCATCCAAACCCTGGAGCAGTACCACATATGGCTCCTGGGACATTGCCATCAGCTCCCGATACATATCTCTTAGTTCTTTGCTCTTTTGCACCATCATGGCTTCACTCTTCCTCAGTTTCTCTAAAACACATTGGCCTTCCTTTCTCATGCACTCGATATGTTTCTCTCCCTCTTTACAGAGGAATGGATGCAGCTCCCTATACTCGGTCCTGATCATTTCTTCCCGCAGAGTCACATAGTCCATCCACAAAATTCTTGTTCTCTTCTCTGCCTCGATATTCTCTTGATTTTCTTGGATCTTCTCCCATAAAGATGCCATCTGCTTCAGAACTCTTTCCATTTGACGCTCAGCTGCTGCCTCAATGGGACAATGTCCGTGACCTCTGTGCTCATGGGAGTTAGAGCAGAGTTGACAGAGGAAGATCCTGCTCTCAACACACAAGATCCTCTTTGTCTCCTTGTGGGTCTCACACTTATGCTCCTCAGAGCTCAGGTCCTTCATGAGGCTGGCTTGTCTGGCAATGGACGTCAGCTTCTTCAGAACAACGTTGGTTCTCATTTCCTTCTGTTGGCATGGTTCCCGACACATAGGGCAGTGGACTGGAGGTGCGGTGTCCTCCCAGGAAAGCTGGAGGCAGGCTCGACAGAAGCTGTGGCCACAGCTTATGGTGACTGGCTCTGTAAGGCAGCTCAGGCAGATGAAGCAGGTGAGTTCTTCCTGGAAGGCTTGTGACATGTCTGACTCCATTTTCCCACGGAATAGACTCTGGTCTCAGCAGTGTCTGCTGGGGTCACAACAATGTTAGCTCAGCTCTGTGCAGTGATCCTCAACGTGAGGGCGAGGAGGATCTAGCAGTCTAGGAGCCAGAAGGTATGGAAACACACTCTGTCTGGTCTAGAGGAGAAGGAACCTGCCTGGCCCCTGGAGTGTGCTTATATACACGCTAGAGACCACACCCACTCTAAATAGCACTAATCTGATTGGATGGAAGATGGAACTAAATCTATGGCCAACGCCCACCAAACAATCCTCCACAACAAGGTTTCCTGAGTCACACATCTTATCTGGGTGTGATAGCTCACACCTTTAATACCAGGGCCCTAGGGAATGGGATGTTGAGGCAGCAGGAGTTTTAGTTCAAGGCCTGCCCGGAATATACACTGAGAACTTGTCTTAACAAAAAAAAATGAAGAGCAATTTTACTACGATATTTCACTGTTTCTAAATATTTTGAGATGTGCTTATATTTTTGGTTTACCTTTTGCAGTGTAACAGTTAATGATATCAATCTGTGATTTTAGCAAATATCAACATTAAAAAATTCCTAATCATTCCTTGAGAATTTACTTCAACTCATTTTCATCATATTTACCTCAACTGCAATTTCTTCAAGATTCATCCCTTTTTCTACCCATTCCCTGTCTGTTCTTTCCTACTTGCATTTCTTTTTTTTAAAAAAAAAATATATATATGGGGAAATCAGGGAGGGGATGGTGGTGGCACATGCCTTTATGCTTAACAATCAGGAGGCAGAGGCAGGCATGTCTCTGAGTGTTTCAGGCTAGCCTGGACTACAGAGTGCATTCCAAGACAGGCTTCAAAGCCGAACAGAAATCCTGCCTAGAAAAAAATAGAAAAACAAACAAACGAACAAAAAACAGTGATAAGGGAAAAAAATATGTTTAATGAACCAAAAGCCAAGAGGCTATGATCTGTCTTGTGAGGGAATTTTCTGGACTGAATCACTGGAATTAGGAAAGCCCACCTAAACTCAGATGTTTTGAGATGTGAGAATTCATCTTGAATCTTAGCTCTACCTTCTGTTGGCAGCCTGTATAAAGGACATGGAAGAAGGAAACTCTTTCGTCTTTGCTATTTCTCTTCTTGCTCTTGTTCTCACTGGCAAGGTCATCCCTTCACTGGTGTAGGACCCTACTTTTTGGGTTAACTATTAAGAGGACTGGCAGGTAAAGGACCTTTTGTATTATTTATGTGGCCAACCAGTTGTAGACATTGAGATATGTTTAGTATTTAGAGAGCACGAGGAATCCTAATGAGTATGTTAAGATAGATTCCAAAGAGTGTATAAAATGAGGATGAGGAAGACATAAAAATTAAATGTGACTTAAGGAATCCTAGAGTAGTGAAGATGTCCTGTATGTAAAGTTTTTTTTTTTTTGAGGTTTGTAGCTAGAAATATGGTTCAGATAAGGATTATTCCAAACTGAGTTGGGAGGAATCCTACAGATGAAGTCAGGATGTGTGATATCATTCATGGTCTGGCTTCACTGTAGCATCTTTCCAGTGTTGGAATTAAAATCCCTCCAATCGCAGGTGTTCCCTGAGAGGAGACCAAGAGATGGAGCCTACTGCTTCCCCTTAGGCAATTTCCTTTGCCTCCAATATCATTGCCAGATCCCGGAAAGCCTTAACCCTAGTTTATAGGATCATAGAAACCGTTTAGAAAATGCCGTTGAGAATACCAGGTCCAAAAAGGCAGATGATTTGCTTCATTTAAGTGAATATTTTGGTGTGAGCAAAGCTGTTTCAGAGCTCTCTCATCTTCCTCTTTGAGGGTCTGAGGACTAGGAAGTGTGGGTACAGGATGAAGACATCCTGAAGTGGAGGTTGTATTTTCACTTTCCTGAATTCTCTGTTTAGCTCTATATCCCATTTTTAACTGAGTTCATTGCTTTCTTGATGTCCAGTTTTTTGACTTCTTTACTTATTTAAGATATTATCCATCTATAGTGTGTGTAGTTGGCAAAAGTCTTTTCCTATTCTGTGAGTTGTTACTTTGTCCTTGGGATGGTGTCCTTTGCCAAACAGATGCTTTTCAATTCCATGAGGTTCCATTTATTAATTGTTGCTTTTAGGGACTGTACTATTGGTGTTCTGTTTAGAAGTCCTTTCCGGTGTCTAGGAATTCAAGAATATTCTCCACTTTCTTTTTAATTAGGTTCAGTATATGTGGTTTTTTCGTTGATGTGTTTGATCCACATGCAGTTGAATTTTATGCAAGGTCGTAGGTATGGAACTATTTTCAGTGTTCTGTGTTTTGAGGACATTATCAATGTTTCAGATAGAAACAATTACAGTATGATCCTAGCAAAATACAGTGGTCCACCTACACTGGAATGCTGACATAATCCTACTTAAACCCAGATCTTTGTTGTTTGTTTGTTTGTTGCTTTGTGTTTTTGTTTTTTGTTGTGATTTTTTTTCTTTTCTTTTCTATTTCTCTCTTTTTTTTTTTTCACTACAGGTTTTCTGTGAATAAGAGCTCTGGCTGTCCTGGAACTCACTTTGCAGACCATACTGACCTGGAACTCACTGACATCCTCCTACCTCCTGAGTGTTGGGACTAAAGGAACGTGCCACCAAGGCATGGCCTAAACATAGGGTTTTTAAGTACACATGTGGATAACAGGCAAGCTGCTTGCCTGTTTTTATCAATGGCAGAGGATCAAAACCTTGACTTTAAATAATTGATCTCTTCCATTGAGTTTACCAGGAGATTTTTTCTGCATCTAATTTTTTGGAACATCATTGCCTTTCCTTTATGATTTCTTACTCTTCTGATCCTTACAGAAAATATTAATCTCCAAGAAAAATGGGTCCAATACGAGTTTCTGTTTCTTCCTCACTGAAATCCTGCCTTAGGTGCCGGGCACTCACTCTCCCTATAGACTTTCATCCTCCAGCCCCAAAGCATTAAATTCTTACAGGATAATCTGTAATTTAAAAGGGTATACTATGTTCATATTACTTTGAGAGAGGTTAATCATGGTGGAAATTGGAAGCACTAGGATCAGAAGTTCTAGGCCAGCATCACTTAAAAACTTGAATCCTAAATCACCAACATTATGTGGCCCCAATTTTGAAAAGAAAAAAAAATGGAAAGAGCTATTTCTCAGTTTGCAGAGTACTTGCTTAGAATGTACTAGGCCCTGGGTTCAATCTTGAGCATCACAGATTATCAGGTGTGGTGTCACATGCCTATAATTCCAGTACTCAGGAGATATAGACAGATATTATAGGTCATACTTAACTGCAGATTGAGTAGCAGACCAGCCTGGGATACATGAGAATGTTTCTCAAAATAATAATATTAATAATAGTCCTGTAGTAGTAGTAGTCATAGTAGTAGTAGTAGTAGTACTAATAGTAATTTTGAGGAACTCAGTTAGGAGTTTGAGCTTGGTATCCACCTTGCCTCTTCACTTAGAGTAGAGCACAGTCTCTTAAATGTCAAACATGGTTTCTTCTTTTAGGCACGTGTTTCTTTCTATGTAGTTGATGCCTATGTTTAGATTATTGATGGTCTCCTACACCAATGAGACAATAAATCAAAAGGAAATAAAAATTCAGTATAGAGGTGTCAAATACCATGTGGCAGGAGAGCGTACTGTAGGCACCAACAGGGGATTGCAAGCAATAAAACCCGAGAATTCAAGGAGACTCTAGTAGGTAAGGCCAGTCTGAGAAATCTGCCTTCTAGAGAGCATGGTGTGGTGGGGAAGAGAAGAGGATAAGTTGGGCCAGGAAAGAAACCCTTCTCATTTGATAATACACAGACTCATTAATCAAAGTAATTATTATGAGGACCAATTACATGAAAGATTGAAGCAGGAACATCACAAATTCAAACTAAACCAGGACAGCTTTATGGAACCCAAAGTCAAAACCACACAACCAAACAAAAACCAAAATCCAAACAAACAAAGACCCCTGCCATAGTCCTGTGAGATTCTTGTGTCATCGTTTTCTCTGTGCCCCACATCTACTTATCCCAACCCAATAGCCTGTAGAGATTGAGGGCATAATATTGTTTGAGGGTACTTGGTCCATGTTTATGCCATCCCATAAGTGCACTTTCACTATTGACTCTCACGGTATTTATCCAGAGGTTGGGTTGTGGAATGAAAACTCTAAACTAACCACTATAACCTGCCACTGAGCTCTGAAATAATCACATGGGGAAATATTCTTCCTTATGAATGCCCGGCCTTAGCTGGGCTTGTGGAAAGCAGCTTTTCTGATCTTCAATTAGCCAGTCTACCTTTCACTGCCGGGCTTTTACATTTTTCAGTTTTTGTAGAAGTTTTCTTTACCTCTTACTCTGCTTCTGGCTGTGTGGCTGGATGGGTAAGGGGCTGCTCCCCAGCATCATCCTCTCTTTCTTCTTTTCTCACTCCTTTCTCTTCTCTTATTCTCCTTCTATTTATTTTCTCTGACTGGCAACCGCATCTATATCTCTCCTGCCTAGCTATTGGCCATTCAGTTCCGTATTAGGGCAATCAGGTGTTTTAGACAGGCAAAGTAACACAGACTCACTGTGTTAAACAAATGCAACACACCTTTGCATCATTCCACAAATATTCCACAGCATAAACAAATGTAACATATCCTCAACTAATATTCCACAGCAGTTTTTCTCTTGTGATGGGTTCTTTATTAAATACCAAAGTCATCCATTATATTCCTTTATTTCTTCTTAAAGTGCTATCATGCCATTTATATTATTATAATATTGTAAAAATTTGAAACATTATTCGAATAGCCAGGCATTTGGTCAATATTCAGCCTGGGT
The DNA here is from genome assembly GCF_949786415.1 of Peromyscus eremicus. Classification (NCBI taxonomy): domain Eukaryota; kingdom Metazoa; phylum Chordata; class Mammalia; order Rodentia; family Cricetidae; genus Peromyscus; species Peromyscus eremicus. Next base: position 47,363,231 of record NC_081428.1, on the reverse strand, counting down.
CAAATATTCAATTTCAGAGAAAAGGTAGAGGAAAAGGTGGTTATAAATATCAACTCATATTGCACTGGATCGGGTGGTTGGTGCAAGCTTTTAATCCCAGCACTCCTGGTGCAGAGGCAGGTGGACATCTTTGAGTTTGAGGCCTACATATGAGTGAGTACCAGGAAAGCCATGGGGACATAGTGTGAGCATGTCTCAACAAAACAAACTACAAAAACTAGAAACTATGGAGTAACATTATTAGAAATGTGGGCTATGTCTCTGCACCCCCTTTTATTTTTCCTTTTATTATTTTTATGAAGATTTTTTCTATTCATTTTACATACCAACCACAGATCAGCCCTCCTCACTCTCCCCCAACCACAGCCTCCCGCCGCAAAGCACCCCTCATTCCCACCCCCTCCATTTTAAGCTCACCCATGGGGATTCAGCAGAGCATGGTACATTCAGTTGAGGCAGGTCCAAGGCCCTCCCCTCTGAACCAAGGAAGCAAAAGGTGTCACACCTTAGGCACATGGCTCCAAAAAGCCCACTCATGCCCCAGGAATGGATCCTGATCCCACTACCTGGGTCCCACCCCACCCCCAAATAGCTCAAGCTAAACAACTGTCTCCAGTAACCAGAGGCCTAGTCTAGGACAGTGATCGCTCCACAGTGAACCCTGTTTTAGACATGCACTCCAGTACAGTGTCTGTAAAGAAAGAAACAACCAATTTTTTTCCATTATAATAGTATTTTATTATTTCATAGCAATAAAAGAGATAACAGTCCAGTAGGAAATATTTACAAAAACACTAATGTGCTGGATTAAAGGTTCTCCCTTCACGGCCACTGGAGAAGAAAGGCAGGACAGGGTCATTGAAAGTGCCAGTGGGGTACCTGTATATTAGGGAACTCTTGGCAACGTTCAGGAAACTTAAACATCCATCCTCACAATCAAGGAACACCCCAATCTTGCCCAGGGGCCTCTCTATATAGTGCTGGAATACTGGGGATGTGGTGAGGAGACTGTAACGATTACCCTCCTTCACACACACAAGAAGAAAGGCACCCTCATAGTCAATCATTTGGTTGGGATTCCTTAACCAGGAATCCTTACAGACCCCTACAGCCCAGTCCGCAGAGTCTTGCAAATCCACCTCCCAGTAATATTTCCCGGAGACGAAGTTCAAGGATCCCCAGGAAGCCAAATAGCATCCAATAGAAATCACAGATGTATCCTTACTCTGAGGTCCGAAGCTGAATTTTCTCAAGACATTAAATAGGTTCATCTTGTAATGGAATGTGGTTACATTTTCAAAGAAAATATGCACCTGGATGTGCTTGAACCTTTGAGTCAGTCCAGTGATGGGTAGGGCCTTGAGTTCTGGTCGCAATGCCTGGGGCATGCTCAGCTGCATGGACTCACTCCTTCTGACCATGTCATCCAAACCCTGGAGCAGTACCACATATGGCTCCTGGGACATTGCCATCAGCTCCCGATACATATCTCTTAGTTCTTTGCTCTTTTGCACCATCATGGCTTCACTCTTCCTCAGTTTCTCTAAAGCACATTGGCCTTCCTTTCTCATGCACTCGATATGTATCTCTTCCTCTTCACAGAAGAAGGGATGCAGCTCCCTATACTCCGTCCTGATCATTTCTTCCCGCAGAGTCACATAGTCCATCCACAAAGTTCTTGTTCTCTTCTCTGCCTCGATATTCTCTTGATTTTCTTGGATCTTCTCCCATAAAGATGCCATCTGCTTCAGAACTCTTTCCATTTGATGCTCAGCTGCTGCCTCAATGGGACAATGTCCGTGACCTCTGTGCTCATGGGAGTTAGAGCAGAGTTGACAGAGGAAGATCCTGCTCTCAACACACAAGATCCTCTTTGTCTCCTTGTGGGTCTCACACTTATGCTCCTCAGAGCTCAGGTCCTTCATGAGGCTGGCTTGTCTGGCAATGGACGTCAGCTTCTTCAGAACAACGTTGGTTCTCATTTCCTTCTGTTGGCATGGTTCCCGACACATAGGGCAGTGGACTGGAGGTGCGGTGTCCTCCCAGGAAAGCTGGAGGCAGGCTCGACAGAAGCTGTGGCCACAGCTTATGGTGACTGGCTCTGTAAGGCAGCTCAGGGAGATGAAGCAGGTGAGTTCTTCCTGGAAGGCTTGTGACATGTCTGACTCCATTTTCCCACGGAATAGACTCTGGTCTCAGCAGTGTCTGCTGGGGTCACAACAATGTTAGCTCAGCTCTGTGCAGTGATCCTCAACGTGAGGGCGAGGAGGATCTAGCAGTCTAGGAGCCAGAAGGTATGGAAACACACTCTGTCTGGTCTAGAGGAGAAGGAACCTGCCTGGCCCCTGGAGTGTGCTTATATACACGCTAGAGACCACACCCACTCTAAATAGCACTAATCTGATTGGATGGAAGATGGAACTAAATCTATGGCCAACGCCCACCAAACAATCCTCCACAACAAGGTTTCCTGAGTCACACATCTTATCTGGGTGTGATAGCTCACACCTTTAATACCAGGGCCCTAGGGAACGGGATGTTGAGGCAGCAGGAGTTTTAGTTCAAGGCCTGCCCGGAATATACACTGAGAACTTGTCTTAACAAAAAAAAATGAAGAGCAATTTTACTACGATATTTCACTGTTTCTAAATATTTTGAGATGTGCTTATATTTTTGGTTTACCTTTTGCAGTGTAACAGTTAATGATATCAATCTGTGATTTTAGCAAATATCAACATTAAAAAATTCCTAATCATTCCTTGAGAATTTACTTCAACTCATTTTCATCATATTTACCTCAACTGCAATTTCTTCAAGATTCATCCCTTTTTCTACCCATTCCCTGTCTGTTCTTTCCTACTTGCATTTCTTTTTTTAAAAAAAAATATATATATATATGGGGAAATCAGGGAGGGGATGGTGGTGGCACATGCCTTTATGCTTAACAATCAGGAGGCAGAGGCAGGCATGTCTCTGAGTGTTTCAGGCTAGCCTGGACTACAGAGTGCATTCCAAGACAGGCTTCAAAGCCGAACAGAAATCCTGCCTAGAAAAAAATAGAAAAACAAACAAACGAACAAAAAACAGTGATAAGGGAAAAAATATGTTTAATGAACCAAAAGCCAAGAGGCTATGATCTGTCTTGTGAGGGAATTTTCTGGACTGAATCACTGGAATTAGGAAAGCCCACCTAAACTCAGATGTTTTGAGATGTGAGAATTCATCTTGAATCTTAGCTCTACCTTCTGTTGGCAGCCTGTATAAAGGACATGGAAGAAGGAAACTCTTTCGTCTTTGCTATTTCTCTTCTTGCTCTTGTTCTCACTGGCAAGGTCATCCCTTCACTGGTGTAGGACCCTACTTTTTGGGTTAACTATTAAGAGGACTGGCAGGTAAAGGACCTTTTGTATTATTTATGTGGACAACCAGTTGTAGACATTGAGATATGTTTAGTATTTAGAGAGCACGAGGAATCCTAATGAGTATGTTAAGATAGATTCCAAAGAGTGTATAAAATGAGGATGAGGAAGACATAAAAATTAAATGTGACTTAAGGAATCCTAGAGTAGTGAAGATGTCCTGTATGTAAAGTTTTTTTTTTTGAGGTTTGTAGCTAGAAATACGGTTCAGATAAGGATTATTCCAAACTGAGTTGGGAGGAATCCTACAGATGAAGTCAGGATGTGTGATATCATTCATGGTCTGGCTTCACTGTAGCATCTTTCCAGTGTTGGAATTAAAATCCCTCCAATCGCAGGTGTTCCCTGAGAGGAGACCAAGAGATGGAGCCTACTGCTTCCCCTTAGGCAATTTCCTTTGCCTCCAATATCATTGCCAGATCCCGGAAAGCCTTAACCCTAGTTTATAGGATCATAGAAACCGTTTAGAAAATGCCGTTGAGAATACCAGGTCCAAAAAGGCAGATGATTTGCTTCATTTAAGTGAATATTTTGGTGTGAGCAAAGCTGTTTCAGAGCTCTCTCATCTTCCTCTTTGAGGGTCTGAGGACTAGGAAGTGTGGGTACAGGATGAAGACATCCTGAAGTGGAGGTTGTATTTTCACTTTCCTGAATTCTCTGTTTAGCTCTATATCCCATTTTTAACTGAGTTCATTGCTTTCTTGATGTCCAGTTTTTTGACTTCTTTACTTATTTAAGATATTATCCATCTATAGTGTGTGTAGTTGGCAAAAGTCTTTTCCTATTCTGTGAGTTGTTACTTTGTCCTTGTGATGGTGTCCTTTGCCAAACAGATGCTTTTCAATTCCATGAGGTTCCATTTATTAATTGTTGCTTTTAGGGACTGTACTATTGGTGTTCTGTTTAGAAGTCCTTTCCGGTGTCTAGGAATTCAAGAATATTCTCCACTTTCTTTTTAATTAGGTTCAGTATATGTGGTTTTTTCGTTGATGTGTTTGATCCACATGCAGTTGAATTTTATGCAAGGTCGTAGGTATGGAACTATTTTCAGTGTTCTGTGTTTTGAGGACATTATCAATGTTTCAGATAGAAACAATTACAGTATGATCCTAGCAAAATACAGTGGTCCACCTACACTGGAATGCTGACATAATCCTACTTAAACCCAGATCTTTGTTGTTGTTTGTTTGTTGCTTTGTTTTTTTGTTTTTTGTTGTGATTTTTTTTCTTTTCTTTTCTATTTCTCTCTTTTTTTTTTTTTCACTACAGGTTTTCTGTGAATAAGAGCTCTGGCTGTCCTGGAACTCACTTTGCAGACCATACTGACCTGGAACTCACTGACATCCTCCTACCTCCTGAGTGTTGGGACTAAAGGAACGTGCCACCAAGGCATGGCCTAAACATAGGGTTTTTAAGTACACATGTGGATAACAGGCAAGCTGCTTGCCTGTTTTTATCAATGGCAGAGGATCAAAACCTTGACTTTAAATAATTGATCTCTTCCATTGAGTTTACCAGGAGATTTTTTCTGCATCTAATTTTTTGGAACATCATTGCCTTTCCTTTATGATTTCTTACTCTTCTGATCCTTACAGAAAATATTAATCTCCAAGAAAAATGGGTCCAATACGAGTTTCTGTTTCTTCCTCACTGAAATCCTGCCTTAGGTGCCGGGCACTCACTCTCCCTATAGACTTTCATCCTCCAGCCCCAAAGCATTAAATTCTTACAGGATAATCTGTAATTTAAAAGGGTATACTATGTTCATATTACTTTGAGAGAGGTTAATCATGGTGGAAATTGGAAGCACTAGGATCAGAAGTTCTAGGCCAGCATCACTTAAAAACTTGAATCCTAAATCACCAACATTATGTGGCCCCAATTTTGAAAAGAAAAAAAAAATGGAAAGAGCTATTTCTCAGTTTGCAGAGTACTTGCTTAGAATGTACTAGGCCCTGGGTTCAATCTTGAGCATCACAGATTATCAGGTGTGGTGTCACATGCCTATAATTCCAGTACTCAGGAGATATAGACAGACACTATAGGTCATACTTAACTGCAGATTGAGTAGCAGACCAGCCTGGGATACAGGAGAATGTTTCTCAAAATAATAATATTAATAATAGTCCTGTAGTAGTAGTAGTCATAGTAGTAGTAGTAGTAGTACTAATAGTAATTTTGAGGAACTCAGTTAGGAGTTTGAGCTTGGTATCCACCTTGCCTCTTCACTTAGAGTAGAGCACAGTCTCTTAAATGTCAAACATGGTTTCTTCTTTTAGGCACGTGTTTCTTTCTATGTAGTTGATGCCTATGTTTAGATTATTGATGGTCTCCTACACCAATGAGACAATAAATCAAAAGGAAATAAAAATTCAGTATAGAGGTGTCAAATACCATGTGGCAGGAGAGCGTACTGTAGGCACCAACAGGGGATTGCAAGCAATAAAACCCGAGAATTCAAGGAGACTCTAGTAGGTAAGGCCAGTCTGAGAAATCTGCCTTCTAGAGAGCATGGTGTGGTGGGGAAGAGAAGAGGATAAGTTGGGCCAGGAAAGAAACCCTTCTCATTTGATAATACACAGACTCATTAATCAAAGTAATTATTATGAGGACCAATTACATGAAAGATTGAAGCAGGAACATCACAAATTCAAACTAAACCAGGACAGCTTTATGGAACCCAAAGTCAAAACCACACAACCAAACAAAAACCAAAATCCAAACAAACAAAGACCCCTGCCATAGTCCTGTGAGATTCTTGTGTCATCGTTTTCTCTGTGCCCCACATCTACTTATCCCAACCCAATAGCCTGTAGAGATTGAGGGCATAATATTGTTTGAGGGTACTTGGTCCATGTTTATGCCATCCCATAAGTGCACTTTCACTATTGACTCTCACGGTATTTATCCAGAGGTTGGGTTGTGGAATGAAAACTCTAAACTAACCACTATAACCTGCCACTGAGCTCTGAAATAATCACATGGGGAAATATTCTTCCTTATGAATGCCCGGCCTTAGCTGGGCTTGTGGAAAGCAGCTTTTCTGATCTTCAATTAGCCAGTCTACCTTTCACTGCCGGGCTTTTACATTTTTCAGTTTTTGTAGAAGTTTTCTTTACCTCTTACTCTGCTTCTGGCTGTGTGGCTGGATGGGTAAGGGGCTGCTCCCCAGCATCATCCTCTCTTTCTTCTTTTCTCACTCCTTTCTCTTCTCTTATTCTCCTTCTATTTATTTTCTCTGACTGGCAACCGCATCTATATCTCTCCTGCCTAGCTATTGGCCATTCAGTTCCGTATTAGGGCAATCAGGTGTTTTAGACAGGCAAAGTAACACAGACTCACTGTGTTAAACAAATGCAACACACCTTTGCATCATTCCACAAATATTCCACAGCATAAACAAATGTAACATATCCTCAACTAATATTCCACAGCAGTTTTTCTCTTGTGATGGGTTCTTTATTAAATACCAAAGTCATCCATTATATTCCTTTATTTCTTCTTAAAGTGCTATCATGCCATTTATATTATTATAATATTGTAAGAATTTGAAACATTATTCGAATAGCCAGGCATTTGGTCAATATTCAGCCTGGGTCAAATATTCAATTTCAGAGAAAAGGTAGAGGAAAAGGTGGTTATAAATATCAACTCATATTGCACTGGATCGGGTGGTTGGTGCAAGCTTTTAATCCCAGCACTCCTGGTGCAGAGGCAGGTGGACATCTTTGAGTTTGAGGCCTACATATGAGTGAGTACCAGGAAAGCCATGGGGACATAGTGTGAGCATGTCTCAACAAAACAAACTACAAAAACTAGAAACTATGGAGTAACATTATTAGAAATGTGGGCTATGTCTCTGCACCCCCTTTTATTTTTCCTTTTATTATTTTTATGAAGATTTTTTCTATTCATTTTACATACCAACCACAGATCAGCCCTCCTCACTCTCCCCCAACCACAGCCTCCCGCCGCAAAGCACCCCTCATTCCCACCCCCTCCATTTTAAGCTCACCCATGGGGATTCAGCAGAGCATGGTACATTCAGTTGAGGCAGGTCCAAGGCCCTCCCCTCTGAACCAAGGAAGCAAAAGGTGTCACACCTTAGGCACATGGCTCCAAAAAGCCCACTCATGCCCCAGGAATGGATCCTGATCCCACTACCTGGGTCCCACCCCACCCCCAAATAGCTCAAGCTAAACAACTGTCTCCAGTAACCAGAGGCCTAGTCTAGGACAGTGATCGCTCCACAGTGAACCCTGTTTTAGACATGCACTCCAGTACAGTGTCTGTAAAGAAAGAAACAACCAATTTTTTTCCATTATAATAGTATTTTATTATTTCATAGCAATAAAAGAGATAACAGTCCAGTAGGAAATATTTACAAAAACACTAATGTGCTGGATTAAAGGTTCTCCCTTCACGGCCACTGGAGAAGAAAGGCAGGACAGGGTCATTGAAAGTGCCAGTGGGGTACCTGTATATTAGGGAACTCTTGGCAACGTTCAGGAAACTTAAACATCCATCCTCACAATCAAGGAACACCCCAATCTTGCCCAGGGGCCTCTCTATATAGTGCTGGAATACTGGGGATGTGGTGAGGAGACTGTAACGATTACCCTCCTTCACACACACAAGAAGAAAGGCACCCTCATAGTCAATCATTTGATTGGGATTCCTTAACCAGGAATCCTTACAGACCCCTACAGCCCAGTCCGCAGAGTCTTGCAAATCCACCTCCCAGTAATATTTCCCGGAGACGAAGTTCAAGGATCCCCAGGAAGCCAAATAGCATCCAATAGAAATCACAGATGTATCCTTACTCTGAGGTCCGAAGCTGAATTTTCTCAAGACATTAAATAGGTTCATCTTGTAATGGAATGTGGTTACATTTTCAAAGAAAATATGCACCTGGATGTGCTTGAACCTTTGAGTCAGTCCAGTGATGGGTAGGGCCTTGAGTTCTGGTCGCAATGCCTGGGGCATGCTCAGCTGCATGGACTCACTCCTTCTGACCATGTCATCCAAACCCTGGAGCAGTACCACATATGGCTCCTGGGACATTGCCATCAGCTCCCGATACATATCTCTTAGTTCTTTGCTCTTTTGCACCATCATGGCTTCACTCTTCCTCAGTTTCTCTAAAACACATTGGCCTTCCTTTCTCATGCACTCGATATGTATCTCTTCCTCTTCACAGAAGAAGGGATGCAGCTCCCTATACTCCGTCCTGATCATTTCTTCCCGCAGAGTCACATAGTCCATCCACAAAGTTCTTGTTCTCTTCTCTGCCTCGATATTCTCTTGATTTTCTTGGATCTTCTCCCATAAAGATGCCATCTGCTTCAGAACTCTTTCCATTTGACGCTCAGCTGCTGCCTCAATGGGACAATGTCCGTGACCTCTGTGCTCATGGGAGTTAGAGCAGAGTTGACAGAGGAAGATCCTGCTCTCAACACACAAGATCCTCTTTGTCTCCTTGTGGGTCTCACACTTATGCTCCTCAGAGCTCAGGTCCTTCATGAGGCTGGCTTGTCTGGCAATGGACGTCAGCTTCTTCAGAACAACGTTGGTTCTCATTTCCTTCTGTTGGCATGGTTCCCGACACATAGGGCAGTGGACTGGAGGTGCGGTGTCCTCCCAGGAAAGCTGGAGGCAGGCTCGACAGAAGCTGTGGCCACAGCTTATGGTGACTGGCTCTGTAAGGCAGCTCAGGCAGATGAAGCAGGTGAGTTCTTCCTGGAAGGCTTGTGACATGTCTGACTCCATTTTCCCACGGAATAGACTCTGGTCTCAGCAGTGTCTGCTGGGGTCACAACAATGTTAGCTCAGCTCTGTGCAGTGATCCTCAACGTGAGGGCGAGGAGGATCTAGCAGTCTAGGAGCCAGAAGGTATGGAAACACACTCTGTCTGGTCTAGAGGAGAAGGAACCTGCCTGGCCCCTGGAGTGTGCTTATATACACGCTAGAGACCACACCCACTCTAAATAGCACTAATCTGATTGGATGGAAGATGGAACTAAATCTATGGCCAACGCCCACCAAACAATCCTCCACAACAAGGTTTCCTGAGTCACACATCTTATCTGGGTGTGATAGCTCACACCTTTAATACCAGGGCCCTAGGGAATGGGATGTTGAGGCAGCAGGAGTTTTAGTTCAAGGCCTGCCCGGAATATACACTGAGAACTTGTCTTAACAAAAAAAAATGAAGAGCAATTTTACTACGATATTTCACTGTTTCTAAATATTTTGAGATGTGCTTATATTTTTGGTTTACCTTTTGCAGTGTAACAGTTAATGATATCAATCTGTGATTTTAGCAAATATCAACATTAAAAAATTCCTAATCATTCCTTGAGAATTTACTTCAACTCATTTTCATCATATTTACCTCAACTGCAATTTCTTCAAGATTCATCCCTTTTTCTACCCATTCCCCTGTCTGTTCTTTCCTACTTGCATTTCTTTTTTTTTTTTTTTTAAAAAAAATATATGGGGAAACCAGGGAGGGGATGGTGGTGGCACATGCCTTTATGCTTAACAATCAGGAGGCAGAGGCAGGCATGTCTCTGAGTGTTTCAGGCTAGCCTGGACTACAGAGTGCATTCCAAGACAGGCTTCAAAGCCGAACAGAAATCCTGCCTAGAAAAAAATAGAAAAACAAACAAACGAACAAAAAACAGTGATAAGGGAAAAAAATATGTTTAATGAACCAAAAGCCAAGAGGCTATGATCTGTCTTGTGAGGGAATTTTCTGGACTGAATCACTGGAATTAGGAAAGCCCACCTAAACTCAGATGTTTTGAGATGTGAGAATTCATCTTGAATCTTAGCTCTACCTTCTGTTGGCAGCCTGTATAAAGGACATGGAAGAAGGAAACTCTTTCGTCTTTGCTATTTCTCTTCTTGCTCTTGTTCTCACTGGCAAGGTCATCCCTTCACTGGTGTAGGACCCTACTTTTTGGGTTAACTATTAAGAGGACTGGCAGGTAAAGGACCTTTTGTATTATTTATGTGGCCAACCAGTTGTAGACATTGAGATATGTTTAGTATTTAGAGAGCACGAGGAATCCTAATGAGTATGTTAAGATAGATTCCAAAGAGTGTATAAAATGAGGATGAGGAAGACATAAAAATTAAATGTGACTTAAGGAATCCTAGAGTAGTGAAGATGTCCTGTATGTAAAGTTTTTTTTTTTTTTGAGGTTTGTAGCTAGAAATATGGTTCAGATAAGGATTATTCCAAACTGAGTTGGGAGGAATCCTACAGATGAAGTCAGGATGTGTGATATCATTCATGGTCTGGCTTCACTGTAGCATCTTTCCAGTGTTGGAATTAAAATCCCTCCAATCGCAGGTGTTCCCTGAGAGGAGACCAAGAGATGGAGCCTACTGCTTCCCCTTAGGCAATTTCCTTTGCCTCCAATATCATTGCCAGATCCCGGAAAGCCTTAACCCTAGTTTATAGGATCATAGAAACCGTTTAGAAAATGCCGTTGAGAATACCAGGTCCAAAAAGGCAGATGATTTGCTTCATTTAAGTGAATATTTTGGTGTGAGCAAAGCTGTTTCAGAGCTCTCTCATCTTCCTCTTTGAGGGTCTGAGGACTAGGAAGTGTGGGTACAGGATGAAGGCATCCTGAAGTGGAGGTTGTATTTTCACTTTCCTGAATTCTCTGTTTAGCTCTATATCCCATTTTTAACTGAGTTCATTGCTTTCTTGATGTCCAGTTTTTTGACTTCTTTACTTATTTAAGATATTATCCATCTATAGTGTGTGTAGTTGGCAAAAGTCTTTTCCTATTCTGTGAGTTGTTACTTTGTCCTTGGGATGGTGTCCTTTGCCAAACAGATGCTTTTCAATTCCATGAGGTTCCATTTATTAATTGTTGCTTTTAGGGACTGTACTATTGGTGTTCTGTTTAGAAGTCCTTTCCGGTGTCTAGGAATTCAAGAATATTCTCCACTTTCTTTTTAATTAGGTTCAGTATATGTGGTTTTTTCGTTGATGTGTTTGATCCACATGCAGTTGAATTTTATGCAAGGTCGTAGGTATGGAACTATTTTCAGTGTTCTGTGTTTTGAGGACATTATCAATGTTTCAGATAGAAACAATTACAGTATGATCCTAGCAAAATACAGTGGTCCACCTACACTGGAATGCTGACATAATCCTACTTAAACCCAGATCTTTGTTGTTTGTTTGTTTGTTGCTTTGTGTTTTTGTTTTTTGTTGTGATTTTTTTTCTTTTCTTTTCTATTTCTCTCTTTTTTTTTTTTCACTACAGGTTTTCTGTGAATAAGAGCTCTGGCTGTCCTGGAACTCACTTTGCAGACCATACTGACCTGGAACTCACTGACATCCTCCTACCTCCTGAGTGTTGGGACTAAAGGAACGTGCCACCAAGGCATGGCCTAAACATAGGGTTTTTAAGTACACATGTGGATAACAGGCAAGCTGCTTGCCTGTTTTTATCAATGGCAGAGGATCAAAACCTTGACTTTAAATAATTGATCTCTTCCATTGAGTTTACCAGGAGATTTTTTCTGCATCTAATTTTTTGGAACATCATTGCCTTTCCTTTATGATTTCTTACTCTTCTGATCCTTACAGAAAATATTAATCTCCAAGAAAAATGGGTCCAATACGAGTTTCTGTTTCTTCCTCACTGAAATCCTGCCTTAGGTGCCGGGCACTCACTCTCCCTATAGACTTTCATCCTCCAGCCCCAAAGCATTAAATTCTTACAGGATAATCTGTAATTTAAAAGGGTATACTATGTTCATATTACTTTGAGAGAGGTTAATCATGGTGGAAATTGGAAGCACTAGGATCAGAAGTTCTAGGCCAGCATCACTTAAAAACTTGAATCCTAAATCACCAACATTATGTGGCCCCAATTTTGAAAAGAAAAAAAAATGGAAAGAGCTATTTCTCAGTTTGCAGAGTACTTGCTTAGAATGTACTAGGCCCTGGGTTCAATCTTGAGCATCACAGATTATCAGGTGTGGTGTCACATGCCTATAATTCCAGTACTCAGGAGATATAGACAGATACTATAGGTCATACTTAACTGCAGATTGAGTAGCAGACCAGCCTGGGATACAGGAGAATGTTTCTCAAAATAATAATATTAATAATAGTCCTGTAGTAGTAGTAGTCATAGTAGTAGTAGTAGTAGTACTAATAGTAATTTTGAGGAACTCAGTTAGGAGTTTGAGCTTGGTATCCACCTTGCCTCTTCACTTAGAGTAGAGCACAGTCTCTTAAATGTCAAACATGGTTTCTTCTTTTAGGCACGTGTTTCTTTCTATGTAGTTGATGCCTATGTTTAGATTATTGATGGTCTCCTACACCAATGAGACAATAAATCAAAAGGAAATAAAAATTCAGTATAGAGGTGTCAAATACCATGTGGCAGGAGAGCGTACTGTAGGCACCAACAGGGGATTGCAAGCAATAAAACCCGAGAATTCAAGGAGACTCTAGTAGGTAAGGCCAGTCTGAGAAATCTGCCTTCTAGAGAGCATGGTGTGGTGGGGAAGAGAAGAGGATAAGTTGGGCCAGGAAAGAAACCCTTCTCATTTGATAATACACAGACTCATTAATCAAAGTAATTATTATGAGGACCAATTACATGAAAGATTGAAGCAGGAACATCACAAATTCAAACTAAACCAGGACAGCTTTATGGAACCCAAAGTCAAAACCACACAACCAAACAAAAACCAAAATCCAAACAAACAAAGACCCCTGCCATAGTCCTGTGAGATTCTTGTGTCATCGTTTTCTCTGTGCCCCACATCTACTTATCCCAACCCAATAGCCTGTAGAGATTGACGGCATAATATTGTTTGAGGGTACTTGGTCCATGTTTATGCCATCCCATAAGTGCACTTTCACTATTGACTCTCACGGTATTTATCCAGAGGTTGGGTTGTGGAATGAAAACTCTAAACTAACCACTATAACCTGCCACTGAGCTCTGAAATAATCACATGGGGAAATATTCTTCCTTATGAATGCCCGGCCTTAGCTGGGCTTGTGGAAAGCAGCTTTTCTGATCTTCAATTAGCCAGTCTACCTTTCACTGCCGGGCTTTTACATTTTTCAGTTTTTGTAGAAGTTTTCTTTACCTCTTACTCTGCTTCTGGCTGTGTGGCTGGATGGGTAAGGGGCTGCTCCCCAGCATCATCCTCTCTTTCTTCTTTTCTCACTCCTTTCTCTTCTCTTATTCTCCTTCTATTTATTTTCTCTGACTGGCAACCGCATCTATATCTCTCCTGCCTAGCTATTGGCCATTCAGTTCCGTATTAGGGCAATCAGGTGTTTTAGACAGGCAAAGTAACACAGACTCACTGTGTTAAACAAATGCAACACACCTTTGCATCATTCCACAAATATTCCACAGCATAAACAAATGTAACATATCCTCAACTAATATTCCACAGCAGTTTTTCTCTTGTGATGGGTTCTTTATTAAATACCAAAGTCATCCATTATATTCCTTTATTTCTTCTTAAAGTGCTATCATGCCATTTATATTATTATAATATTGTAAAAATTTGAAACATTATTCGAATAGCCAGGCATTTGGTCAATATTCAGCCTGGGTCAAATATTCAATTTCAGAGAAAAGGTAGAGGAAAAGGTGGTTATAAATATCAACTCATATTGCACTGGATCGGGTGGTTGGTGCAAGCTTTTAATCCCAGCACTCCTGGTGCAGAGGCAGGTGGACATCTTTGAGTTTGAGGCCTACATATGAGTGAGTACCAGGAAAGCCATGGGGACATAGTGTGAGCATGTCTCAACAAAACAAACTACAAAAACTAGAAACTATGGAGTAACATTATTAGAAATGTGGGCTATGTCTCTGCACCCCCTTTTATTTTTCCTTTTATTATTTTTATGAAGATTTTTTCTATTCATTTTACATACCAACCACAGATCAGCCCTCCTCACTCTCCCCCAACCACAGCCTCCCGCCGCAAAGCACCCCTCATTCCCACCCCCTCCATTTTAAGCTCACCCATGGGGATTCAGCAGAGCATGGTACATTCAGTTGAGGCAGGTCCAAGGCCCTCCCCTCTGAACCAAGGAAGCAAAAGGTGTCACACCTTAGGCACATGGCTCCAAAAAGCCCACTCATGCCCCAGGAATGGATCCTGATCCCACTACCTGGGTCCCACCCCACCCCCAAATAGCTCAAGCTAAACAACTGTCTCCAGTAACCAGAGGCCTAGTCTAGGACAGTGATCGCTCCACAGTGAACCCTGTTTTAGACATGCACTCCAGTACAGTGTCTGTAAAGAAAGAAACAACCAATTTTTTTCCATTATAATAGTATTTTATTATTTCATAGCAATAAAAGAGATAACAGTCCAGTAGGAAATATTTACAAAAACACTAATGTGCTGGATTAAAGGTTCTCCCTTCACGGCCACTGGAGAAGAAAGGCAGGACAGGGTCATTGAAAGTGCCAGTGGGGTACCTGTATATTAGGGAACTCTTGGCAACGTTCAGGAAACTTAAACATCCATCCTCACAATCAAGGAACACCCCAATCTTGCCCAGGGGCCTCTCTATATAGTGCTGGAATACTGGGGATGTGGTGAGGAGACTGTAACGATTACCCTCCTTCACACACACAAGAAGAAAGGCACCCTCATAGTCAATCATTTGGTTGGGATTCCTTAACCAGGAATCCTTACAGACCCCTACAGCCCAGTCCGCAGAGTCTTGCAAATCCACCTCCCAGTAATATTTCCCGGAGACGAAGTTCAAGGATCCCCAGGAAGCCAAATAGCATCCAATAGAAATCACAGATGTATCCTTACTCTGAGGTCCGAAGCTGAATTTTCTCAAGACATTAAATAGGTTCATCTTGTAATGGAATGTGCTTACATTTTCAAAGAAAATATGCACCTGGATGTGCTTGAACCTTTGAGTCAGTCCAGTGATGGGTAGGGCCTTGAGTTCTGGTCGCAATGCCTGGGGCATGCTCAGCTGCATGGACTCACTCCTTCTGACCATGTCATCCAAACCCTGGAGCAGTACCACATATGGCTCCTGGGACATTGCCATCAGCTCCCGATACATATCTCTTAGTTCTTTGCTCTTTTGCACCATCATGGCTTCACTCTTCCTCAGTTTCTCTAAAGCACATTGGCCTTCCTTTCTCATGCACTCGATATGTATCTCTTCCTCTTCACAGAAGAAGGGATGCAGCTCCCTATACTCCGTCCTGATCATTTCTTCCCGCAGAGTCACATAGTCCATCCACAAAGTTCTTGTTCTCTTCTCTGCCTCGATATTCTCTTGATTTTCTTGGATCTTCTCCCATAAAGATGCCATCTGCTTCAGAACTCTTTCCATTTGACGCTCAGCTGCTGCCTCAATGGGACAATGTCCGTGACCTCTGTGCTCATGGGAGTTAGAGCAGAGTTGACAGAGGAAGATCCTGCTCTCAACACACAAGATCCTCTTTGTCTCCTTGTGGGTCTCACACTTATGCTCCTCAGAGCTCAGGTCCTTCATGAGGCTGGCTTGTCTGGCAATGGACGTCAGCTTCTTCAGAACAACGTTGGTTCTCATTTCCTTCTGTTGGCATGGTTCCCGACACATAGGGCAGTGGACTGGAGGTGCGGTGTCCTCCCAGGAAAGCTGGAGGCAGGCTCGACAGAAGCTGTGGCCACAGCTTATGGTGACTGGCTCTGTAAGGCAGCTCAGGCAGATGAAGCAGGTGAGTTCTTCCTGGAAGGCTTGTGACATGTCTGACTCCATTTTCCCACGGAATAGACTCTGGTCTCAGCAGTGTCTGCTGGGGTCACAACAATGTTAGCTCAGCTCTGTGCAGTGATCCTCAACGTGAGGGCGAGGAGGATCTAGCAGTCTAGGAGCCAGAAGGTATGGAAACACACTCTGTCTGGTCTAGAGGAGAAGGAACCTGCCTGGCCCCTGGAGTGTGCTTATATACACGCTAGAGACCACACCCACTCTAAATAGCACTAATCTGATTGGATGGAAGATGGAACTAAATCTATGGCCAACGCCCACCAAACAATCCTCCACAACAAGGTTTCCTGAGTCACACATCTTATCTGGGTGTGATAGCTCACACCTTTAATACCAGGGCCCTAGGGAATGGGATGTTGAGGCAGCAGGAGTTTTAGTTCAAGGCCTGCCCGGAATATACACTGAGAACTTGTCTTAACAAAAAAAAATGAAGAGCAATTTTACTACGATATTTCACTGTTTCTAAATATTTTGAGATGTGCTTATATTTTTGGTTTACCTTTTGCAGTGTAACAGTTAATGATATCAATCTGTGATTTTAGCAAATATCAACATTAAAAAATTCCTAATCATTCCTTGAGAATTTACTTCAACTCATTTTCATCATATTTACCTCAACTGCAATTTCTTCAAGATTCATCCCTTTTTCTACCCATTCCCTGTCTGTTCTTTCCTACTTGCATTTCTTTTTTTAAAAAAAAAATATATATATATGGGGAAATCAGGGAGGGGATGGTGGTGGCACATGCCTTTATGCTTAACAATCAGGAGGCAGAGGCAGGCATGTCTCTGAGTGTTTCAGGCTAGCCTGGACTACAGAGTGCATTCCAAGACAGGCTTCAAAGCCGAACAGAAATCCTGCCTAGAAAAAAATAGAAAAACAAACAAACGAACAAAAAACAGTGATAAGGGAAAAAAATATGTTTAATGAACCAAAAGCCAAGAGGCTATGATCTGTCTTGTGAGGGAATTTTCTGGACTGAATCACTGGAATTAGGAAAGCCCACCTAAACTCAGATGTTTTGAGATGTGAGAATTCATCTTGAATCTTAGCTCTACCTTCTGTTGGCAGCCTGTATAAAGGACATGGAAGAAGGAAACTCTTTCGTCTTTGCTATTTCTCTTCTTGCTCTTGTTCTCACTGGCAAGGTCATCCCTTCACTGGTGTAGGACCCTACTTTTTGGGTTAACTATTAAGAGGACTGGCAGGTAAAGGACCTTTTGTATTATTTATGTGGACAACCAGTTGTAGACATTGAGATATGTTTAGTATTTAGAGAGCACGAGGAATCCTAATGAGTATGTTAAGATAGATTCCAAAGAGTGTATAAAATGAGGATGAGGAAGACATAAAAATTAAATGTGACTTAAGGAATCCTAGAGTAGTGAAGATGTCCTGTATGTAAAGTTTTTTTTTTTTGAGGTTTGTAGCTAGAAATATGGTTCAGATAAGGATTATTCCAAACTGAGTTGGGAGGAATCCTACAGATGAAGTCAGGATGTGTGATATCATTCATGGTCTGGCTTCACTGTAGCATCTTTCCAGTGTTGGAATTAAAATCCCTCCAATCGCAGGTGTTCCCTGAGAGGAGACCAAGAGATGGAGCCTACTGCTTCCCCTTAGGCAATTTCCTTTGCCTCCAATATCATTGCCAGATCCCGGAAAGCCTTAACCCTAGTTTATAGGATCATAGAAACCGTTTAGAAAATGCCGTTGAGAATACCAGGTCCAAAAAGGCAGATGATTTGCTTCATTTAAGTGAATATTTTGGTGTGAGCAAAGCTGTTTCAGAGCTCTCTCATCTTCCTCTTTGAGGGTCTGAGGACTAGGAAGTGTGGGTACAGGATGAAGACATCCTGAAGTGGAGGTTGTATTTTCACTTTCCTGAATTCTCTGTTTAGCTCTATATCCCATTTTTAACTGAGTTCATTGCTTTCTTGATGTCCAGTTTTTTGACTTCTTTACTTATTTAAGATATTATCCATCTATAGTGTGTGTAGTTGGCAAAAGTCTTTTCCTATTCTGTGAGTTGTTACTTTGTCCTTGTGATGGTGTCCTTTGCCAAACAGATGCTTTTCAATTCCATGAGGTTCCATTTATTAATTGTTGCTTTTAGGGACTGTACTATTGGTGTTCTGTTTAGAAGTCCTTTCCGGTGTCTAGGAATTCAAGAATATTCTCCACTTTCTTTTTAATTAGGTTCAGTATATGTGGTTTTTTCGTTGATGTGTTTGATCCACATGCAGTTGAATTTTATGCAAGGTCGTAGGTATGGAACTATTTTCAGTGTTCTGTGTTTTGAGGACATTATCAATGTTTCAGATAGAAACAATTACAGTATGATCCTAGCAAAATACAGTGGTCCACCTACACTGGAATGCTGACATAATCCTACTTAAACCCAGATCTTTGTTGTTGTTTGTTTGTTGCTTTGTTTTTTTGTTTTTTGTTGTGATTTTTTTTCTTTTCTTTTCTATTTCTCTCTTTTTTTTTTTTTTCACTACAGGTTTTCTGTGAATAAGAGCTCTGGCTGTCCTGGAACTCACTTTGCAGACCATACTGACCTGGAACTCACTGACATCCTCCTACCTCCTGAGTGTTGGGACTAAAGGAACGTGCCACCAAGGCATGGCCTAAACATAGGGTTTTTAAGTACACATGTGGATAACAGGCAAGCTGCTTGCCTGTTTTTATCAATGGCAGAGGATCAAAACCTTGACTTTAAATAATTGATCTCTTCCATTGAGTTTACCAGGAGATTTTTTCTGCATCTAATTTTTTGGAACATCATTGCCTTTCCTTTATGATTTCTTACTCTTCTGATCCTTACAGAAAATATTAATCTCCAAGAAAAATGGGTCCAATACGAGTTTCTGTTTCTTCCTCACTGAAATCCTGCCTTAGGTGCCGGGCACTCACTCTCCCTATAGACTTTCATCCTCCAGCCCCAAAGCATTAAATTCTTACAGGATAATCTGTAATTTAAAAGGGTATACTATGTTCATATTACTTTGAGAGAGGTTAATCATGGTGGAAATTGGAAGCACTAGGATCAGAAGTTCTAGGCCAGCATCACTTAAAAACTTGAATCCTAAATCACCAACATTATGTGGCCCCAATTTTGAAAAGAAAAAAAAAATGGAAAGAGCTATTTCTCAGTTTGCAGAGTACTTGCTTAGAATGTACTAGGCCCTGGGTTCAATCTTGAGCATCACAGATTATCAGGTGTGGTGTCACATGCCTATAATTCCAGTACTCAGGAGATATAGACAGATACTATAGGTCATACTTAACTGCAGATTGAGTAGCAGACCAGCCTGGGATACAGGAGAATGTTTCTCAAAATAATAATATTAATAATAGTCCTGTAGTAGTAGTAGTCATAGTAGTAGTAGTAGTAGTACTAATAGTAATTTTGAGGAACTCAGTTAGGAGTTTGAGCTTGGTATCCACCTTGCCTCTTCACTTAGAGTAGAGCACAGTCTCTTAAATGTCAAACATGGTTTCTTCTTTTAGGCACGTGTTTCTTTCTATGTAGTTGATGCCTATGTTTAGATTATTGATGGTCTCCTACACCAATGAGACAATAAATCAAAAGGAAATAAAAATTCAGTATAGAGGTGTCAAATACCATGTGGCAGGAGAGCGTACTGTAGGCACCAACAGGGGATTGCAAGCAATAAAACCCGAGAATTCAAGGAGACTCTAGTAGGTAAGGCCAGTCTGAGAAATCTGCCTTCTAGAGAGCATGGTGTGGTGGGGAAGAGAAGAGGATAAGTTGGGCCAGGAAAGAAACCCTTCTCATTTGATAATACACAGACTCATTAATCAAAGTAATTATTATGAGGACCAATTACATGAAAGATTGAAGCAGGAACATCACAAATTCAAACTAAACCAGGACAGCTTTATGGAACCCAAAGTCAAAACCACACAACCAAACAAAAACCAAAATCCAAACAAACAAAGACCCCTGCCATAGTCCTGTGAGATTCTTGTGTCATCGTTTTCTCTGTGCCCCACATCTACTTATCCCAACCCAATAGCCTGTAGAGATTGACGGCATAATATTGTTTGAGGGTACTTGGTCCATGTTTATGCCATCCCATAAGTGCACTTTCACTATTGACTCTCACGGTATTTATCCAGAGGTTGGGTTGTGGAATGAAAACTCTAAACTAACCACTATAACCTGCCACTGAGCTCTGAAATAATCACATGGGGAAATATTCTTCCTTATGAATGCCCGGCCTTAGCTGGGCTTGTGGAAAGCAGCTTTTCTGATCTTCAATTAGCCAGTCTACCTTTCACTGCCGGGCTTTTACATTTTTCAGTTTTTGTAGAAGTTTTCTTTACCTCTTACTCTGCTTCTGGCTGTGTGGCTAGATGGGTAAGGGGCTGCTCCCCAGCATCATCCTCTCTTTCTTCTTTTCTCACTCCTTTCTCTTCTCTTATTCTCCTTCTATTTATTTTCTCTGACTGGCAACCGCATCTATATCTCTCCTGCCTAGCTATTGGCCATTCAGTTCCGTATTAGGGCAATCAGGTGTTTTAGACAGGCAAAGTAACACAGACTCACTGTGTTAAACAAATGCAACACACCTTTGCATCATTCCACAAATATTACACAGCATAAACAAATGTAACATATCCTCAACTAATATTCCACAGCAGTTTTTCTCTTGTGATGGGTTCTTTATTAAATACCAAAGTCATCCATTATATTCCTTTATTTCTTCTTAAAGTGCTATCATGCCATTTATATTATTATAATATTGTAAGAATTTGAAACATTATTCGAATAGCCAGGCATTTGGTCAATATTCAGCCTGGGTCAAATATTCAATTTCAGAGAAAAGGTAGAGGAAAAGGTGGTTATAAATATCAACTCATATTGCACTGGATCGGGTGGTTGGTGCAAGCTTTTAATCCCAGCACTCCTGGTGCAGAGGCAGGTGGATATCTTTGAGTTTGAGGCCTACATATGTGTGAGTACCAGGAAAGCCATGGGGACATAGTGTGAGCATGTCTCAACAAAACAAACTACAAAAACTAGAAACTATGGAGTAACATTATTAGAAATGTGGGCTATGTCTCTGCACCCCCTTTTATTTTTCCTTTTATTATTTTTATGAAGATTTTTTCTATTCATTTTACATACCAACCACAGATCAGCCCTCCTCACTCTCCCCCAACCACAGCCTCCCGCCGCAAAGCACCCCTCATTCCCACCCCCTCCATTTTAAGCTCACCCATGGGGATTCAGCAGAGCATGGTACATTCAGTTGAGGCAGGTCCAAGGCCCTCCCCTCTGAACCAAGGAAGCAAAAGGTGTCACACCTTAGGCACATGGCTCCAAAAAGCCCACTCATGCCCCAGGAATGGATCCTGATCCCACTACCTGGGTCCCACCCCACCCCCAAATAGCTCAAGCTAAACAACTGTCTCCAGTAACCAGAGGCCTAGTCTAGGACAGTGATCGCTCCACAGTGAACCCTGTTTTAGACATGCACTCCAGTACAGTGTCTGTAAAGAAAGAAACAACCAATTTTTTTCCATTATAATAGTATTTTATTATTTCATAGCAATAAAAGAGATAACAGTCCAGTAGGAAATATTTACAAAAACACTAATGTGCTGGATTAAAGGTTCTCCCTTCACGGCCACTGGAGAAGAAAGGCAGGACAGGGTCATTGAAAGTGCCAGTGGGGTACCTGTATATTAGGGAACTCTTGGCAACGTTCAGGAAACTTAAACATCCATCCTCACAATCAAGGAACACCCCAATCTTGCCCAGGGGCCTCTCTATATAGTGCTGGAATACTGGGGATGTGGTGAGGAGACTGTAACGATTACCCTCCTTCACACACACAAGAAGAAAGGCACCCTCATAGTCAATCATTTGGTTGGGATTCCTTAACCAGGAATCCTTACAGACCCCTACAGCCCAGTCCGCAGAGTCTTGCAAATCCACCTCCCAGTAATATTTCCCGGAGACGAAGTTCAAGGATCCCCAGGAAGCCAAATAGCATCCAATAGAAATCACAGATGTATCCTTACTCTGAGGTCCGAAGCTGAATTTTCTCAAGACATTAAATAGGTTCATCTTGTAATGGAATGTGGTTACATTTTCAAAGAAAATATGCACCTGGATGTGCTTGAACCTTTGAGTCAGTCCAGTGATGGGTAGGGCCTTGAGTTCTGGTCGCAATGCCTGGGGCATGCTCAGCTGCATGGACTCACTCCTTCTGACCATGTCATCCAAACCCTGGAGCAGTACCACATATGGCTCCTGGGACATTGCCATCAGCTCCCGATACATATCTCTTAGTTCTTTGCTCTTTTGCACCATCATGGCTTCACTCTTCCTCAGTTTCTCTAAAGCACATTGGCCTTCCTTTCTCATGCACTCGATATGTATCTCTTCCTCTTCACAGAAGAAGGGATGCAGCTCCCTATACTCCGTCCTGATCATTTCTTCCCGCAGAGTCACATAGTCCATCCACAAAGTTCTTGTTCTCTTCTCTGCCTCGATATTCTCTTGATTTTCTTGGATCTTCTCCCATAAAGATGCCATCTGCTTCAGAACTCTTTCCATTTGACGCTCAGCTGCTGCCTCAATGGGACAATGTCCGTGACCTCTGTGCTCATGGGAGTTAGAGCAGAGTTGACAGAGGAAGATCCTGCTCTCAACACACAAGATCCTCTTTGTCTCCTTGTGGGTCTCACACTTATGCTCCTCAGAGCTCAGGTCCTTCATGAGGCTGGCTTGTCTGGCAATGGACGTCAGCTTCTTCAGAACAACGTTGGTTCTCATTTCCTTCTGTTGGCATGGTTCCCGACACATAGGGCAGTGGACTGGAGGTGCGGTGTCCTCCCAGGAAAGCTGGAGGCAGGCTCGACAGAAGCTGTGGCCACAGCTTATGGTGACTGGCTCTGTAAGGCAGCTCAGGCAGATGAAGCAGGTGAGTTCTTCCTGGAAGGCTTGTGACATGTCTGACTCCATTTTCCCACGGAATAGACTCTGGTCTCAGCAGTGTCTGCTGGGGTCACAACAATGTTAGCTCAGCTCTGTGCAGTGATCCTCAACGTGAGGGCGAGGAGGATCTAGCAGTCTAGGAGCCAGAAGGTATGGAAACACACTCTGTCTGGTCTAGAGGAGAAGGAACCTGCCTGGCCCCTGGAGTGTGCTTATATACACGCTAGAGACCACACCCACTCTAAATAGCACTAATCTGATTGGATGGAAGATGGAACTAAATCTATGGCCAACGCCCACCAAACAATCCTCCACAACAAGGTTTCCTGAGTCACACATCTTATCTGGGTGTGATAGCTCACACCTTTAATACCAGGGCCCTAGGGAATGGGATGTTGAGGCAGCAGGAGTTTTAGTTCAAGGCCTGCCCGGAATATACACTGAGAACTTGTCTTAACAAAAAAAAATGAAGAGCAATTTTACTACGATATTTCACTGTTTCTAAATATTTTGAGATGTGCTTATATTTTTGGTTTACCTTTTGCAGTGTAACAGTTAATGATATCAATCTGTGATTTTAGCAAATATCAACATTAAAAAATTCCTAATCATTCCTTGAGAATTTACTTCAACTCATTTTCATCATATTTACCTCAACTGCAATTTCTTCAAGATTCATCCCTTTTTCTACCCATTCCCTGTCTGTTCTTTCCTACTTGCATTTCTTTTTTTAAAAAAAAAATATATATATATGGGGAAATCAGGGAGGGGATGGTGGTGGCACATGCCTTTATGCTTAACAATCAGGAGGCAGAGGCAGGCATGTCTCTGAGTGTTTCAGGCTAGCCTGGACTACAGAGTGCATTCCAAGACAGGCTTCAAAGCCGAACAGAAATCCTGCCTAGAAAAAAATAGAAAAACAAACAAACGAACAAAAAACAGTGATAAGGGAAAAAAATATGTTTAATGAACCAAAAGCCAAGAGGCTATGATCTGTCTTGTGAGGGAATTTTCTGGACTGAATCACTGGAATTAGGAAAGCCCACCTAAACTCAGATGTTTTGAGATGTGAGAATTCATCTTGAATCTTAGCTCTACCTTCTGTTGGCAGCCTGTATAAAGGACATGGAAGAAGGAAACTCTTTCGTCTTTGCTATTTCTCTTCTTGCTCTTGTTCTCACTGGCAAGGTCATCCCTTCACTGGTGTAGGACCCTACTTTTTGGGTTAACTATTAAGAGGACTGGCAGGTAAAGGACCTTTTGTATTATTTATGTGGACAACCAGTTGTAGACATTGAGATATGTTTAGTATTTAGAGAGCACGAGGAATCCTAATGAGTATGTTAAGATAGATTCCAAAGAGTGTATAAAATGAGGATGAGGAAGACATAAAAATTAAATGTGACTTAAGGAATCCTAGAGTAGTGAAGATGTCCTGTATGTAAAGTTTTTTTTTTTGAGGTTTGTAGCTAGAAATATGGTTCAGATAAGGATTATTCCAAACTGAGTTGGGAGGAATCCTACAGATGAAGTCAGGATGTGTGATATCATTCATGGTCTGGCTTCACTGTAGCATCTTTCCAGTGTTGGAATTAAAATCCCTCCAATCGCAGGTGTTCCCTGAGAGGAGACCAAGAGATGGAGCCTACTGCTTCCCCTTAGGCAATTTCCTTTGCCTCCAATATCATTGCCAGATCCCGGAAAGCCTTAACCCTAGTTTATAGGATCATAGAAACCGTTTAGAAAATGCCGTTGAGAATACCAGGTCCAAAAAGGCAGATGATTTGCTTCATTTAAGTGAATATTTTGGTGTGAGCAAAGCTGTTTCAGAGCTCTCTCATCTTCCTCTTTGAGGGTCTGAGGACTAGGAAGTGTGGGTACAGGATGAAGACATCCTGAAGTGGAGGTTGTATTTTCACTTTCCTGAATTCTCTGTTTAGCTCTATATCCCATTTTTAACTGAGTTCATTGCTTTCTTGATGTCCAGTTTTTTGACTTCTTTACTTATTTAAGATATTATCCATCTATAGTGTGTGTAGTTGGCAAAAGTCTTTTCCTATTCTGTGAGTTGTTACTTTGTCCTTGTGATGGTGTCCTTTGCCAAACAGATGCTTTTCAATTCCATGAGGTTCCATTTATTAATTGTTGCTTTTAGGGACTGTACTATTGGTGTTCTGTTTAGAAGTCCTTTCCGGTGTCTAGGAATTCAAGAATATTCTCCACTTTCTTTTTAATTAGGTTCAGTATATGTGGTTTTTTCGTTGATGTGTTTGATCCACATGCAGTTGAATTTTATGCAAGGTCGTAGGTATGGAACTATTTTCAGTGTTCTGTGTTTTGAGGACATTATCAATGTTTCAGATAGAAACAATTACAGTATGATCCTAGCAAAATACAGTGGTCCACCTACACTGGAATGCTGACATAATCCTACTTAAACCCAGATCTTTGTTGTTGTTTGTTTGTTGCTTTGTTTTTTTGTTTTTTGTTGTGATTTTTTTTCTTTTCTTTTCTATTTCTCTCTTTTTTTTTTTTCACTACAGGTTTTCTGTGAATAAGAGCTCTGGCTGTCCTGGAACTCACTTTGCAGACCATACTGACCTGGAACTCACTGACATCCTCCTACCTCCTGAGTGTTGGGACTAAAGGAACGTGCCACCAAGGCATGGCCTAAACATAGGGTTTTTAAGTACACATGTGGATAACAGGCAAGCTGCTTGCCTGTTTTTATCAATGGCAGAGGATCAAAACCTTGACTTTAAATAATTGATCTCTTCCATTGAGTTTACCAGGAGATTTTTTCTGCATCTAATTTTTTGGAACATCATTGCCTTTCCTTTATGATTTCTTACTCTTCTGATCCTTACAGAAAATATTAATCTCCAAGAAAAATGGGTCCAATACGAGTTTCTGTTTCTTCCTCACTGAAATCCTGCCTTAGGTGCCGGGCACTCACTCTCCCTATAGACTTTCATCCTCCAGCCCCAAAGCATTAAATTCTTACAGGATAATCTGTAATTTAAAAGGGTATACTATGTTCATATTACTTTGAGAGAGGTTAATCATGGTGGAAATTGGAAGCACTAGGATCAGAAGTTCTAGGCCAGCATCACTTAAAAACTTGAATCCTAAATCACCAACATTATGTGGCCCCAATTTTGAAAAGAAAAAAAAAATGGAAAGAGCTATTTCTCAGTTTGCAGAGTACTTGCTTAGAATGTACTAGGCCCTGGGTTCAATCTTGAGCATCACAGATTATCAGGTGTGGTGTCACATGCCTATAATTCCAGTACTCAGGAGATATAGACAGATACTATAGGTCATACTTAACTGCAGATTGAGTAGCAGACCAGCCTGGGATACAGGAGAATGTTTCTCAAAATAATAATATTAATAATAGTCCTGTAGTAGTAGTAGTCATAGTAGTAGTAGTAGTAGTACTAATAGTAATTTTGAGGAACTCAGTTAGGAGTTTGAGCTTGGTATCCACCTTGCCTCTTCACTTAGAGTAGAGCACAGTCTCTTAAATGTCAAACATGGTTTCTTCTTTTAGGCACGTGTTTCTTTCTATGTAGTTGATGCCTATGTTTAGATTATTGATGGTCTCCTACACCAATGAGACAATAAATCAAAAGGAAATAAAAATTCAGTATAGAGGTGTCAAATACCATGTGGCAGGAGAGCGTACTGTAGGCACCAACAGGGGATTGCAAGCAATAAAACCCGAGAATTCAAGGAGACTCTAGTAGGTAAGGCCAGTCTGAGAAATCTGCCTTCTAGAGAGCATGGTGTGGTGGGGAAGAGAAGAGGATAAGTTGGGCCAGGAAAGAAACCCTTCTCATTTGATAATACACAGACTCATTAATCAAAGTAATTATTATGAGGACCAATTACATGAAAGATTGAAGCAGGAACATCACAAATTCAAACTAAACCAGGACAGCTTTATGGAACCCAAAGTCAAAACCACACAACCAAACAAAAACCAAAATCCAAACAAACAAAGACCCCTGCCATAGTCCTGTGAGATTCTTGTGTCATCGTTTTCTCTGTGCCCCACATCTACTTATCCCAACCCAATAGCCTGTAGAGATTGACGGCATAATATTGTTTGAGGGTACTTGGTCCATGTTTATGCCATCCCATAAGTGCACTTTCACTATTGACTCTCACGGTATTTATCCAGAGGTTGGGTTGTGGAATGAAAACTCTAAACTAACCACTATAACCTGCCACTGAGCTCTGAAATAATCACATGGGGAAATATTCTTCCTTATGAATGCCCGGCCTTAGCTGGGCTTGTGGAAAGCAGCTTTTCTGATCTTCAATTAGCCAGTCTACCTTTCACTGCCGGGCTTTTACATTTTTCAGTTTTTGTAGAAGTTTTCTTTACCTCTTACTCTGCTTCTGGCTGTGTGGCTAGATGGGTAAGGGGCTGCTCCCCAGCATCATCCTCTCTTTCTTCTTTTCTCACTCCTTTCTCTTCTCTTATTCTCCTTCTATTTATTTTCTCTGACTGGCAACCGCATCTATATCTCTCCTGCCTAGCTATTGGCCATTCAGTTCCGTATTAGGGCAATCAGGTGTTTTAGACAGGCAAAGTAACACAGACTCACTGTGTTAAACAAATGCAACACACCTTTGCATCATTCCACAAATATTACACAGCATAAACAAATGTAACATATCCTCAACTAATATTCCACAGCAGTTTTTCTCTTGTGATGGGTTCTTTATTAAATACCAAAGTCATCCATTATATTCCTTTATTTCTTCTTAAAGTGCTATCATGCCATTTATATTATTATAATATTGTAAGAATTTGAAACATTGTTCGAATAGCCAGGCATTTGGTCAATATTCAGCCTGGGTCAAATATTCAATTTCAGAGAAAAGGTAGAGGAAAAGGTGGTTATAAATATCAACTCATATTGCACTGGATCGGGTGGTTGGTGCAAGCTTTTAATCCCAGCACTCCTGGTGCAGAGGCAGGTGGATATCTTTGAGTTTGAGGCCTACATATGTGTGAGTACCAGGAAAGCCATGGGGACATAGTGTGAGCATGTCTCAACAAAACAAACTACAAAAACTAGAAACTATGGAGTAACATTATTAGAAATGTGGGCTATGTCTCTGCACCCCCTTTTATTTTTCCTTTTATTATTTTTATGAAGATTTTTTCTATTCATTTTACATACCAACCACAGATCAGCCCTCCTCACTCTCCCCCAACCACAGCCTCCCGCCGCAAAGCACCCCTCATTCCCACCCCCTCCATTTTAAGCTCACCCATGGGGATTCAGCAGAGCATGGTACATTCAGTTGAGGCAGGTCCAAGGCCCTCCCCTCTGAACCAAGGAAGCAAAAGGTGTCACACCTTAGGCACATGGCTCCAAAAAGCCCACTCATGCCCCAGGAATGGATCCTGATCCCACTACCTGGGTCCCACCCCACCCCCAAATAGCTCAAGCTAAACAACTGTCTCCAGTAACCAGAGGCCTAGTCTAGGACAGTGATCGCTCCACAGTGAACCCTGTTTTAGACATGCACTCCAGTACAGTGTCTGTAAAGAAAGAAACAACCAATTTTTTTCCATTATAATAGTATTTTATTATTTCATAGCAATAAAAGAGATAACAGTCCAGTAGGAAATATTTACAAAAACACTAATGTGCTGGATTAAAGGTTCTCCCTTCACGGCCACTGGAGAAGAAAGGCAGGACAGGGTCATTGAAAGTGCCAGTGGGGTACCTGTATATTAGGGAACTCTTGGCAACGTTCAGGAAACTTAAACATCCATCCTCACAATCAAGGAACACCCCAATCTTGCCCAGGGGCCTCTCTATATAGTGCTGGAATACTGGGGATGTGGTGAGGAGACTGTAACGATTACCCTCCTTCACACACACAAGAAGAAAGGCACCCTCATAGTCAATCATTTGGTTGGGATTCCTTAACCAGGAATCCTTACAGACCCCTACAGCCCAGTCCGCAGAGTCTTGCAAATCCACCTCCCAGTAATATTTCCCGGAGACGAAGTTCAAGGATCCCCAGGAAGCCAAATAGCATCCAATAGAAATCACAGATGTATCCTTACTCTGAGGTCCGAAGCTGAATTTTCTCAAGACATTAAATAGGTTCATCTTGTAATGGAATGTGGTTACATTTTCAAAGAAAATATGCACCTGGATGTGCTTGAACCTTTGAGTCAGTCCAGTGATGGGTAGGGCCTTGAGTTCTGGTCGCAATGCCTGGGGCATGCTCAGCTGCATGGACTCACTCCTTCTGACCATGTCATCCAAACCCTGGAGCAGTACCACATATGGCTCCTGGGACATTGCCATCAGCTCCCGATACATATCTCTTAGTTCTTTGCTCTTTTGCACCATCATGGCTTCACTCTTCCTCAGTTTCTCTAAAACACATTGGCCTTCCTTTCTCATGCACTCGATATGTATCTCTTCCTCTTCACAGAAGAAGGGATGCAGCTCCCTATACTCCGTCCTGATCATTTCTTCCCGCAGAGTCACATAGTCCATCCACAAAGTTCTTGTTCTCTTCTCTGCCTCGATATTCTCTTGATTTTCTTGGATCTTCTCCCATAAAGATGCCATCTGCTTCAGAACTCTTTCCATTTGACGCTCAGCTGCTGCCTCAATGGGACAATGTCCGTGACCTCTGTGCTCATGGGAGTTAGAGCAGAGTTGACAGAGGAAGATCCTGCTCTCAACACACAAGATCCTCTTTGTCTCCTTGTGGGTCTCACACTTATGCTCCTCAGAGCTCAGGTCCTTCATGAGGCTGGCTTGTCTGGCAATGGACGTCAGCTTCTTCAGAACAACGTTGGTTCTCATTTCCTTCTGTTGGCATGGTTCCCGACACATAGGGCAGTGGACTGGAGGTGCGGTGTCCTCCCAGGAAAGCTGGAGGCAGGCTCGACAGAAGCTGTGGCCACAGCTTATGGTGACTGGCTCTGTAAGGCAGCTCAGGCAGATGAAGCAGGTGAGTTCTTCCTGGAAGGCTTGTGACATGTCTGACTCCATTTTCCCACGGAATAGACTCTGGTCTCAGCAGTGTCTGCTGGGGTCACAACAATGTTAGCTCAGCTCTGTGCAGTGATCCTCAACGTGAGGGCGAGGAGGATCTAGCAGTCTAGGAGCCAGAAGGTATGGAAACACACTCTGTCTGGTCTAGAGGAGAAGGAACCTGCCTGGCCCCTGGAGTGTGCTTATATACACGCTAGAGACCACACCCACTCTAAATAGCACTAATCTGATTGGATGGAAGATGGAACTAAATCTATGGCCAACGCCCACCAAACAATCCTCCACAACAAGGTTTCCTGAGTCACACATCTTATCTGGGTGTGATAGCTCACACCTTTAATACCAGGGCCCTAGGGAATGGGATGTTGAGGCAGCAGGAGTTTTAGTTCAAGGCCTGCCCGGAATATACACTGAGAACTTGTCTTAACAAAAAAAAATGAAGAGCAATTTTACTACGATATTTCACTGTTTCTAAATATTTTGAGATGTGCTTATATTTTTGGTTTACCTTTTGCAGTGTAACAGTTAATGATATCAATCTGTGATTTTAGCAAATATCAACATTAAAAAATTCCTAATCATTCCTTGAGAATTTACTTCAACTCATTTTCATCATATTTACCTCAACTGCAATTTCTTCAAGATTCATCCCTTTTTCTACCCATTCCCCTGTCTGTTCTTTCCTACTTGCATTTCTTTTTTTTTTTTTAAAAAAAAAAAATATATGGGGAAACCAGGGAGGGGATGGTGGTGGCACATGCCTTTATGCTTAACAATCAGGAGGCAGAGGCAGGCATGTCTCTGAGTGTTTCAGGCTAGCCTGGACTACAGAGTGCATTCCAAGACAGGCTTCAAAGCCGAACAGAAATCCTGCCTAGAAAAAAATAGAAAAACAAACAAACGAACAAAAAACAGTGATAAGGGAAAAAAATATGTTTAATGAACCAAAAGCCAAGAGGCTATGATCTGTCTTGTGAGGGAATTTTCTGGACTGAATCACTGGAATTAGGAAAGCCCACCTAAACTCAGATGTTTTGAGATGTGAGAATTCATCTTGAATCTTAGCTCTACCTTCTGTTGGCAGCCTGTATAAAGGACATGGAAGAAGGAAACTCTTTCGTCTTTGCTATTTCTCTTCTTGCTCTTGTTCTCACTGGCAAGGTCATCCCTTCACTGGTGTAGGACCCTACTTTTTGGGTTAACTATTAAGAGGACTGGCAGGTAAAGGACCTTTTGTATTATTTATGTGGCCAACCAGTTGTAGACATTGAGATATGTTTAGTATTGAGAGAGCACGAGGAATCCTAATGAGTATGTTAAGATAGATTCCAAAGAGTGTATAAAATGAGGATGAGGAAGACATAAAAATTAAATGTGACTTAAGGAATCCTAGAGTAGTGAAGATGTCCTGTATGTAAAGTTTTTTTTTTTGAGGTTTGTAGCTAGAAATATGGTTCAGATAAGGATTATTCCAAACTGAGTTGGGAGGAATCCTACAGATGAAGTCAGGATGTGTGATATCATTCATGGTCTGGCTTCACTGTAGCATCTTTCCAGTGTTGGAATTAAAATCCCTCCAATCGCAGGTGTTCCCTGAGAGGAGACCAAGAGATGGAGCCTACTGCTTCCCCTTAGGCAATTTCCTTTGCCTCCAATATCATTGCCAGATCCCGGAAAGCCTTAACCCTAGTTTATAGGATCATAGAAACCGTTTAGAAAATGCCGTTGAGAATACCAGGTCCAAAAAGGCAGATGATTTGCTTCATTTAAGTGAATATTTTGGTGTGAGCAAAGCTGTTTCAGAGCTCTCTCATCTTCCTCTTTGAGGGTCTGAGGACTAGGAAGTGTGGGTACAGGATGAAGGCATCCTGAAGTGGAGGTTGTATTTTCACTTTCCTGAATTCTCTGTTTAGCTCTATATCCCATTTTTAACTGAGTTCATTGCTTTCTTGATGTCCAGTTTTTTGACTTCTTTACTTATTTAAGATATTATCCATCTATAGTGTGTGTAGTTGGCAAAAGTCTTTTCCTATTCTGTGAGTTGTTACTTTGTCCTTGTGATGGTGTCCTTTGCCAAACAGATGCTTTTCAATTCCATGAGGTTCCATTTATTAATTGTTGCTTTTAGGGACTGTACTATTGGTGTTCTGTTTAGAAGTCCTTTCCGGTGTCTAGGAATTCAAGAATATTCTCCACTTTCTTTTTAATTAGGTTCAGTATATGTGGTTTTTTCATTGATGTGTTTGATCCACATGCAGTTGAATTTTATGCAAGGTCGTAGGTATGGAACTATTTTCAGTGTTCTGTGTTTTGAGGACATTATCAATGTTTCAGATAGAAACAATTACAGTATGATCCTAGCAAAATACAGTGGTCCACCTACACTGGAATGCTGACATAATCCTACTTAAACCCAGATCTTTGTTGTTGTTTGTTTGTTGCTTTGTTTTTTTGTTTTTTGTTGTGATTTTTTTTCTTTTCTTTTCTATTTCTCTCTTTTTTTTTTTTTCACTACAGGTTTTCTGTGAATAAGAGCTCTGGCTGTCCTGGAACTCACTTTGCAGACCATACTGACCTGGAACTCACTGACATCCTCCTACCTCCTGAGTGTTGGGACTAAAGGAACGTGCCACCAAGGCATGGCCTAAACATAGGGTTTTTAAGTACACATGTGGATAACAGGCAAGCTGCTTGCCTGTTTTTATCAATGGCAGAGGATCAAAACCTTGACTTTAAATAATTGATCTCTTCCATTGAGTTTACCAGGAGATTTTTTCTGCATCTAATTTTTTGGAACATCATTGCCTTTCCTTTATGATTTCTTACTCTTCTGATCCTTACAGAAAATATTAATCTCCAAGAAAAATGGGTCCAATACGAGTTTCTGTTTCTTCCTCACTGAAATCCTGCCTTAGGTGCCGGGCACTCACTCTCCCTATAGACTTTCATCCTCCAGCCCCAAAGCATTAAATTCTTACAGGATAATCTGTAATTTAAAAGGGTATACTATGTTCATATTACTTTGAGAGAGGTTAATCATGGTGGAAATTGGAAGCACTAGGATCAGAAGTTCTAGGCCAGCATCACTTAAAAACTTGAATCCTAAATCACCAACATTATGTGGCCCCAATTTTGAAAAGAAAAAAAAATGGAAAGAGCTATTTCTCAGTTTGCAGAGTACTTGCTTAGAATGTACTAGGCCCTGGGTTCAATCTTGAGCATCACAGATTATCAGGTGTGGTGTCACATGCCTATAATTCCAGTACTCAGGAGATATAGACAGATACTATAGGTCATACTTAACTGCAGATTGAGTAGCAGACCAGCCTGGGATACAGGAGAATGTTTCTCAAAATAATAATATTAATAATAGTCCTGTAGTAGTAGTAGTCATAGTAGTAGTAGTAGTAGTACTAATAGTAATTTTGAGGAACTCAGTTAGGAGTTTGAGCTTGGTATCCACCTTGCCTCTTCACTTAGAGTAGAGCACAGTCTCTTAAATGTCAAACATGGTTTCTTCTTTTAGGCACGTGTTTCTTTCTATGTAGTTGATGCCTATGTTTAGATTATTGATGGTCTCCTACACCAATGAGACAATAAATCAAAAGGAAATAAAAATTCAGTATAGAGGTGTCAAATACCATGTGGCAGGAGAGCGTACTGTAGGCACCAACAGGGGATTGCAAGCAATAAAACCCGAGAATTCAAGGAGACTCTAGTAGGTAAGGCCAGTCTGAGAAATCTGCCTTCTAGAGAGCATGGTGTGGTGGGGAAGAGAAGAGGATAAGTTGGGCCAGGAAAGAAACCCTTCTCATTTGATAATACACAGACTCATTAATCAAAGTAATTATTATGAGGACCAATTACATGAAAGATTGAAGCAGGAACATCACAAATTCAAACTAAACCAGGACAGCTTTATGGAACCCAAAGTCAAAACCACACAACCAAACAAAAACCAAAATCCAAACAAACAAAGACCCCTGCCATAGTCCTGTGAGATTCTTGTGTCATCGTTTTCTCTGTGCCCCACATCTACTTATCCCAACCCAATAGCCTGTAGAGATTGACGGCATAATATTGTTTGAGGGTACTTGGTCCATGTTTATGCCATCCCATAAGTGCACTTTCACTATTGACTCTCACGGTATTTATCCAGAGGTTGGGTTGTGGAATGAAAACTCTAAACTAACCACTATAACCTGCCACTGAGCTCTGAAATAATCACATGGGGAAATATTCTTCCTTATGAATGCCCGGCCTTAGCTGGGCTTGTGGAAAGCAGCTTTTCTGATCTTCAATTAGCCAGTCTACCTTTCACTGCCGGGCTTTTACATTTTTCAGTTTTTGTAGAAGTTTTCTTTACCTCTTACTCTGCTTCTGGCTGTGTGGCTGGATGGGTAAGGGGCTGCTCCCCAGCATCATCCTCTCTTTCTTCTTTTCTCACTCCTTTCTCTTCTCTTATTCTCCTTCTATTTATTTTCTCTGACTGGCAACCGCATCTATATCTCTCCTGCCTAGCTATTGGCCATTCAGTTCCGTATTAGGGCAATCAGGTGTTTTAGACAGGCAAAGTAACACAGACTCACTGTGTTAAACAAATGCAACACACCTTTGCATCATTCCACAAATATTCCACAGCATAAACAAATGTAACATATCCTCAACTAATATTCCACAGCAGTTTTTCTCTTGTGATGGGTTCTTTATTAAATACCAAAGTCATCCATTATATTCCTTTATTTCTTCTTAAAGTGCTATCATGCCATTTATATTATTATAATATTGTAAAAATTTGAAACATTATTCGAATAGCCAGGCATTTGGTCAATATTCAGCCTGGGTCAAATATTCAATTTCAGAGAAAAGGTAGAGGAAAAGGTGGTTATAAATATCAACTCATATTGCACTGGATCGGGTGGTTGGTGCAAGCTTTTAATCCCAGCACTCCTGGTGCAGAGGCAGGTGGACATCTTTGAGTTTGAGGCCTACATATGAGTGAGTACCAGGAAAGCCATGGGGACATAGTGTGAGCATGTCTCAACAAAACAAACTACAAAAACTAGAAACTATGGAGTAACATTATTAGAAATGTGGGCTATGTCTCTGCACCCCCTTTTATTTTTCCTTTTATTATTTTTATGAAGATTTTTTCTATTCATTTTACATACCAACCACAGATCAGCCCTCCTCACTCTCCCCCAACCACAGCCTCCCGCCGCAAAGCACCCCTCATTCCCACCCCCTCCATTTTAAGCTCACCCATGGGGATTCAGCAGAGCATGGTACATTCAGTTGAGGCAGGTCCAAGGCCCTCCCCTCTGAACCAAGGAAGCAAAAGGTGTCACACCTTAGGCACATGGCTCCAAAAAGCCCACTCATGCCCCAGGAATGGATCCTGATCCCACTACCTGGGTCCCACCCCACCCCCAAATAGCTCAAGCTAAACAACTGTCTCCAGTAACCAGAGGCCTAGTCTAGGACAGTGATCGCTCCACAGTGAACCCTGTTTTAGACATGCACTCCAGTACAGTGTCTGTAAAGAAAGAAACAACCAATTTTTTTCCATTATAATAGTATTTTATTATTTCATAGCAATAAAAGAGATAACAGTCCAGTAGGAAATATTTACAAAAACACTAATGTGCTGGATTAAAGGTTCTCCCTTCACGGCCACTGGAGAAGAAAGGCAGGACAGGGTCATTGAAAGTGCCAGTGGGGTACCTGTATATTAGGGAACTCTTGGCAACGTTCAGGAAACTTAAACATCCATCCTCACAATCAAGGAACACCCCAATCTTGCCCAGGGGCCTCTCTATATAGTGCTGGAATACTGGGGATGTGGTGAGGAGACTGTAACGATTACCCTCCTTCACACACACAAGAAGAAAGGCACCCTCATAGTCAATCATTTGGTTGGGATTCCTTAACCAGGAATCCTTACAGACCCCTACAGCCCAGTCCGCAGAGTCTTGCAAATCCACCTCCCAGTAATATTTCCCGGAGACGAAGTTCAAGGATCCCCAGGAAGCCAAATAGCATCCAATAGAAATCACAGATGTATCCTTACTCTGAGGTCCGAAGCTGAATTTTCTCAAGACATTAAATAGGTTCATCTTGTAATGGAATGTGCTTACATTTTCAAAGAAAATATGCACCTGGATGTGCTTGAACCTTTGAGTCAGTCCAGTGATGGGTAGGGCCTTGAGTTCTGGTCGCAATGCCTGGGGCATGCTCAGCTGCATGGACTCACTCCTTCTGACCATGTCATCCAAACCCTGGAGCAGTACCACATATGGCTCCTGGGACATTGCCATCAGCTCCCGATACATATCTCTTAGTTCTTTGCTCTTTTGCACCATCATGGCTTCACTCTTCCTCAGTTTCTCTAAAGCACATTGGCCTTCCTTTCTCATGCACTCGATATGTATCTCTTCCTCTTCACAGAAGAAGGGATGCAGCTCCCTATACTCCGTCCTGATCATTTCTTCCCGCAGAGTCACATAGTCCATCCACAAAGTTCTTGTTCTCTTCTCTGCCTCGATATTCTCTTGATTTTCTTGGATCTTCTCCCATAAAGATGCCATCTGCTTCAGAACTCTTTCCATTTGACGCTCAGCTGCTGCCTCAATGGGACAATGTCCGTGACCTCTGTGCTCATGGGAGTTAGAGCAGAGTTGACAGAGGAAGATCCTGCTCTCAACACACAAGATCCTCTTTGTCTCCTTGTGGGTCTCACACTTATGCTCCTCAGAGCTCAGGTCCTTCATGAGGCTGGCTTGTCTGGCAATGGACGTCAGCTTCTTCAGAACAACGTTGGTTCTCATTTCCTTCTGTTGGCATGGTTCCCGACACATAGGGCAGTGGACTGGAGGTGCGGTGTCCTCCCAGGAAAGCTGGAGGCAGGCTCGACAGAAGCTGTGGCCACAGCTTATGGTGACTGGCTCTGTAAGGCAGCTCAGGCAGATGAAGCAGGTGAGTTCTTCCTGGAAGGCTTGTGACATGTCTGACTCCATTTTCCCACGGAATAGACTCTGGTCTCAGCAGTGTCTGCTGGGGTCACAACAATGTTAGCTCAGCTCTGTGCAGTGATCCTCAACGTGAGGGCGAGGAGGATCTAGCAGTCTAGGAGCCAGAAGGTATGGAAACACACTCTGTCTGGTCTAGAGGAGAAGGAACCTGCCTGGCCCCTGGAGTGTGCTTATATACACGCTAGAGACCACACCCACTCTAAATAGCACTAATCTGATTGGATGGAAGATGGAACTAAATCTATGGCCAACGCCCACCAAACAATCCTCCACAACAAGGTTTCCTGAGTCACACATCTTATCTGGGTGTGATAGCTCACACCTTTAATACCAGGGCCCTAGGGAATGGGATGTTGAGGCAGCAGGAGTTTTAGTTCAAGGCCTGCCCGGAATATACACTGAGAACTTGTCTTAACAAAAAAAAATGAAGAGCAATTTTACTACGATATTTCACTGTTTCTAAATATTTTGAGATGTGCTTATATTTTTGGTTTACCTTTTGCAGTGTAACAGTTAATGATATCAATCTGTGATTTTAGCAAATATCAACATTAAAAAATTCCTAATCATTCCTTGAGAATTTACTTCAACTCATTTTCATCATATTTACCTCAACTGCAATTTCTTCAAGATTCATCCCTTTTTCTACCCATTCCCTGTCTGTTCTTTCCTACTTGCATTTCTTTTTTTAAAAAAAAAATATATATATATGGGGAAATCAGGGAGGGGATGGTGGTGGCACATGCCTTTATGCTTAACAATCAGGAGGCAGAGGCAGGCATGTCTCTGAGTGTTTCAGGCTAGCCTGGACTACAGAGTGCATTCCAAGACAGGCTTCAAAGCCGAACAGAAATCCTGCCTAGAAAAAAATAGAAAAACAAACAAACGAACAAAAAACAGTGATAAGGGAAAAAAATATGTTTAATGAACCAAAAGCCAAGAGGCTATGATCTGTCTTGTGAGGGAATTTTCTGGACTGAATCACTGGAATTAGGAAAGCCCACCTAAACTCAGATGTTTTGAGATGTGAGAATTCATCTTGAATCTTAGCTCTACCTTCTGTTGGCAGCCTGTATAAAGGACATGGAAGAAGGAAACTCTTTCGTCTTTGCTATTTCTCTTCTTGCTCTTGTTCTCACTGGCAAGGTCATCCCTTCACTGGTGTAGGACCCTACTTTTTGGGTTAACTATTAAGAGGACTGGCAGGTAAAGGACCTTTTG
Source organism: Peromyscus eremicus (assembly GCF_949786415.1). Lineage (NCBI taxonomy): Eukaryota > Metazoa > Chordata > Mammalia > Rodentia > Cricetidae > Peromyscus > Peromyscus eremicus. Next base: position 47,324,732 of record NC_081428.1, on the reverse strand, counting down.
TATTATTTATGTGGACAACCAGTTGTAGACATTGAGATATGTTTAGTATTTAGAGAGCACGAGGAATCCTAATGAGTATGTTAAGATAGATTCCAAAGAGTGTATAAAATGAGGATGAGGAAGACATAAAAATTAAATGTGACTTAAGGAATCCTAGAGTAGTGAAGATGTCCTGTATGTAAAGTTTTTTTTTTTTGAGGTTTGTAGCTAGAAATATGGTTCAGATAAGGATTATTCCAAACTGAGTTGGGAGGAATCCTACAGATGAAGTCAGGATGTGTGATATCATTCATGGTCTGGCTTCACTGTAGCATCTTTCCAGTGTTGGAATTAAAATCCCTCCAATCGCAGGTGTTCCCTGAGAGGAGACCAAGAGATGGAGCCTACTGCTTCCCCTTAGGCAATTTCCTTTGCCTCCAATATCATTGCCAGATCCCGGAAAGCCTTAACCCTAGTTTATAGGATCATAGAAACCGTTTAGAAAATGCCGTTGAGAATACCAGGTCCAAAAAGGCAGATGATTTGCTTCATTTAAGTGAATATTTTGGTGTGAGCAAAGCTGTTTCAGAGCTCTCTCATCTTCCTCTTTGAGGGTCTGAGGACTAGGAAGTGTGGGTACAGGATGAAGACATCCTGAAGTGGAGGTTGTATTTTCACTTTCCTGAATTCTCTGTTTAGCTCTATATCCCATTTTTAACTGAGTTCATTGCTTTCTTGATGTCCAGTTTTTTGACTTCTTTACTTATTTAAGATATTATCCATCTATAGTGTGTGTAGTTGGCAAAAGTCTTTTCCTATTCTGTGAGTTGTTACTTTGTCCTTGTGATGGTGTCCTTTGCCAAACAGATGCTTTTCAATTCCATGAGGTTCCATTTATTAATTGTTGCTTTTAGGGACTGTACTATTGGTGTTCTGTTTAGAAGTCCTTTCCGGTGTCTAGGAATTCAAGAATATTCTCCACTTTCTTTTTAATTAGGTTCAGTATATGTGGTTTTTTCGTTGATGTGTTTGATCCACATGCAGTTGAATTTTATGCAAGGTCGTAGGTATGGAACTATTTTCAGTGTTCTGTGTTTTGAGGACATTATCAATGTTTCAGATAGAAACAATTACAGTATGATCCTAGCAAAATACAGTGGTCCACCTACACTGGAATGCTGACATAATCCTACTTAAACCCAGATCTTTGTTGTTGTTTGTTTGTTGCTTTGTTTTTTTGTTTTTTGTTGTGATTTTTTTTCTTTTCTTTTCTATTTCTCTCTTTTTTTTTTTTTTCACTACAGGTTTTCTGTGAATAAGAGCTCTGGCTGTCCTGGAACTCACTTTGCAGACCATACTGACCTGGAACTCACTGACATCCTCCTACCTCCTGAGTGTTGGGACTAAAGGAACGTGCCACCAAGGCATGGCCTAAACATAGGGTTTTTAAGTACACATGTGGATAACAGGCAAGCTGCTTGCCTGTTTTTATCAATGGCAGAGGATCAAAACCTTGACTTTAAATAATTGATCTCTTCCATTGAGTTTACCAGGAGATTTTTTCTGCATCTAATTTTTTGGAACATCATTGCCTTTCCTTTATGATTTCTTACTCTTCTGATCCTTACAGAAAATATTAATCTCCAAGAAAAATGGGTCCAATACGAGTTTCTGTTTCTTCCTCACTGAAATCCTGCCTTAGGTGCCGGGCACTCACTCTCCCTATAGACTTTCATCCTCCAGCCCCAAAGCATTAAATTCTTACAGGATAATCTGTAATTTAAAAGGGTATACTATGTTCATATTACTTTGAGAGAGGTTAATCATGGTGGAAATTGGAAGCACTAGGATCAGAAGTTCTAGGCCAGCATCACTTAAAAACTTGAATCCTAAATCACCAACATTATGTGGCCCCAATTTTGAAAAGAAAAAAAAAATGGAAAGAGCTATTTCTCAGTTTGCAGAGTACTTGCTTAGAATGTACTAGGCCCTGGGTTCAATCTTGAGCATCACAGATTATCAGGTGTGGTGTCACATGCCTATAATTCCAGTACTCAGGAGATATAGACAGATACTATAGGTCATACTTAACTGCAGATTGAGTAGCAGACCAGCCTGGGATACAGGAGAATGTTTCTCAAAATAATAATATTAATAATAGTCCTGTAGTAGTAGTAGTCATAGTAGTAGTAGTAGTAGTACTAATAGTAATTTTGAGGAACTCAGTTAGGAGTTTGAGCTTGGTATCCACCTTGCCTCTTCACTTAGAGTAGAGCACAGTCTCTTAAATGTCAAACATGGTTTCTTCTTTTAGGCACGTGTTTCTTTCTATGTAGTTGATGCCTATGTTTAGATTATTGATGGTCTCCTACACCAATGAGACAATAAATCAAAAGGAAATAAAAATTCAGTATAGAGGTGTCAAATACCATGTGGCAGGAGAGCGTACTGTAGGCACCAACAGGGGATTGCAAGCAATAAAACCCGAGAATTCAAGGAGACTCTAGTAGGTAAGGCCAGTCTGAGAAATCTGCCTTCTAGAGAGCATGGTGTGGTGGGGAAGAGAAGAGGATAAGTTGGGCCAGGAAAGAAACCCTTCTCATTTGATAATACACAGACTCATTAATCAAAGTAATTATTATGAGGACCAATTACATGAAAGATTGAAGCAGGAACATCACAAATTCAAACTAAACCAGGACAGCTTTATGGAACCCAAAGTCAAAACCACACAACCAAACAAAAACCAAAATCCAAACAAACAAAGACCCCTGCCATAGTCCTGTGAGATTCTTGTGTCATCGTTTTCTCTGTGCCCCACATCTACTTATCCCAACCCAATAGCCTGTAGAGATTGACGGCATAATATTGTTTGAGGGTACTTGGTCCATGTTTATGCCATCCCATAAGTGCACTTTCACTATTGACTCTCACGGTATTTATCCAGAGGTTGGGTTGTGGAATGAAAACTCTAAACTAACCACTATAACCTGCCACTGAGCTCTGAAATAATCACATGGGGAAATATTCTTCCTTATGAATGCCCGGCCTTAGCTGGGCTTGTGGAAAGCAGCTTTTCTGATCTTCAATTAGCCAGTCTACCTTTCACTGCCGGGCTTTTACATTTTTCAGTTTTTGTAGAAGTTTTCTTTACCTCTTACTCTGCTTCTGGCTGTGTGGCTAGATGGGTAAGGGGCTGCTCCCCAGCATCATCCTCTCTTTCTTCTTTTCTCACTCCTTTCTCTTCTCTTATTCTCCTTCTATTTATTTTCTCTGACTGGCAACCGCATCTATATCTCTCCTGCCTAGCTATTGGCCATTCAGTTCCGTATTAGGGCAATCAGGTGTTTTAGACAGGCAAAGTAACACAGACTCACTGTGTTAAACAAATGCAACACACCTTTGCATCATTCCACAAATATTACACAGCATAAACAAATGTAACATATCCTCAACTAATATTCCACAGCAGTTTTTCTCTTGTGATGGGTTCTTTATTAAATACCAAAGTCATCCATTATATTCCTTTATTTCTTCTTAAAGTGCTATCATGCCATTTATATTATTATAATATTGTAAGAATTTGAAACATTATTCGAATAGCCAGGCATTTGGTCAATATTCAGCCTGGGTCAAATATTCAATTTCAGAGAAAAGGTAGAGGAAAAGGTGGTTATAAATATCAACTCATATTGCACTGGATCGGGTGGTTGGTGCAAGCTTTTAATCCCAGCACTCCTGGTGCAGAGGCAGGTGGATATCTTTGAGTTTGAGGCCTACATATGTGTGAGTACCAGGAAAGCCATGGGGACATAGTGTGAGCATGTCTCAACAAAACAAACTACAAAAACTAGAAACTATGGAGTAACATTATTAGAAATGTGGGCTATGTCTCTGCACCCCCTTTTATTTTTCCTTTTATTATTTTTATGAAGATTTTTTCTATTCATTTTACATACCAACCACAGATCAGCCCTCCTCACTCTCCCCCAACCACAGCCTCCCGCCGCAAAGCACCCCTCATTCCCACCCCCTCCATTTTAAGCTCACCCATGGGGATTCAGCAGAGCATGGTACATTCAGTTGAGGCAGGTCCAAGGCCCTCCCCTCTGAACCAAGGAAGCAAAAGGTGTCACACCTTAGGCACATGGCTCCAAAAAGCCCACTCATGCCCCAGGAATGGATCCTGATCCCACTACCTGGGTCCCACCCCACCCCCAAATAGCTCAAGCTAAACAACTGTCTCCAGTAACCAGAGGCCTAGTCTAGGACAGTGATCGCTCCACAGTGAACCCTGTTTTAGACATGCACTCCAGTACAGTGTCTGTAAAGAAAGAAACAACCAATTTTTTTCCATTATAATAGTATTTTATTATTTCATAGCAATAAAAGAGATAACAGTCCAGTAGGAAATATTTACAAAAACACTAATGTGCTGGATTAAAGGTTCTCCCTTCACGGCCACTGGAGAAGAAAGGCAGGACAGGGTCATTGAAAGTGCCAGTGGGGTACCTGTATATTAGGGAACTCTTGGCAACGTTCAGGAAACTTAAACATCCATCCTCACAATCAAGGAACACCCCAATCTTGCCCAGGGGCCTCTCTATATAGTGCTGGAATACTGGGGATGTGGTGAGGAGACTGTAACGATTACCCTCCTTCACACACACAAGAAGAAAGGCACCCTCATAGTCAATCATTTGGTTGGGATTCCTTAACCAGGAATCCTTACAGACCCCTACAGCCCAGTCCGCAGAGTCTTGCAAATCCACCTCCCAGTAATATTTCCCGGAGACGAAGTTCAAGGATCCCCAGGAAGCCAAATAGCATCCAATAGAAATCACAGATGTATCCTTACTCTGAGGTCCGAAGCTGAATTTTCTCAAGACATTAAATAGGTTCATCTTGTAATGGAATGTGGTTACATTTTCAAAGAAAATATGCACCTGGATGTGCTTGAACCTTTGAGTCAGTCCAGTGATGGGTAGGGCCTTGAGTTCTGGTCGCAATGCCTGGGGCATGCTCAGCTGCATGGACTCACTCCTTCTGACCATGTCATCCAAACCCTGGAGCAGTACCACATATGGCTCCTGGGACATTGCCATCAGCTCCCGATACATATCTCTTAGTTCTTTGCTCTTTTGCACCATCATGGCTTCACTCTTCCTCAGTTTCTCTAAAGCACATTGGCCTTCCTTTCTCATGCACTCGATATGTATCTCTTCCTCTTCACAGAAGAAGGGATGCAGCTCCCTATACTCCGTCCTGATCATTTCTTCCCGCAGAGTCACATAGTCCATCCACAAAGTTCTTGTTCTCTTCTCTGCCTCGATATTCTCTTGATTTTCTTGGATCTTCTCCCATAAAGATGCCATCTGCTTCAGAACTCTTTCCATTTGACGCTCAGCTGCTGCCTCAATGGGACAATGTCCGTGACCTCTGTGCTCATGGGAGTTAGAGCAGAGTTGACAGAGGAAGATCCTGCTCTCAACACACAAGATCCTCTTTGTCTCCTTGTGGGTCTCACACTTATGCTCCTCAGAGCTCAGGTCCTTCATGAGGCTGGCTTGTCTGGCAATGGACGTCAGCTTCTTCAGAACAACGTTGGTTCTCATTTCCTTCTGTTGGCATGGTTCCCGACACATAGGGCAGTGGACTGGAGGTGCGGTGTCCTCCCAGGAAAGCTGGAGGCAGGCTCGACAGAAGCTGTGGCCACAGCTTATGGTGACTGGCTCTGTAAGGCAGCTCAGGCAGATGAAGCAGGTGAGTTCTTCCTGGAAGGCTTGTGACATGTCTGACTCCATTTTCCCACGGAATAGACTCTGGTCTCAGCAGTGTCTGCTGGGGTCACAACAATGTTAGCTCAGCTCTGTGCAGTGATCCTCAACGTGAGGGCGAGGAGGATCTAGCAGTCTAGGAGCCAGAAGGTATGGAAACACACTCTGTCTGGTCTAGAGGAGAAGGAACCTGCCTGGCCCCTGGAGTGTGCTTATATACACGCTAGAGACCACACCCACTCTAAATAGCACTAATCTGATTGGATGGAAGATGGAACTAAATCTATGGCCAACGCCCACCAAACAATCCTCCACAACAAGGTTTCCTGAGTCACACATCTTATCTGGGTGTGATAGCTCACACCTTTAATACCAGGGCCCTAGGGAATGGGATGTTGAGGCAGCAGGAGTTTTAGTTCAAGGCCTGCCCGGAATATACACTGAGAACTTGTCTTAACAAAAAAAAATGAAGAGCAATTTTACTACGATATTTCACTGTTTCTAAATATTTTGAGATGTGCTTATATTTTTGGTTTACCTTTTGCAGTGTAACAGTTAATGATATCAATCTGTGATTTTAGCAAATATCAACATTAAAAAATTCCTAATCATTCCTTGAGAATTTACTTCAACTCATTTTCATCATATTTACCTCAACTGCAATTTCTTCAAGATTCATCCCTTTTTCTACCCATTCCCTGTCTGTTCTTTCCTACTTGCATTTCTTTTTTTAAAAAAAAAATATATATATATGGGGAAATCAGGGAGGGGATGGTGGTGGCACATGCCTTTATGCTTAACAATCAGGAGGCAGAGGCAGGCATGTCTCTGAGTGTTTCAGGCTAGCCTGGACTACAGAGTGCATTCCAAGACAGGCTTCAAAGCCGAACAGAAATCCTGCCTAGAAAAAAATAGAAAAACAAACAAACGAACAAAAAACAGTGATAAGGGAAAAAAATATGTTTAATGAACCAAAAGCCAAGAGGCTATGATCTGTCTTGTGAGGGAATTTTCTGGACTGAATCACTGGAATTAGGAAAGCCCACCTAAACTCAGATGTTTTGAGATGTGAGAATTCATCTTGAATCTTAGCTCTACCTTCTGTTGGCAGCCTGTATAAAGGACATGGAAGAAGGAAACTCTTTCGTCTTTGCTATTTCTCTTCTTGCTCTTGTTCTCACTGGCAAGGTCATCCCTTCACTGGTGTAGGACCCTACTTTTTGGGTTAACTATTAAGAGGACTGGCAGGTAAAGGACCTTTTGTATTATTTATGTGGACAACCAGTTGTAGACATTGAGATATGTTTAGTATTTAGAGAGCACGAGGAATCCTAATGAGTATGTTAAGATAGATTCCAAAGAGTGTATAAAATGAGGATGAGGAAGACATAAAAATTAAATGTGACTTAAGGAATCCTAGAGTAGTGAAGATGTCCTGTATGTAAAGTTTTTTTTTTTGAGGTTTGTAGCTAGAAATATGGTTCAGATAAGGATTATTCCAAACTGAGTTGGGAGGAATCCTACAGATGAAGTCAGGATGTGTGATATCATTCATGGTCTGGCTTCACTGTAGCATCTTTCCAGTGTTGGAATTAAAATCCCTCCAATCGCAGGTGTTCCCTGAGAGGAGACCAAGAGATGGAGCCTACTGCTTCCCCTTAGGCAATTTCCTTTGCCTCCAATATCATTGCCAGATCCCGGAAAGCCTTAACCCTAGTTTATAGGATCATAGAAACCGTTTAGAAAATGCCGTTGAGAATACCAGGTCCAAAAAGGCAGATGATTTGCTTCATTTAAGTGAATATTTTGGTGTGAGCAAAGCTGTTTCAGAGCTCTCTCATCTTCCTCTTTGAGGGTCTGAGGACTAGGAAGTGTGGGTACAGGATGAAGACATCCTGAAGTGGAGGTTGTATTTTCACTTTCCTGAATTCTCTGTTTAGCTCTATATCCCATTTTTAACTGAGTTCATTGCTTTCTTGATGTCCAGTTTTTTGACTTCTTTACTTATTTAAGATATTATCCATCTATAGTGTGTGTAGTTGGCAAAAGTCTTTTCCTATTCTGTGAGTTGTTACTTTGTCCTTGTGATGGTGTCCTTTGCCAAACAGATGCTTTTCAATTCCATGAGGTTCCATTTATTAATTGTTGCTTTTAGGGACTGTACTATTGGTGTTCTGTTTAGAAGTCCTTTCCGGTGTCTAGGAATTCAAGAATATTCTCCACTTTCTTTTTAATTAGGTTCAGTATATGTGGTTTTTTCGTTGATGTGTTTGATCCACATGCAGTTGAATTTTATGCAAGGTCGTAGGTATGGAACTATTTTCAGTGTTCTGTGTTTTGAGGACATTATCAATGTTTCAGATAGAAACAATTACAGTATGATCCTAGCAAAATACAGTGGTCCACCTACACTGGAATGCTGACATAATCCTACTTAAACCCAGATCTTTGTTGTTGTTTGTTTGTTGCTTTGTTTTTTTGTTTTTTGTTGTGATTTTTTTTCTTTTCTTTTCTATTTCTCTCTTTTTTTTTTTTCACTACAGGTTTTCTGTGAATAAGAGCTCTGGCTGTCCTGGAACTCACTTTGCAGACCATACTGACCTGGAACTCACTGACATCCTCCTACCTCCTGAGTGTTGGGACTAAAGGAACGTGCCACCAAGGCATGGCCTAAACATAGGGTTTTTAAGTACACATGTGGATAACAGGCAAGCTGCTTGCCTGTTTTTATCAATGGCAGAGGATCAAAACCTTGACTTTAAATAATTGATCTCTTCCATTGAGTTTACCAGGAGATTTTTTCTGCATCTAATTTTTTGGAACATCATTGCCTTTCCTTTATGATTTCTTACTCTTCTGATCCTTACAGAAAATATTAATCTCCAAGAAAAATGGGTCCAATACGAGTTTCTGTTTCTTCCTCACTGAAATCCTGCCTTAGGTGCCGGGCACTCACTCTCCCTATAGACTTTCATCCTCCAGCCCCAAAGCATTAAATTCTTACAGGATAATCTGTAATTTAAAAGGGTATACTATGTTCATATTACTTTGAGAGAGGTTAATCATGGTGGAAATTGGAAGCACTAGGATCAGAAGTTCTAGGCCAGCATCACTTAAAAACTTGAATCCTAAATCACCAACATTATGTGGCCCCAATTTTGAAAAGAAAAAAAAAATGGAAAGAGCTATTTCTCAGTTTGCAGAGTACTTGCTTAGAATGTACTAGGCCCTGGGTTCAATCTTGAGCATCACAGATTATCAGGTGTGGTGTCACATGCCTATAATTCCAGTACTCAGGAGATATAGACAGATACTATAGGTCATACTTAACTGCAGATTGAGTAGCAGACCAGCCTGGGATACAGGAGAATGTTTCTCAAAATAATAATATTAATAATAGTCCTGTAGTAGTAGTAGTCATAGTAGTAGTAGTAGTAGTACTAATAGTAATTTTGAGGAACTCAGTTAGGAGTTTGAGCTTGGTATCCACCTTGCCTCTTCACTTAGAGTAGAGCACAGTCTCTTAAATGTCAAACATGGTTTCTTCTTTTAGGCACGTGTTTCTTTCTATGTAGTTGATGCCTATGTTTAGATTATTGATGGTCTCCTACACCAATGAGACAATAAATCAAAAGGAAATAAAAATTCAGTATAGAGGTGTCAAATACCATGTGGCAGGAGAGCGTACTGTAGGCACCAACAGGGGATTGCAAGCAATAAAACCCGAGAATTCAAGGAGACTCTAGTAGGTAAGGCCAGTCTGAGAAATCTGCCTTCTAGAGAGCATGGTGTGGTGGGGAAGAGAAGAGGATAAGTTGGGCCAGGAAAGAAACCCTTCTCATTTGATAATACACAGACTCATTAATCAAAGTAATTATTATGAGGACCAATTACATGAAAGATTGAAGCAGGAACATCACAAATTCAAACTAAACCAGGACAGCTTTATGGAACCCAAAGTCAAAACCACACAACCAAACAAAAACCAAAATCCAAACAAACAAAGACCCCTGCCATAGTCCTGTGAGATTCTTGTGTCATCGTTTTCTCTGTGCCCCACATCTACTTATCCCAACCCAATAGCCTGTAGAGATTGACGGCATAATATTGTTTGAGGGTACTTGGTCCATGTTTATGCCATCCCATAAGTGCACTTTCACTATTGACTCTCACGGTATTTATCCAGAGGTTGGGTTGTGGAATGAAAACTCTAAACTAACCACTATAACCTGCCACTGAGCTCTGAAATAATCACATGGGGAAATATTCTTCCTTATGAATGCCCGGCCTTAGCTGGGCTTGTGGAAAGCAGCTTTTCTGATCTTCAATTAGCCAGTCTACCTTTCACTGCCGGGCTTTTACATTTTTCAGTTTTTGTAGAAGTTTTCTTTACCTCTTACTCTGCTTCTGGCTGTGTGGCTAGATGGGTAAGGGGCTGCTCCCCAGCATCATCCTCTCTTTCTTCTTTTCTCACTCCTTTCTCTTCTCTTATTCTCCTTCTATTTATTTTCTCTGACTGGCAACCGCATCTATATCTCTCCTGCCTAGCTATTGGCCATTCAGTTCCGTATTAGGGCAATCAGGTGTTTTAGACAGGCAAAGTAACACAGACTCACTGTGTTAAACAAATGCAACACACCTTTGCATCATTCCACAAATATTACACAGCATAAACAAATGTAACATATCCTCAACTAATATTCCACAGCAGTTTTTCTCTTGTGATGGGTTCTTTATTAAATACCAAAGTCATCCATTATATTCCTTTATTTCTTCTTAAAGTGCTATCATGCCATTTATATTATTATAATATTGTAAGAATTTGAAACATTGTTCGAATAGCCAGGCATTTGGTCAATATTCAGCCTGGGTCAAATATTCAATTTCAGAGAAAAGGTAGAGGAAAAGGTGGTTATAAATATCAACTCATATTGCACTGGATCGGGTGGTTGGTGCAAGCTTTTAATCCCAGCACTCCTGGTGCAGAGGCAGGTGGATATCTTTGAGTTTGAGGCCTACATATGTGTGAGTACCAGGAAAGCCATGGGGACATAGTGTGAGCATGTCTCAACAAAACAAACTACAAAAACTAGAAACTATGGAGTAACATTATTAGAAATGTGGGCTATGTCTCTGCACCCCCTTTTATTTTTCCTTTTATTATTTTTATGAAGATTTTTTCTATTCATTTTACATACCAACCACAGATCAGCCCTCCTCACTCTCCCCCAACCACAGCCTCCCGCCGCAAAGCACCCCTCATTCCCACCCCCTCCATTTTAAGCTCACCCATGGGGATTCAGCAGAGCATGGTACATTCAGTTGAGGCAGGTCCAAGGCCCTCCCCTCTGAACCAAGGAAGCAAAAGGTGTCACACCTTAGGCACATGGCTCCAAAAAGCCCACTCATGCCCCAGGAATGGATCCTGATCCCACTACCTGGGTCCCACCCCACCCCCAAATAGCTCAAGCTAAACAACTGTCTCCAGTAACCAGAGGCCTAGTCTAGGACAGTGATCGCTCCACAGTGAACCCTGTTTTAGACATGCACTCCAGTACAGTGTCTGTAAAGAAAGAAACAACCAATTTTTTTCCATTATAATAGTATTTTATTATTTCATAGCAATAAAAGAGATAACAGTCCAGTAGGAAATATTTACAAAAACACTAATGTGCTGGATTAAAGGTTCTCCCTTCACGGCCACTGGAGAAGAAAGGCAGGACAGGGTCATTGAAAGTGCCAGTGGGGTACCTGTATATTAGGGAACTCTTGGCAACGTTCAGGAAACTTAAACATCCATCCTCACAATCAAGGAACACCCCAATCTTGCCCAGGGGCCTCTCTATATAGTGCTGGAATACTGGGGATGTGGTGAGGAGACTGTAACGATTACCCTCCTTCACACACACAAGAAGAAAGGCACCCTCATAGTCAATCATTTGGTTGGGATTCCTTAACCAGGAATCCTTACAGACCCCTACAGCCCAGTCCGCAGAGTCTTGCAAATCCACCTCCCAGTAATATTTCCCGGAGACGAAGTTCAAGGATCCCCAGGAAGCCAAATAGCATCCAATAGAAATCACAGATGTATCCTTACTCTGAGGTCCGAAGCTGAATTTTCTCAAGACATTAAATAGGTTCATCTTGTAATGGAATGTGGTTACATTTTCAAAGAAAATATGCACCTGGATGTGCTTGAACCTTTGAGTCAGTCCAGTGATGGGTAGGGCCTTGAGTTCTGGTCGCAATGCCTGGGGCATGCTCAGCTGCATGGACTCACTCCTTCTGACCATGTCATCCAAACCCTGGAGCAGTACCACATATGGCTCCTGGGACATTGCCATCAGCTCCCGATACATATCTCTTAGTTCTTTGCTCTTTTGCACCATCATGGCTTCACTCTTCCTCAGTTTCTCTAAAACACATTGGCCTTCCTTTCTCATGCACTCGATATGTATCTCTTCCTCTTCACAGAAGAAGGGATGCAGCTCCCTATACTCCGTCCTGATCATTTCTTCCCGCAGAGTCACATAGTCCATCCACAAAGTTCTTGTTCTCTTCTCTGCCTCGATATTCTCTTGATTTTCTTGGATCTTCTCCCATAAAGATGCCATCTGCTTCAGAACTCTTTCCATTTGACGCTCAGCTGCTGCCTCAATGGGACAATGTCCGTGACCTCTGTGCTCATGGGAGTTAGAGCAGAGTTGACAGAGGAAGATCCTGCTCTCAACACACAAGATCCTCTTTGTCTCCTTGTGGGTCTCACACTTATGCTCCTCAGAGCTCAGGTCCTTCATGAGGCTGGCTTGTCTGGCAATGGACGTCAGCTTCTTCAGAACAACGTTGGTTCTCATTTCCTTCTGTTGGCATGGTTCCCGACACATAGGGCAGTGGACTGGAGGTGCGGTGTCCTCCCAGGAAAGCTGGAGGCAGGCTCGACAGAAGCTGTGGCCACAGCTTATGGTGACTGGCTCTGTAAGGCAGCTCAGGCAGATGAAGCAGGTGAGTTCTTCCTGGAAGGCTTGTGACATGTCTGACTCCATTTTCCCACGGAATAGACTCTGGTCTCAGCAGTGTCTGCTGGGGTCACAACAATGTTAGCTCAGCTCTGTGCAGTGATCCTCAACGTGAGGGCGAGGAGGATCTAGCAGTCTAGGAGCCAGAAGGTATGGAAACACACTCTGTCTGGTCTAGAGGAGAAGGAACCTGCCTGGCCCCTGGAGTGTGCTTATATACACGCTAGAGACCACACCCACTCTAAATAGCACTAATCTGATTGGATGGAAGATGGAACTAAATCTATGGCCAACGCCCACCAAACAATCCTCCACAACAAGGTTTCCTGAGTCACACATCTTATCTGGGTGTGATAGCTCACACCTTTAATACCAGGGCCCTAGGGAATGGGATGTTGAGGCAGCAGGAGTTTTAGTTCAAGGCCTGCCCGGAATATACACTGAGAACTTGTCTTAACAAAAAAAAATGAAGAGCAATTTTACTACGATATTTCACTGTTTCTAAATATTTTGAGATGTGCTTATATTTTTGGTTTACCTTTTGCAGTGTAACAGTTAATGATATCAATCTGTGATTTTAGCAAATATCAACATTAAAAAATTCCTAATCATTCCTTGAGAATTTACTTCAACTCATTTTCATCATATTTACCTCAACTGCAATTTCTTCAAGATTCATCCCTTTTTCTACCCATTCCCCTGTCTGTTCTTTCCTACTTGCATTTCTTTTTTTTTTTTTAAAAAAAAAAAATATATGGGGAAACCAGGGAGGGGATGGTGGTGGCACATGCCTTTATGCTTAACAATCAGGAGGCAGAGGCAGGCATGTCTCTGAGTGTTTCAGGCTAGCCTGGACTACAGAGTGCATTCCAAGACAGGCTTCAAAGCCGAACAGAAATCCTGCCTAGAAAAAAATAGAAAAACAAACAAACGAACAAAAAACAGTGATAAGGGAAAAAAATATGTTTAATGAACCAAAAGCCAAGAGGCTATGATCTGTCTTGTGAGGGAATTTTCTGGACTGAATCACTGGAATTAGGAAAGCCCACCTAAACTCAGATGTTTTGAGATGTGAGAATTCATCTTGAATCTTAGCTCTACCTTCTGTTGGCAGCCTGTATAAAGGACATGGAAGAAGGAAACTCTTTCGTCTTTGCTATTTCTCTTCTTGCTCTTGTTCTCACTGGCAAGGTCATCCCTTCACTGGTGTAGGACCCTACTTTTTGGGTTAACTATTAAGAGGACTGGCAGGTAAAGGACCTTTTGTATTATTTATGTGGCCAACCAGTTGTAGACATTGAGATATGTTTAGTATTGAGAGAGCACGAGGAATCCTAATGAGTATGTTAAGATAGATTCCAAAGAGTGTATAAAATGAGGATGAGGAAGACATAAAAATTAAATGTGACTTAAGGAATCCTAGAGTAGTGAAGATGTCCTGTATGTAAAGTTTTTTTTTTTGAGGTTTGTAGCTAGAAATATGGTTCAGATAAGGATTATTCCAAACTGAGTTGGGAGGAATCCTACAGATGAAGTCAGGATGTGTGATATCATTCATGGTCTGGCTTCACTGTAGCATCTTTCCAGTGTTGGAATTAAAATCCCTCCAATCGCAGGTGTTCCCTGAGAGGAGACCAAGAGATGGAGCCTACTGCTTCCCCTTAGGCAATTTCCTTTGCCTCCAATATCATTGCCAGATCCCGGAAAGCCTTAACCCTAGTTTATAGGATCATAGAAACCGTTTAGAAAATGCCGTTGAGAATACCAGGTCCAAAAAGGCAGATGATTTGCTTCATTTAAGTGAATATTTTGGTGTGAGCAAAGCTGTTTCAGAGCTCTCTCATCTTCCTCTTTGAGGGTCTGAGGACTAGGAAGTGTGGGTACAGGATGAAGGCATCCTGAAGTGGAGGTTGTATTTTCACTTTCCTGAATTCTCTGTTTAGCTCTATATCCCATTTTTAACTGAGTTCATTGCTTTCTTGATGTCCAGTTTTTTGACTTCTTTACTTATTTAAGATATTATCCATCTATAGTGTGTGTAGTTGGCAAAAGTCTTTTCCTATTCTGTGAGTTGTTACTTTGTCCTTGTGATGGTGTCCTTTGCCAAACAGATGCTTTTCAATTCCATGAGGTTCCATTTATTAATTGTTGCTTTTAGGGACTGTACTATTGGTGTTCTGTTTAGAAGTCCTTTCCGGTGTCTAGGAATTCAAGAATATTCTCCACTTTCTTTTTAATTAGGTTCAGTATATGTGGTTTTTTCATTGATGTGTTTGATCCACATGCAGTTGAATTTTATGCAAGGTCGTAGGTATGGAACTATTTTCAGTGTTCTGTGTTTTGAGGACATTATCAATGTTTCAGATAGAAACAATTACAGTATGATCCTAGCAAAATACAGTGGTCCACCTACACTGGAATGCTGACATAATCCTACTTAAACCCAGATCTTTGTTGTTGTTTGTTTGTTGCTTTGTTTTTTTGTTTTTTGTTGTGATTTTTTTTCTTTTCTTTTCTATTTCTCTCTTTTTTTTTTTTTCACTACAGGTTTTCTGTGAATAAGAGCTCTGGCTGTCCTGGAACTCACTTTGCAGACCATACTGACCTGGAACTCACTGACATCCTCCTACCTCCTGAGTGTTGGGACTAAAGGAACGTGCCACCAAGGCATGGCCTAAACATAGGGTTTTTAAGTACACATGTGGATAACAGGCAAGCTGCTTGCCTGTTTTTATCAATGGCAGAGGATCAAAACCTTGACTTTAAATAATTGATCTCTTCCATTGAGTTTACCAGGAGATTTTTTCTGCATCTAATTTTTTGGAACATCATTGCCTTTCCTTTATGATTTCTTACTCTTCTGATCCTTACAGAAAATATTAATCTCCAAGAAAAATGGGTCCAATACGAGTTTCTGTTTCTTCCTCACTGAAATCCTGCCTTAGGTGCCGGGCACTCACTCTCCCTATAGACTTTCATCCTCCAGCCCCAAAGCATTAAATTCTTACAGGATAATCTGTTATTTAAAAGGGTATACTATGTTCATATTACTTTGAGAGAGGTTAATCATGGTGGAAATTGGAAGCACTAGGATCAGAAGTTCTAGGCCAGCATCACTTAAAAACTTGAATCCTAAATCACCAACATTATGTGGCCCCAATTTTGAAAAGAAAAAAAAAATGGAAAGAGCTATTTCTCAGTTTGCAGAGTACTTGCTTAGAATGTACTAGGCCCTGGGTTCAATCTTGAGCATCACAGATTATCAGGTGTGGTGTCACATGCCTATAATTCCAGTACTCAGGAGATATAGACAGATACTATAGGTCATACTTAACTGCAGATTGAGTAGCAGACCAGCCTGGGATACAGGAGAATGTTTCTCAAAATAATAATATTAATAATAGTCCTGTAGTAGTAGTAGTCATAGTAGTAGTAGTAGTAGTACTAATAGTAATTTTGAGGAACTCAGTTAGGAGTTTGAGCTTGGTATCCACCTTGCCTCTTCACTTAGAGTAGAGCACAGTCTCTTAAATGTCAAACATGGTTTCTTCTTTTAGGCACGTGTTTCTTTCTATGTAGTTGATGCCTATGTTTAGATTATTGATGGTCTCCTACACCAATGAGACAATAAATCAAAAGGAAATAAAAATTCAGTATAGAGGTGTCAAATACCATGTGGCAGGAGAGCGTACTGTAGGCACCAACAGGGGATTGCAAGCAATAAAACCCGAGAATTCAAGGAGACTCTAGTAGGTAAGGCCAGTCTGAGAAATCTGCCTTCTAGAGAGCATGGTGTGGTGGGGAAGAGAAGAGGATAAGTTGGGCCAGGAAAGAAACCCTTCTCATTTGATAATACACAGACTCATTAATCAAAGTAATTATTATGAGGACCAATTACATGAAAGATTGAAGCAGGAACATCACAAATTCAAACTAAACCAGGACAGCTTTATGGAACCCAAAGTCAAAACCACACAACCAAACAAAAACCAAAATCCAAACAAACAAAGACCCCTGCCATAGTCCTGTGAGATTCTTGTGTCATCGTTTTCTCTGTGCCCCACATCTACTTATCCCAACCCAATAGCCTGTAGAGATTGAGGGCATAATATTGTTTGAGGGTACTTGGTCCATGTTTATGCCATCCCATAAGTGCACTTTCACTATTGACTCTCACGGTATTTATCCAGAGGTTGGGTTGTGGAATGAAAACTCTAAACTAACCACTATAACCTGCCACTGAGCTCTGAAATAATCACATGGGGAAATATTCTTCCTTATGAATGCCCGGCCTTAGCTGGGCTTGTGGAAAGCAGCTTTTCTGATCTTCAATTAGCCAGTCTACCTTTCACTGCCGGGCTTTTACATTTTTCAGTTTTTGTAGAAGTTTTCTTTACCTCTTACTCTGCTTCTGGCTGTGTGGCTAGATGGGTAAGGGGCTGCTCCCCAGCATCATCCTCTCTTTCTTCTTTTCTCACTCCTTTCTCTTCTCTTATTCTCCTTCTATTTATTTTCTCTGACTGGCAACCGCATCTATATCTCTCCTGCCTAGCTATTGGCCATTCAGTTCCGTATTAGGGCAATCAGGTGTTTTAGACAGGCAAAGTAACACAGACTCACTGTGTTAAACAAATGCAACACACCTTTGCATCATTCGACAAATATTACACAGCATAAACAAATGTAACATATCCTCAACTAATATTCCACAGCAGTTTTTCTCTTGTGATGGGTTCTTTATTAAATACCAAAGTCATCCATTATATTCCTTTATTTCTTCTTAAAGTGCTATCATGCCATTTATATTATTATAATATTGTAAGAATTTGAAACATTATTCGAATAGCCAGGCATTTGGTCAATATTCAGCCTGGGTCAAATATTCAATTTCAGAGAAAAGGTAGAGGAAAAGGTGGTTATAAATATCAACTCATATTGCACTGGATCGGGTGGTTGGTGCAAGCTTTTAATCCCAGCACTCCTGGTGCAGAGGCAGGTGGATATCTTTGAGTTTGAGGCCTACATATGAGTGAGTACCAGGAAAGCCATGGGGACATAGTGTGAGCATGTCTCAACAAAACAAACTACAAAAACTAGAAACTATGGAGTAACATTATTAGAAATGTGGGCTATGTCTCTGCACCCCCTTTTATTTTTCCTTTTATTATTTTTATGAAGATTTTTTCTATTCATTTTACATACCAACCACAGATCAGCCCTCCTCACTCTCCCCCAACCACAGCCTCCCGCCGCAAAGCACCCCTCATTCCCACCCCCTCCATTTTAAGCTCACCCATGGGGATTCAGCAGAGCATGGTACATTCAGTTGAGGCAGGTCCAAGGCCCTCCCCTCTGAACCAAGGAAGCAAAAGGTGTCACACCTTAGGCACATGGCTCCAAAAAGCCCACTCATGCCCCAGGAATGGATCCTGATCCCACTACCTGGGTCCCACCCCACCCCCAAATAGCTCAAGCTAAACAACTGTCTCCAGTAACCAGAGGCCTAGTCTAGGACAGTGATCGCTCCACAGTGAACCCTGTTTTAGACATGCACTCCAGTACAGTGTCTGTAAAGAAAGAAACAACCAATTTTTTTCCATTATAATAGTATTTTATTATTTCATAGCAATAAAAGAGATAACAGTCCAGTAGGAAATATTTACAAAAACACTAATGTGCTGGATTAAAGGTTCTCCCTTCACGGCCACTGGAGAAGAAAGGCAGGACAGGGTCATTGAAAGTGCCAGTGGGGTACCTGTATATTAGGGAACTCTTGGCAACGTTCAGGAAACTTAAACATCCATCCTCACAATCAAGGAACACCCCAATCTTGCCCAGGGGCCTCTCTATATAGTGCTGGAATACTGGGGATGTGGTGAGGAGACTGTAACGATTACCCTCCTTCACACACACAAGAAGAAAGGCACCCTCATAGTCAATCATTTGGTTGGGATTCCTTAACCAGGAATCCTTACAGACCCCTACAGCCCAGTCCGCAGAGTCTTGCAAATCCACCTCCCAGTAATATTTCCCGGAGACGAAGTTCAAGGATCCCCAGGAAGCCAAATAGCATCCAATAGAAATCACAGATGTATCCTTACTCTGAGGTCCGAAGCTGAATTTTCTCAAGACATTAAATAGGTTCATCTTGTAATGGAATGTGGTTACATTTTCAAAGAAAATATGCACCTGGATGTGCTTGAACCTTTGAGTCAGTCCAGTGATGGGTAGGGCCTTGAGTTCTGGTCGCAATGCCTGGGGCATGCTCAGCTGCATGGACTCACTCCTTCTGACCATGTCATCCAAACCCTGGAGCAGTACCACATATGGCTCCTGGGACATTGCCATCAGCTCCCGATACATATCTCTTAGTTCTTTGCTCTTTTGCACCATCATGGCTTCACTCTTCCTCAGTTTCTCTAAAACACATTGGCCTTCCTTTCTCATGCACTCGATATGTATCTCTTCCTCTTCACAGAAGAAGGGATGCAGCTCCCTATACTCCGTCCTGATCATTTCTTCCCGCAGAGTCACATAGTCCATCCACAAAGTTCTTGTTCTCTTCTCTGCCTCGATATTCTCTTGATTTTCTTGGATCTTCTCCCATAAAGATGCCATCTGCTTCAGAACTCTTTCCATTTGACGCTCAGCTGCTGCCTCAATGGGACAATGTCCGTGACCTCTGTGCTCATGGGAGTTAGAGCAGAGTTGACAGAGGAAGATCCTGTTCTCAACACACAAGATCCTCTTTGTCTCCTTGTGGGTCTCACACTTATGCTCCTCAGAGCTCAGGTCCTTCATGAGGCTGGCTTGTCTGGCAATGGACGTCAGCTTCTTCAGAACAACGTTGGTTCTCATTTCCTTCTGTTGGCATGGTTCCCGACACATAGGGCAGTGGACTGGAGGTGCGGTGTCCTCGCAGGAAAGCTGGAGGCAGGCTCGACAGAAGCTGTGGCCACAGCTTATGGTGACTGGCTCTGTAAGGCAGCTCAGGCAGATGAAGCAGGTGAGTTCTTCCTGGAAGGCTTGTGACATGTCTGACTCCATTTTCCCACGGAATAGACTCTGGTCTCAGCAGTGTCTGCTGGGGTCACAACAATGTTAGCTCAGCTCTGTGCAGTGATCCTCAACGTGAGGGCGAGGAGGATCTAGCAGTCTAGGAGCCAGAAGGTATGGAAACACACTCTGTCTGGTCTAGAGGAGAAGGAACCTGCCTGGCCCCTGGAGTGTGCTTATATACACGCTAGAGACCACACCCACTCTAAATAGCACTAATCTGATTGGATGGAAGATGGAACTAAATCTATGGCCAACGCCCACCAAACAATCCTCCACAACAAGGTTTCCTGAGTCACACATCTTATCTGGGTGTGATAGCTCACACCTTTAATACCAGGGCCCTAGGGAATGGGATGTTGAGGCAGCAGGAGTTTTAGTTCAAGGCCTGCCCGGAATATACACTGAGAACTTGTCTTAACAAAAAAAAATGAAGAGCAATTTTACTACGATATTTCACTGTTTCTAAATATTTTGAGATGTGCTTATATTTTTGGTTTACCTTTTGCAGTGTAACAGTTAATGATATCAATCTGTGATTTTAGCAAATATCAACATTAAAAAATTCCTAATCATTCCTTGAGAATTTACTTCAACTCTCTTTCATCATATTTACCTCAACTGCAATTTCTTCAAGATTCATCCCTTTTTCTACCCATTCCCCTGTCTGTTCTTTCCTACTTGCATTTCTTTTTTTTTTTTTTTTTAAATATATGGGGAAACCAGGGAGGGGATGGTGGTGGCACATGCCTTTATGCTTAACAATCAGGAGGCAGAGGCAGGCATGTCTCTGAGTGTTTCAGGCTAGCCTGGACTACAGAGTGCATTCCAAGACAGGCTTCAAAGCCGAACAGAAATCCTGCCTAGAAAAAAATAGAAAAACAAACAAACGAACAAAAAACAGTGATAAGGGAAAAAAATATGTTTAATGAACCAAAAGCCAAGAGGCTATGATCTGTCTTGTGAGGGAATTTTCTGGACTGAATCACTGGAATTAGGAAAACCCACCTAAACTCAGATGTTTTGAGATGTGAGAATTCATCTTGAATCTTAGCTCTACCTTCTGTTGGCAGCCTGTATAAAGGACATGGAAGAAGGAAACTCTTTCGTCTTTGCTATTTCTCTTCTTGCTCTTGTTCTCACTGGCAAGGTCATCCCTTCACTGGTGTAGGACCCTACTTTTTGGGTTAACTATTAAGAGGACTGGCAGATAAAGGACCTTTTGTATTATTTATGTGGCCAACCAGTTGTAGACATTGAGATATGTTTAGTATTTAGAGAGCATGAGGAATCCTAATGAGTATGTTAAGATAGATTCCAAAGAGTGTATAAAATGAGGATGAGGAAGACATAAAAATTAAATGTGACTTAAGGAATCCTAGAGTAGTGAAGATGTCCTGTATGTAAAGTTTTTTTTTTTGAGGTTTGTAGCTAGAAATATGGTTCAGATAAGGATTATTCCAAACTGAGTTGGGAGGAATCCTACAGATGAAGTCAGGATGTGTGATATCATTCATGGTCTGGCTTCACTGTAGCATCTTTCCAGTGTTGGAATTAAAATCCCTCCAATCGCAGGTGTTCCCTGAGAGGAGACCAAGAGATGGAGCCTACTGCTTCCCCTTAGGCAATTTCCTTTGCCTCCAATATCATTGCCAGATCCCGGAAAGCCTTAACCCTAGTTTATAGGATCATAGAAACCGTTTAGAAAATGCCGTTGAGAATACCAGGTCCAAAAAGGCAGATGATTTGCTTCATTTAAGTGAATATTTTGGTGTGAGCAAAGCTGTTTCAGAGCTCTCTCATCTTCCTCTTTGAGGGTCTGAGGACTAGGAAGTGTGGGTACAGGATGAAGGCATCCTGAAGTGGAGGTTGTATTTTCACTTTCCTGAATTCTCTGTTTAGCTCTATATCCCATTTTTAACTGAGTTCATTGCTTTCTTGATGTCCAGTTTTTTGACTTCTTTACTTATTTAAGATATTATCCATCTATAGTGTGTGTAGTTGGCAAAAGTCTTTTCCTATTCTGTGAGTTGTTACTTTGTCCTTGTGATGGTGTCCTTTGCCAAACAGATGCTTTTCAATTCCATGAGGTTCCATTTATTAATTGTTGCTTTTAGGGACTGTACTATTGGTGTTCTGTTTAGAAGTCCTTTCCGGTGTCTAGGAATTCAAGAATATTCTCCACTTTCTTTTTAATTAGGTTCAGTATATGTGGTTTTTTCATTGATGTGTTTGATCCACATGCAGTTGAATTTTATGCAAGGTCGTAGGTATGGAACTATTTTCAGTGTTCTGTGTTTTGAGGACATTATCAATGTTTCAGATAGAAACAATTACAGTATGATCCTAGCAAAATACAGTGGTCCACCTACACTGGAATGCTGACATAATCCTACTTAAACCCAGATCTTTGTTGTTGTTGTTTGTTTGTTTGTTGCTTTGTTTTTTTGTTTTTTGTTGTGATTTTTTTTATTTTCTTTTCTATTTCTCTCTCTTTTTTTTTTTTCACTACAGGTTTTCTGTGAATAAGAGCTCTGGCTGTCCTGGAACTCACTTTGCAGACCATACTGACCTGGAACTCACTGACATCCTCCTACCTCCTGAGTGTTGGGACTAAAGGAACGTGCCACCAAGGCATGGCCTAAACATAGGGTTTTTAAGTACACATGTGGATAACAGGCAAGCTGCTTGCCTGTTTTTATCAATGGCAGAGGATCAAAACCTTGACTTTAAATAATTGATCTCTTCCATTGAGTTTACCAGGAGATTTTTTCTGCATCTAATTTTTTGGAACATCATTGCCTTTCCTTTATGATTTCTTACTCTTCTGATCCTTACAGAAAATATTAATCTCCAAGAAAAATGGGTCCAATACGAGTTTCTGTTTCTTCCTCACTGAAATCCTGCCTTAGGTGCCGGGCACTCACTCTCCCTATAGACTTTCATCCTCCAGCCCCAAAGCATTAAATTCTTACAGGATAATCTGTTATTTAAAAGGGTATACTATGTTCATATTACTTTGAGAGAGGTTAATCATGGTGGAAATTGGAAGCACTAGGATCAGAAGTTCTAGGCCAGCATCACTTAAAAACTTGAATCCTAAATCACCAACATTATGTGGCCCCAATTTTGAAAAGAAAAAAAAATGGAAAGAGCTATTTCTCAGTTTGCAGAGTACTTGCTTAGAATGTACTAGGCCCTGGGTTCAATCTTGAGCATCACAGATTATCAGGTGTGGTGTCACATGCCTATAATTCCAGTACTCAGGAGATATAGACAGATACTATAGGTCATACTTAACTGCAGATTGAGTAGCAGACCAGCCTGGGATACAGGAGAATGTTTCTCAAAATAATAATATTAATAATAGTCCTGTAGTAGTAGTAGTCATAGTAGTAGTAGTAGTACTAATAGTAATTTTGAGGAACTCAGTTAGGAGTTTGAGCTTGGTATCCACCTTGCCTCTTCACTTAGAGTAGAGCACAGTCTCTTAAATGTCAAACATGGTTTCTTCTTTTAGGCACGTGTTTCTTTCTATGTAGTTGATGCCTATGTTTAGATTATTGATGGTTTCCTACACCAATGAGACAATAAATCAAAAGGAAATAAAAATTCAGTATAGAGGTGTCAAATACCATGTGGCAGGAGAGCGTACTGTAGGCACCAACAGGGGATTGCAAGCAATAAAACCCGAGAATTCAAGGAGACTCTAGTAGGTAAGGCCAGTCTGAGAAATCTGCCTTCTAGAGAGCATGGTGTGGTGGGGAAGAGAAGAGGATAAGTTAGGCCAGGAAAGAAACCCTTCTCATTTGATAATACACAGACTCATTAATCAAAGTAATTATTATGAGGACCAATTACATGAAAGATTGAAGCAGGAACATCACAAATTCAAACTAAACCAGGACAGCTTTATGGAACCCAAAGTCAAAACCACACAACCAAACAAAAACCAAAATCCAAACAAACAAAGACCCCTGCCATAGTCCTGTGAGATTCTTGTGTCATCGTTTTCTCTGTGCCCCACATCTACTTATCCCAACCCAATAGCCTGTAGAGATTGAGGGCATAATATTGTTTGAGGGTACTTGGTCCATGTTTATGCCATCCCATAAGTGCACTTTCACTATTGACTCTCACGGTATTTATCCAGAGGTTGGGTTGTGGAATGAAAACTCTAAACTAACCACTATAACCTGCCACTGAGCTCTGAAATAATCATATGGGGAAATATTCTTCCTTATGAATGCCCGGCCTTAGCTGGGCTTGTGGAAAGCAGCTTTTCTGATCTTCAATTAGCCAGTCTACCTTTCGCTGCCGGGCTTTTACATTTTTCAGTTTTTGTAGAAGTTTTCTTTACCTCTTACTCTGCTTCTGGCTGTGTGGCTGGATGGGTAAGGGGCTGCTCCCCAGCATCATCCTCTCTTTCTTCTTTTCTCACTCCTTTCTCTTCTCTTATTCTCCTTCTATTTATTTTCTCTGACTGGCAACCGCATCTATATCTCTCCTGCCTAGCTATTGGCCATTCAGTTCCGTATTAGGGCAATCAGGTGTTTTAGACAGGCAAAGTAACACAGACTCACTGTGTTAAACAAATGCAACACACCTTTGCATCATTCGACAAATATTACACAGCATAAACAAATGTAACATATCCTCAACTAATATTCCACAGCAGTTTTTCTCTTGTGATGGGTTCTTTATTAAATACCAAAGTCATCCATTATATTCCTTTATTTCTTCTTAAAGTGCTATCATGCCATTTATATTATTATAATATTGTAAGAATTTGAAACATTATTCGAATAGCCAGGCATTTGGTCAATATTCAGCCTGGGTCAAATATTCAATTTCAGAGAAAAGGTAGAGGAAAAGGTGGTTATAAATATCAACTCATATTGCACTGGATCGGGTGGTGCAAGCTTTTAATCCCAGCACTCCTGGTGCAGAGGCAGGTGGACATCTTTGAGTTTGAGGCCTACATATGAGTGAGTACCAGTAAAGCCATGGGGACATAGTGTGAGCATGTCTCAACAAAACAAACTACAAAAACTAGAAACTATGGAGTAACATTATTAGAAATGTGGGCTATGTCTCTGCACCCCCTTTTATTTTTCCTTTTATTATTTTTATGAAGATTTTTCTATTCATTTTACATACCAACCACAGATCAGCCCTCCTCACTCTCCCCCAACCACAGCCTCCCGCCGCAAAGCACCCCTCATTCCCACCCCCTCCATTTTAAGCTCACCCATGGGGATTCAGCAGAGCATGGTACATTCAGTTGAGGCAGGTCCAAGGCCCTCCCCTCTGAACCAAGGAAGCAAAAGGTGTCACACCTTAGGCACATGGCTCCAAAAAGCCCACTCATGCCCCAGGAATGGATCCTGATCCCACTACCTGGGTCCCACCCCACCCCCAAATAGCTCAAGCTAAACAACTGTCTCCAGTAACCAGAGGCCTAGTCTAGGACAGTGATCGCTCCACAGTGAACCCTGTTTTAGACATGCACTCCAGTACAGTGTCTGTAAAGAAAGAAACAACCAATTTTTTTCCATTATAATAGTATTTTATTATTTCATAGCAATAAAAGAGATAACAGTCCAGTAGGAAATATTTACAAAAACACTAATGTGCTGGATTAAAGGTTCTCCCTTCACGGCCACTGGAGAAGAAAGGCAGGACAGGGTCATTGAAAGTGCCAGTGGGGTACCTGTATATTAGGGAACTCTTGGCAACGTTCAGGAAACTTAAACATCCATCCTCACAATCAAGGAACACCCCAATCTTGCCCAGGGGCCTCTCTATATAGTGCTGGAATACTGGGGATGTGGTGAGGAGACTGTAACGATTACCCTCCTTCACACACACAAGAAGAAAGGCACCCTCATAGTCAATCATTTGGTTGGGATTCCTTAACCAGGAATCCTTACAGACCCCTACAGCCCAGTCCGCAGAGTCTTGCAAATCCACCTCCCAGTAATATTTCCCGGAGACGAAGTTCAAGGATCCCCAGGAAGCCAAATAGCATCCAATAGAAATCACAGATGTATCCTTACTCTGAGGTCCGAAGCTGAATTTTCTCAAGACATTAAATAGGTTCATCTTGTAATGGAATGTGGTTACATTTTCAAAGAAAATATGCACCTGGATGTGCTTGAACCTTTGAGTCAGTCCAGTGATGGGTAGGGCCTTGAGTTCTGGTCGCAATGCCTGGGGCATGCTCAGCTGCATGGACTCACTCCTTCTGACCATGTCATCCAAACCCTGGAGCAGTACCACATATGGCTCCTGGGACATTGCCATCAGCTCCCGATACATATCTCTTAGTTCTTTGCTCTTTTGCACCATCATGGCTTCACTCTTCCTCAGTTTCTCTAAAACACATTGGCCTTCCTTTCTCATGCACTCGATATGTATCTCTTCCTCTTCACAGAAGAAGGGATGCAGCTCCCTATACTCCGTCCTGATCATTTCTTCCCGCAGAGTCACATAGTCCATCCACAAAGTTCTTGTTCTCTTCTCTGCCTCGATATTCTCTTGATTTTCTTGGATCTTCTCCCATAAAGATGCCATCTGCTTCAGAACTCTTTCCATTTGACGCTCAGCTGCTGCCTCAATGGGACAATGTCCGTGACCTCTGTGCTCATGGGAGTTAGAGCAGAGTTGACAGAGGAAGATCCTGCTCTCAACACACAAGATCCTCTTTGTCTCCTTGTGGGTCTCACACTTATGCTCCTCAGAGCTCAGGTCCTTCATGAGGCTGGCTTGTCTGGCAATGGACGTCAGCTTCTTCAGAACAACGTTGGTTCTCATTTCCTTCTGTTGGCATGGTTCCCGACACATAGGGCAGTGGACTGGAGGTGCGGTGTCCTCCCAGGAAAGCTGGAGGCAGGCTCGACAGAAGCTGTGGCCACAGCTTATGGTGACTGGCTCTGTAAGGCAGCTCAGGCAGATGAAGCAGGTGAGTTCTTCCTGGAAGGCTTGTGACATGTCTGACTCCATTTTCCCACGGAATAGACTCTGGTCTCAGCAGTGTCTGCTGGGGTCACAACAATGTTAGCTCAGCTCTGTGCAGTGATCCTCAACGTGAGGGCGAGGAGGATCTAGCAGTCTAGGAGCCAGAAGGTATGGAAACACACTCTGTCTGGTCTAGAGGAGAAGGAACCTGCCTGGCCCCTGGAGTGTGCTTATATACACGCTAGAGACCACACCCACTCTAAATAGCACTAATCTGATTGGATGGAAGATGGAACTAAATCTATGGCCAACGCCCACCAAACAATCCTCCACAACAAGGTTTCCTGAGTCACACATCTTATCTGGGTGTGATAGCTCACACCTTTAATACCAGGGCCCTAGGGAATGGGATGTTGAGGCAGCAGGAGTTTTAGTTCAAGGCCTGCCCGGAATATACACTGAGAACTTGTCTTAACAAAAAAAAAATGAAGAGCAATTTTACTACGATATTTCACTGTTTCTAAATATTTTGAGATGTGCTTATATTTTTGGTTTACCTTTTGCAGTGTAACAGTTAATGATATCAATCTGTGATTTTAGCAAATATCAACATTAAAAAATTCCTAATCATTCCTTGAGAATTTACTTCAACTCATTTTCATCATATTTACCTCAACTGCAATTTCTTCAAGATTCATCCCTTTTTCTACCCATTCCCCTGTCTGTTCTTTCCTACTTGCATTTCTTTTTTTTTTTTAAAAAAAAAAAATATATGGGGAAACCAGGGAGGGGATGGTGGTGGCACATGCCTTTATGCTTAACAATCAGGAGGCAGAGGCAGGCATGTCTCTGAGTGTTTCAGGCTAGCCTGGACTACAGAGTGCATTCCAAGACAGGCTTCAAAGCCGAACAGAAATCCTGCCTAGAAAAAAATAGAAAAACAAACAAACGAACAAAAAACAGTGATAAGGGAAAAAAATATGTTTAATGAACCAAAAGCCAAGAGGCTATGATCTGTCTTGTGAGGGAATTTTCTGGACTGAATCACTGGAATTAGGAAAGCCCACCTAAACTCAGATGTTTTGAGATGTGAGAATTCATCTTGAATCTTAGCTCTACCTTCTGTTGGCAGCCTGTATAAAGGACATGGAAGAAGGAAACTCTTTCGTCTTTGCTATTTCTCTTCTTGCTCTTGTTCTCACTGGCAAGGTCATCCCTTCACTGGTGTAGGACCCTACATTTTGGGTTAACTATTAAGAGGACTGGCAGGTAAAGGACCTTTTGTATTATTTATGTGGACAACCAGTTGTAGACATTGAGATATGTTTAGTATTTAGAGAGCATGAGGAATCCTAATGAGTATGTTAAGATAGATTCCAAAGAGTGTATAAAATGAGGATGAGGAAGACATAAAAATTAAATGTGACTTAAGGAATCCTAGAGTAGTGAAGATATCCTGTACGTAAAGTTTTTTGTTTTTTTTTTGTTTTTTTTTTTTGAGGTTTGTAACTAGAAATATGGTTCAGATAAGGATTATTCCAAACTGAGTTGGGAGGAATCCTACAGATGAAGTCAGGATGTGTGATATCATTCATGGTCTGGCTTCACTGTAGCATCTTTCCAGTGTTGGAATTAAAATCCCTCCAATCGCAGGTGTTCCCTGAGAGGAGACCAAGAGATGGAGCCTACTGCTTCCCCTTAGGCAATTTCCTTTGCCTCCAATATCATTGCCAGATCCCGGAAAGCCTTAACCCTAGTTTATAGGATCATAGAAACTGTTTAGAAAATGCCGTTGAGAATACCAGGTCCAAAAAGGCAGATGATTTGCTTCATTTAAGTGAACATTTTGGTGTGAGCAAAGCTGTTTCAGAGCTCTCTGATCTTCCTTTTGGGGGTCTGAGGATTAGGAAGTGTGGGTTGTATATTCACTTTCCTGAATTCTCTGTTTAGCTCTATATCCCATTTTTAACTGAGTTCATTGCTTTCTTGATGTCCAGTTTTTTGACTTCTTTACTTATTTAAGATATTATCCATCTATAGTGTGTGTAGTTGGCAAAAGTCTTTTCCTATTCTGTGAGTTGTTACTTTGTCCTTGTGATGGTGTCCTTTGCCAAACAGATGCTTTTCAATTCCATGAGGTTCCATTTATTAATTGCTGCTTTTAGGGACTGTACTATTGGTGTTCTGTTTAGAAGTCCTTTCCGGTGTCTAGGAATTCAAGAATATTCTCCACTTTCTTTTTAATTAGGTTCAGTATATGTGGTTTTTTCGTTGATGTGTTTGATCCACATGCAGTTGAATTTTATGCAAGGTCGTAGGTATGGAACTATTTTCAGTGTTCTGTGTTTTGAGGACATTATCAATGTTTCAGATAGAAACAATTACAGTATGATCCTAGCAAAATACAGTGGTCCACCTACACTGGAATGCTGACATAATCCTACTTAAACCCAGATCTTTGTTGTTGTTGTTTGTTTGTTTGTTGCTTTGTTTTTTTGTTTTTTGTTGTGATTTTTTTCTTTTCTTTTCTATTTCTCTCTTTTTTTATTTTTTTTCACTACAGGTTTTCTGTGAATAAGAGCTCTGGCTGTCCTGGAACTCACTTTGCAGACCATACTGACCTGGAACTCACTGACATCCTCCTACCTCCTGAGTGTTGGGACTAAAGGAACGTGCCACCAAGGCATGGCCTAAACATAGGGTTTTTAAGTACACATGTGGATAACAGGCAAGCTGCTTGCCTGTTTTTATCAATGGCAGAGGATCAAAACCTTGACTTTAAATAATTGATCTCTTCCATTGAGTTTACCAGGAGATTTTTTCTGCATCTAATTTTTTGGAACATCATTGCCTTTCCTTTATGATTTCTTACTCTTCTGATCCTTACAGAAAATATTAATCTCCAAGAAAAATGGGTCCAATACGAGTTTCTGTTTCTTCCTCACTGAAATCCTGCCTTAGGTGCCGGGCACTCACTCTCCCTATAGACTTTCATCCTCCAGCCCCAAAGCATTAAATTCTTACAGGATAATCTGTTATTTAAAAGGGTATACTATGTTCATATTACTTTGAGAGAGGTTAATCATGGTGGAAATTGGAAGCACTAGGATCAGAAGTTCTAGGCCAGCATCACTTAAAAACTTGAATCCTAAATCACCAACATTATGTGGCCCCAATTTTGAAAAGAAAAAAAAAATGGAAAGAGCTATTTCTCAGTTTGCAGAGTACTTGCTTAGAATGTACTAGGCCCTGGGTTCAATCTTGAGCATCACAGATTATCAGGTGTGGTGTCACATGCCTATAATTCCAGTACTCAGGAGATATAGACAGATACTATAGGTCATACTTAAGTGCAGATTGAGTAGCAGACCAGCCTGGGATACAGGAGAATGTTTCTCAAAATAATAATATTAATAATAGTCCTGTAGTAGTAGTAGTCATAGTAGTAGTAGTAGTAGTACTAATAGTAATTTTGAGGAACTCAGTTAGGAGTTTGAGCTTGGTATCCACCTTGCCTCTTCACTTAGAGTAGAGCACAGTCTCTTAAATGTCAAACATGGTTTCTTCTTTTAGGCACGTGTTTCTTTCTATGTAGTTGATGCCTATGTTTAGATTATTGATGGTTTCCTACACCAATGAGACAATAAATCAAAAGGAAATAAAAATTCAGTATAGAGGTGTCAAATACCATGTGGCAGGAGAGCGTACTGTAGGCACCAACAGGGGATTGCAAGCAATAAAACCCGAGAATTCAAGGAGACTCTAGTAGGTAAGGCCAGTCTGAGAAATCTGCCTTCTAGAGAGCATGGTGTGGTGGGGAAGAGAAGAGGATAAGTTGGGCCAGGAAAGAAACCCTTCTCATTTGATAATACACAGACTCATTAATCAAAGTAATTATTATGAGGACCAATTACATGAAAGATTGAAGCAGGAACATCACAAATTCAAACTAAACCAGGACAGCTTTATGGAACCCAAAGTCAAAACCACACAACCAAACAAAAACCAAAATCCAAACAAACAAAGACCCCTGCCATAGTCCTGTGAGATTCTTGTGTCATCGTTTTCTCTGTGCCCCACATCTACTTATCCCAACCCGATAGCCTGTAGAGATTGAGGGCATAATATTGTTTGAGGGTACTTGGTCCATGTTTATGCCATCCCATAAGTGCACTGTCACTATTGACTCTCACGGTATTTATCCAGAGGTTGGGTTGTGGAATGAAAACTCTAAACTAACCACTATAACCTGCCACTGAGCTCTGAAATAATCATATGGGGAAATATTCTTCCTTATGAATGCCCGGCCTTAGCTGGGCTTGTGGAAAGCAGCTTTTCTGATCTTCAATTAGCCAGTCTACCTTTCGCTGCCGGGCTTTTACATTTTTCAGTTTTTGTAGAAGTTTTCTTTACCTCTTACTCTGCTTCTGGCTGTGTGGCTGGATGGGTAAGGGGCTGCTCCCCAGCATCATCCTCTCTTTCTTCTTTTCTCACTCCTTTCTCTTCTCTTATTCTCCTTCTATTTATTTTCTCTGACTGGCAACCGCATCTATATCTCTCCTGCCTAGCTATTGGCCATTCAGTTCCGTATTAGGGCAATCAGGTGTTTTAGACAGGCAAAGTAACACAGACTCACTGTGTTAAACAAATGCAACACACCTTTGCATCATTCGACAAATATTCCACAGCATAAACAAATGTAACATATCCTCAACTAATATTCCACAGCAGTTTTTCTCTTGTGATGGGTTCTTTATTAAATACCAAAGTCATCCATTATATTCCTTTATTTCTTCTTAAAGTGCTATCATGCCATTTATATTATTATAATATGGTAAGAATTTGAAACATTATTCGAATAGCCAGGCATTTGGTCAATATTCAGCCTGGGTCAAATATTCAATTTCAGAGAAAAGGTAGAGGAAAAGGTGGTTATAAATATCAACTCATATTGCACTGGATCGGGTGGTTGGTGCAAGCTTTTAATCCCAGCACTCCTGGTGCAGAGGCAGGTGGACATCTTTGAGTTTGAGGCCTACATATGAGTGAGTACCAGGAAAGCCATGGGGACATAGTGTGAGCATGTCTCAACAAAACAAACTACAAAAACTAGAAACTATGGAGTAACATTATTAGAAATGTGGGCTATGTCTCTGCACCCCCTTTTATTTTTCCTTTTATTATTTTTATGAAGATTTTTTCTATTCATTTTACATACCAACCACAGATCAGCCCTCCTCACTCTCCCCCAACCACAGCCTCCCGCCGCAAAGCACCCCTCATTCCCACCCCCTCCATTTTAAGCTCACCCATGGGGATTCAGCAGAGCATGGTACATTCAGTTGAGGCAGGTCCAAGGCCCTCCCCTCTGAACCAAGGAAGCAAAAGGTGTCACACCTTAGGCACATGGCTCCAAAAAGCCCACTCATGCCCCAGGAATGGATCCTGATCCCACTACCTGGGTCCCACCCCACCCCCAAATAGCTCAAGCTAAACAACTGTCTCCAGTAACCAGAGGCCTAGTCTAGGACAGTGATCGCTCCACAGTGAACCCTGTTTTAGACATGCACTCCAGTACAGTGTCTGTAAAGAAAGAAACAACCAATTTTTTTCCATTATAATAGTATTTTATTATTTCATAGCAATAAAAGAGATAACAGTCCAGTAGGAAATATTTACAAAAACACTAATGTGCTGGATTAAAGGTTCTCCCTTCACGGCCACTGGAGAAGAAAGGCAGGACAGGGTCATTGAAAGTGCCAGTGGGGTACCTGTATATTAGGGAACTCTTGGCAACGTTCAGGAAACTTAAACATCCATCCTCACAATCAAGGAACACCCCAATCTTGCCCAGGGGCCTCTCTATATAGTGCTGGAATACTGGGGATGTGGTGAGGAGACTGTAACGATTACCCTCCTTCACACACACAAGAAGAAAGGCACCCTCATAGTCAATCATTTGGTTGGGATTCCTTAACCAGGAATCCTTACAGACCCCTACAGCCCAGTCCGCAGAGTCTTGCAAATCCACCTCCCAGTAATATTTCCCGGAGACGAAGTTCAAGGATCCCCAGGAAGCCAAATAGCATCCAATAGAAATCACAGATGTATCCTTACTCTGAGGTCCGAAGCTGAATTTTCTCAAGACATTAAATAGGTTCATCTTGTAATGGAATGTGGTTACATTTTCAAAGAAAATATGCACCTGGATGTGCTTGAACCTTTGAGTCAGTCCAGTGATGGGTAGGGCCTTGAGTTCTGGTCGCAATGCCTGGGGCATGCTCAGCTGCATGGACTCACTCCTTCTGACCATGTCATCCAAACCCTGGAGCAGTACCACATATGGCTCCTGGGACATTGCCATCAGCTCCCGATACATATCTCTTAGTTCTTTGCTCTTTTGCACCATCATGGCTTCACTCTTCCTCAGTTTCTCTAAAACACATTGGCCTTCCTTTCTCATGCACTCGATATGTATCTCTTCCTCTTCACAGAAGAAGGGATGCAGCTCCCTATACTCCGTCCTGATCATTTCTTCCCGCAGAGTCACATAGTCCATCCACAAAGTTCTTGTTCTCTTCTCTGCCTCGATATTCTCTTGATTTTCTTGGATCTTCTCCCATAAAGATGCCATCTGCTTCAGAACTCTTTCCATTTGACGCTCAGCTGCTGCCTCAATGGGACAATGTCCGTGACCTCTGTGCTCATGGGAGTTAGAGCAGAGTTGACAGAGGAAGATCCTGCTCTCAACACACAAGATCCTCTTTGTCTCCTTGTGGGTCTCACACTTATGCTCCTCAGAGCTCAGGTCCTTCATGAGGCTGGCTTGTCTGGCAATGGACGTCAGCTTCTTCAGAACAACGTTGGTTCTCATTTCCTTCTGTTGGCATGGTTCCCGACACATAGGGCAGTGGACTGGAGGTGCGGTGTCCTCCCAGGAAAGCTGGAGGCAGGCTCGACAGAAGCTGTGGCCACAGCTTATGGTGACTGGCTCTGTAAGGCAGCTCAGGCAGATGAAGCAGGTGAGTTCTTCCTGGAAGGCTTGTGACATGTCTGACTCCATTTTCCCACGGAATAGACTCTGGTCTCAGCAGTGTCTGCTGGGGTCACAACAATGTTAGCTCAGCTCTGTGCAGTGATCCTCAACGTGAGGGCGAGGAGGATCTAGCAGTCTAGGAGCCAGAAGGTATGGAAACACACTCTGTCTGGTCTAGAGGAGAAGGAACCTGCCTGGCCCCTGGAGTGTGCTTATATACACGCTAGAGACCACACCCACTCTAAATAGCACTAATCTGATTGGATGGAAGATGGAACTAAATCTATGGCCAACGCCCACCAAACAATCCTCCACAACAAGGTTTCCTGAGTCACACATCTTATCTGGGTGTGATAGCTCACACCTTTAATACCAGGGCCCTAGGGAATGGGATGTTGAGGCAGCAGGAGTTTTAGTTCAAGGCCTGCCCGGAATATACACTGAGAACTTGTCTTAACAAAAAAAAATGAAGAGCAATTTTACTACGATATTTCACTGTTTCTAAATATTTTGAGATGTGCTTATATTTTTGGTTTACCTTTTGCAGTGTAACAGTTAATGATATCAATCTGTGATTTTAGCAAATATCAACATTAAAAAATTCCTAATCATTCCTTGAGAATTTACTTCAACTCATTTTCATCATATTTACCTCAACTGCAATTTCTTCAAGATTCATCCCTTTTTCTACCCATTCCCCTGTCTGTTCTTTCCTACTTGCATTTCTTTTTTTTTTTTTTAAAAAAAAAAAATATATGGGGAAACCAGGGAGGGGATGGTGGTGGCACATGCCTTTATGCTTAACAATCAGGAGGCAGAGGCAGGCATGTCTCTGAGTGTTTCAGGCTAGCCTGGACTACAGAGTGCATTCCAAGACAGGCTTCAAAGCCGAACAGAAATCCTGCCTAGAAAAAAATAGAAAAACAAACAAACGAACAAAAAACAGTGATAAGGGAAAAAAATATGTTTAATGAACCAAAAGCCAAGAGGCTATGATCTGTCTTGTGAGGGAATTTTCTGGACTGAATCACTGGAATTAGGAAAGCCCACCTAAACTCAGATGTTTTGAGATGTGGGAATTCATCTTGAATCTTAGCTCTACCTTCTGTTGGCAGCCTGTATAAAGGACATGGAAGAAGGAAACTCTTTCGTCTTTGCTATTTCTCTTCTTGCTCTTGTTCTCACTGGCAAGGTCATCCCTTCACTGGTGTAGGACCCTACTTTTTGGGTTAACTATTAAGAGGACTGGCAGGTAAAGGACCTTTTGTATTATTTATGTGGCCAACCAGTTGTAGACATTGAGATATGTTTAGTATTGAGAGAGCACGAGGAATCCTAATGAGTATGTTAAGATAGATTCCAAAGAGTGTATAAAATGAGGATGAGGAAGACATAAAAATTAAATGTGACTTAAGGAATCCTAGAGTAGTGAAGATGTCCTGTATGTAAAGTTTTTTTTTTTGAGGTTTGTAGCTAGAAATATGGTTCAGATAAGGATTATTCCAAACTGAGTTGGGAGGAATCCTACAGATGAAGTCAGGATGTGTGATATCATTCATGGTCTGGCTTCACTGTAGCATCTTTCCAGTGTTGGAATTAAAATCCCTCCAATCACAGGTGTTCCCTGAGAGGAGACCAAGAGATGGAGCCTACTGCTTCCCCTTAGGCAATTTCCTTTGCCTCCAATATCATTGCCAGATCCCGGAAAGCCTTAACCCTAGTTTATAGGATCATAGAAACCGTTTAGAAAATGCCGTTGAGAATACCAGGTCCAAAAAGGCAGATGATTTGCTTCATTTAAGTGAATATTTTGGTGTGAGCAAAGCTGTTTCAGAGCTCTCTCATCTTCCTCTTTGAGGGTCTGAGGACTAGGAAGTGTGGGTACAGGATGAAAGCATCCTGAAGTGGAGGTTGTATTTTCACTTTCCTGAATTCTCTGTTTAGCTCTATATCCCATTTTTAACTGAGTTCATTGCTTTCTTGATGTCCAGTTTTTTGACTTCTTAACTTATTTAAGATATTATCCATCTATAGTGTGTGTAGTTGGCAAAAGTCTTTTCCTATTCTGTGAGTTGTTACTTTGTCCTTGGGATGGTGTCCTTTGCCAAACCGATGCTTTTCAATTCCATGAGGTTCCATTTATTAATTGTTGCTTTTAGGGACTGTACTATTGGTGTTCTGTTTAGAAGTCCTTTCCGGTGTCTAGGAATTCAAGAATATTCTCCACTTTCTTTTTAATTAGGTTCAGTATATGTGGTTTTTTCGTTGATGTGTTTGATCCACATGCAGTTGAATTTTATGCAAGGTCGTAGGTATGGAACTATTTTCAGTGTTCTGTGTTTTGAGGACATTATCAATGTTTCAGATAGAAACAATTACAGTATGATCCTAGCAAAATACAGTGGTCCACCTACACTGGAATGCTGACATAATCCTACTTAAACCCAGATCTTTGTTGTTGTTGTTTGTTTGTTTGTTGCTTTGTTTTTTTGTTTTTTGTTGTGATTTTTTTTCTTTTCTTTTCTATTTCTCTCTTTTTTTTTTTTCACTACAGGTTTTCTGTGAATAAGAGCTCTGGCTGTCCTGGAACTCACTTTGCAGACCATACTGACCTGGAACTCACTGACATCCTCCTACCTCCTGAGTGTTGGGACTAAAGGAACGTGCCACCAAGGCATGGCCTAAACATAGGGTTTTTAAGTACACATGTGGATAACAGGCAAGCTGCTTGCCTGTTTTTATCAATGGCAGAGGATCAAAACCTTGACTTTAAATAATTGATCTCTTCCATTGAGTTTACCAGGAGATTTTTTTCTGCATCTAATTTTTTGGAACATCATTGCCTTTCCTTTATGATTTCTTACTCTTCTGATCCTTACAGAAAATATTAATCTCCAAGAAAAATGGGTCCAATACGAGTTTCTGTTTCTTCCTCACTGAAATCCTGCCTTAGGTGCCGGGCACTCACTCTCCCTATAGACTTTCATCCTCCAGCCCCAAAGCATTAAATTCTTACAGGATAATCTGTTATTTAAAAGGGTATACTATGTTCATATTACTTTGAGAGAGGTTAATCATGGTGGAAATTGGAAGCACTAGGATCAGAAGTTCTAGGCCAGCATCACTTAAAAACTTGAATCCTAAATCACCAACATTATGTGGCCCCAATTTTGAAAAGAAAAAAAAATGGAAAGAGCTATTTCTCAGTTTGCAGAGTACTTGCTTAGAATGTACTAGGCCCTGGGTTCAATCTTGAGCATCACAGATTATCAGGTGTGGTGTCACATGCCTATAATTCCAGTACTCAGGAGATATAGACAGATACTATAGGTCATACTTAAGTGCAGATTGAGTAGCAGACCAGCCTGGGATACAGGAGAATGTTTCTCAAAATAATAATATTAATAATAGTCCTGTAGTAGTAGTAGTCATAGTAGTAGTAGTAGTAGTACTAATAGTAATTTTGAGGAACTCAGTTAGGAGTTTGAGCTTGGTATCCACCTTGCCTCTTCACTTAGAGTAGAGCACAGTCTCTTAAATGTCAAACATGGTTTCTTCTTTTAGGCACGTGTTTCTTTCTATGGAGTTGATGCCTATGTTTAGATTATTGATGGTTTCCTACACCAATGAGACAATAAATCAAAAGGAAATAAAAATTCAGTATAGAGGTGTCAAATACCATGTGGCAGGAGAGCGTACTGTAGGCACCAACAGGGGATTGCAAGCAATAAAACCCGAGAATTCAAGGAGACTCTAGTAGGTAAGGCCAGTCTGAGAAATCTGCCTTCTAGAGAGCATGGTGTGGTGGGGAAGAGAAGAGGATAAGTTAGGCCAGGAAAGAAACCCTTCTCATTTGATAATACACAGACTCATTAATCAAAGTAATTATTATGAGGACCAATTACATGAAAGATTGAAGCAGGAACATCACAAATTCAAACTAAACCAGGACAGCTTTATGGAACCCAAAGTCAAAACCACACAACCAAACAAAAACCAAAATCCAAACAAACAAAGACCCCTGCCATAGTCCTGTGAGATTCTTGTGTCATCGTTTTCTCTGTGCCCCACATCTACTTATCCCAACCCGATAGCCTGTAGAGATTGAGGGCATAATATTGTTTGAGGGTACTTGGTCCATGTTTATGCCATCCCATAAGTGCACTTTCACTATTGACTCTCACGGTATTTATCCAGAGGTTGGGTTGTGGAATGAAAACTCTAAACTAACCACTATAACCTGCCACTGAGCTCTGAAATAATCATATGGGGAAATATTCTTCCTTATGAATGCCCGGCCTTAGCTGGGCTTGTGGAAAGCAGCTTTTCTGATCTTCAATTAGCCAGTCTACCTTTCGCTGCCGGGCTTTTACATTTTTCAGTTTTTGTAGAAGTTTTCTTTACCTCTTACTCTGCTTCTGGCTGTGTGGCTGGATGGGTAAGGGGCTGCTCCCCAGCATCATCCTCTCTTTCTTCTTTTCTCACTCCTTTCTCTTCTCTTATTCTCCTTCTATTTATTTTCTCTGACTGGCAACCGCATCTATATCTCTCCTGCCTAGCTATTGGCCATTCAGTTCCGTATTAGGGCAATCAGGTGTTTTAGACAGGCAAAGTAACACAGACTCACTGTGTTAAACAAATGCAACACACCTTTGCATCATTCGACAAATATTCCACAGCATAAACAAATGTAACATATCCTCAACTAATATTCCACAGCAGTTTTTCTCTTGTGATGGGTTCTTTATTAAATACCAAAGTCATCCATTATATTCCTTTATTTCTTCTTAAAGTGCTATCATGCCATTTATATTATTATAATATGGTAAGAATTTGAAACATTATTCGAATAGCCAGGCATTTGGTCAATATTCAGCCTGGGTCAAATATTCAATTTCAGAGAAAAGGTAGAGGAAAAGGTGGTTATAAATATCAACTCATATTGCACTGGATCGGGTGGTTGGTGCAAGCTTTTAATCCCAGCACTCCTGGTGCAGAGGCAGGTGGACATCTTTGAGTTTGAGGCCTACATATGAGTGAGTACCAGGAAAGCCATGGGGACATAGTGTGAGCATGTCTCAACAAAACAAACTACAAAAACTAGAAACTATGGAGTAACATTATTAGAAATGTGGGCTATGTCTCTGCACCCCCTTTTATTTTTCCTTTTATTATTTTTATGAAGATTTTTTCTATTCATTTTACATACCAACCACAGATCAGCCCTCCTCACTCTCCCCCAACCACATCCTCCCGCCGCAAAGCACCCCTCATTCCCACCCCCTCCATTTTAAGCTCACCCATGGGGATTCAGCAGAGCATGGTACATTCAGTTGAGGCAGGTCCAAGGCCCTCCCCTCTGAACCAAGGAAGCAAAAGGTGTCACACCTTAGGCACATGGCTCCAAAAAGCCCACTCATGCCCCAGGAATGGATCCTGATCCCACTACCTGGGTCCCACCCCACCCCCAAATAGCTCAAGCTAAACAACTGTCTCCAGTAACCAGAGGCCTAGTCTAGGACAGTGATCGCTCCACAGTGAACCCTGTTTTAGACATGCACTCCAGTACAGTGTCTGTAAAGAAAGAAACAACCAATTTTTTTCCATTATAATAGTATTTTATTATTTCATAGCAATAAAAGAGATAACAGTCCAGTAGGAAATATTTACAAAAACACTAATGTGCTGGATTAAAGGTTCTCCCTTCACGGCCACTGGAGAAGAAAGGCAGGACAGGGTCATTGAAAGTGCCAGTGGGGTACCTGTATATTAGGGAACTCTTGGCAACGTTCAGGAAACTTAAACATCCATCCTCACAATCAAGGAACACCCCAATCTTGCCCAGGGGCCTCTCTATATAGTGCTGGAATACTGGGGATGTGGTGAGGAGACTGTAACGATTACCCTCCTTCACACACACAAGAAGAAAGGCACCCTCATAGTCAATCATTTGGTTGGGATTCCTTAACCAGGAATCCTTACAGACCCCTACAGCCCAGTCCGCAGAGTCTTGCAAATCCACCTCCCAGTAATATTTCCCGGAGACGAAGTTCAAGGATCCCCAGGAAGCCAAATAGCATCCAATAGAAATCACAGATGTATCCTTACTCTGAGGTCCGAAGCTGAATTTTCTCAAGACATTAAATAGGTTCATCTTGTAATGGAATGTGGTTACATTTTCAAAGAAAATATGCACCTGGATGTGCTTGAACCTTTGAGTCAGTCCAGTGATGGGTAGGGCCTTGAGTTCTGGTCGCAATGCCTGGGGCATGCTCAGCTGCATGGACTCACTCCTTCTGACCATGTCATCCAAACCCTGGAGCAGTACCACATATGGCTCCTGGGACATTGCCATCAGCTCCCGATACATATCTCTTAGTTCTTTGCTCTTTTGCACCATCATGGCTTCACTCTTCCTCAGTTTCTCTAAAGCACATTGGCCTTCCTTTCTCATGCACTCGATATGTATCTCTTCCTCTTCACAGAAGAAGGGATGCAGCTCCCTATACTCTGTCCTGATCATTTCTTCCCGCAGAGTCACATAGTCCATCCACAAAGTTCTTGTTCTCTTCTCTGCCTCGATATTCTCTTGATTTTCTTGGATCTTCTCCCATAAAGATGCCATCTGCTTCAGAACTCTTTCCATTTGACGCTCAGCTGCTGCCTCAATGGGACAATGTCCGTGACCTCTGTGCTCATGGGAGTTAGAGCAGAGTTGACAGAGGAAGATCCTGCTCTCAACACACAAGATCCTCTTTGTCTCCTTGTGGGTCTCACACTTATGCTCCTCAGAGCTCAGGTCCTTCATGAGGCTGGCTTGTCTGGCAATGGACGTCAGCTTCTTCAGAACAACATTGGTTCTCATTTCCTTCTGTTGGCATGGTTCCCGACACATAGGGCAGTGGACTGGAGGTGCGGTGTCCTCCCAGGAAAGCTGGAGGCAGGCTCGACAGAAGCTGTGGCCACAGCTTATGGTGACTGGCTCTGTAAGGCAGCTCAGGCAGATGAAGCAGGTGAGTTCTTCCTGGAAGGCTTGTGACATGTCTGACTCCATTTTCCCACGGAATAGACTCTGGTCTCAGCAGTGTCTGCTGGGGTCACAACAATGTTAGCTCAGCTCTGTGCAGTGATCCTCCACGTGAGGGCGAGGAGGATCTAGCAGTCTAGGAGCCAGAAGGTATGGAAACACACTCTGTCTGGTCTAGAGGAGAAGGAACCTGCCTGGCCCCTGGAGTGTGCTTATATACACGCTAGAGACCACACCCACTCTAAATAGCACTAATCTGATTGGATGGAAGATGGAACTAAATCTATGGCCAACGCCCACCAAACAATCCTCCACAACAAGGTTTCCTGAGTCACACATCTTATCTGGGTGTGATAGCTCACACCTTTAATACCAGGGCCCTAGGGAATGGGATGTTGAGGCAGCAGGAGTTTTAGTTCAAGGCCTGCCCGGAATATACACTGAGAACTTGTCTTAACAAAAAAAAATGAAGAGCAATTTTACTACGATATTTCACTGTTTCTAAATATTTTGAGATGTGCTTATATTTTTGGTTTACCTTTTGCAGTGTAACAGTTAATGATATCAATCTGTGATTTTAGCAAATATCAACATTAAAAAATTCCTAATCATTCCTTGAGAATTTACTTCAACTCATTTTCATCATATTTACCTCAACTGCAATTTCTTCAAGATTCATCCCTTTTTCTACCCATTCCCCTGTCTGTTCTTTCCTACTTGCATTTCTTTTTTTTTTTTAAAAAAAAAAAATATATGGGGAAACCAGGGAGGGGATGGTGGTGGCACATGCCTTTATGCTTAACAATCAGGAGGCAGAGGCAGGCATGTCTCTGAGTGTTTCAGGCTAGCCTGGACTACAGAGTGCATTCCAAGACAGGCTTCAAAGCCGAACAGAAATCCTGCCTAGAAAAAAATAGAAAAACAAACAAACGAACAAAAAACAGTGATAAGGGAAAAAAATATGTTTAATGAACCAAAAGCCAAGAGGCTATGATCTGTCTTGTGAGGGAATTTTCTGGACTGAATCACTGGAATTAGGAAAGCCCACCTAAACTCAGATGTTTTGAGATGTGAGAATTCATCTTGAATCTTAGCTCTACCTTCTGTTGGCAGCCTGTATAAAGGACATGGAAGAAGGAAACTCTTTCGTCTTTGCTATTTCTCTTCTTGCTCTTGTTCTCACTGGCAAGGTCATCCCTTCACTGGTGTAGGACCCTACTTTTTGGGTTAACTATTAAGAGGACTGGCAGGTAAAGGACCTTTTGTATTATTTATGTGGCCAACCAGTTGTAGACATTGAGATATGTTTAGTATTGAGAGAGCACGAGGAATCCTAATGAGTATGTTAAGATAGATTCCAAAGAGTGTATAAAATGAGGATGAGGAAGACATAAAAATTAAATGTGACTTAAGGAATCCTAGAGTAGTGAAGATGTCCTGTATGTAAAGTTTTTTTTTTGAGGTTTGTAGCTAGAAATATGGTTCAGATAAGGATTATTCCAAACTGAGTTGGGAGGAATCCTACAGATGAAGTCAGGATGTGTGATATCATTCATGGTCTGGCTTCACTGTAGCATCTTTCCAGTGTTGGAATTAAAATCCCTCCAATCGCAGGTGTTCCCTGAGAGGAGACCAAGAGATGGAGCCTACTGCTTCCCCTTAGGCAATTTCCTTTGCCTCCAATATCATTGCCAGATCCCGGAAAGCCTTAACCCTAGTTTATAGGATCATAGAAACCGTTTAGAAAATGCCGTTGAGAATACCAGGTCCAAAAAGGCAGATGATTTGCTTCATTTAAGTGAATATTTTGGTGTGAGCAAAGCTGTTTCAGAGCTCTCTCATCTTCCTCTTTGAGGGTCTGAGGACTAGGAAGTGTGGGTACAGGATGAAGGCATCCTGAAGTGGAGGTTGTATTTTCACTTTCCTGAATTCTCTGTTTAGCTCTATATCCCATTTTTAACTGAGTTCATTGCTTTCTTGATGTCCAGTTTTTTGACTTCTTTACTTATTTAAGATATTATCCATCTATAGTGTGTGTAGTTGGCAAAAGTCTTTTCCTATTCTGTGAGTTGTTACTTTGTCCTTGGGATGGTGTCCTTTGCCAAACAGATGCTTTTCAATTCCATGAGGTTCCATTTATTA
This sequence comes from Peromyscus eremicus, assembly GCF_949786415.1. Taxonomy (NCBI): domain Eukaryota; kingdom Metazoa; phylum Chordata; class Mammalia; order Rodentia; family Cricetidae; genus Peromyscus; species Peromyscus eremicus. Next base: position 47,281,739 of record NC_081428.1, on the reverse strand, counting down.
ATTGTTGCTTTTAGGGACTGTACTATTGGTGTTCTGTTTAGAAGTCCTTTCCGGTGTCTAGGAATTCAAGAATATTCTCCACTTTCTTTTTAATTAGGTTCAGTATATGTGGTTTTTTTGTTGATGTGTTTGATCCACATGCAGTTGAATTTTATGCAAGGTCGTAGGTATGGAACTATTTTCAGTGTTCTGTGTTTTGAGGACATTATCAATGTTTCAGATAGAAACAATTACAGTATGATCCTAGCAAAATACAGTGGTCCACCTACACTGGAATGCTGACATAATCCTACTTAAACCCAGATCTTTGTTGTTGTTGTTTGTTTGTTTGTTGCTTTGTTTTTTTGTTTTTTGTTGTGATTTTTTTTCTTTTCTTTTCTATTTCTCTCTTTTTTTTTTTCACTACAGGTTTTCTGTGAATAAGAGCTCTGGCTGTCCTGGAACTCACTTTGCAGACCATACTGACCTGGAACTCACTGACATCCTCCTACCTCCTGAGTGTTGGGACTAAAGGAACGTGCCACCAAGGCATGGCCTAAACATAGGGTTTTTAAGTACACATGTGGATAACAGGCAAGCTGCTTGCCTGTTTTTATCAATGGCAGAGGATCAAAACCTTGACTTTAAATAATTGATCTCTTCCATTGAGTTTACCAGGAGATTTTTTTCTGCATCTAATTTTTTGGAACATCATTGCCTTTCCTTTATGATTTCTTACTCTTCTGATCCTTACAGAAAATATTAATCTCCAAGAAAAATGGGTCCAATACGAGTTTCTGTTTCTTCCTCACTGAAATCCTGCCTTAGGTGCCGGGCACTCACTCTCCCTATAGACTTTCATCCTCCAGCCCCAAAGCATTAAATTCTTACAGGATAATCTGTTATTTAAAAGGGTATACTATGTTCATATTACTTTGAGAGAGGTTAATCATGGTGGAAATTGGAAGCACTAGGATCAGAAGTTCTAGGCCAGCATCACTTAAAAACTTGAATCCTAAATCACCAACATTATGTGGCCCCAATTTTGAAAAGAAAAAAAAATGGAAAGAGCTATTTCTCAGTTTGCAGAGTACTTGCTTAGAATGTACTAGGCCCTGGGTTCAATCTTGAGCATCACAGATTATCAGGTGTGGTGTCACATGCCTATAATTCCAGTACTCAGGAGATACAGACAGATACTATAGGTCATACTTAAGTGCAGATTGAGTAGCAGACCAGCCTGGGATACAGGAGAATGTTTCTCAAAATAATAATATTAATAATAGTCCTGTAGTAGTAGTAGTAGTAGTAGTCATATTAGTAGTAGTAGTACTAATAGTAATTTTGAGGAACTCAGTTAGGAGTTTGAGCTTGGTATCCACCTTGCCTCTTCACTTAGAGTAGAGCACAGTCTCTTAAATGTCAAACATGGTTTCTTCTTTTAGGCACGTGTTTCTTTCTATGTAGTTGATGCCTATGTTTAGATTATTGATGGTTTCCTACACCAATGAGACAATAAATCAAAAGGAAATAAAAATTCAGTATAGAGGTGTCAAATACCATGTGGCAGGAGAGCGTACTGTAGGCACCAACAGGGGATTGCAAGCAATAAAACCCGAGAATTCAAGGAGACTCTAGTAGGTAAGGCCAGTCTGAGAAATCTGCCTTCTAGAGAGCATGGTGTGGTGGGGAAGAGAAGAGGATAAGTTGGGCCAGGAAAGAAACTCTTCTCATTTGATAATACACAGACTCATTAATCAAAGTAATTATTATGAGGACCAATTACATGAAAGATTGAAGCAGGAACATCACAAATTCAAACTAAACCAGGACAGCTTTATGGAACCCAAAGTCAAAACCACACAACCAAACAAAAACCAAAATCCAAACAAACAAAGACCCCTGCCATAGTCCTGTGAGATTCTTGTGTCATTGTTTTCTCTGTGCCCCACATCTACTTATCCCAACCCGATAGCCTGTAGAGATTGAGGGCATAATATTGTTTGAGGGTACTTGGTCCATGTTTATGCCATCCCATAAGTGCACTTTCACTATTGACTCTCACGGTATTTATCCAGAGGTTGGGTTGTGGAATGAAAACTCTAAACTAACCACTATAACCTGCCACTGAGCTCTGAAATAATCATATGGGGAAATATTCTTCCTTATGAATGCCCGGCCTTAGCTGGGCTTGTGGAAAGCAGCTTTTCTGATCTTCAATTAGCCAGTCTACCTTTCGCTGCCGGGCTTTTACATTTTTCAGTTTTTGTAGAAGTTTTCTTTACCTCTTACTCTGCTTCTGGCTGTGTGGCTGGATGGGTAAGGGGCTGCTCCCCAGCATCATCCTCTCTTTCTTCTTTTCTCACTCCTTTCTCTTCTCTTATTCTCCTTCTATTTATTTTCTCTGACTGGCAACCGCATCTATATCTCTCCTGCCTAGCTATTGGCCATTCAGTTCCGTATTAGGGCAATCAGGTGTTTTAGACAGGCAAAGTAACACAGACTCACTGTGTTAAACAAATGCAACACACCTTTGCATCATTCGACAAATATTCCACAGCATAAACAAATGTAACATATCCTCAACTAATATTCCACAGCAGTTTTTCTCTTGTGATGGGTTCTTTATTAAATACCAAAGTCATCCATTATATTCCTTTATTTCTTCTTAAAGTGCTATCATGCCATTTATATTATTATAATATTGTAAGAATTTGAAACATTATTCGAATAGCCAGGCATTTGGTCAATATTCAGCCTGGGTCAAATATTCAATTTCAGAGAAAAGGTAGAGGAAAAGGTGTTTATAAATATCAACTCATATTGCACTGGATCGGGTGGTTGGTGCAAGCTTTTAATCCCAGCACTCCTGGTGCAGAGGCAGGTGGACATCTTTGAGTTTGAGGCCTACATATGAGTGAGTACCAGGAAAGCCATGGGGACATAGTGTGAACATGTCTCAACAAAACAAACTACAAAAACTAGAAACTATGGAGTAACATTATTAGAAATGTGGGCTATGTCTCTGCACCCCCTTTTATTTTTCCTTTTATTATTTTTATGAAGATTTTTTCTATTCATTTTACATACCAACCACAGATCAGCCCTCCTCACTCTCCCCCAACCACATCCTCCCGCCGCAAAGCACCCCTCATTCCCACCCCCTCCATTTTAAGCTCACCCATGGGGATTCAGCAGAGCATGGTACATTCAGTTGAGGCAGGTCCAAGGCCCTCCCCTCTGAACCAAGGAAGCAAAAGGTGTCACACCTTAGGCACATGGCTCCAAAAAGCCCACTCATGCCCCAGGAATGGATCCTGATCCCACTACCTGGGTCCCACCCCACCCCCAAATAGCTCAAGCTAAACAACTGTCTCCAGTAACCAGAGGCCTAGTCTAGGACAGTGATCGCTCCACAGTGAACCCTGTTTTAGACATGCACTCCAGTACAGTGTCTGTAAAGAAAGAAACAACCAATTTTTTTCCATTATAATAGTATTTTATTATTTCATAGCAATAAAAGAGATAACAGTCCAGTAGGAAATATTTACAAAAACACTAATGTGCTGGATTAAAGGTTCTCCCTTCACGGCCACTGGAGAAGAAAGGCAGGACAGGGTCATTGAAAGTGCCAGTGGGGTACCTGTATATTAGGGAACTCTTGGCAACGTTCAGGAAACTTAAACATCCATCCTCACAATCAAGGAACACCCCAATCTTGCCCAGGGGCCTCTCTATATAGTGCTGGAATACTGGGGATGTGGTGAGGAGACTGTAACGATTACCCTCCTTCACACACACAAGAAGAAAGGCACCCTCATAGTCAATCATTTGGTTGGGATTCCTTAACCAGGAATCCTTACAGACCCCTACAGCCCAGTCCGCAGAGTCTTGCAAATCCACCTCCCAGTAATATTTCCCGGAGACGAAGTTCAAGGATCCCCAGGAAGCCAAATAGCATCCAATAGAAATCACAGATGTATCCTTACTCTGAGGTCCGAAGCTGAATTTTCTCAAGACATTAAATAGGTTCATCTTGTAATGGAATGTGGTTACATTTTCAAAGAAAATATGCACCTGGATGTGCTTGAACCTTTGAGTCAGTCCAGTGATGGGTAGGGCCTTGAGTTCTGGTCGCAATGCCTGGGGCATGCTCAGCTGCATGGACTCACTCCTTCTGACCATGTCATCCAAACCCTGGAGCAGTACCACATATGGCTCCTGGGACATTGCCATCAGCTCCCGATACATATCTCTTAGTTCTTTGCTCTTTTGCACCATCATGGCTTCACTCTTCCTCAGTTTCTCTAAAGCACATTGGCCTTCCTTTCTCATGCACTCGATATGTATCTCTTCCTCTTCACAGAAGAAGGGATGCAGCTCCCTATACTCCGTCCTGATCATTTCTTCCCGCAGAGTCACATAGTCCATCCACAAAGTTCTTGTTCTCTTCTCTGCCTCGATATTCTCTTGATTTTCTTGGATCTTCTCCCATAAAGATGCCATCTGCTTCAGAACTCTTTCCATTTGATGCTCAGCTGCTGCCTCAATGGGACAATGTCTGTGACCTCTGTGCTCATGGGAGTTAGAGCAGAGTTGACAGAGGAAGATCCTGCTCTCAACACACAAGATCCTCTTTGTCTCCTTGTGGGTCCCACACTTATGCTCCTCAGAGCTCAGGTCCTTCATGAGGCTGGCTTGTCTGGCAATGGACGTCAGCTTCTTCAGAACAACGTTGGTTCTCATTTCCTTCTGTTGGCATGGTTCCCGACACATAGGGCAGTGGACTGGAGGTGCGGTGTCCTCCCAGGAAAGCTGGAGGCAGGCTCGACAGAAGCTGTGGCCACAGCTTATGGTGACTGGCTCTGTAAGGCAGCTCAGGCAGATGAAGCAGGTGAGTTCTTCCTGGAAGGCTTGTGACATGTCTGACTCCATTTTCCCACGGAATAGACTCTGGTCTCAGCAGTGTCTGCTGGGGTCACAACAATGTTAGCTCAGCTCTGTGCAGTGATCCTCAACGTGAGGGCGAGGAGGATCTAGCAGTCTAGGAGCCAGAAGGTATGGAAACACACTCTGTCTGGTCTAGAGGAGAAGGAACCTGCCTGGCCCCTGGAGTGTGCTTATATACACGCTAGAGACCACACCCACTCTAAATAGCACTAATCTGATTGGATGGAAGATGGAACTAAATCTATGGCCAACGCCCACCAAACAATCCTCCACAACAAGGTTTCCTGAGTCACACATCTTATCTGGGTGTGATAGCTCACACCTTTAATACCAGGGCCCTAGGGAATGGGATGTTGAGGCAGCAGGAGTTTTAGTTCAAGGCCTGCCCGGAATATACACTGAGAACTTGTCTTAACAAAAAAAAATGAAGAGCAATTTTACTACGATATTTCACTGTTTCTAAATATTTTGAGATGTGCTTATATTTTTGGTTTACCTTTTGCAGTGTAACAGTTAATGATATCAATCTGTGATTTTAGCAAATATCAACATTAAAAAATTCCTAATCATTCCTTGAGAATTTACTTCAACTCATTTTCATCATATTTACCTCAACTGCAATTTCTTCAAGATTCATCCCTTTTTCTACCCATTCCCCTGTCTGTTCTTTCCTACTTGCATTTCTTTTTTTTTTTAAAAAAAAAAATATATGGGGAAACCAGGGAGGGGATGGTGGTGGCACATGCCTTTATGCTTAACAATCAGGAGGCAGAGGCAGGCATGTCTCTGAGTGTTTCAGGCTAGCCTGGACTACAGAGTGCATTCCAAGACAGGCTTCAAAGCCGAACAGAAATCCTGCCTAGAAAAAAATAGAAAAACAAACAAACGAACAAAAAACAGTGATAAGGGAAAAAAATATGTTTAATGAACCAAAAGCCAAGAGGCTATGATCTGTCTTGTGAGGGAATTTTCTGGACTGAATCACTGGAATTAGGAAAGCCCACCTAAACTCAGATGTTTTGAGATGTGAGAATTCATCTTGAATCTTAGCTCTACCTTCTGTTGGCAGCCTGTATAAAGGACATGGAAGAAGGAAACTCTTTCGTCTTTGCTATTTCTCTTCTTGCTCTTGTTCTCACTGGCAAGGTCATCCCTTCACTGGTGTAGGACCCTACTTTTTGGGTTAACTATTAAGAGGACTGGCAGGTAAAGGACCTTTTGTATTATTTATGTGGCCAACCAGTTGTAGACATTGAGATATGTTTAGTATTTAGAGAGCACGAGGAATCCTAATGAGTATGTTAAGATAGATTCCAAAGAGTGTATAAAATGAGGATGAGGAAGACATAAAAATTAAATGTGACTTAAGGAATCCTAGAGTAGTGAAGATGTCCTGTATGTAAAGTTTTTTTTTTTTTGAGGTTTGTAGCTAGAAATATGGTTCAGATAAGGATTATTCCAAACTGAGTTGGGAGGAATCCTACAGATGAAGTCAGGATGTGTGATATCATTCATGGTCTGGCTTCACTGTAGCATCTTTCCAGTGTTGGAATTAAAATCCCTCCAATCGCAGGTGTTCCCTGAGAGGAGACCAAGAGATGGAGCCTACTGCTTCCCCTTAGGCAATTTCCTTTGCCTCCAATATCATTGCCAGATCCCGGAAAGCCTTAACCCTAGTTTATAGGATCATAGAAACCGTTTAGAAAATGCCGTTGAGAATACCAGGTCCAAAAAGGCAGATGATTTGCTTCATTTAAGTGAATATTTTGGTGTGAGCAAAGCTGTTTCAGAGCTCTCTCATCTTCCTCTTTGAGGGTCTGAGGACTAGGAAGTGTGGGTACAGGATGAAGGCATCCTGAAGTGGAGGTTGTATTTTCACTTTCCTGAATTCTCTGTTTAGCTCTATATCCCATTTTTAACTGAGTTCATTGCTTTCTTGATGTCCAGTTTTTTGACTTCTTTACTTATTTAAGATATTATCCATCTATAGTGTGTGTAGTTGGCAAAAGTCTTTTCCTATTCTGTGAGTTGTTACTTTGTCCTTGGGATGGTGTCCTTTGCCAAACAGATGCTTTTCAATTCCATGAGGTTCCATTTATTAATTGTTGCTTTTAGGGACTGTACTATTGGTGTTCTGTTTAGAAGTCCTTTCCGGTGTCTAGGAATTCAAGAATATTCTCCACTTTCTTTTTAATTAGGTTCAGTATATGTGGTTTTTTCGTTGATGTGTTTGATCCACATGCAGTTGAATTTTATGCAAGGTCGTAGGTATGGAACTATTTTCAGTGTTCTGTGTTTTGAGGACATTATCAATGTTTCAGATAGAAACAATTACAGTATGATCCTAGCAAAATACAGTGGTCCACCTACACTGGAATGCTGACATAATCCTACTTAAACCCAGATCTTTGTTGTTGTTGTTTGTTTGTTTGTTGCTTTGTTTTTTTGTTTTTTGTTGTGATTTTTTTTCTTTTCTTTTGTATTTCTCTTTTTTTTTTTTCACTACAGGTTTTCTGTGAATAAGAGCTCTGGCTGTCCTGGAACTCACTTTGCAGACCATACTGACCTGGAACTCACTGACATCCTCCTACCTCCTGAGTGTTGGGACTAAAGGAACGTGCCACCAAGGCATGGCCTAAACATAGGGTTTTTAAGTACACATGTGGATAACAGGCAAGCTGCTTGCCTGTTTTTATCAATGGCAGAGGATCAAAACCTTGACTTTAAATAATTGATCTCTTCCATTGAGTTTACCAGGAGATTTTTTCTGCATCTAATTTTTTGGAACATCATTGCCTTTCCTTTATGATTTCTTACTCTTCTGATCCTTACAGAAAATATTAATCTCCAAGAAAAATGGGTCCAATACGAGTTTCTGTTTCTTCCTCACTGAAATCCTGCCTTAGGTGCCGGGCACTCACTCTCCCTATAGACTTTCATCCTCCAGCCCCAAAGCATTAAATTCTTACAGGATAATCTGTTATTTAAAAGGGTATACTATGTTCATATTACTTTGAGAGAGGTTAATCATGGTGGAAATTGGAAGCACTAGGATCAGAAGTTCTAGGCCAGCATCACTTAAAAACTTGAATCCTAAATCACCAACATTATGTGGCCCCAATTTTGAAAAGAAAAAAAAATGGAAAGAGCTATTTCTCAGTTTGCAGAGTACTTGCTTAGAATGTACTAGGCCCTGGGTTCAATCTTGAGCATCACAGATTATCAGGTGTGGTGTCACATGCCTATAATTCCAGTACTCAGGAGATACAGACAGATACTATAGGTCATACTTAACTACAGATTGAGTAGCAGACCAGCCTGGGATACAGGAGAATGTTTCTCAAAATAATAATATTAATAATAGTCCTGTAGTAGTAGTAGTCATAGTAGTAGTAGTAGTAGTACTAATAGTAATTTTGAGGAACTCAGTTAGGAGTTTGAGCTTGGTATCCACCTTGCCTCTTCACTTAGAGTAGAGCACAGTCTCTTAAATGTCAAACATGGTTTCTTCTTTTAGGCACGTGTTTCTTTCTATGGAGTTGATGCCTATGTTTAGATTATTGATGGTTTCCTACACCAATGAGACAATAAATCAAAAGGAAATAAAAATTCAGTATAGAGGTGTCAAATACCATGTGGCAGGAGAGCGTACTGTAGGCACCAACAGGGGATTGCAAGCAATAAAACCCGAGAATTCAAGGAGACTCTAGTAGGTAAGGCCAGTCTGAGAAATCTGCCTTCTAGAGAGCATGGTGTGGTGGGGAAGAGAAGAGGATAAGTTGGGCCAGGAAAGAAACCCTTCTCATTTGATAATACACAGACTCATTAATCAAAGTAATTATTATGAGGACCAATTACATGAAAGATTGAAGCAGGAACATCACAAATTCAAACTAAACCAGAACAGCTTTATGGAACCCAAAGTCAAAACCACACAACCAAACAAAAACCAAAATCCAAACAAACAAAGACCCCTGCCATAGTCCTGTGAGATTCTTGTGTCATCGTTTTCTCTGTGCCCCACATCTACTTATCCCAACCCGATAGCCTGTAGAGATTGAGGGCATAATATTGTTTGAGGGTACTTGGTCCATGTTTATGCCATCCCATAAGTGCACTTTCACTATTGACTCTCACGGTATTTATCCAGAGGTTGGGTTGTGGAATGAAAACTCTAAACTAACCACTATAACCTGCCACTGAGCTCTGAAATAATCATATGGGGAAATATTCTTCCTTATGAATGCCCGGCCTTAGCTGGGCTTGTGGAAAGCAGCTTTTCTGATCTTCAATTAGCCAGTCTACCTTTCGCTGCCGGGCTTTTACATTTTTCAGTTTTTGTAGAAGTTTTCTTTACCTCTTACTCTGCTTCTGGCTGTGTGGCTGGATGGGTAAGGGGCTGCTCCCCAGCATCATCCTCTCTTTCTTCTTTTCTCACTCCTTTCTCTTCTCTTATTCTCCTTCTATTTATTTTCTCTGACTGGCAACCGCATCTATATCTCTCCTGCCTAGCTATTGGCCATTCAGTTCCGTATTAGGGCAATCAGGTGTTTTAGACAGGCAAAGTAACACAGACTCACTGTGTTAAACAAATGCAACACACCTTTGCATCATTCGACAAATATTCCACAGCATAAACAAATGTAACATATCCTCAACTAATATTCCACAGCAGTTTTTCTCTTGTGATGGGTTCTTTATTAAATACCAAAGTCATCCATTATATTCCTTTATTTCTTCTTAAAGTGCTATCATGCCATTTATATTATTATAATATGGTAAGAATTTGAAACATTATTCGAATAGCCAGGCATTTGGTCAATATTCAGCCTGGGTCAAATATTCAATTTCAGAGAAAAGGTAGAGGAAAAGGTGGTTATAAATATCAACTCATATTGCACTGGATCGGGTGGTTGGTGCAAGCTTTTAATCCCAGCACTCCTGGTGCAGAGGCAGGTGGACATCTTTGAGTTTGAGGCCTACATATGAGTGAGTACCAGGAAAGCCATGGGGACATAGTGTGAGCATGTCTCAACAAAACAAACTACAAAAACTAGAAACTATGGAGTAACATTATTAGAAATGTGGGCTATGTCTCTGCACCCCCTTTTATTTTTCCTTTTATTATTTTTATGAAGATTTTTTCTATTCATTTTACATACCAACCACAGATCAGCCCTCCTCACTCTCCCCCAACCACAGCCTCCCGCCGCAAAGCACCCCTCATTCCCACCCCCTCCATTTTAAGCTCACCCATGGGGATTCAGCAGAGCATGGTACATTCAGTTGAGGCAGGTCCAAGGCCCTCCCCTCTGAACCAAGGAAGCAAAAGGTGTCACACCTTAGGCACATGGCTCCAAAAAGCCCACTCATGCCCCAGGAATGGATCCTGATCCCACTACCTGGGTCCCACCCCACCCCCAAATAGCTCAAGCTAAACAACTGTCTCCAGTAACCAGAGGCCTAGTCTAGGACAGTGATCGCTCCACAGTGAACCCTGTTTTAGACATGCACTCCAGTACAGTGTCTGTAAAGAAAGAAACAACCAATTTTTTTCCATTATAATAGTATTTTATTATTTCATAGCAATAAAAGAGATAACAGTCCAGTAGGAAATATTTACAAAAACACTAATGTGCTGGATTAAAGGTTCTCCCTTCACGGCCACTGGAGAAGAAAGGCAGGACAGGGTCATTGAAAGTGCCAGTGGGGTACCTGTATATTAGGGAACTCTTGGCAACGTTCAGGAAACTTAAACATCCATCCTCACAATCAAGGAACACCCCAATCTTGCCCAGGGGCCTCTCTATATAGTGCTGGAATACTGGGGATGTGGTGAGGAGACTGTAACGATTACCCTCCTTCACACACACAAGAAGAAAGGCACCCTCATAGTCAATCATTTGGTTGGGATTCCTTAACCAGGAATCCTTACAGACCCCTACAGCCCAGTCCGCAGAGTCTTGCAAATCCACCTCCCAGTAATATTTCCCGGAGACGAAGTTCAAGGATCCCCAGGAAGCCAAATAGCATCCAATAGAAATCACAGATGTATCCTTACTCTGAGGTCCGAAGCTGAATTTTCTCAAGACATTAAATAGGTTCATCTTGTAATGGAATGTGGTTACATTTTCAAAGAAAATATGCACCTGGATGTGCTTGAACCTTTGAGTCAGTCCAGTGATGGGTAGGGCCTTGAGTTCTGGTCGCAATGCCTGGGGCATGCTCAGCTGCATGGACTCACTCCTTCTGACCATGTCATCCAAACCCTGGAGCAGTACCACATATGGCTCCTGGGACATTGCCATCAGCTCCCGATACATATCTCTTAGTTCTTTGCTCTTTTGCACCATCATGGCTTCACTCTTCCTCAGTTTCTCTAAAGCACATTGGCCTTCCTTTCTCATGCACTCGATATGTATCTCTTCCTCTTCACAGAAGAAGGGATGCAGCTCCCTATACTCCGTCCTGATCATTTCTTCCCGCAGAGTCACATAGTCCATCCACAAAGTTCTTGTTCTCTTCTCTGCCTCGATATTCTCTTGATTTTCTTGGATCTTCTCCCATAAAGATGCCATCTGCTTCAGAACTCTTTCCATTTGACGCTCAGCTGCTGCCTCAATGGGACAATGTCCGTGACCTCTGTGCTCATGGGAGTTAGAGCAGAGTTGACAGAGGAAGATCCTGCTCTCAACACACAAGATCCTCTTTGTCTCCTTGTGGGTCTCACACTTATGCTCCTCAGAGCTCAGGTCCTTCATGAGGCTGGCTTGTCTGGCAATGGACGTCAGCTTCTTCAGAACAACATTGGTTCTCATTTCCTTCTGTTGGCATGGTTCCCGACACATAGGGCAGTGGACTGGAGGTGCGGTGTCCTCCCAGGAAAGCTGGAGGCAGGCTCGACAGAAGCTGTGGCCACAGCTTATGGTGACTGGCTCTGTAAGGCAGCTCAGGCAGATGAAGCAGGTGAGTTCTTCCTGGAAGGCTTGTGACATGTCTGACTCCATTTTCCCACGGAATAGACTCTGGTCTCAGCAGTGTCTGCTGGGGTCACAACAATGTTAGCTCAGCTCTGTGCAGTGATCCTCAACGTGAAGGCGAGGAGGATCTAGCAGTCTAGGAGCCAGAGGTATGGAAACACACTCTGTCTGGTCTAGAGGAGAAGGAACCTGCCTGGCCCCTGGAGTGTGCTTATATACACGCTAGAGACCACACCCACTCTAAATAGCACTAATCTGATTGGATGGAAGATGGAACTAAATCTATGGCCAACGCCCACCAAACAATCCTCCACAACAAGGTTTCCTGAGTCACACATCTTATCTGGGTGTGATAGCTCACACCTTTAATACCAGGGCCCTAGGGAATGGGATGTTGAGGCAGCAGGAGTTTTAGTTCAAGGCCTGCCCGGAATATACACTGAGAACTTGTCTTAACAAAAAAAAAATGAAGAGCAATTTTACTACGATATTTCACTGTTTCTAAATATTTTGAGATGTGCTTATATTTTTGGTTTACCTTTTGCAGTGTAACAGTTAATGATATCAATCTGTGATTTTAGCAAATATCAACATTAAAAAATTCCTAATCATTCCTTGAGAATTTACTTCAACTCATTTTCATCATATTTACCTCAACTGCAATTTCTTCAAGATTCATCCCTTTTTCTACCCATTCCCTGTCTGTTCTTTCCTACTTGCATTTCTTTTTTTTAAAAAAAAAATATATATATGGGGAAACCAGGGAGGGGATGGTGGTGGCACATGCCTTTATGCTTAACAATCAGGAGGCAGAGGCAGGCATGTCTCTGAGTGTTTCAGGCTAGCCTGGACTACAGAGTGCATTCCAAGACAGGCTTCAAAGCCGAACAGAAATCCTGCCTAGAAAAAAATAGAAAAACAAACAAACGAACAAAAAACAGTGATAAGGGAAAAAAATATGTTTAATGAACCAAAAGCCAAGAGGCTATGATCTGTCTTGTGAGGGAATTTTCTGGACTGAATCACTGGAATTAGGAAAGCCCACCTAAACTCAGATGTTTTGAGATGTGAGAATTCATCTTGAATCTTAGCTCTACCTTCTGTTGGCAGCCTGTATAAAGGACATGGAAGAAGGAAACTCTTTCATCTTTGCTATTTCTCTTCTTGCTCTTGTTCTCACTGGCAAGGTCATCCCTTCACTGGTGTAGGACCCTACTTTTTGGGTTAACTATTAAGAGGACTGGCAGGTAAAGGACCTTTTGTATTATTTATGTGGCCAACCAGTTGTAGACATTGAGATATGTTTAGTATTTAGAGAGCACGAGGAATCCTAATGAGTATGTTAAGATAGATTCCAAAGAGTGTATAAAATGAGGATGAGGAAGACATAAAAATTAAATGTGACTTAAGGAATCCTAGAGTAGTGAAGATGTCCTGTACGTAAAGTTTTTTTTTTTTTTTTTTTTTTTTTTTTTTTTTTTTTTTTTTAGGTTTGTAACTAGAAATATGGTTCAGATAAGGATTATTCCAAACTGAGTTGGGAGGAATCCTACAGATGAAGTCAGGATGTGTGATATCATTCATGGTCTGGCTTCACTGTAGCATCTTTCCAGTGTTGGAATTAAAATCCCTCCAATCGCAGGTGTTCCCTGAGAGGAGACCAAGAGATGGAGCCTACTGCTTCCCCTTAGGCAATTTCCTTTGCCTCCAATATCATTGCCAGATCCCGGAAAGCCTTAACCCTAGTTTATAGGATCATAGAAACTGTTTAGAAAATGCCGTTGAGAATACCAGGTCCAAAAAGGCAGATGATTTGCTTCATTTAAGTGAACATTTTGGTGTGAGCAAAGCTGTTTCAGAGCTCTCTGATCTTCCTTTTGGGGGTCTGAGGATTAGGAAGTGTGGGTTGTATATTCACTTTCCTGAATTCTCTGTTTAGCTCTATATCCCATTTTTAACTGAGTTCATTGCTTTCTTGATGTCCAGTTTTTTGACTTCTTTACTTATTTAAGATATTATCCATCTATAGTGTGTGTAGTTGGCAAAAGTCTTTTCCTATTCTGTGAGTTGTTACTTTGTCCTTGGGATGGTGTCCTTTGCCAAACAGATGCTTTTCAATTCCATGAGGTTCCATTTATTAATTGTTGCTTTTAGGGACTGTACTATTGGTGTTCTGTTTAGAAGTCCTTTCCGGTGTCTAGGAATTCAAGAATATTCTCCACTTTCTTTTTAATTAGGTTCAGTATATGTGGTTTTTTCGTTGATGTGTTTGATCCACATGCAGTTGAATTTTATGCAAGGTCGTAGGTATGGAACTATTTTCAGTGTTCTGTGTTTTGAGGACATTATCAATGTTTCAGATAGAAACAATTACAGTATGATCCTAGCAAAATACAGTGGTCCACCTACACTGGAATGCTGACATAATCCTACTTAAACCCAGATCTTTGTTGTTGTTGTTTGTTTGTTTGTTGCTTTGTTTTTTTGTTTTTTGTTGTGATTTTTTTTCTTTTCTTTTGTATTTCTCTTTTTTTTTTTTCACTACAGGTTTTCTGTGAATAAGAGCTCTGGCTGTCCTGGAACTCACTTTGCAGACCATACTGACCTGGAACTCACTGACATCCTCCTACCTCCTGAGTGTTGGGACTAAAGGAACGTGCCACCAAGGCATGGCCTAAACATAGGGTTTTTAAGTACACATGTGGATAACAGGCAAGCTGCTTGCCTGTTTTTATCAATGGCAGAGGATCAAAACCTTGACTTTAAATAATTGATCTCTTCCATTGAGTTTACCAGGAGATTTTTTCTGCATCTAATTTTTTGGAACATCATTGCCTTTCCTTTATGATTTCTTACTCTTCTGATCCTTACAGAAAATATTAATCTCCAAGAAAAATGGGTCCAATACGAGTTTCTGTTTCTTCCTCACTGAAATCCTGCCTTAGGTGCCGGGCACTCACTCTCCCTATAGACTTTCATCCTCCAGCCCCAAAGCATTAAATTCTTACAGGATAATCTGTTATTTAAAAGGGTATACTATGTTCATATTACTTTGAGAGAGGTTAATCATGGTGGAAATTGGAAGCACTAGGATCAGAAGTTCTAGGCCAGCATCACTTAAAAACTTGAATCCTAAATCACCAACATTATGTGGCCCCAATTTTGAAAAGAAAAAAAAATGGAAAGAGCTATTTCTCAGTTTGCAGAGTACTTGCTTAGAATGTACTAGGCCCTGGGTTCAATCTTGAGCATCACAGATTATCAGGTGTGGTGTCACATGCCTATAATTCCAGTACTCAGGAGATACAGACAGATACTATAGGTCATACTTAACTACAGATTGAGTAGCAGACCAGCCTGGGATACAGGAGAATGTTTCTCAAAATAATAATATTAATAATAGTCCTGTAGTAGTAGTAGTCATAGTAGTAGTAGTAGTAGTACTAATAGTAATTTTGAGGAACTCAGTTAGGAGTTTGAGCTTGGTATCCACCTTGCCTCTTCACTTAGAGTAGAGCACAGTCTCTTAAATGTCAAACATGGTTTCTTCTTTTAGGCACGTGTTTCTTTCTATGGAGTTGATGCCTATGTTTAGATTATTGATGGTTTCCTACACCAATGAGACAATAAATCAAAAGGAAATAAAAATTCAGTATAGAGGTGTCAAATACCATGTGGCAGGAGAGCGTACTGTAGGCACCAACAGGGGATTGCAAGCAATAAAACCCGAGAATTCAAGGAGACTCTAGTAGGTAAGGCCAGTCTGAGAAATCTGCCTTCTAGAGAGCATGGTGTGGTGGGGAAGAGAAGAGGATAAGTTGGGCCAGGAAAGAAACCCTTCTCATTTGATAATACACAGACTCATTAATCAAAGTAATTATTATGAGGACCAATTACATGTAAGATTGAAGCAGGAACATCACAAATTCAAACTAAACCAGAACAGCTTTATGGAACCCAAAGTCAAAACCACACAACCAAACAAAAACCAAAATCCAAACAAACAAAGACCCCTGCCATAGTCCTGTGAGATTCTTGTGTCATCGTTTTCTCTGTGCCCCACATCTACTTATCCCAACCCGATAGCCTGTAGAGATTGAGGGCATAATATTGTTTGAGGGTACTTGGTCCATGTTTATGCCATCCCATAAGTGCACTTTCACTATTGACTCTCACGGTATTTATCCAGAGGTTGGGTTGTGGAATGAAAACTCTAAACTAACCACTATAACCTGCCACTGAGCTCTGAAATAATCATATGGGGAAATATTCTTCCTTATGAATGCCCGGCCTTAGCTGGGCTTGTGGAAAGCAGCTTTTCTGATCTTCAATTAGCCAGTCTACCTTTCGCTGCCGGGCTTTTACATTTTTCAGTTTTTGTAGAAGTTTTCTTTACCTCTTACTCTGCTTCTGGCTGTGTGGCTGGATGGGTAAGGGGCTGCTCCCCAGCATCATCCTCTCTTTCTTCTTTTCTCACTCCTTTCTCTTCTCTTATTCTCCTTCTATTTATTTTCTCTGACTGGCAACCGCATCTATATCTCTCCTGCCTAGCTATTGGCCATTCAGTTCCGTATTAGGGCAATCAGGTGTTTTAGACAGGCAAAGTAACACAGACTCACTGTGTTAAACAAATGCAACACACCTTTGCATCATTCGACAAATATTCCACAGCATAAACAAATGTAACATATCCTCAACTAATATTCCACAGCAGTTTTTCTCTTGTGATGGGTTCTTTATTAAATACCAAAGTCATCCATTATATTCCTTTATTTCTTCTTAAAGTGCTATCATGCCATTTATATTATTATAATATGGTAAGAATTTGAAACATTATTCGAATAGCCAGGCATTTGGTCAATATTCAGCCTGGGTCAAATATTCAATTTCAGAGAAAAGGTAGAGGAAAAGGTGGTTATAAATATCAACTCATATTGCACTGGATCGGGTGGTTGGTGCAAGCTTTTAATCCCAGCACTCCTGGTGCAGAGGCAGGTGGACATCTTTGAGTTTGAGGCCTACATATGAGTGAGTACCAGGAAAGCCATGGGGACATAGTGTGAGCATGTCTCAACAAAACAAACTACAAAAACTAGAAACTATGGAGTAACATTATTAGAAATGTGGGCTATGTCTCTGCACCCCCTTTTATTTTTCCTTTTATTATTTTTATGAAGATTTTTTCTATTCATTTTACATACCAACCACAGATCAGCCCTCCTCACTCTCCCCCAACCACAGCCTCCCGCCGCAAAGCACCCCTCATTCCCACCCCCTCCATTTTAAGCTCACCCATGGGGATTCAGCAGAGCATGGTACATTCAGTTGAGGCAGGTCCAAGGCCCTCCCCTCTGAACCAAGGAAGCAAAAGGTGTCACACCTTAGGCACATGGCTCCAAAAAGCCCACTCATGCCCCAGGAATGGATCCTGATCCCACTACCTGGGTCCCACCCCACCCCCAAATAGCTCAAGCTAAACAACTGTCTCCAGTAACCAGAGGCCTAGTCTAGGACAGTGATCGCTCCACAGTGAACCCTGTTTTAGACATGCACTCCAGTACAGTGTCTGTAAAGAAAGAAACAACCAATTTTTTTCCATTATAATAGTATTTTATTATTTCATAGCAATAAAAGAGATAACAGTCCAGTAGGAAATATTTACAAAAACACTAATGTGCTGGATTAAAGGTTCTCCCTTCACGGCCACTGGAGAAGAAAGGCAGGACAGGGTCATTGAAAGTGCCAGTGGGGTACCTGTATATTAGGGAACTCTTGGCAACGTTCAGGAAACTTAAACATCCATCCTCACAATCAAGGAACACCCCAATCTTGCCCAGGGGCCTCTCTATATAGTGCTGGAATACTGGGGATGTGGTGAGGAGACTGTAACGATTACCCTCCTTCACACACACAAGAAGAAAGGCACCCTCATAGTCAATCATTTGGTTGGGATTCCTTAACCAGGAATCCTTACAGACCCCTACAGCCCAGTCCGCAGAGTCTTGCAAATCCACCTCCCAGTAATATTTCCCGGAGACGAAGTTCAAGGATCCCCAGGAAGCCAAATAGCATCCAATAGAAATCACAGATGTATCCTTACTCTGAGGTCCGAAGCTGAATTTTCTCAAGACATTAAATAGGTTCATCTTGTAATGGAATGTGGTTACATTTTCAAAGAAAATATGCACCTGGATGTGCTTGAACCTTTGAGTCAGTCCAGTGATGGGTAGGGCCTTGAGCTCTGGTCGCAATGCCTGGGGCATGCTCAGCTGCATGGACTCACTCCTTCTGACCATGTCATCCAAACCCTGGAGCAGTACCACATATGGCTCCTGGGACATTGCCATCAGCTCCCGATACATATCTCTTAGTTCTTTGCTCTTTTGCACCATCATGGCTTCACTCTTCCTCAGTTTCTCTAAAGCACATTGGCCTTCCTTTCTCATGCACTCGATATGTATCTCTTCCTCTTCACAGAAGAAGGGATGCAGCTCCCTATACTCCGTCCTGATCATTTCTTCCCGCAGAGTCACATAGTCCATCCACAAAGTTCTTGTTCTCTTCTCTGCCTCGATATTCTCTTGATTTTCTTGGATCTTCTCCCATAAAGATGCCATCTGCTTCAGAACTCTTTCCATTTGACGCTCAGCTGCTGCCTCAATGGGACAATGTCCGTGACCTCTGTGCTCATGGGAGTTAGAGCAGAGTTGACAGAGGAAGATCCTGCTCTCAACACACAAGATCCTCTTTGTCTCCTTGTGGGTCTCACACTTATGCTCCTCAGAGCTCAGGTCCTTCATGAGGCTGGCTTGTCTGGCAATGGACGTCAGCTTCTTCAGAACAACATTGGTTCTCATTTCCTTCTGTTGGCATGGTTCCCGACACATAGGGCAGTGGACTGGAGGTGCGGTGTCCTCCCAGGAAAGCTGGAGGCAGGCTCGACAGAAGCTGTGGCCACAGCTTATGGTGACTGGCTCTGTAAGGCAGCTCAGGCAGATGAAGCAGGTGAGTTCTTCCTGGAAGGCTTGTGACATGTCTGACTCCATTTTCCCACGGAATAGACTCTGGTCTCAGCAGTGTCTGCTGGGGTCACAACAATGTTAGCTCAGCTCTGTGCAGTGATCCTCAACGTGAAGGCGAGGAGGATCTAGCAGTCTAGGAGCCAGAGGTATGGAAACACACTCTGTCTGGTCTAGAGGAGAAGGAACCTGCCTGGCCCCTGGAGTGTGCTTATATACACGCTAGAGACCACACCCACTCTAAATAGCACTAATCTGATTGGATGGAAGATGGAACTAAATCTATGGCCAACGCCCACCAAACAATCCTCCACAACAAGGTTTCCTGAGTCACACATCTTATCTGGGTGTGATAGCTCACACCTTTAATACCAGGGCCCTAGGGAATGGGATGTTGAGGCAGCAGGAGTTTTAGTTCAAGGCCTGCCCGGAATATACACTGAGAACTTGTCTTAACAAAAAAAAAATGAAGAGCAATTTTACTACGATATTTCACTGTTTCTAAATATTTTGAGATGTGCTTATATTTTTGGTTTACCTTTTGCAGTGTAACAGTTAATGATATCAATCTGTGATTTTAGCAAATATCAACATTAAAAAATTCCTAATCATTCCTTGAGAATTTACTTCAACTCATTTTCATCATATTTACCTCAACTGCAATTTCTTCAAGATTCATCCCTTTTTCTACCCATTCCCTGTCTGTTCTTTCCTACTTGCATTTCTTTTTTTTAAAAAAAAAATATATATATGGGGAAACCAGGGAGGGGATGGTGGTGGCACATGCCTTTATGCTTAACAATCAGGAGGCAGAGGCAGGCATGTCTCTGAGTGTTTCAGGCTAGCCTGGACTACAGAGTGCATTCCAAGACAGGCTTCAAAGCCGAACAGAAATCCTGCCTAGAAAAAAATAGAAAAACAAACAAACGAACAAAAAACAGTGATAAGGGAAAAAAATATGTTTAATGAACCAAAAGCCAAGAGGCTATGATCTGTCTTGTGAGGGAATTTTCTGGACTGAATCACTGGAATTAGGAAAGCCCACCTAAACTCAGATGTTTTGAGATGTGAGAATTCATCTTGAATCTTAGCTCTACCTTCTGTTGGCAGCCTGTATAAAGGACATGGAAGAAGGAAACTCTTTCATCTTTGCTATTTCTCTTCTTGCTCTTGTTCTCACTGGCAAGGTCATCCCTTCACTGGTGTAGGACCCTACTTTTTGGGTTAACTATTAAGAGGACTGGCAGGTAAAGGACCTTTTGTATTATTTATGTGGCCAACCAGTTGTAGACATTGAGATATGTTTAGTATTTAGAGAGCACGAGGAATCCTAATGAGTATGTTAAGATAGATTCCAAAGAGTGTATAAAATGAGGATGAGGAAGACATAAAAATTAAATGTGACTTAAGGAATCCTAGAGTAGTGAAGATGTCCTGTACGTAAAGTTTTTTTTTTTTTTTTTTTTTTTTTTTTTTTTTTTTTTTTTTTTTTTTTAGGTTTGTAACTAGAAATATGGTTCAGATAAGGATTATTCCAAACTGAGTTGGGAGGAATCCTACAGATGAAGTCAGGATGTGTGATATCATTCATGGTCTGGCTTCACTGTAGCATCTTTCCAGTGTTGGAATTAAAATCCCTCCAATCGCAGGTGTTCCCTGAGAGGAGACCAAGAGATGGAGCCTACTGCTTCCCCTTAGGCAATTTCCTTTGCCTCCAATATCATTGCCAGATCCCGGAAAGCCTTAACCCTAGTTTATAGGATCATAGAAACTGTTTAGAAAATGCCGTTGAGAATACCAGGTCCAAAAAGGCAGATGATTTGCTTCATTTAAGTGAACATTTTGGTGTGAGCAAAGCTGTTTCAGAGCTCTCTGATCTTCCTTTTGGGGGTCTGAGGATTAGGAAGTGTGGGTTGTATATTCACTTTCCTGAATTCTCTGTTTAGCTCTATATCCCATTTTTAACTGAGTTCATTGCTTTCTTGATGTCCAGTTTTTTGACTTCTTTACTTATTTAAGATATTATCCATCTATAGTGTGTGTAGTTGGCAAAAGTCTTTTCCTATTCTGTGAGTTGTTACTTTGTCCTTGTGATGGTGTCCTTTGCCAAACAGATGCTTTTCAATTCCATGAGGTTCCATTTATTAATTGTTGCTTTTAGGGACTGTACTATTGGTGTTCTGTTTAGAAGTCCTTTCCGGTGTCTAGGAATTCAAGAATATTCTCCACTTTCTTTTTAATTAGGTTCAGTATATGTGGTTTTTTCGTTGATGTGTTTGATCCACATGCAGTTGAATTTTATGCAAGGTCGTAGGTATGGAACTATTTTCAGTGTTCTGTGTTTTGAGGACATTATCAATGTTTCAGATAGAAACAATTACAGTATGATCCTAGCAAAATACAGTGGTCCACCTACACTGGAATGCTGACATAATCCTACATAAACCCAGATCTTTGTTGTTGTTGTTTGTTTGTTTGTTGCTTTGTTTTTTTGTTTTTTGTTGTGATTTTTTTTCTTTTCTTTTCTATTTCTCTCTTTTTTTTTTTCACTACAGGTTTTCTGTGAATAAGAATTCTGGCTGTCCTGGAACTCACTTTGCAGACCATACTGACCTGGAACTCACTGACATCCTCCTACCTCCTGAGTGTTGGGACTAAAGGAACGTGCCACCAAGGCATGGCCTAAACATAGGGTTTTTAAGTACACATGTGGATAACAGGCAAGCTGCTTGCCTGTTTTTATCAATGGCAGAGGATCAAAACCTTGACTTTAAATAATTGTTCTCTTCCATTGAGTTTACCAGGAGATTTTTTCTGCATCTAATTTTTTGGAACATCATTGCCTTTCCTTTATGATTTCTTACTCTTCTGATCCTTACAGAAAATATTAATCTCCAAGAAAAATGGGTCCAATACGAGTTTCTGTTTCTTCCTCACTGAAATCCTGCCTTAGGTGCCGGGCACTCACTCTCCCTATAGACTTTCATCCTCCAGCCCCAAAGCATTAAATTCTTACAGGATAATCTGTTATTTAAAAGGGTATACTATGTTCATATTACTTTGAGAGAGGTTAATCATGGTGGAAATTGGAAGCACTAGGATCAGAAGTTCTAGGCCAGCATCACTTAAAAACTTGAATCCTAAATCACCAACATTATGTGGCCCCAATTTTGAAAAGAAAAAAAAATGGAAAGAGCTATTTCTCAGTTTGCAGAGTACTTGCTTAGAATGTACTAGGCCCTGGGTTCAATCTTGAGCATCACAGATTATCAGGTGTGGTGTCACATGCCTATAATTCCAGTACTCAGGAGATATAGACAGATACTATAGGTCATACTTAACTGCAGATTGAGTAGCAGACCAGCCTGGGATACAGGAGAATGTTTCTCAAAATAATAATATTAATAATAGTCCTGTAGTAGTAGTAGTCATAGTAGTAGTAGTAGTACTAATAGTAATTTTGAGGAACTCAGTTAGGAGTTTGAGCTTGGTATCCACCTTGCCTCTTCACTTAGAGTAGAGCACAGTCTCTTAAATGTCAAACATGGTTTCTTCTTTTAGGCACGTGTTTCTTTCTATGTAGTTGATGCCTATGTTTAGATTATTGATGGTTTCCTACACCAATGAGACAATAAATCAAAAGGAAATAAAAATTCAGTATAGAGGTGTCAAATACCATGTGGCAGGAGAGCGTACTGTAGGCACCAACAGGGGATTGCAAGCAATAAAACCCGAGAATTCAAGGAGACTCTAGTAGGTAAGGCCAGTCTGAGAAATCTGCCTTCTAGAGAGCATGGTGTGGTGGGGAAGAGAAGAGGATAAGTTGGGCCAGGAAAGAAACCCTTCTCATTTGATAATACACAGACTCATTAATCAAAGTAATTATTATGAGGACCAATTACATGAAAGATTGAAGCAGGAACATCACAAATTCAAACTAAACCAGGACAGCTTTATGGAACCCAAAGTCAAAACCACACAACCAAACAAAAACCAAAATCCAAACAAACAAAGACCCCTGCCATAGTCCTGTGAGATTCTTGTGTCATCGTTTTCTCTGTGCCCCACATCTACTTATCCCAACCCGATAGCCTGTAGAGATTGAGGGCATAATATTGTTTGAGGGTACTTGGTCCATGTTTATGCCATCCCATAAGTGCACTTTCACTATTGACTCTCACGGTATTTATCCAGAGGTTGGGTTGTGGAATGAAAACTCTAAACTAACCACTATAACCTGCCACTGAGCTCTGAAATAATCATATGGGGAAATATTCTTCCTTATGAATGCCCGGCCTTAGCTGGGCTTGTGGAAAGCAGCTTTTCTGATCTTCAATTAGCCAGTCTACCTTTCGCTGCCGGGCTTTTACATTTTTCAGTTTTTGTAGAAGTTTTCTTTACCTCTTACTCTGCTTCTGGCTGTGTGGCTGGATGGGTAAGGGGCTGCTCCCCAGCATCATCCTCTCTTTCTTCTTTTCTCACTCCTTTCTCTTCTCTTATTCTCCTTCTATTTATTTTCTCTGACTGGCAACCGCATCTATATCTCTCCTGCCTAGCTATTGGCCATTCAGTTCCGTATTAGGGCAATCAGGTGTTTTAGACAGGCAAAGTAACACAGACTCACTGTGTTAAACAAATGCAACACACCTTTGCATCATTCGACAAATATTCCACAGCATAAACAAATGTAACATATCCTCAACTAATATTCCACAGCAGTTTTTCTCTTGTGATGGGTTCTTTATTAAATACCAAAGTCATCCATTATATTCCTTTATTTCTTCTTAAAGTGCTATCATGCCATTTATATTATTATAATATTGTAAGAATTTGAAACATTATTCGAATAGCCAGGCATTTGGTCAATATTCAGCCTGGGTCAAATATTCAATTTCAGAGAAAAGGTAGAGGAAAAGGTGGTTATAAATATCAACTCATATTGCACTGGATCGGGTGGTTGGTGCAAGCTTTTAATCCCAGCACTCCTGGTGCAGAGGCAGGTGGACATCTTTGAGTTTGAGGCCTACATATGAGTGAGTACCAGGAAAGCCATGGGGACATAGTGTGAGCATGTCTCAACAAAACAAACTACAAAAACTAGAAACTATGGAGTAACATTATTTAGAAATGTGGGCTATGTCTCTGCACCCCCTTTTATTTTTCCTTTTATTATTTTTATGAAGATTTTTTCTATTCATTTTACATACCAACCACAGATCAGCCCTCCTCACTCTCCCCCAACCACAGCCTCCCGCCGCAAAGCACCCCTCATTCCCACCCCCTCCATTTTAAGCTCACCCATGGGGATTCAGCAGAGCATGGTACATTCAGTTGAGGCAGGTCCAAGGCCCTCCCCTCTGAACCAAGGAAGCAAAAGGTGTCACACCTTAGGCACATGGCTCCAAAAAGCCCACTCATGCCCCAGGAATGGATCCTGATCCCACTACCTGGGTCCCACCCCACCCCCAAATAGCTCAAGCTAAACAACTGTCTCCAGTAACCAGAGGCCTAGTCTAGGACAGTGATCGCTCCACAGTGAACCCTGTTTTAGACATGCACTCCAGTACAGTGTCTGTAAAGAAAGAAACAACCAATTTTTTTCCATTATAATAGTATTTTATTATTTCATAGCAATAAAAGAGATAACAGTCCAGTAGGAAATATTTACAAAAACACTAATGTGCTGGATTAAAGGTTCTCCCTTCACGGCCACTGGAGAAGAAAGGCAGGACAGGGTCATTGAAAGTGCCAGTGGGGTACCTGTATATTAGGGAACTCTTGGCAACGTTCAGGAAACTTAAACATCCATCCTCACAATCAAGGAACACCCCAATCTTGCCCAGGGGCCTCTCTATATAGTGCTGGAATACTGGGGATGTGGTGAGGAGACTGTAACGATTACCCTCCTTCACACACACAAGAAGAAAGGCACCCTCATAGTCAATCATTTGGTTGGGATTCCTTAACCAGGAATCCTTACAGACCCCTACAGCCCAGTCCGCAGAGTCTTGCAAATCCACCTCCCAGTAATATTTCCCGGAGACGAAGTTCAAGGATCCCCAGGAAGCCAAATAGCATCCAATAGAAATCACAGATGTATCCTTACTCTGAGGTCCGAAGCTGAATTTTCTCAAGACATTAAATAGGTTCATCTTGTAATGGAATGTGGTTACATTTTCAAAGAAAATATGCACCTGGATGTGCTTGAACCTTTGAGTCAGTCCAGTGATGGGTAGGGCCTTGAGTTCTGGTCGCAATGCCTGGGGCATGCTCAGCTGCATGGACTCACTCCTTCTGACCATGTCATCCAAACCCTGGAGCAGTACCACATATGGCTCCTGGGACATTGCCATCAGCTCCCGATACATATCTCTTAGTTCTTTGCTCTTTTGCACCATCATGGCTTCACTCTTCCTCAGTTTCTCTAAAGCACATTGGCCTTCCTTTCTCATGCACTCGATATGTATCTCTTCCTCTTCACAGAAGAAGGGATGCAGCTCCCTATACTCCGTCCTGATCATTTCTTCCCGCAGAGTCACATAGTCCATCCACAAAGTTCTTGTTCTCTTCTCTGCCTCGATATTCTCTTGATTTTCTTGGATCTTCTCCCATAAAGATGCCATCTGCTTCAGAACTCTTTCCATTTGACGCTCAGCTGCTGCCTCAATGGGACAATGTCCGTGACCTCTGTGCTCATGGGAGTTAGAGCAGAGTTGACAGAGGAAGATCCTGTTCTCAACACACAAGATCCTCTTTGTCTCCTTGTGGGTCTCACACTTATGCTCCTCAGAGCTCAGGTCCTTCATGAGGCTGGCTTGTCTGGCAATGGACGTCAGCTTCTTCAGAACAACATTGGTTCTCATTTCCTTCTGTTGGCATGGTTCCCGACACATAGGGCAGTGGACTGGAGGTGCGGTGTCCTCCCAGGAAAGCTGGAGGCAGGCTCGACAGAAGCTGTGGCCACAGCTTATGGTGACTGGCTCTGTAAGGCAGCTCAGGCAGATGAAGCAGGTGAGTTCTTCCTGGAAGGCTTGTGACATGTCTGACTCCATTTTCCCACGGAATAGACTCTGGTCTCAGCAGTGTCTGCTGGGGTCACAACAATGTTAGCTCAGCTCTGTGCAGTGATCCTCCACGTGAGGGCGAGGAGGATCTAGCAGTCTAGGAGCCAGAAGGTATGGAAACACACTCTGTCTGGTCTAGAGGAGAAGGAACCTGCCTGGCCCCTGGAGTGTGCTTATATACACGCTAGAGACCACACCCACTCTAAATAGCACTAATCTGATTGGATGGAAGATGGAACTAAATCTATGGCCAACGCCCACCAAACAATCCTCCACAACAAGGTTTCCTGAGTCACACATCTTATCTGGGTGTGATAGCTCACACCTTTAATACCAGGGCCCTAGGGAATGGGATGTTGAGGCAGCAGGAGTTTTAGTTCAAGGCCTGCCCGGAATATACACTGAGAACTTGTCTTAACAAAAAAGAATGAAGAGCAATTTTACTACGATATTTCACTGTTTCTAAATATTTTGAGATGTGCTTATATTTTTGGTTTACCTTTTGCAGTGTAACAGTTAATGATATCAATCTGTGATTTTAGCAAATATCAACATTAAAAAATTCCTAATCATTCCTTGAGAATTTACTTCAACTCATTTTCATCATATTTACCTCAACTGCAATTTCTTCAAGATTCATCCCTTTTTCTACCCATTCCCTGTCTGTTCTTTCCTACTTGCATTTCTTTTTTTAAAAAAAAAAATATATATGGGGAAACCAGGGAGGGGATGGTGGTGGCACATGCCTTTATGCTTAACAATCAGGAGGCAGAGGCAGGCATGTCTCTGAGTGTTTCAGACTAGCCTGGACTACAGAGTGCATTCCAAGACAGGCTTCAAAGCCGAACAGAAATCCTGCCTAGAAAAAAATAGAAAAACAAACAAACGAACAAAAAACAGTGATAAGGGAAAAAAATATGTTTAATGAACCAAAAGCCAAGAGGCTATGATCTGTCTTGTGAGGGAATTTTCTGGACTGAATCACTGGAATTAGGAAAGCCCACCTAAACTCAGATGTTTTGAGATGTGAGAATTCATCTTGAATCTTAGCTCTACCTTCTGTTGGCAGCCTGTATAAAGGACATGGAAGAAGGAAACTCTTTCGTCTTTGCTATTTCTCTTCTTGCTCTTGTTCTCACTGGCAAGGTCATCCCTTCACTGGTGTAGGACCCTACTTTTTGGGTTAACTATTAAGAGGACTGGCAGGTAAAGGACCTTTTGTATTATTTATGTGGCCAACCAGTTGTAGACATTGAGATATGTTTAGTATTTAGAGAGCACGAGGAATCCTAATGAGTATGTTAAGATAGATTCCAAAGAGTGTATAAAATGAGGATGAGGAAGACATAAAAATTAAATGTGACTTAAGGAATCCTAGAGTAGTGAAGATGTCCTGTACGTAAAGTTTTTTTTTTTTTTTTTTTTTTTTTTTTGAGGTTTGTAACTAGAAATATGGTTCAGATAAGGATTATTCCAAACTGAGTTTGGAGGAATCCTACAGATGAAGTCAGGATGTGTGATATCATTCATGGTCTGGCTTCACTGTAGCATCTTTCCAGTGTTGGAATTAAAATCCCTCCAATCGCAGGTGTTCCCTGAGAGGAGACCAAGAGATGGAGCCTACTGCTTCCCCTTAGGCAATTTCCTTTGCCTCCAATATCATTGCCAGATCCCGGAAAGCCTTAACCCTAGTTTATAGGATCATAGAAACTGTTTAGAAAATGCCGTTGAGAATACCAGGTCCAAAAAGGCAGATGATTTGCTTCATTTAAGTGAACATTTTGGTGTGAGCAAAGCTGTTTCAGAGCTCTCTGATCTTCCTTTTGGGGGTCTGAGGATTAGGAAGTGTGGGTTGTATATTCACTTTCCTGAATTCTCTGTTTAGCTCTATATCCCATTTTTAACTGAGTTCATTGCTTTCTTGATGTCCAGTTTTTTGACTTCTTTACTTATTTAAGATATTATCCATCTATAGTGTGTGTAGTTGGCAAAAGTCTTTTCCTATTCTGTGAGTTGTTACTTTGTCCTTGGGATGGTGTCCTTTGCCAAACAGATGCTTTTCAATTCCATGAGGTTCCATTTATTAATTGTTGCTTTTAGGGACTGTACTATTGGTGTTCTGTTTAGAAGTCCTTTCCGGTGTCTAGGAATTCAAGAATATTCTCCACTTTCTTTTTAATTAGGTTCAGTATATGTGGTTTTTTCGTTGATGTGTTTGATCCACATGCAGTTGAATTTTATGCAAGGTCGTAGGTATGGAACTATTTTCAGTGTTCTGTGTTTTGAGGACATTATCAATGTTTCAGATAGAAACAATTACAGTATGATCCTAGCAAAATACAGTGGTCCACCTACACTGGAATGCTGACATAATCCTACTTAAACCCAGATCTTTGTTGTTGTTGTTTGTTTGTTTGTTGCTTTGTTTTTTTGTTTTTTGTTGTGATTTTTTTTTCTTTTCTTTTCTATTTCTCTCTTTTTTTTTTTTCACTACAGGTTTTCTGTGAATAAGAGCTCTGGCTGTCCTGGAACTCACTTTGCAGATCATACTGACCTGGAACTCACTGACATCCTCCTACCTCCTGAGTGTTGGGACTAAAGGAACGTGCCACCAAGGCATGGCCTAAACATAGGGTTTTTAAGTACACATGTGGATAACAGGCAAGCTGCTTGCCTGTTTTTATCAATGGCAGAGGATCAAAACCTTGACTTTAAATAATTGTTCTCTTCCATTGAGTTTACCAGGAGATTTTTTCTGCATCTAATTTTTTGGAACATCATTGCCTTTCCTTTATGATTTCTTACTCTTCTGATCCTTACAGAAAATATTAATCTCCAAGAAAAATGGGTCCAATACGAGTTTCTGTTTCTTCCTCACTGAAATCCTGCCTTAGGTGCCGGGCACTCACTCTCCCTATAGACTTTCATCCTCCAGCCCCAAAGCATTAAATTCTTACAGGATAATCTGTTATTTAAAAGGGTATACTATGTTCATATTACTTTGAGAGAGGTTAATCATGGTGGAAATTGGAAGCACTAGGATCAGAAGTTCTAGGCCAGCATCACTTAAAAACTTGAATCCTAAATCACCAACATTATGTGGCCCCAATTTTGAAAAGAAAAAAAAATGGAAAGAGCTATTTCTCAGTTTGCAGAGTACTTGCTTAGAATGTACTAGGCCCTGGGTTCAATCTTGAGCATCACAGATTATCAGGTGTGGTGTCACATGCCTATAATTCCAGTACTCAGGAGATATAGACAGATACTATAGGTCATACTTAAGTGCAGATTGAGTAGCAGACCAGCCTGGGATACAGGAGAATGTTTCTCAAAATAATAATATTAATAATAGTCCTGTAGTAGTAGTAGTCATAGTAGTAGTAGTAGTACTAATAGTAATTTTGAGGAACTCAGTTAGGAGTTTGAGCTTGGTATCCACCTTGCCTCTTCACTTAGAGTAGAGCACAGTCTCTTAAATGTCAAACATGGTTTCTTCTTTTAGGCACGTGTTTCTTTCTATGGAGTTGATGCCTATGTTTAGATTATTGATGGTTTCCTACACCAATGAGACAATAAATCAAAAGGAAATAAAAATTCAGTATAGAGGTGTCAAATACCATGTGGCAGGAGAGCGTACTGTAGGCACCAACAGGGGATTGCAAGCAATAAAACCCGAGAATTCAAGGAGACTCTAGTAGGTAAGGCCAGTCTGAGAAATCTGCCTTCTAGAGAGCATGGTGTGGTGGGGAAGAGAACAGGATAAGTTGGGCCAGGAAAGAAACCCTTCTCATTTGATAATACACAGACTCATTAATCAAAGTAATTATTATGAGGACCAATTACATGAAAGATTGAAGCAGGAACATCACAAATTCAAACTAAACCAGAACAGCTTTATGGAACCCAAAGTCAAAACCACACAACCAAACAAAAACCAAAATCCAAACAAACAAAGACCCCTGCCATAGTCCTGTGAGATTCTTGTGTCATCGTTTTCTCTGTGCCCCACATCTACTTATCCCAACCCGATAGCCTGTAGAGATTGAGGGCATAATATTGTTTGAGGGTACTTGGTCCATGTTTATGCCATCCCATAAGTGCACTTTCACTATTGACTCTCACGGTATTTATCCAGAGGTTGGGTTGTGGAATGAAAACTCTAAACTAACCACTATAACCTGCCACTGAGCTCTGAAATAATCATATGGGGAAATATTCTTCCTTATGAATGCCCGGCCTTAGCTGGGCTTGTGGAAAGCAGCTTTTCTGATCTTCAATTAGCCAGTCTACCTTTCGCTGCCGGGCTTTTACATTTTTCAGTTTTTGTAGAAGTTTTCTTTACCTCTTACTCTGCTTCTGGCTGTGTGGCTGGATGGGTAAGGGGCTGCTCCCCAGCATCATCCTCTCTTTCTTCTTTTCTCACTCCTTTCTCTTCTCTTATTCTCCTTCTATTTATTTTCTCTGACTGGCAACCGCATCTATATCTCTCCTGCCTAGCTATTGGCCATTCAGTTCCGTATTAGGGCAATCAGGTGTTTTAGACAGGCAAAGTAACACAGACTCACTGTGTTAAACAAATGCAACACACCTTTGCATCATTCGACAAATATTCCACAGCATAAACAAATGTAACATATCCTCAACTAATATTCCACAGCAGTTTTTCTCTTGTGATGGGTTCTTTATTAAATACCAAAGTCATCCATTATATTCCTTTATTTCTTCTTAAAGTGCTATCATGCCATTTATATTATTATAATATTGTAAGAATTTGAAACATTATTCGAATAGCCAGGCATTTGGTCAATATTCAGCCTGGGTCAAATATTCAATTTCAGAGAAAAGGTAGAGGAAAAGGTGGTTATAAATATCAACTCATATTGCACTGGATCGGGTGGTTGGTGCAAGCTTTTAATCCCAGCACTCCTGGTGCAGAGGCAGGTGGACATCTTTGAGTTTGAGGCCTACATATGAGTGAGTACCAGGAAAGCCATGGGGACATAGTGTGAACATGTCTCAACAAAACAAACTACAAAAACTAGAAACTATGGAGTAACATTATTAGAAATGTGGGCTATGTCTCTGCACCCCCTTTTATTTTTCCTTTTATTATTTTTATGAAGATTTTTTCTATTCATTTTACATACCAACCACAGATCAGCCCTCCTCACTCTCCCCCAACCACAGCCTCCCGCCGCAAAGCACCCCTCATTCCCACCCCCTCCATTTTAAGCTCACCCATGGGGATTCAGCAGAGCATGGTACATTCAGTTGAGGCAGGTCCAAGGCCCTCCCCTCTGAACCAAGGAAGCAAAAGGTGTCACACCTTAGGCACATGGCTCCAAAAAGTCCACTCATGCCCCAGGAATGGATCCTGATCCCACTACCTGGGTCCCACCCCACCCCCAAATAGCTCAAGCTAAACAACTGTCTCCAGTAACCAGAGGCCTAGTCTAGGACAGTGATCGCTCCACAGTGAACCCTGTTTTAGACATGCACTCCAGTACAGTGTCTGTAAAGAAAGAAACAACCAATTTTTTTCCATTATAATAGTATTTTATTATTTCATAGCAATAAAAGAGATAACAGTCCAGTAGGAAATATTTACAAAAACACTAATGTGCTGGATTAAAGGTTCTCCCTTCACGGCCACTGGAGAAGAAAGGCAGGACAGGGTCATTGAAAGTGCCAGTGGGGTACCTGTATATTAGGGAACTCTTGGCAACGTTCAGGAAACTTAAACATCCATCCTCACAATCAAGGAACACCCCAATCTTGCCCAGGGGCCTCTCTATATAGTGCTGGAATACTGGGGATGTGGTGAGGAGACTGTAACGATTACCCTCCTTCACACACACAAGAAGAAAGGCACCCTCATAGTCAATCATTTGGTTGGGATTCCTTAACCAGGAATCCTTACAGACCCCTACAGCCCAGTCCGCAGAGTCTTGCAAATCCACCTCCCAGTAATATTTCCCGGAGACGAAGTTCGAGGATCCCCAGGAAGCCAAATAGCATCCAATAGAAATCACAGATGTATCCTTACTCTGAGGTCCGAAGCTGAATTTTCTCAAGACATTAAATAGGTTCATCTTGTAATGGAATGTGGTTACATTTTCAAAGAAAATATGCACCTGGATGTGCTTGAACCTTTGAGTCAGTCCAGTGATGGGTAGGGCCTTGAGTTCTGGTCGCAATGCCTGGGGCATGCTCAGCTGCATGGACTCACTCCTTCTGACCATGTCATCCAAACCCTGGAGCAGTACCACATATGGCTCCTGGGACATTGCCATCAGCTCCCGATACATATCTCTTAGTTCTTTGCTCTTTTGCACCATCATGGCTTCACTCTTCCTCAGTTTCTCTAAAGCACATTGGCCTTCCTTTCTCATGCACTCGATATGTATCTCTTCCTCTTCAGAGAAGAAGGGATGCAGCTCCCTATACTCCGTCCTGATCATTTCTTCCCGCAGAGTCACATAGTCCATCCACAAAGTTCTTGTTCTCTTCTCTGCCTCGATATTCTCTTGATTTTCTTGGATCTTCTCCCATAAAGATGCCATCTGCTTCAGAACTCTTTCCATTTGACGCTCAGCTGCTGCCTCAATGGGACAATGTCCGTGACCTCTGTGCTCATGGGAGTTAGAGCAGAGTTGACAGAGGAAGATCCTGCTCTCAACACACAAGATCCTCTTTGTCTCCTTGTGGGTCTCACACTTATGCTCCTCAGAGCTCAGGTCCTTCATGAGGCTGGCTTGTCTGGCAATGGACGTCAGCTTCTTCAGAACAACGTTGGTTCTCATTTCCTTCTGTTGGCATGGTTCCCGACACATAGGGCAGTGGACTGGAGGTGCGGTGTCCTCCCAGGAAAGCTGGAGGCAGGCTCGACAGAAGCTGTGGCCACAGCTTATGGTGACTGGCTCTGTAAGGCAGCTCAGGCAGATGAAGCAGGTGAGTTCTTCCTGGAAGGCTTGTGACATGTCTGACTCCATTTTCCCACGGAATAGACTCTGGTCTCAGCAGTGTCTGCTGGGGTCACAACAATGTTAGCTCAGCTCTGTGCAGTGATCCTCAACGTGAGGGCGAGGAGGATCTAGCAGTCTAGGAGCCAGAAGGTATGGAAACACACTCTGTCTGGTCTAGAGGAGAAGGAACCTGCCTGGCCCCTGGAGTGTGCTTATATACACGCTAGAGACCACACCCACTCTAAATAGCACTAATCTGATTGGATGGAAGATGGAACTAAATCTATGGCCAACGCCCACCAAACAATCCTCCACAACAAGGTTTCCTGAGTCACACATCTTATCTGGGTGTGATAGCTCACACCTTTAATACCAGGGCCCTAGGGAATGGGATGTTGAGGCAGCAGGAGTTTTAGTTCAAGGCCTGCCCGGAATATACACTGAGAACTTGTCTTAACAAAAAAAAATGAAGAGCAATTTTACTACGATATTTCACTGTTTCTAAATATTTTGAGATGTGCTTATATTTTTGGTTTACCTTTTGCAGTGTAACAGTTAATGATATCAATCTGTGATTTTAGCAAATATCAACATTAAAAAATTCCTAATCATTCCTTGAGAATTTACTTCAACTCATTTTCATCATATTTACCTCAACTGCAATTTCTTCAAGATTCATCCCTTTTTCTACCCATTCCCCTGTCTGTTCTTTCCTACTTGCATTTCTTTTTTTTTTTTTAAAAAAAAAAATATATGGGGAAACCAGGGAGGGGATGGTGGTGGCACATGCCTTTATGCTTAACAATCAGGAGGCAGAGGCAGGCATGTCTCTGAGTGTTTCAGGCTAGCCTGGACTACAGAGTGCATTCCAAGACAGGCTTCAAAGCCGAACAGAAATCCTGCCTAGAAAAAAATAGAAAAACAAACAAACGAACAAAAAACAGTGATAAGGGAAAAAAATATGTTTAATGAACCAAAAGCCAAGAGGCTATGATCTGTCTTGTGAGGGAATTTTCTGGACTGAATCACTGGAATTAGGAAAGCCCACCTAAACTCAGATGTTTTGAGATGTGAGAATTCATCTTGAATCTTAGCTCTACCTTCTGTTGGCAGCCTGTATAAAGGACATGGAAGAAGGAAACTCTTTCGTCTTTGCTATTTCTCTTCTTGCTCTTGTTCTCACTGGCAAGGTCATCCCTTCACTGGTGTAGGACCCTACTTTTTGGGTTAACTATTAAGAGGTCTGGCAGGTAAAGGACCTTTTGTATTATTTATGTGGCCAACCAGTTGTAGACATTGAGATATGTTTAGTATTTAGAGAGCACGAGGAATCCTAATGAGTATGTTAAGATAGATTCCAAAGAGTGTATAAAATGAGGATGAGGAAGACATAAAAATTAAATGTGACTTAAGGAATCCTAGAGTAGTGAAGATGTCCTGTATGTAAAGTTTTTTTTTTTTTGAGGTTTGTAGCTAGAAATATGGTTCAGATAAGGATTATTCCAAACTGAGTTGGGAGGAATCCTACAGATGAAGTCAGGATGTGTGATATCATTCATGGTCTGGCTTCACTGTAGCATCTTTCCAGTGTTGGAATTAAAATCCCTCCAATCGCAGGTGTTCCCTGAGAGGAGACCAAGAGATGGAGCCTACTGCTTCCCCTTAGGCAATTTCCTTTGCCTCCAATATCATTGCCAGATCCCGGAAAGCCTTAACTCTAGTTTATAGGATCATAGAAACCGTTTAGAAAATGCCGTTGAGAATACCAGGTCCAAAAAGGCAGATGATTTGCTTCATTTAAGTGAATATTTTGGTGTGAGCAAAGCTGTTTCAGAGCTCTCTCATCTTCCTCTTTGAGGGTCTGAGGACTAGGAAGTGTGGGTACAGGATGAAGGCATCCTGAAGTGGAGGTTGTATTTTCACTTTCCTGAATTCTCTGTTTAGCTCTATATCCCATTTTTAACTGAGTTCATTGCTTTCTTGATGTCCAGTTTTTTGACTTCTTTACTTATTTAAGATATTATCCATCTATAGTGTGTGTAGTTGGCAAAAGTCTTTTCCTATTCTGTGAGTTGTTACTTTGTCCTTGTGATGGTGTCCTTTGCCAAACAGATGCTTTTCAATTCCATGAGGTTCCATTTATTAATTGTTGCTTTTAGGGACTGTACTATTGGTGTTCTGTTTAGAAGTCCTTTCCGGTGTCTAGGAATTCAAGAATATTCTCCACTTTCTTTTTAATTAGGTTCAGTATATGTGGTTTTTTCGTTGATGTGTTTGATCCACATGCAGTTGAATTTTATGCAAGGTCGTAGGTATGGAACTATTTTCAGTGTTCTGTGTTTTGAGGACATTATCAATGTTTCAGATAGAAACAATTACAGTATGATCCTAGCAAAATACAGTGGTCCACCTACACTGGAATGCTGACATAATCCTACTTAAACCCAGATCTTTGTTGTTGTTGTTTGTTTGTTTGTTGCTTTGTTTTTTTGTTTTTTGTTGTGATTTTTTTTTCTTTTCTTTTCTATTTCTCTCTTTTTTTATTTTTTTTCACTACAGGTTTTCTGTGAATAAGAGCTCTGGCTGTCCTGGAACTCACTTTGCAGACCATACTGACCTGGAACTCACTGACATCCTCCTAACTCCTGAGTGTTGGGACTAAAGGAACGTGCCACCAAGGCATGGCCTAAACATAGGGTTTTTAAGTACACATGTGGATAACAGGCAAGCTGCTTGCCTGTTTTTATCAATGGCAGAGGATCAAAACCTTGACTTTAAATAATTGTTCTCTTCCATTGAGTTTACCAGGAGATTTTTTCTGCATCTAATTTTTTGGAACATCATTGCCTTTCCTTTATGATTTCTTACTCTTCTGATCCTTACAGAAAATATTAATCTCCAAGAAAAATGGGTCCAATACGAGTTTCTGTTTCTTCCTCACTGAAATCCTGCCTTAGGTGCCGGGCACTCACTCTCCCTATAGACTTTCATCCTCCAGCCCCAAAGCATTAAATTCTTACAGGATAATCTGTTATTTAAAAGGGTATACTATGTTCATATTACTTTGAGAGAGGTTAATCATGGTGGAAATTGGAAGCACTAGGATCAGAAGTTCTAGGCCAGCATCACTTAAAAACTTGAATCCTAAATCACCAACATTATGTGGCCCCAATTTTGAAAAGAAAAAAAAATGGAAAGAGCTATTTCTCAGTTTGCAGAGTACTTGCTTAGAATGTACTAGGCCCTGGGTTCAATCTTGAGCATCACAGATTATCAGGTGTGGTGTCACATGCCTATAATTCCAGTACTCAGGAGATATAGACAGATACTATAGGTCATACTTAAGTGCAGATTGAGTAGCAGACCAGCCTGGGATACAGGAGAATGTTTCTCAAAATAATAATATTAATAATAGTCCTGTAGTAGTAGTAGTCATAGTAGTAGTAGTAGTACTAATAGTAATTTTGAGGAACTCAGTTAGGAGTTTGAGCTTGGTATCCACCTTGCCTCTTCACTTAGAGTAGAGCACAGTCTCTTAAATGTCAAACATGGTTTCTTCTTTTAGGCACGTGTTTCTTTCTATGGAGTTGATGCCTATGTTTAGATTATTGATGGTTTCCTACACCAATGAGACAATAAATCAAAAGGAAATAAAAATTCAGTATAGAGGTGTCAAATACCATGTGGCAGGAGAGCGTACTGTAGGCACCAACAGGGGATTGCAAGCAATAAAACCCGAGAATTCAAGGAGACTCTAGTAGGTAAGGCCAGTCTGAGAAATCTGCCTTCTAGAGAGCATGGTGTGGTGGGGAAGAGAAGAGGATAAGTTGGGCCAGGAAAGAAACCCTTCTCATTTGATAATACACAGACTCATTAATCAAAGTAATTATTATGAGGACCAATTACATGAAAGATTGAAGCAGGAACATCACAAATTCAAACTAAACCAGGACAGCTTTATGGAACCCAAAGTCAAAACCACACAACCAAACAAAAACCAAAATCCAAACAAACAAAGACCCCTGCCATAGTCCTGTGAGATTCTTGTGTCATCGTTTTCTCTGTGCCCCACATCTACTTATCCCAACCCGATAGCCTGTAGAGATTGAGGGCATAATATTGTTTGAGGGTACTTGGTCCATGTTTATGCCATCCCATAAGTGCACTTTCACTATTGACTCTCACGGTATTTATCCAGAGGTTGGGTTGTGGAATGAAAACTCTAAACTAACCACTATAACCTGCCACTGAGCTCTGAAATAATCATATGGGGAAATATTCTTCCTTATGAATGCCCGGCCTTAGCTGGGCTTGTGGAAAGCAGCTTTTCTGATCTTCAATTAGCCAGTCTACCTTTCGCTGCCGGGCTTTTACATTTTTCAGTTTTTGTAGAAGTTTTCTTTACCTCTTACTCTGCTTCTGGCTGTGTGGCTGGATGGGTAAGGGGCTGCTCCCCAGCATCATCCTCTCTTTCTTCTTTTCTCACTCCTTTCTCTTCTCTTATTCTCCTTCTATTTATTTTCTCTGACTGGCAACCGCATCTATATCTCTCCTGCCTAGCTATTGGCCATTCAGTTCCGTATTAGGGCAATCAGGTGTTTTAGACAGGCAAAGTAACACAGACTCACTGTGTTAAACAAATGCAACACACCTTTGCATCATTCGACAAATATTACACAGCATAAACAAATGTAACATATCCTCAACTAATATTCCACAGCAGTTTTTCTCTTGTGATGGGTTCTTTATTAAATACCAAAGTCATCCATTATATTCCTTTATTTCTTCTTAAAGTGCTATCATGCCATTTATATTATTATAATATTGTAAGAATTTGAAACATTATTCGAATAGCCAGGCATTTGGTCAATATTCAGCCTGGGTCAAATATTCAATTTCAGAGAAAAGGTAGAGGAAAAGGTGGTTATAAATATCAACTCATATTGCACTGAATCGGGTGGTTGGTGCAAGCTTTTAATCCCAGCACTCCTGGTGCAGAGGCAGGTGGACATCTTTGAGTTTGAGGCCTACATATGAGTGAGTACCAGGAAAGCCATGGGGACATAGTGTGAACATGTCTCAACAAAACAAACTACAAAAACTAGAAACTATGGAGTAACATTATTAGAAATGTGGGCTATGTCTCTGCACCCCCTTTTATTTTTCCTTTTATTATTTTTATGAAGATTTTTTCTATTCATTTTACATACCAACCACAGATCAGCCCTCCTCACTCTCCCCCAACCACAGCCTCCCGCCGCAAAGCACCCCTCATTCCCACCCCCTCCATTTTAAGCTCACCCATGGGGATTCAGCAGAGCATGGTACATTCAGTTGAGGCAGGTCCAAGGCCCTCCCCTCTGAACCAAGGAAGCAAAAGGTGTCACACCTTAGGCACATGGCTCCAAAAAGTCCACTCATGCCCCAGGAATGGATCCTGATCCCACTACCTGGGTCCCACCCCACCCCCAAATAGCTCAAGCTAAACAACTGTCTCCAGTAACCAGAGGCCTAGTCTAGGACAGTGATCGCTCCACAGTGAACCCTGTTTTAGACATGCACTCCAGTACAGTGTCTGTAAAGAAAGAAACAACCAATTTTTTTCCATTATAATAGTATTTTATTATTTCATAGCAATAAAAGAGATAACAGTCCAGTAGGAAATATTTACAAAAACACTAATGTGCTGGATTAAAGGTTCTCCCTTCACGGCCACTGGAGAAGAAAGGCAGGACAGGGTCATTGAAAGTGCCAGTGGGGTACCTGTATATTAGGGAACTCTTGGCAACGTTCAGGAAACTTAAACATCCATCCTCACAATCAAGGAACACCCCAATCTTGCCCAGGGGCCTCTCTATATAGTGCTGGAATACTGGGGATGTGGTGAGGAGACTGTAACGATTACCCTCCTTCACACACACAAGAAGAAAGGCACCCTCATAGTCAATCATTTGGTTGGTATTCCTTAACCAGGAATCCTTACAGACCCCTACAGCCCAGTCCGCAGAGTCTTGCAAATCCACCTCCCAGTAATATTTCCCGGAGACGAAGTTCAAGGATCCCCAGGAAGCCAAATAGCATCCAATAGAAATCACAGATGTATCCTTACTCTGAGGTCCGAAGCTGAATTTTCTCAAGACATTAAATAGGTTCATCTTGTAATGGAATGTGGTTACATTTTCAAAGAAAATATGCACCTGGATGTGCTTGAACCTTTGAGTCAGTCCAGTGATGGGTAGGGCCTTGAGTTCTGGTCGCAATGCCTGGGGCATGCTCAGCTGCATGGACTCACTCCTTCTGACCATGTCATCCAAACCCTGGAGCAGTACCACATATGGCTCCTGGGACATTGCCATCAGCTCCCGATACATATCTCTTAGTTCTTTGCTCTTTTGCACCATCATGGCTTCACTCTTCCTCAGTTTCTCTAAAGCACATTGGCCTTCCTTTCTCATGCACTCGATATGTATCTCTTCCTCTTCACAGAAGAAGGGATGCAGCTCCCTATACTCCGTCCTGATCATTTCTTCCCGCAGAGTCACATAGTCCATCCACAAAGTTCTTGTTCTCTTCTCTGCCTCGATATTCTCTTGATTTTCTTGGATCTTCTCCCATAAAGATGCCATCTGCTTCAGAACTCTTTCCATTTGACGCTCAGCTGCTGCCTCAATGGGACAATGTCCGTGACCTCTGTGCTCATGGGAGTTAGAGCAGAGTTGACAGAGGAAGATCCTGCTCTCAACACACAAGATCCTCTTTGTCTCCTTGTGGGTCTCACACTTATGCTCCTCAGAGCTCAGGTCCTTCATGAGGCTGGCTTGTCTGGCAATGGACGTCAGCTTCTTCAGAACAACGTTGGTTCTCATTTCCTTCTGTTGGCATGGTTCCCGACACATAGGGCAGTGGACTGGAGGTGCGGTGTCCTCCCAGGAAAGCTGGAGGCAGGCTCGACAGAAGCTGTGGCCACAGCTTATGGTGACTGGCTCTGTAAGGCAGCTCAGGCAGATGAAGCAGGTGAGTTCTTCCTGGAAGGCTTGTGACATGTCTGACTCCATTTTCCCACGGAATAGACTCTGGTCTCAGCAGTGTCTGCTGGGGTCACAACAATGTTAGCTCAGCTCTGTGCAGTGATCCTCAACGTGAGGGCGAGGAGGATCTAGCAGTCTAGGAGCCAGAAGGTATGGAAACACACTCTGTCTGGTCTAGAGGAGAAGGAACCTGCCTGGCCCCTGGAGTGTGCTTATATACACGCTAGAGACCACACCCACTCTAAATAGCACTAATCTGATTGGATGGAAGATGGAACTAAATCTATGGCCAACGCCCACCAAACAATCCTCCACAACAAGGTTTCCTGAGTCACACATCTTATCTGGGTGTGATAGCTCACACCTTTAATACCAGGGCCCTAGGGAATGGGATGTTGAGGCAGCAGGAGTTTTAGTTCAAGGCCTGCCCGGAATATACACTGAGAACTTGTCTTAACAAAAAAAAAAATGAAGAGCAATTTTACTACGATATTTCACTGTTTCTAAATATTTTGAGATGTGCTTATATTTTTGGTTTACCTTTTGCAGTGTAACAGTTAATGATATCAATCTGTGATTTTAGCAAATATCAACATTAAAAAATTCCTAATCATTCCTTGAGAATTTACTTCAACTCATTTTCATCATATTTACCTCAACTGCAATTTCTTCAAGATTCATCCCTTTTTCTACCCATTCCCT
The DNA here is from genome assembly GCF_949786415.1 of Peromyscus eremicus. Classification (NCBI taxonomy): domain Eukaryota; kingdom Metazoa; phylum Chordata; class Mammalia; order Rodentia; family Cricetidae; genus Peromyscus; species Peromyscus eremicus. Next base: position 47,241,052 of record NC_081428.1, on the reverse strand, counting down.
GTCTGTTCTTTCCTACTTGCATTTCTTTTTTAAAAAAAAAAATATATATATATATATGGGGAAACCAGGGAGGGGATGGTGGTGGCACATGCCTTTATGCTTAACAATCAGGAGGCAGAGGCAGGCATGTCTCTGAGTGTTTCAGGCTAGCCTGGACTACAGAGTGCATTCCAAGACAGGCTTCAAAGCCGAACAGAAATCCTGCCTAGAAAAAAATAGAAAAACAAACAAACGAACAAAAAACAGTGATAAGGGAAAAAATATGTTTAATGAACCAAAAGCCAAGAGGCTATGATCTGTCTTGTGAGGGAATTTTCTGGACTGAATCACTGGAATTAGGAAAGCCCACCTAAACTCAGATGTTTTGAGATGTGAGAATTCATCTTGAATCTTAGCTCTACCTTCTGTTGGCAGCCTGTATAAAGGACATGGAAGAAGGAAACTCTTTCGTCTTTGCTATTTCTCTTCTTGCTCTTGTTCTCACTGGCAAGGTCATCCCTTCACTGGTGTAGGACCCTACTTTTTGGGTTAACTATTAAGAGGACTGGCAGGTAAAGGACCTTTTGTATTATTTATGTGGCCAACCAGTTGTAGACATTGAGATATGTTTAGTATTTAGAGAGCACGAGGAATCCTAATGAGTATGTTAAGATAGATTCCAAAGAGTGTATAAAATGAGGATGAGGAAGACATAAAAATTAAATGTGACTTAAGGAATCCTAGAGTAGTGAAGATGTCCTGTACGTAAAGTTTTTTGTTTTTTGTTTTTTTTTTTTTGAGGTTTGTAACTAGAAATATGGTTCAGATAAGGATTATTCCAAACTGAGTTGGGAGGAATCCTACAGATGAAGTCAGGATGTGTGATATCATTCATGGTCTGGCCTCACTGTAGCATCTTTCCAGTGTTGGAATTAAAATCCCTCCAATCGCAGGTGTTCCCTGAGAGGAGACCAAGAGATGGAGCCTACTGCTTCCCCTTAGGCAATTTCCTTTGCCTCCAATATCATTGCCAGATCCCGGAAAGCCTTAACCCTAGTTTATAGGATCATAGAAACTGTTTAGAAAATGCCATTGAGAATACCAGGTCCAAAAAGGCAGATGATTTGCTTCATTTAAGTGAACATTTTGGTGTGAGCAAAGCTGTTTCAGAGCTCTCTGATCTTCCTTTTGGGGGTCTGAGGATTAGGAAGTGTGGGTTGTATATTCACTTTCCTGAATTCTCTGTTTAGCTCTATATCCCATTTTTAACTGAGTTCATTGCTTTCTTGATGTCCAGTTTTTTGACTTCTTTACTTATTTAAGATATTATCCATCTATAGTGTGTGTAGTTGGCAAAAGTCTTTTCCTATTCTGTGAGTTGTTACTTTGTCCTTGTGATGGTGTCCTTTGCCAAACAGATGCTTTTCAATTCCATGAGGTTCCATTTATTAATTGTTGCTTTTAGGGACTGTACTATTGGTGTTCTGTTTAGAAGTCCTTTCCGGTGTCTAGGAATTCAAGAATATTCTCCACTTTCTTTTTATTTAGGTTCAGTATATGTGGTTTTTTCGTTGATGTGTTTGATCCACATGCAGTTGAATTTTATGCAAGGTCGTAGGTATGGAACTATTTTCAGTGTTCTGTGTTTTGAGGACATTATCAATGTTTCAGATAGAAACAATTACAGTATGATCCTAGCAAAATACAGTGGTCCACCTACACTGGAATGCTGACATAATCCTACTTAAACCCAGATCTTTGTTGTTGTTGTTTGTTTGTTTGTTGCTTTGTTTTTTTGTTTTTTGTTGTGATTTTTTTTTTCTTTTCTTTTCTATTTCTCTCTTTTTTTATTTTTTTTCACTACAGGTTTTCTGTGAATAAGAGCTCTGGCTGTCCTGGAACTCACTTTGCAGACCATACTGACCTGGAACTCACTGACATCCTCCTAACTCCTGAGTGTTGGGACTAAAGGAACGTGCCACCAAGGCATGGCCTAAACATAGGGTTTTTAAGTACACATGTGGATAACAGGCAAGCTGCTTGCCTGTTTTTATCAATGGCAGAGGATCAAAACCTTGACTTTAAATAATTGTTCTCTTCCATTGAGTTTACCAGGAGATTTTTTCTGCATCTAATTTTTTGGAACATCATTGCCTTTCCTTTATGATTTCTTACTCTTCTGATCCTTACAGAAAATATTAATCTCCAAGAAAAATGGGTCCAATACGAGTTTCTGTTTCTTCCTCACTGAAATCCTGCCTTAGGTGCCGGGCACTCACTCTCCCTATAGACTTTCATCCTCCAGCCCCAAAGCATTAAATTCTTACAGGATAATCTGTTATTTAAAAGGGTATACTATGTTCATATTACTTTGAGAGAGGTTAATCATGGTGGAAATTGGAAGCACTAGGATCAGAAGTTCTAGGCCAGCATCACTTAAAAACTTGAATCCTAAATCACCAACATTATGTGGCCCCAATTTTGAAAAGAAAAAAAAATGGAAAGAGCTATTTCTCAGTTTGCAGAGTACTTGCTTAGAATGTACTAGGCCCTGGGTTCAATCTTGAGCATCACAGATTATCAGGTGTGGTGTCACACGCCTATAATTCCAGTACTCAGGAGATATAGACAGATACTATAGGTCATACTTAAGTGCAGATTGAGTAGCAGACCAGCCTGGGATACAGGAGAATGTTTCTCAAAATAATAATATTAATAATAGTCCTGTAGTAGTAGTAGTCATAGTAGTAGTAGTAGTAGTACTAATAGTAATTTTGAGGAACTCAGTTAGGAGTTTGAGCTTGGTATCCACCTTGCCTCTTCACTTAGAGTAGAGCACAGTCTCTTAAATGTCAAACATGGTTTCTTCTTTTAGGCACGTGTTTCTTTCTATGTAGTTGATGCCTATGTTTAGATTATTGATGGTTTCCTACACCAATGAGACAATAAATCAAAAGGAAATAAAAATTCAGTATAGAGGTGTCAAATACCATGTGGCAGGAGAGCGTACTGTAGGCACCAACAGGGGATTGCAAGCAATAAAACCCGAGAATTCAAGGAGACTCTAGTAGGTAAGGCCAGTCTGAGAAATCTGCCTTCTAGAGAGCATGGTGTGGTGGGGAAGAGAAGAGGATAAGTTGGGCCAGGAAAGAAACCCTTCTCATTTGATAATACACAGACTCATTAATCAAAGTAATTATTATGAGGACCAATTACATGAAAGATTGAAGCAGGAACATCACAAATTCAAACTAAACCAGGACAGCTTTATGGAACCCAAAGTCAAAACCACACAACCAAACAAAAACCAAAATCCAAACAAACAAAGACCCCTGCCATAGTCCTGTGAGATTCTTGTGTCATCGTTTTCTCTGTGCCCCACATCTACTTATCCCAACCCGATAGCCTGTAGAGATTGAGGGCATAATATTGTTTGAGGGTACTTGGTCCATGTTTATGCCATCCCATAAGTGCACTTTCACTATTGACTCTCACGGTATTTATCCAGAGGTTGGGTTGTGGAATGAAAACTCTAAACTAACCACTATAACCTGCCACTGAGCTCTGAAATAATCATATGGGGAAATATTCTTCCTTATGAATGCCCGGCCTTAGCTGGGCTTGTGGAAAGCAGCTTTTCTGATCTTCAATTAGCCAGTCTACCTTTCGCTGCCGGGCTTTTACATTTTTCAGTTTTTGTAGAAGTTTTCTTTACCTCTTACTCTGCTTCTGGCTGTGTGGCTGGATGGGTAAGGGGCTGCTCCCCAGCATCATCCTCTCTTTCTTCTTTTCTCACTCCTTTCTCTTCTCTTATTCTCCTTCTATTTATTTTCTCTGACTGGCAACCGCATCTATATCTCTCCTGCCTAGCTATTGGCCATTCAGTTCCGTATTAGGGCAATCAGGTGTTTTAGACAGGCAAAGTAACACAGACTCACTGTGTTAAACAAATGCAACACACCTTTGCATCATTCCACAAATATTCCACAGCATAAACAAATGTAACATATCCTCAACTAATATTCCACAGCAGTTTTTCTCTTGTGATGGGTTCTTTATTAAATACCAAAGTCATCCATTATATTCCTTTATTTCTTCTTAAAGTGCTATCATGCCATTTATATTATTATAATATTGTAAGAATTTGAAACATTATTCGAATAGCCAGGCATTTGGTCAATATTCAGCCTGGGTCAAATATTCAATTTCAGAGAAAAGGTAGAGGAAAAGGTGGTTATAAATATCAACTCATATTGCACTGGATCGGGTGGTTGGTGCAAGCTTTTAATCCCAGCACTCCTGGTGCAGAGGCAGGTGGACATCTTTGAGTTTGAGGCCTACATATGAGTGAGTACCAGGAAAGCCATGGGGACATAGTGTGAGCATGTCTCAACAAAACAAACTACAAAAACTAGAAACTATGGAGTAACATTATTAGAAATGTGGGCTATGTCTCTGCACCCCCTTTTATTTTTCCTTTTATTATTTTTATGAAGATTTTTTCTATTCATTTTACATACCAACCACAGATCAGCCCTCCTCACTCTCCCCCAACCACAGCCTCCCGCCGCAAAGCACCCCTCATTCCCACCCCCTCCATTTTAAGCTCACCCATGGGGATTCAGCAGAGCATGGTACATTCAGTTGAGGCAGGTCCAAGGCCCTCCCCTCTGAACCAAGGAAGCAAAAGGTGTCACACCTTAGGCACATGGCTCCAAAAAGCCCACTCATGCCCCAGGAATGGATCCTGATCCCACTACCTGGGTCCCACCCCACCCCCAAATAGCTCAAGCTAAACAACTGTCTCCAGTAACCAGAGGCCTAGTCTAGGACAGTGATCGCTCCACAGTGAACCCTGTTTTAGACATGCACTCCAGTACAGTGTCTGTAAAGAAAGAAACAACCAATTTTTTTCCATTATAATAGTATTTTATTATTTCATAGCAATAAAAGAGATAACAGTCCAGTAGGAAATATTTACAAAAACACTAATGTGCTGGATTAAAGGTTCTCCCTTCACGGCCACTGGAGAAGAAAGGCAGGACAGGGTTATTGAAAGTGCCAGTGGGGTACCTGTATATTAGGGAACTCTTGGCAACGTTCAGGAAACTTAAACATCCATCCTCACAATCAAGGAACACCCCAATCTTGCCCAGGGGCCTCTCTATATAGTGCTGGAATACTGGGGATGTGGTGAGGAGACTGTAACAATTACCCTCCTTCACACACACAAGAAGAAAGTCACCCTCATAGTCAATCATTTGGTTGGTATTCCTTAACCAGGAATCCTTACAGACCCCTACAGCCCAGTCCGCAGAGTCTTGCAAATCCACCTCCCAGTAATATTTCCCGGAGACGAAGTTCAAGGATCCCCAGGAAGCCAAATAGCATCCAATAGAAATCACAGATGTATCCTTACTCTGAGGTCCGAAGCTGAATTTTCTCAAGACATTAAATAGGTTCATCTTGTAATGGAATGTGGTTACATTTTCAAAGAAAATATGCACCTGGATGTGCTTGAACCTTTGAGTCAGTCCAGTGATGGGTAGGGCCTTGAGTTCTGGTCGCAATGCCTGGGGCATGCTCAGCTGCATGGACTCACTCCTTCTGACCATGTCATCCAAACCCTGGAGCAGTACCACATATGGCTCCTGGGACATTGCCATCAGCTCCCGATACATATCTCTTAGTTCTTTGCTCTTTTGCACCATCATGGCTTCACTCTTCCTCAGTTTCTCTAAAACACATTGGCCTTCCTTTCTCATGCACTCGATATGTATCTCTTCCTCTTCACAGAAGAAGGGATGCAGCTCCCTATACTCCGTCCTGATCATTTCTTCCCGCAGAGTCACATAGTCCATCCTCAAAGTTCTTGTTCTCTTCTCTGCCTCGATATTCTCTTGATTTTCTTGGATCTTCTCCCATAAAGATGCCATCTGCTTCAGAACTCTTTCCATTTGACGCTCAGCTGCTGCCTCAATGGGACAATGTCCGTGACCTCTGTGCTCATGGGAGTTAGAGCAGAGTTGACAGAGGAAGATCCTGCTCTCAACACACAAGATCCTCTTTGTCTCCTTGTGGGTCTCACACTTATGCTCCTCAGAGCTCAGGTCCTTCATGAGGCTGGCTTGTCTGGCAATGGACGTCAGCTTCTTCAGAACAACGTTGGTTCTCATTTCCTTCTGTTGGCATGGTTCCCGACACATAGGGCAGTGGACTGGAGGTGCGGTGTCCTCCCAGGAAAGCTGGAGGCAGGCTCGACAGAAGCTGTGGCCACAGCTTATGGTGACTGGCTCTGTAAGGCAGCTCAGGCAGATGAAGCAGGTGAGTTCTTCCTGGAAGGCTTGTGACATGTCTGACTCCATTTTCCCACGGAATAGACTCTGGTCTCAGCAGTGTCTGCTGGGGTCACAACAATGTTAGCTCAGCTCTGTGCAGTGATCCTCAACGTGAGGGCGAGGAGGATCTAGCAGTCTAGGAGCCAGAAGGTATGGAAACACACTCTGTCTGGTCTAGAGGAGAAGGAACCTGCCTGGCCCCTGGAGTGTGCTTATATACACGCTAGAGACCACACCCACTCTAAATAGCACTAATCTGATTGGATGGAAGATGGAACTAAATCTATGGCCAACGCCCACCAAACAATCCTCCACAACAAGGTTTCCTGAGTCACACATCTTATCTGGGTGTGATAGCTCACACCTTTAATACCAGGGCCCTAGGGAATGGGATGTTGAGGCAGCAGGAGTTTTAGTTCAAGGCCTGCCCGGAATATACACTGAGAACTTGTCTTAACAAAAAAAAATGAAGAGCAATTTTACTACGATATTTCACTGTTTCTAAATATTTTGAGATGTGCTTATATTTTTGGTTTACCTTTTGCAGTGTAACAGTTAATGATATCAATCTGTGATTTTAGCAAATATCAACATTAAAAAATTCCTAATCATTCCTTGAGAATTTACTTCAACTCATTTTCATCATATTTACCTCAACTGCAATTTCTTCAAGATTCATCCCTTTTTCTACCCATTCCCTGTCTGTTCTTTCCTACTTGCATTTCTTTTTTAAAAAAAAAACATATATATATGGGGAAACCAGGGAGGGGATGGTGGTGGCACATGCCTTTATGCTTAACAATCAGGAGGCAGAGGCAGGCATGTCTCTGAGTGTTTCAGGCTAGCCTGGACTACAGAGTGCATTCCAAGACAGGCTTCAAAGCCGAACAGAAATCCTGCCTAGAAAAAAATAGAAAAACAAACAAACGAACAAAAAACAGTGATAAGGGAAAAAAATATGTTTAATGAACCAAAAGCCAAGAGGCTATGATCTGTCTTGTGAGGGAATTTTCTGGACTGAATCACTGGAATTAGGAAAGCCCACCTAAACTCAGATGTTTTGAGATGTGAGAATTCATCTTGAATCTTAGCTCTACCTTCTGTTGGCAGCCTGTATAAAGGACATGGAAGAAGGAAACTCTTTCGTCTTTGCTATTTCTCTTCTTGCTCTTGTTCTCACTGGCAAGGTCATCCCTTCACTGGTGTAGGACCCTACTTTTTGGGTTAACTATTAAGAGGACTGGCAGGTAAAGGACCTTTTGTATTATTTATGTGGCCAACCAGTTGTAGACATTGAGATATGTTTAGTATTTAGAGAGCACGAGGAATCCTAATGAGTATGTTAAGATAGATTCCAAAGAGTGTATAAAATGAGGATGAGGAAGACATAAAAATTAAATGTGACTTAAGGAATCCTAGAGTAGTGAAGATGTCCTGTATGTAAAGTTTTGTTTTGTTTTGAGGTTTGTAGCTAGAAATATGGTTCAGATAAGGATTATTCCAAACTGAGTTGGGAGGAATCCTACAGATGAAGTCAGGATGTGTGATATCATTCATGGTCTGGCCTCACTGTAGCATCTTTCCAGTGTTGGAATTAAAATCCCTCCAATCGCAGGTGTTCCCTGAGAGGAGACCAAGAGATGGAGCCTACTGCTTCCCCTTAGGCAATTTCCTTTGCCTCCAATATCATTGCCAGATCCCGGAAAGCCTTAACCCTAGTTTATAGGATCATAGAAACCGTTTAGAAAATGCCGTTGAGAATACCAGGTCCAAAAAGGCAGATGATTTGCTTCATTTAAGTGAATATTTTGGTGTGAGCAAAGCTGTTTCAGAGCTCTCTCATCTTCCTCTTTGAGGGTCTGAGGACTAGGAAGTGTGGGTACAGGATGAAGGCATCCTGAAGTGGAGGTTGTATTTTCACTTTCCTGAATTCTCTGTTTAGCTCTATATCCCATTTTTAACTGAGTTCATTGCTTTCTTGATGTCCAGTTTTTTGACTTCTTTACTTATTTAAGATATTATCCATCTATAGTGTGTGTAGTTGGCAAAAGTCTTTTCCTATTCTGTGAGTTGTTACTTTGTCCTTGTGATGGTGTCCTTTGCCAAACAGATGCTTTTCAATTCCATGAGGTTCCATTTATTAATTGTTGCTTTTAGGGACTGTACTATTGGTGTTCTGTTTAGAAGTCCTTTCCGGTGTCTAGGAATTCAAGAATATTCTCCACTTTCTTTTTATTTAGGTTCAGTATATGTGGTTTTTTCGTTGATGTGTTTGATCCACATGCAGTTGAATTTTATGCAAGGTCGTAGGTATGGAACTATTTTCAGTGTTCTGTGTTTTGAGGACATTATCAATGTTTCAGATAGAAACAATTACAGTATGATCCTAGCAAAATACAGTGGTCCACCTACACTGGAATGCTGACATAATCCTACTTAAACCCAGATCTTTGTTGTTGTTGTTTGTTTGTTTGTTGCTTTGTTTTTTTGTTTTTTGTTGTGATTTTTTTTCTTTTCTTTTCTATTTCTCTCTTTTTTTATTTTTTTTCACTACAGGTTTTCTGTGAATAAGAGCTCTGGCTGTCCTGGAACTCACTTTGCAGACCATACTGACCTGGAACTCACTGACATCCTCCTAACTCCTGAGTGTTGGGACTAAAGGAACGTGCCACCAAGGCATGGCCTAAACATAGGGTTTTTAAGTACACATGTGGATAACAGGCAAGCTGCTTGCCTGTTTTTATCAATGGCAGAGGATCAAAACCTTGACTTTAAATAATTGTTCTCTTCCATTGAGTTTACCAGGAGATTTTTTCTGCATCTAATTTTTTGGAACATCATTGCCTTTCCTTTATGATTTCTTACTCTTCTGATCCTTACAGAAAATATTAATCTCCAAGAAAAATGGGTCCAATACGAGTTTCTGTTTCTTCCTCACTGAAATCCTGCCTTAGGTGCCGGGCACTCACTCTCCCTATAGACTTTCATCCTCCAGCCCCAAAGCATTAAATTCTTACAGGATAATCTGTTATTTAAAAGGGTATACTATGTTCATATTACTTTGAGAGAGGTTAATCATGGTGGAAATTGGAAGCACTAGGATCAGAAGTTCTAGGCCAGCATCACTTAAAAACTTGAATCCTAAATCACCAACATTATGTGGCCCCAATTTTGAAAAGAAAAAAAAATGGAAAGAGCTATTTCTCAGTTTGCAGAGTACTTGCTTAGAATGTACTAGGCCCTGGGTTCAATCTTGAGCATCACAGATTATCAGGTGTGGTGTCACATGCCTATAATTCCAGTACTCAGGAGATATAGACAGATACTATAGGTCATACTTAAGTGCAGATTGAGTAGCAGACCAGCCTGGGATACAGGAGAATGTTTCTCAAAATAATAATATTAATAATAGTCCTGTAGTAGTAGTAGTCATAGTAGTAGTAGTAGTACTAATAGTAATTTTGAGGAACTCAGTTAGGAGTTTGAGCTTGGTATCCACCTTGCCTCTTCACTTAGAGTAGAGCACAGTCTCTTAAATGTCAAACATGGTTTCTTCTTTTAGGCACGTGTTTCTTTCTATGGAGTTGATGCCTATGTTTAGATTATTGATGGTTTCCTACACCAATGAGACAATAAATCAAAAGGAAATAAAAATTCAGTATAGAGGTGTCAAATACCATGTGGCAGGAGAGCGTACTGTAGGCACCAACAGGGGATTGCAAGCAATAAAACCCGAGAATTCAAGGAGACTCTAGTAGGTAAGGCCAGTCTGAGAAATCTGCCTTCTAGAGAGCATGGTGTGGTGGGGAAGAGAAGAGGATAAGTTGGGCCAGGAAAGAAACCCTTCTCATTTGATAATACACAGACTCATTAATCAAAGTAATTATTATGAGGACCAATTACATGAAAGATTGAAGCAGGAACATCACAAATTCAAACTAAACCAGGACAGCTTTATGGAACCCAAAGTCAAAACCACACAACCAAACAAAAACCAAAATCCAAACAAACAAAGACCCCTGCCATAGTCCTGTGAGATTCTTGTGTCATCGTTTTCTCTGTGCCCCACATCTACTTATCCCAACCCGATAGCCTGTAGAGATTGAGGGCATAATATTGTTTGAGGGTACTTGGTCCATGTTTATGCCATCCCATAAGTGCACTTTCACTATTGACTCTCACGGTATTTATCCAGAGGTTGGGTTGTGGAATGAAAACTCTAAACTAACCACTATAACCTGCCACTGAGCTCTGAAATAATCATATGGGGAAATATTCTTCCTTATGAATGCCCGGCCTTAGCTGGGCTTGTGGAAAGCAGCTTTTCTGATCTTCAATTAGCCAGTCTACCTTTCGCTGCCGGGCTTTTACATTTTTCAGTTTTTGTAGAAGTTTTCTTTACCTCTTACTCTGCTTCTGGCTGTGTGGCTGGATGGGTAAGGGGCTGCTCCCCAGCATCATCCTCTCTTTCTTCTTTTCTCACTCCTTTCTCTTCTCTTATTCTCCTTCTATTTATTTTCTCTGACTGGCAACCGCATCTATATCTCTCCTGCCTAGCTATTGGCCATTCAGTTCCGTATTAGGGCAATCAGGTGTTTTAGACAGGCAAAGTAACACAGACTCACTGTGTTAAACAAATGCAACACACCTTTGCATCATTCGACAAATATTCCACAGCATAAACAAATGTAACATATCCTCAACTAATATTCCACAGCAGTTTTTCTCTTGTGATGGGTTCTTTATTAAATACCAAAGTCATCCATTATATTCCTTTATTTCTTCTTAAAGTGCTATCATGCCATTTATATTATTATAATATTGTAAGAATTTGAAACATTATTCGAATAGCCAGGCATTTGGTCAATATTCAGCCTGGGTCAAATATTCAATTTCAGAGAAAAGGTAGAGGAAAAGGTGGTTATAAATATCAACTCATATTGCACTGGATCGGGTGGTTGGTGCAAGCTTTTAATCCCAGCACTCCTGGTGCAGAGGCAGGTGGACATCTTTGAGTTTGAGGCCTACATATGAGTGAGTACCAGGAAAGCCATGGGGACATAGTGTGAGCATGTCTCAACAAAACAAACTACAAAAACTAGAAACTATGGAGTAACATTATTAGAAATGTGGGCTATGTCTCTGCACCCCCTTTTATTTTTCCTTTTATTATTTTTATGAAGATTTTTTCTATTCATTTTACATACCAACCACAGATCAGCCCTCCTCACTCTCCCCCAACCACAGCCTCCCGCCGCAAAGCACCCCTCATTCCCACCCCCTCCATTTTAAGCTCACCCATGGGGATTCAGCAGAGCATGGTACATTCAGTTGAGGCAGGTCCAAGGCCCTCCCCTCTGAACCAAGGAAGCAAAAGGTGTCACACCTTAGGCACATGGCTCCAAAAAGCCCACTCATGCCCCAGGAATGGATCCTGATCCCACTACCTGGGTCCCACCCCACCCCCAAATAGCTCAAGCTAAACAACTGTCTCCAGTAACCAGAGGCCTAGTCTAGGACAGTGATCGCTCCACAGTGAACCCTGTTTTAGACATGCACTCCAGTACAGTGTCTGTAAAGAAAGAAACAACCAATTTTTTTCCATTATAATAGTATTTTATTATTTCATAGCAATAAAAGAGATAACAGTCCAGTAGGAAATATTTACAAAAACACTAATGTGCTGGATTAAAGGTTCTCCCTTCACGGCCACTGGAGAAGAAAGGCAGGACAGGGTTATTGAAAGTGCCAGTGGGGTACCTGTATATTAGGGAACTCTTGGCAACGTTCAGGAAACTTAAACATCCATCCTCACAATCAAGGAACACCCCAATCTTGCCCAGGGGCCTCTCTATATAGTGCTGGAATACTGGGGATGTGGTGAGGAGACTGTAACGATTACCCTCCTTCACACACACAAGAAGAAAGGCACCCTCATAGTCAATCATTTGGTTGGGATTCCTTAACCAGGAATCCTTACAGACCCCTACAGCCCAGTCCGCAGAGTCTTGCAAATCCACCTCCCAGTAATATTTCCCGGAGACGAAGTTCAAGGATCCCCAGGAAGCCAAATAGCATCCAATAGAAATCACAGATGTATCCTTACTCTGAGGTCCGAAGCTGAATTTTCTCAAGACATTAAATAGGTTCATCTTGTAATGGAATGTGGTTACATTTTCAAAGAAAATATGCACCTGGATGTGCTTGAACCTTTGAGTCAGTCCAGTGATGGGTAGGGCCTTGAGTTCTGGTCGCAATGCCTGGGGCATGCTCAGCTGCATGGACTCACTCCTTCTGACCATGTCATCCAAACCCTGGAGCAGTACCACATATGGCTCCTGGGACATTGCCATCAGCTCCCGATACATATCTCTTAGTTCTTTGCTCTTTTGCACCATCATGGCTTCACTCTTCCTCAGTTTCTCTAAAGCACATTGGCCTTCCTTTCTCATGCACTCGATATGTATCTCTTCCTCTTCACAGAAGAAGGGATGCAGCTCCCTATACTCCGTCCTGATCATTTCTTCCCGCAGAGTCACATAGTCCATCCACAAAGTTCTTGTTCTCTTCTCTGCCTCGATATTCTCTTGATTTTCTTGGATCTTCTCCCATAAAGATGCCATCTGCTTCAGAACTCTTTCCATTTGACGCTCAGCTGCTGCCTCAATGGGACAATGTCCGTGACCTCTGTGCTCAGGGGAGTTAGAGCAGAGTTGACAGAGGAAGATCCTGCTCTCAACACACAAGATCCTCTTTGTCTCCTTGTGGGTCTCACACTTATGCTCCTCAGAGCTCAGGTCCTTCATGAGGCTGGCTTGTCTGGCAATGGACGTCAGCTTCTTCAGAACAACGTTGGTTCTCATTTCCTTCTGTTGGCATGGTTCCCGACACATAGGGCAGTGGACTGGAGGTGCGGTGTCCTCCCAGGAAAGCTGGAGGCAGGCTCGACAGAAGCTGTGGCCACAGCTTATGGTGACTGGCTCTGTAAGGCAGCTCAGGCAGATGAAGCAGGTGAGTTCTTCCTGGAAGGCTTGTGACATGTCTGACTCCATTTTCCCACGGAATAGACTCTGGTCTCAGCAGTGTCTGCTGGGGTCACAACAATGTTAGCTCAGCTCTGTGCAGTGATCCTCAACGTGAGGGCGAGGAGGATCTAGCAGTCTAGGAGCCAGAAGGTATGGAAACACACTCTGTCTGGTCTAGAGGAGAAGGAACCTGCCTGGCCCCTGGAGTGTGCTTATATACACGCTAGAGACCACACCCACTCTAAATAGCACTAATCTGATTGCATGGAAGATGGAACTAAATCTATGGCCAACGCCCACCAAACAATCCTCCACAACAAGGTTTCCTGAGTCACACATCTTATCTGGGTGTGATAGCTCACACCTTTAATACCAGGGCCCTAGGGAATGGGATGTTGAGGCAGCAGGAGTTTTAGTTCAAGGCCTGCCCGGAATATACACTGAGAACTTGTCTTAACAAAAAAAAAATGAAGAGCAATTTTACTACGATATTTCACTGTTTCTAAATATTTTGAGATGTGCTTATATTTTTGGTTTACCTTTTGCAGTGTAACAGTTAATGATATCAATCTGTGATTTTAGCAAATATCAACATTAAAAAATTCCTAATCATTCCTTGAGAATTTACTTCAACTCATTTTCATCATATTTACCTCAACTGCAATTTCTTCAAGATTCATCCCTTTTTCTACCCATTCCCTGTCTGTTCTTTCCTACTTGCATTTCTTTTTTTAAAAAAAAAATATATATATATGGGGAAACCAGGGAGGGGATGGTGGTGGCACATGCCTTTATGCTTAACAATCAGGAGGCAGAGGCAGGCATGTCTCTGAGTGTTTCAGGCTAGCCTGGACTACAGAGTGCATTCCAAGACAGGCTTCAAAGCCGAACAGAAATCCTGCCTAGAAAAAAATAGAAAAACAAACAAACGAACAAAAAACAGTGATAAGGGAAAAAAATATGTTTAATGAACCAAAAGCCAAGAGGCTATGATCTGTCTTGTGAGGGAATTTTCTGGACTGAATCACTGGAATTAGGAAAGCCCACCTAAACTCAGATGTTTTGAGATGTGAGAATTCATCTTGAATCTTAGCTCTACCTTCTGTTGGCAGCCTGTATAAAGGACATGGAAGAAGGAAACTCTTTCGTCTTTGCTATTTCTCTTCTTGCTCTTGTTCTCACTGGCAAGGTCATCCCTTCACTGGTGTAGGACCCTACTTTTTGGGTTAACTATTAAGAGGACTGGCAGGTAAAGGACCTTTTGTATTATTTATGTGGCCAACCAGTTGTAGACATTGAGATATGTTTAGTATTTAGAGAGCACGAGGAATCCTAATGAGTATGTTAAGATAGATTCCAAAGAGTGTATAAAATGAGGATGAGGAAGACATAAAAATTAAATGTGACTTAAGGAATCCTAGAGTAGTGAAGATGTCCTGTATGTAAAGTTTTGTTTTGTTTTGAGGTTTGTAGCTAGAAATATGGTTCAGATAAGGATTATTCCAAACTGAGTTGGGAGGAATCCTACAGATGAAGTCAGGATGTGTGATATCATTCATGGTCTGGCCTCACTGTAGCATCTTTCCAGTGTTGGAATTAAAATCCCTCCAATCGCAGGTGTTCCCTGAGAGGAGACCAAGAGATGGAGCCTACTGCTTCCCCTTAGGCAATTTCCTTTGCCTCCAATATCATTGCCAGATCCCGGAAAGCCTTAACCCTAGTTTATAGGATCATAGAAACCGTTTAGAAAATGCCGTTGAGAATACCAGGTCCAAAAAGGCAGATGATTTGCTTCATTTAAGTGAATATTTTGGTGTGAGCAAAGCTGTTTCAGAGCTCTCTCATCTTCCTCTTTGAGGGTCTGAGGACTAGGAAGTGTGGGTACAGGATGAAGGCATCCTGAAGTGGAGGTTGTATTTTCACTTTCCTGAATTCTCTGTTTAGCTCTATATCCCATTTTTAACTGAGTTCATTGCTTTCTTGATGTCCAGTTTTTTGACTTCTTTACTTATTTAAGATATTATCCATCTATAGTGTGTGTAGTTGGCAAAAGTCTTTTCCTATTCTGTGAGTTGTTACTTTGTCCTTGTGATGGTGTCCTTTGCCAAACAGATGCTTTTCAATTCCATGAGGTTCCATTTATTAATTGTTGCTTTTAGGGACTGTACTATTGGTGTTCTGTTTAGAAGTCCTTTCCGGTGTCTAGGAATTCAAGAATATTCTCCACTTTCTTTTTATTTAGGTTCAGTATATGTGGTTTTTTCGTTGATGTGTTTGATCCACATGCAGTTGAATTTTATGCAAGGTCGTAGGTATGGAACTATTTTCAGTGTTCTGTGTTTTGAGGACATTATCAATGTTTCAGATAGAAACAATTACAGTATGATCCTAGCAAAATACAGTGGTCCACCTACACTGGAATGCTGACATAATCCTACTTAAACCCAGATCTTTGTTGTTGTTGTTTGTTTGTTTGTTGCTTTGTTTTTTTGTTTTTTGTTGTGATTTTTTTTTTCTTTTCTTTTCTATTTCTCTCTTTTTTTATTTTTTTTCACTACAGGTTTTCTGTGAATAAGAGCTCTGGCTGTCCTGGAACTCACTTTGCAGACCATACTGACCTGGAACTCACTGACATCCTCCTAACTCCTGAGTGTTGGGACTAAAGGAACGTGCCACCAAGGCATGGCCTAAACATAGGGTTTTTAAGTACACATGTGGATAACAGGCAAGCTGCTTGCCTGTTTTTATCAATGGCAGAGGATCAAAACCTTGACTTTAAATAATTGTTCTCTTCCATTGAGTTTACCAGGAGATTTTTTCTGCATCTAATTTTTTGGAACATCATTGCCTTTCCTTTATGATTTCTTACTCTTCTGATCCTTACAGAAAATATTAATCTCCAAGAAAAATGGGTCCAATACGAGTTTCTGTTTCTTCCTCACTGAAATCCTGCCTTAGGTGCCGGGCACTCACTCTCCCTATAGACTTTCATCCTCCAGCCCCAAAGCATTAAATTCTTACAGGATAATCTGTTATTTAAAAGGGTATACTATGTTCATATTACTTTGAGAGAGGTTAATCATGGTGGAAATTGGAAGCACTAGGATCAGAAGTTCTAGGCCAGCATCACTTAAAAACTTGAATCCTAAATCACCAACATTATGTGGCCCCAATTTTGAAAAGAAAAAAAAATGGAAAGAGCTATTTCTCAGTTTGCAGAGTACTTGCTTAGAATGTACTAGGCCCTGGGTTCAATCTTGAGCATCACAGATTATCAGGTGTGGTGTCACACGCCTATAATTCCAGTACTCAGGAGATATAGACAAATACTATAGGTCATACTTAAGTGCAGATTGAGTAGCAGACCAGCCTGGGATACAGGAGAATGTTTCTCAAAATAATAATATTAATAATAGTCCTGTAGTAGTAGTAGTCATAGTAGTAGTAGTAGTAGTACTAATAGTAATTTTGAGGAACTCAGTTAGGAGTTTGAGCTTGGTATCCACCTTGCCTCTTCACTTAGAGTAGAGCACAGTCTCTTAAATGTCAAACATGGTTTCTTCTTTTAGGCACGTGTTTCTTTCTATGGAGTTGATGCCTATGTTTAGATTATTGATGGTTTCCTACACCAATGAGACAATAAATCAAAAGGAAATAAAAATTCAGTATAGAGGTGTCAAATACCATGTGGCAGGAGAGCGTACTGTAGGCACCAACAGGGGATTGCAAGCAATAAAACCCGAGAATTCAAGGAGACTCTAGTAGGTAAGGCCAGTCTGAGAAATCTGCCTTCTAGAGAGCATGGTGTGGTGGGGAAGAGAAGAGGATAAGTTGGGCCAGGAAAGAAACCCTTCTCATTTGATAATACACAGACTCATTAATCAAAGTAATTATTATGAGGACCAATTACATGAAAGATTGAAGCAGGAACATCACAAATTCAAACTAAACCAGGACAGCTTTATGGAACCCAAAGTCAAAACCACACAACCAAACAAAAACCAAAATCCAAACAAACAAAGACCCCTGCCATAGTCCTGTGAGATTCTTGTGTCATCGTTTTCTCTGTGCCCCACATCTACTTATCCCAACCCGATAGCCTGTAGAGATTGAGGGCATAATATTGTTTGAGGGTACTTGGTCCATGTTTATGCCATCCCATAAGTGCACTTTCACTATTGACTCTCACGGTATTTATCCAGAGGTTGGGTTGTGGAATGAAAACTCTAAACTAACCACTATAACCTGCCACTGAGCTCTGAAATAATCATATGGGGAAATATTCTTCCTTATGAATGCCCGGCCTTAGCTGGGCTTGTGGAAAGCAGCTTTTCTGATCTTCAATTAGCCAGTCTACCTTTCGCTGCCGGGCTTTTACATTTTTCAGTTTTTGTAGAAGTTTTCTTTACCTCTTACTCTGCTTCTGGCTGTGTGGCTGGATGGGTAAGGGGCTGCTCCCCAGCATCATCCTCTCTTTCTTCTTTTCTCACTCCTTTCTCTTCTCTTATTCTCCTTCTATTTATTTTCTCTGACTGGCAACCGCATCTATATCTCTCCTGCCTAGCTATTGGCCATTCAGTTCCGTATTAGGGCAATCAGGTGTTTTAGACAGGCAAAGTAACACAGACTCACTGTGTTAAACAAATGCAACACACCTTTGCATCATTCGACAAATATTCCACAGCATAAACAAATGTAACATATCCTCAACTAATATTCCACAGCAGTTTTTCTCTTGTGATGGGTTCTTTATTAAATACCAAAGTCATCCATTATATTCCTTTATTTCTTCTTAAAGTGCTATCATGCCATTTATATTATTATAATATTGTAAGAATTTGAAACATTATTCGAATAGCCAGGCATTTGGTCAATATTCAGCCTGGGTCAAATATTCAATTTCAGAGAAAAGGTAGAGGAAAAGGTGGTTATAAATATCAACTCATATTGCACTGGATCGGGTGGTTGGTGCAAGCTTTTAATCCCAGCACTCCTGGTGCAGAGGCAGGTGGACATCTTTGAGTTTGAGGCCTACATATGAGTGAGTACCAGGAAAGCCATGGGGACATAGTGTGAACATGTCTCAACAAAACAAACTACAAAAACTAGAAACTATGGAGTAACATTATTAGAAATGTGGGCTATGTCTCTGCACCCCCTTTTATTTTTCCTTTTATTATTTTTATGAAGATTTTTTCTATTCATTTTACATACCAACCACAGATCAGCCCTCCTCACTCTCCCCCAACCACAGCCTCCCGCCGCAAAGCACCCCTCATTCCCACCCCCTCCATTTTAAGCTCACCCATGGGGATTCAGCAGAGCATGGTACATTCAGTTGAGGCAGGTCCAAGGCCCTCCCCTCTGAACCAAGGAAGCAAAAGGTGTCACACCTTAGGCACATGGCTCCAAAAAGCCCACTCATGCCCCAGGAATGGATCCTGATCCCACTACCTGGGTCCCACCCCACCCCCAAATAGCTCAAGCTAAACAACTGTCTCCAGTAACCAGAGGCCTAGTCTAGGCCAGTGATCGCTCCACAGTGAACCCTGTTTTAGACATGCACTCCAGTACAGTGTCTGTAAAGAAAGAAACAACCAATTTTTTTCCATTATAATAGTATTTTATTATTTCATAGCAATAAAAGAGATAACAGTCCAGTAGGAAATATTTACAAAAACACTAATGTGCTGGATTAAAGGTTCTCCCTTCACGGCCACTGGAGAAGAAAGGCAGGACAGGGTTATTGAAAGTGCCAGTGGGGTACCTGTATATTAGGGAACTCTTGGCAACGTTCAGGAAACTTAAACATCCATCCTCACAATCAAGGAACACCCCAATCTTGCCCAGGGGCCTCTCTATATAGTGCTGGAATACTGGGGATGTGGTGAGGAGACTGTAACGATTACCCTCCTTCACACACACAAGAAGAAAGGCACCCTCATAGTCAATCATTTGGTTGGGATTCCTTAACCAGGAATCCTTACCGACCCCTACAGCCCAGTCCGCAGAGTCTTGCAAATCCACCTCCCAGTAATATTTCCCGGAGACGAAGTTCAAGGATCCCCAGGAAGCCAAATAGCATCCAATAGAAATCACAGATGTATCCTTACTCTGAGGTCCGAAGCTGAATTTTCTCAAGACATTAAATAGGTTCATCTTGTAATGGAATGTGGTTACATTTTCAAAGAAAATATGCACCTGGATGTGCTTGAACCTTTGAGTCAGTCCAGTGATGGGTAGGGCCTTGAGTTCTGGTCGCAATGCCTGGGGCATGCTCAGCTGCATGGACTCACTCCTTCTGACCATGTCATCCAAACCCTGGAGCAGTACCACATATGGCTCCTGGGACATTGCCATCAGCTCCCGATACATATCTCTTAGTTCTTTGCTCTTTTGCACCATCATGGCTTCACTCTTCCTCAGTTTCTCTAAAACACATTGGCCTTCCTTTCTCATGCACTCGATATGTATCTCTTCCTCTTCACAGAAGAAGGGATGCAGCTCCCTATACTCCGTCCTGATCATTTCTTCCCGCAGAGTCACATAGTCCATCCTCAAAGTTCTTGTTCTCTTCTCTGCCTCGATATTCTCTTGATTTTCTTGGATCTTCTCCCATAAAGATGCCATCTGCTTCAGAACTCTTTCCATTTGACGCTCAGCTGCTGCCTCAATGGGACAATGTCCGTGACCTCTGTGCTCATGGGAGTTAGAGCAGAGTTGACAGAGGAAGATCCTGCTCTCAACACACAAGATCCTCTTTGTCTCCTTGTGGGTCTCACACTTATGCTCCTCAGAGCTCAGGTCCTTCATGAGGCTGGCTTGTCTGGCAATGGACGTCAGCTTCTTCAGAACAACGTTGGTTCTCATTTCCTTCTGTTGGCATGGTTCCCGACACATAGGGCAGTGGACTGGAGGTGCGGTGTCCTCCCAGGAAAGCTGGAGGCAGGCTCGACAGAAGCTGTGGCCACAGCTTATGGTGACTGGCTCTGTAAGGCAGCTCAGGCAGATGAAGCAGGTGAGTTCTTCCTGGAAGGCTTGTGACATGTCTGACTCCATTTTCCCACGGAATAGACTCTGGTCTCAGCAGTGTCTGCTGGGGTCACAACAATGTTAGCTCAGCTCTGTGCAGTGATCCTCAACGTGAGGGCGAGGAGGATCTAGCAGTCTAGGAGCCAGAAGGTATGGAAACACACTCTGTCTGGTCTAGAGGAGAAGGAACCTGCCTGGCCCCTGGAGTGTGCTTATATACACGCTAGAGACCACACCCACTCTAAATAGCACTAATCTGATTGGATGGAAGATGGAACTAAATCTATGGCCAACGCCCACCAAACAATCCTCCACAACAAGGTTTCCTGAGTCACACATCTTATCTGGGTGTGATAGCTCACACCTTTAATACCAGGGCCCTAGGGAATGGGATGTTGAGGCAGCAGGAGTTTTAGTTCAAGGCCTGCCCGGAATATACACTGAGAACTTGTCTTAACAAAAAAAAATGAAGAGCAATTTTACTACGATATTTCACTGTTTCTAAATATTTTGAGATGTGCTTATATTTTTGGTTTACCTTTTGCAGTGTAACAGTTAATGATATCAATCTGTGATTTTAGCAAATATCAACATTAAAAAATTCCTAATCATTCCTTGAGAATTTACTTCAACTCATTTTCATCATATTTACCTCAACTGCAATTTCTTCAAGATTCATCCCTTTTTCTACCCATTCCCCTGTCTGTTCTTTCCTACTTGCATTTCTTTTTTTTTTTTTTTTTTAAAAAATATATGGGGAAACCAGGGAGGGGATGGTGGTGGCACATGCCTTTATGCTTAACAATCAGGAGGCAGAGGCAGGCATGTCTCTGAGTGTTTCAGGCTAGCCTGGACTACAGAGTGCATTCCAAGACAGGCTTCAAAGCCGAACAGAAATCCTGCCTAGAAAAAAATAGAAAAACAAACAAACGAACAAAAAACAGTGATAAGGGAAAAAAATATGTTTAATGAACCAAAAGCCAAGAGGCTATGATCTGTCTTGTGAGGGAATTTTCTGGACTGAATCACTGGAATTAGGAAAGCCCACCTAAACTCAGATGTTTTGAGATGTGAGAATTCATCTTGAATCTTAGCTCTACCTTCTGTTGGCAGCCTGTATAAAGGACATGGAAGAAGGAAACTCTTTCGTCTTTGCTATTTCTCTTCTTGCTCTTGTTCTCACTGGCAAGGTCATCCCTTCACTGGTGTAGGACCCTACTTTTTGGGTTAACTATTAAGAGGACTGGCAGGTAAAGGACCTTTTGTATTATTTATGTGGCCAACCAGTTGTAGACATTGAGATATGTTTAGTATTTAGAGAGCACGAGGAATCCTAATGAGTATGTTAAGATAGATTCCAAAGAGTGTATAAAATGAGGATGAGGAAGACATAAAAATTAAATGTGACTTAAGGAATCCTAGAGTAGTGAAGATGTCCTGTATGTAAAGTTTTGTTTTGTTTTGAGGTTTGTAGCTAGAAATATGGTTCAGATAAGGATTATTCCAAACTGAGTTGGGAGGAATCCTACAGATGAAGTCAGGATGTGTGATATCATTCATGGTCTGGCCTCACTGTAGCATCTTTCCAGTGTTGGAATTAAAATCCCTCCAATCGCAGGTGTTCCCTGAGAGGAGACCAAGAGATGGAGCCTACTGCTTCCCCTTAGGCAATTTCCTTTGCCTCCAATATCATTGCCAGATCCCGGAAAGCCTTAACCCTAGTTTATAGGATCATAGAAACCGTTTAGAAAATGCCGTTGAGAATACCAGGTCCAAAAAGGCAGATGATTTGCTTCATTTAAGTGAATATTTTGGTGTGAGCAAAGCTGTTTCAGAGCTCTCTCATCTTCCTCTTTGAGGGTCTGAGGACTAGGAAGTGTGGGTACAGGATGAAGGCATCCTGAAGTGGAGGTTGTATTTTCACTTTCCTGAATTCTCTGTTTAGCTCTATATCCCATTTTTAACTGAGTTCATTGCTTTCTTGATGTCCAGTTTTTTGACTTCTTTACTTATTTAAGATATTATCCATCTATAGTGTGTGTAGTTGGCAAAAGTCTTTTCCTATTCTGTGAGTTGTTACTTTGTCCTTGTGATGGTGTCCTTTGCCAAACAGATGCTTTTCAATTCCATGAGGTTCCATTTATTAATTGTTGCTTTTAGGGACTGTACTATTGGTGTTCTGTTTAGAAGTCCTTTCCAGTGTCTAGGAATTCAAGAATATTCTCCACTTTCTTTTTAATTAGGTTCAGTATATGTGGTTTTTTCGTTGATGTGTTTGATCCACATGCAGTTGAATTTTATGCAAGGTCGTAGGTATGGAACTATTTTCAGTGTTCTGTGTTTTGAGGACATTATCAATGTTTCAGATAGAAACAATTACAGTATGATCCTAGCAAAATACAGTGGTCCACCTACACTGGAATGCTGACATAATCCTACTTAAACCCAGATCTTTGTTGTTGTTGTTTGTTTGTTTGTTGCTTTGTTTTTTTGTTTTTTGTTGTGATTTTTTTTCTTTTCTTTTCTATTTCTCTCTTTTTTTTTTCACTACAGGTTTTCTGTGAATAAGAGCTCTGGCTGTCCTGGAACTCACTTTGCAGACCATACTGACCTGGAACTCACTGACATCCTCCTAACTCCTGAGTGTTGGGACTAAAGGAACGTGCCACCAAGGCATGGCCTAAACATAGGGTTTTTAAGTACACATGTGGATAACAGGCAAGCTGCTTGCCTGTATTTATCAATGGCAGAGGATCAAAACCTTGACTTTAAATAATTGATCTCTTCCATTGAGGTTACCAGGAGATTTTTTCTGCATCTAATTTTTTGGAACATCATTGCCTTTCCTTTATGATTTCTTACTCTTCTGATCCTTACAGAAAATATTAATCTCCAAGAAAAATGGGTCCAATACGAGTTTCTGTTTCTTCCTCACTGAAATCCTGCCTTAGGTGCCGGGCACTCACTCTCCCTATAGACTTTCATCCTCCAGCCCCAAAGCATTAAATTCTTACAGGATAATCTGTTATTTAAAAGGGTATACTATGTTCATATTACTTTGAGAGAGGTTAATCATGGTGGAAATTGGAAGCACTAGGATCAGAAGTTCTAGGCCAGCATCACTTAAAAACTTGAATCCTAAATCACCAACATTATGTGGCCCCAATTTTGAAAAGAAAAAAAAATGGAAAGAGCTATTTCTCAGTTTGCAGAGTACTTGCTTAGAATGTACTAGGCCCTGGGTTCAATCTTGAGCATCACAGATTATCAGGTGTGGTGTCACATGCCTATAATTCCAGTACTCAGGAGATATAGACAGATACTATAGGTCATACTTAAGTGCAGATTGAGTAGCAGACCAGCCTGGGATACAGGAGAATGTTTCTCAAAATAATAATATTAATAATAGTCCTGTAGTAGTAGTAGTCATAGTAGTAGTAGTAGTACTAATAGTAATTTTGAGGAACTCAGTTAGGAGTTTGAGCTTGGTATCCACCTTGCCTCTTCACTTAGAGTAGAGCACAGTCTCTTAAATGTCAAACATGGTTTCTTCTTTTAGGCACGTGTTTCTTTCTATGGAGTTGATGCCTATGTTTAGATTATTGATGGTTTCCTACACCAATGAGACAATAAATCAAAAGGAAATAAAAATTCAGTATAGAGGTGTCAAATACCATGTGGCAGGAGAGCGTACTGTAGGCACCAACAGGGGATTGCAAGCAATAAAACCCGAGAATTCAAGGAGACTCTAGTAGGTAAGGCCAGTCTGAGAAATCTGCCTTCTAGAGAGCATGGTGTGGTGGGGAAGAGAAGAGGATAAGTTGGGCCAGGAAAGAAACCCTTCTCATTTGATAATACACAGACTCATTAATCAAAGTAATTATTATGAGGACCAATTACATGAAAGATTGAAGCAGGAACATCACAAATTCAAACTAAACCAGGACAGCTTTATGGAACCCAAAGTCAAAACCACACAACCAAACAAAAACCAAAATCCAAACAAACAAAGACCCCTGCCATAGTCCTGTGAGATTCTTGTGTCATCGTTTTCTCTGTGCCCCACATCTACTTATCCCAACCCGATAGCCTGTAGAGATTGAGGGCATAATATTGTTTGAGGGTACTTGGTCCATGTTTATGCCATCCCATAAGTGCACTTTCACTATTGACTCTCACGGTATTTATCCAGAGGTTGGGTTGTGGAATGAAAACTCTAAACTAACCACTATAACCTGCCACTGAGCTCTGAAATAATCATATGGGGAAATATTCTTCCTTATGAATGCCCGGCCTTAGCTGGGCTTGTGGAAAGCAGCTTTTCTGATCTTCAATTAGCCAGTCTACCTTTCGCTGCCGGGCTTTTACATTTTTCAGTTTTTGTAGAAGTTTTCTTTACCTCTTACTCTGCTTCTGGCTGTGTGGCTGGATGGGTAAGGGGCTGCTCCCCAGCATCATCCTCTCTTTCTTCTTTTCTCACTCCTTTCTCTTCTCTTATTCTCCTTCTATTTATTTTCTCTGACTGGCAACCGCATCTATATCTCTCCTGCCTAGCTATTGGCCATTCAGTTCCGTATTAGGGCAATCAGGTGTTTTAGACAGGCAAAGTAACACAGACTCACTGTGTTAAACAAATGCAACACACCTTTGCATCATTCCACAAATATTCCACAGCATAAACAAATGTAACATATCCTCAACTAATATTCCACAGCAGTTTTTCTCTTGTGATGGGTTCTTTATTAAATACCAAAGTCATCCATTATATTCCTTTATTTCTTCTTAAAGTGCTATCATGCCATTTATATTATTATAATATTGTAAGAATTTGAAACATTATTCGAATAGCCAGGCATTTGGTCAATATTCAGCCTGGGTCAAATATTCAATTTCAGAGAAAAGGTAGAGGAAAAGGTGGTTATAAATATCAACTCATATTGCACTGGATCGGGTGGTTGGTGCAAGCTTTTAATCCCAGCACTCCTGGTGCAGAGGCAGGTGGACATCTTTGAGTTTGAGGCCTACATATGAGTGAGTACCAGGAAAGCCATGGGGACATAGTGTGAGCATGTCTCAACAAAACAAACTACAAAAACTAGAAACTATGGAGTAACATTATTAGAAATGTGGGCTATGTCTCTGCACCCCCTTTTATTTTTCCTTTTATTATTTTTATGAAGATTTTTTCTATTCATTTTACATACCAACCACAGATCAGCCCTCCTCACTCTCCCCCAACCACAGCCTCCCGCCGCAAAGCACCCCTCATTCCCACCCCCTCCATTTTAAGCTCACCCATGGGGATTCAGCAGAGCATGGTACATTCAGTTGAGGCAGGTCCAAGGCCCTCCCCTCTGAACCAAGGAAGCAAAAGGTGTCACACCTTAGGCACATGGCTCCAAAAAGCCCACTCATGCCCCAGGAATGGATCCTGATCCCACTACCTGGGTCCCACCCCACCCCCAAATAGCTCAAGCTAAACAACTGTCTCCAGTAACCAGAGGCCTAGTCTAGGACAGTGATCGCTCCACAGTGAACCCTGTTTTAGACATGCACTCCAGTACAGTATCTGTAAAGAAAGAAACAACCAATTTTTTTCCATTATAATAGTATTTTATTATTTCATAGCAATAAAAGAGATAACAGTCCAGTAGGAAATATTTACAAAAACACTAATGTGCTGGATTAAAGGTTCTCCCTTCACGGCCACTGGAGAAGAAAGGCAGGACAGGGTCATTGAAAGTGCCAGTGGGGTACCTGTATATTAGGGAACTCTTGGCAACGTTCAGGAAACTTAAACATCCATCCTCACAATCAAGGAACACCCCAATCTTGCCCAGGGGCCTCTCTATATAGTGCTGGAATACTGGGGATGTGGTGAGGAGACTGTAACGATTACCCTCCTTCACACACACAAGAAGAAAGGCACCCTCATAGTCAATCATTTGGTTGGTATTCCTTAACCAGGAATCCTTACAGACCCCTACAGCCCAGTCCGCAGAGTCTTGCAAATCCACCTCCCAGTAATATTTCCCGGAGACGAAGTTCAAGGATCCCCAGGAAGCCAAATAGCATCCAATAGAAATCACAGATGTATCCTTACTCTGAGGTCCGAAGCTGAATTTTCTCAAGACATTAAATAGGTTCATCTTGTAATGGAATGTGGTTACATTTTCAAAGAAAATATGCACCTGGATGTGCTTGAACCTTTGAGTCAGTCCAGTGATGGGTAGGGCCTTGAGTTCTGGTCGCAATGCCTGGGGCATGCTCAGCTGCATGGACTCACTCCTTCTGACCATGTCATCCAAACCCTGGAGCAGTACCACATATGGCTCCTGGGACATTGCCATCAGCTCCCGATACATATCTCTTAGTTCTTTGCTCTTTTGCACCATCATGGCTTCACTCTTCCTCAGTTTCTCTAAAGCACATTGGCCTTCCTTTCTCATGCACTCGATATGTATCTCTTCCTCTTCAGAGAAGAAGGGATGCAGCTCCCTATACTCCGTCCTGATCATTTCTTCCCGCAGAGTCACATAGTCCATCCACAAAGTTCTTGTTCTCTTCTCTGCCTCGATATTCTCTTGATTTTCTTGGATCTTCTCCCATAAAGATGCCATCTGCTTCAGAACTCTTTCCATTTGACGCTCAGCTGCTGCCTCAATGGGACAATGTCCGTGACCTCTGTGCTCATGGGAGTTAGAGCAGAGTTGACAGAGGAAGATCCTGCTCTCAACACACAAGATCCTCTTTGTCTCCTTGTGGGTCTCACACTTATGCTCCTCAGAGCTCAGGTCCTTCATGAGGCTGGCTTGTCTGGCAATGGACGTCAGCTTCTTCAGAACAACATTGGTTCTCATTTCCTTCTGTTGGCATGGTTCCCGACACATAGGGCAGTGGACTGGAGGTGCGGTGTCCTCCCAGGAAAGCTGGAGGCAGGCTCGACAGAAGCTGTGGCCACAGCTTATGGTGACTGGCTCTGTAAGGCAGCTCAGGCAGATGAAGCAGGTGAGTTCTTCCTGGAAGGCTTGTGACATGTCTGACTCCATTTTCCCACGGAATAGACTCTGGTCTCAGCAGTGTCTGCTGGGGTCACAACAATGTTAGCTCAGCTCTGTGCAGTGATCCTCCACGTGAAGGCGAGGAGGATCTAGCAGTCTAGGAGCCAGAAGGTATGGAAACACACTCTGTCTGGTCTAGAGGAGAAGGAACCTGCCTGGCCCCTGGAGTGTGCTTATATACACGCTAGAGACCACACCCACTCTAAATAGCACTAATCTGATTGGATGGAAGATGGAACTAAATCTATGGCCAACGCCCACCAAACAATCCTCCACAACAAGGTTTCCTGAGTCACACATCTTATCTGGGTGTGATAGCTCACACCTTTAATACCAGGGCCCTAGGGAATGGGATGTTGAGGCAGCAGGAGTTTTAGTTCAAGGCCTGCCCGGAATATACACTGAGAACTTGTCTTAACAAAAAAAAATGAAGAGCAATTTTACTACGATATTTCACTGTTTCTAAATATTTTGAGATGTGCTTATATTTTTGGTTTACCTTTTGCAGTGTAACAGTTAATGATATCAATCTGTGATTTTAGCAAATATCAACATTAAAAAATTCCTAATCATTCCTTGAGAATTTACTTCAACTCATTTTCATCATATTTACCTCAACTGCAATTTCTTCAAGATTCATCCCTTTTTCTACCCATTCCCTGTCTGTTCTTTCCTACTTGCATTTCTTTTTTTAAAAAAAAAAAATATATATGGGGAAACCAGGGAGGGGATGGTGGTGGCACATGCCTTTATGCTTAACAATCAGGAGGCAGAGGCAGGCATGTCTCTGAGTGTTTCAGACTAGCCTGGACTACAGAGTGCATTCCAAGACAGGCTTCAAAGCCGAACAGAAATCCTGCCTAGAAAAAAATAGAAAAACAAACAAACGAACAAAAAACAGTGATAAGAGAAAAAAATATTTTTAATGAACCAAAAGCCAAGAGGCTATGATCTGTCTTGTGAGGGAATTTTCTGGACTGAATCACTGGAATTAGGAAAGCCCACCTAAACTCAGATGTTTTGAGATGTGAGAATTCATCTTGAATCTTAGCTCTACCTTCTGTTGGCAGCCTGTATAAAGGACATGGAAGAAGGAAACTCTTTCGTCTTTGCTATTTCTCTTCTTGCTCTTGTTCTCACTGGCAAGGTCATCCCTTCACTGGTGTAGGACCCTACTTTTTGGGTTAACTATTAAGAGGACTGGCAGGTAAAGGACCTTTTGTATTATTTATGTGGCCAACCAGTTGTAGACATTGAGATATGTTTAGTATTTAGAGAGCACGAGGAATCCTAATGAGTATGTTAAGATAGATTCCAGAGAGTGTATAAAATGAGGATGAGGAAGACATAAAAATTAAATGTGACTTAAGGAATCCTAGAGTAGTGAAGATGTCCTGTATGTAAAGTTTTTTGGTTTTTTTTTTTTGAGGTTTGTAGCTAGAAATATGGTTCAGATAAGGATTATTCCAAACTGAGTTGGGAGGAATCCTACAGATGAAGTCAGGATGTGTGATATCATTCATGGTCTGGCTTCACTGTAGCATCTTTCCAGTGTTGGAATTAAAATCCCTCCAATCGCAGGTGTTCCCTGAGAGGAGACCAAGAGATGGAGCCTACTGCTTCCCCTTAGGCAATTTCCTTTGCCTCCAATATCATTGCCAGATCCCGGAAAGCCTTAACCCTAGTTTATAGGATCATAGAAACTGTTTAGAAAATGCCGTTGAGAATACCAGGTCCAAAAAGGCAGATGATTTGCTTCATTTAAGTGAACATTTTGGTGTGAGCAAAGCTGTTTCAGAGCTCTCTGATCTTCCTTTTGGGGGTCTGAGGATTAGGAAGTGTGGGTTGTATATTCACTTTCCTGAATTCTCTGTTTAGCTCTATATCCCATTTTTAACTGAGTTCATTGCTTTCTTGATGTCCAGTTTTTTGACTTCTTTACTTATTTAAGATATTATCCATCTATAGTGTGTGTAGTTGGCAAAAGTCTTTTCCTATTCTGTGAGTTGTTACTTTGTCCTTGTGATGGTGTCCTTTGCCAAACAGATGCTTTTCAATTCCATGAGGTTCCATTTATTAATTGTTGCTTTTAGGGACTGTACTATTGGTGTTCTGTTTAGAAGTCCTTTCCGGTGTCTAGGAATTCAAGAATATTCTCCACTTTCTTTTTAATTAGGTTCAGTATATGTGGTTTTTTCATTGATGTGTTTGATCCACATGCAGTTGAATTTTATGCAAGGTCGTAGGTATGGAACTATTTTCAGTGTTCTGTGTTTTGAGGACATTATCAATGTTTCAGATAGAAACAATTACAGTATGATCCTAGCAAAATACAGTGGTCCACCTACACTGGAATGCTGACATAATCCTACTTAAACCCAGATCTTTGTTGTTGTTGTTTGTTTGTTTGTTGCTTTGTTTTTTTGTTTTTTGTTGTGATTTTTTTTTCTTTTCTTTTCTATTTCTCTCTTTTTTTTTTTCACTACAGGTTTTCTGTGAATAAGAGCTCTGGCTGTCCTGGAACTCACTTTGCAGACAATACTGACCTGGAACTCACTGACATCCTCCTACCTCCTGAGTGTTGGGACTAAAGGAACGTGCCACCAAGGCATGGCCTAAACATAGGGTTTTTAAGTACACATGTGGATAACAGGCAAGCTGCTTGCCTGTTTTTATCAATGGCAGAGGATCAAAACCTTGACTTTAAATAATTGATCTCTTCCATTGAGTTTACCAGGAGATTTTTTCTGCATCTAATTTTTTGGAACATCATTGCCTTTCCTTTATGATTTCTTACTCTTCTGATCCTTACAGAAAATATTAATCTCCAAGAAAAATGGGTCCAATACGAGTTTCTGTTTCTTCCTCACTGAAATCCTGCCTTAGGTGCCGGGCACTCACTCTCCCTGTAGACTTTCATCCTCCAGCCCCAAAGCATTAAATTCTTACAGGATAATCTGTTATTTAAAAGGGTATACTATGTTCATATTACTTTGAGAGAGGTTAATCATGGTGGAAATTGGAA
Organism: Peromyscus eremicus; assembly: GCF_949786415.1. Classification (NCBI taxonomy): domain Eukaryota; kingdom Metazoa; phylum Chordata; class Mammalia; order Rodentia; family Cricetidae; genus Peromyscus; species Peromyscus eremicus. Next base: position 47,210,592 of record NC_081428.1, on the reverse strand, counting down.
GCACTAGGATCAGAAGTTCTAGGCCAGCATCACTTAAAAACTTGAATCCTAAATCACCAACATTATGTGGCCCCAATTTTGAAAAGAAAAAAAAATGGAAAGAGCTATTTCTCAGTTTGCAGAGTACTTGCTTAGAATGTACTAGGCCCTGGGTTCAATCTTGAGCATCACAGATTATCAGGTGTGGTGTCACATGCCTATAATTCCAGTACTCAGGAGATATAGACAGATACTATAGGTCATACTTAAGTGCAGATTGAGTAGCAGACCAGCCTGGGATACAGGAGAATGTTTCTCAAAATAATAATATTAATAATAGTCCTGTAGTAGTAGTAGTCATAGTAGTAGTAGTAGTAGTACTAATAGTAATTTTGAGGAACTCAGTTAGGAGTTTGAGCTTGGTATCCACCTTGCCTCTTCACTTAGAGTAGAGCACAGTCTCTTAAATGTCAAACATGGTTTCTTCTTTTAGGCACGTGTTTCTTTCTATGGAGTTGATGCCTATGTTTAGATTATTGATGGTTTCCTACACCAATGAGACAATAAATCAAAAGGAAATAAAAATTCAGTATAGAGGTGTCAAATACCATGTGGCAGGAGAGCGTACTGTAGGCACCAACAGGGGATTGCAAGCAATAAAACCCGAGAATTCAAGGAGACTCTAGTAGGTAAGGCCAGTCTGAGAAATCTGCCTTCTAGAGAGCATGGTGTGGTGGGGAAGAGAAGAGGATAAGTTGGGCCAGGAAAGAAACCCTTCTCATTTGATAATACACAGACTCATTAATCAAAGTAATTATTATGAGGACCAATTACATGAAAGATTGAAGCAGGAACATCACAAATTCAAACTAAACCAGGACAGCTTTATGGAACCCAAAGTCAAAACCACACAACCAAACAAAAACCAAAATCCAAACAAACAAAGACCCCTGCCATAGTCCTGTGAGATTCTTGTGTCATCGTTTTCTCTGTGCCCCACATCTACTTATCCCAACCCGATAGCCTGTAGAGATTGAGGGCATAATATTGTTTGAGGGTACTTGGTCCATGTTTATGCCATCCCATAAGTGCACTTTCACTATTGACTCTCACGGTATTTATCCAGAGGTTGGGTTGTGGAATGAAAACTCTAAACTAACCACTATAACCTGCCACTGAGCTCTGAAATAATCATATGGGGAAATATTCTTCCTTATGAATGCCCGGCCTTAGCTGGGCTTGTGGAAAGCAGCTTTTCTGATCTTCAATTAGCCAGTCTACCTTTCGCTGCCGGGCTTTTACATTTTTCAGTTTTTGTAGAAGTTTTCTTTACCTCTTACTCTGCTTCTGGCTGTGTGGCTGGATGGGTAAGGGGCTGCTCCCCAGCATCATCCTCTCTTTCTTCTTTTCTCACTCCTTTCTCTTCTCTTATTCTCCTTCTATTTATTTTCTCTGACTGGCAACCGCATCTATATCTCTCCTGCCTAGCTATTGGCCATTCAGTTCCGTATTAGGGCAATCAGGTGTTTTAGACAGGCAAAGTAACACAGACTCACTGTGTTAAACAAATGCAACACACCTTTGCATCATTCCACAAATATTCCACAGCATAAACAAATGTAACATATCCTCAACTAATATTCCACAGCAGTTTTTCTCTTGTGATGGGTTCTTTATTAAATACCAAAGTCATCCATTATATTCCTTTATTTCTTCTTAAAGTGCTATCATGCCATTTATATTATTATAATATTGTAAGAATTTGAAACATTATTCGAATAGCCAGGCATTTGGTCAATATTCAGCCTGGGTCAAATATTCAATTTCAGAGAAAAGGTAGAGGAAAAGGTGGTTATAAATATCAACTCATATTGCACTGGATCGGGTGGTTGGTGCAAGCTTTTAATCCCAGCACTCCTGGTGCAGAGGCAGGTGGACATCTTTGAGTTTGAGGCCTACATATGAGTGAGTACCAGGAAAGCCATGGGGACATAGTGTGAACATGTCTCAACAAAACAAACTACAAAAACTAGAAACTATGGAGTAACATTATTAGAAATGTGGGCTATGTCTCTGCACCCCCTTTTATTTTTCCTTTTATTATTTTTATGAAGATTTTTTCTATTCATTTTACATACCAACCACAGATCAGCCCTCCTCACTCTCCCCCAACCACAGCCTCCCGCCGCAAAGCACCCCTCATTCCCACCCCCTCCATTTTAAGCTCACCCATGGGGATTCAGCAGAGCATGGTACATTCAGTTGAGGCAGGTCCAAGGCCCTCCCCTCTGAACCAAGGAAGCAAAAGGTGTCACACCTTAGGCACATGGCTCCAAAAAGCCCACTCATGCCCCAGGAATGGATCCTGATCCCACTACCTGGGTCCCACCCCACCCCCAAATAGCTCAAGCTAAACAACTGTCTCCAGTAACCAGAGGCCTAGTCTAGGACAGTGATCGCTCCACAGTGAACCCTGTTTTAGACATGCACTCCAGTACAGTGTCTGTAAAGAAAGAAACAACCAATTTTTTTCCATTATAATAGTATTTTATTATTTCATAGCAATAAAAGAGATAACAGTCCAGTAGGAAATATTTACAAAAACACTAATGTGCTGGATTAAAGGTTCTCCCTTCACGGCCACTGGAGAAGAAAGGCAGGACAGGGTTATTGAAAGTGCCAGTGGGGTACCTGTATATTAGGGAACTCTTGGCAACGTTCAGGAAACTTAAACATCCATCCTCACAATCAAGGAACACCCCAATCTTGCCCAGGGGCCTCTCTATATAGTGCTGGAATACTGGGGATGTGGTGAGGAGACTGTAACGATTACCCTCCTTCACACACACAAGAAGAAAGGCACCCTCATAGTCAATCATTTGGTTGGGATTCCTTAACCAGGAATCCTTACAGACCCCTACAGCCCAGTCCGCAGAGTCTTGCAAATCCACCTCCCAGTAATATTTCCCGGAGACGAAGTTCAAGGATCCCCAGGAAGCCAAATAGCATCCAATAGAAATCACAGATGTATCCTTACTCTGAGGTCCGAAGCTGAATTTTCTCAAGACATTAAATAGGTTCATCTTGTAATGGAATGTGGTTACATTTTCAAAGAAAATATGCACCTGGATGTGCTTGAACCTTTGAGTCAGTCCAGTGATGGGTAGGGCCTTGAGTTCTGGTCGCAATGCCTGGGGCATGCTCAGCTGCATGGACTCACTCCTTCTGACCATGTCATCCAAACCCTGGAGCAGTACCACATATGGCTCCTGGGACATTGCCATCAGCTCCCGATACATATCTCTTAGTTCTTTGCTCTTTTGCACCATCATGGCTTCACTCTTCCTCAGTTTCTCTAAAGCACATTGGCCTTCCTTTCTCATGCACTCGATATGTATCTCTTCCTCTTCACAGAAGAAGGGATGCAGCTCCCTATACTCCGTCCTGATCATTTCTTCCCGCAGAGTCACATAGTCCATCCACAAAGTTCTTGTTCTCTTCTCTGCCTCGATATTCTCTTGATTTTCTTGGATCTTCTCCCATAAAGATGCCATCTGCTTCAGAACTCTTTCCATTTGACGCTCAGCTGCTGCCTCAATGGGACAATGTCCGTGACCTCTGTGCTCATGGGAGTTAGAGCAGAGTTGACAGAGGAAGATCCTGCTCTCAACACACAAGATCCTCTTTGTCTCCTTGTGGGTCTCACACTTATGCTCCTCAGAGCTCAGGTCCTTCATGAGGCTGGCTTGTCTGGCAATGGACGTCAGCTTCTTCAGAACAACGTTGGTTCTCATTTCCTTCTGTTGGCATGGTTCCCGACACATAGGGCAGTGGACTGGAGGTGCGGTGTCCTCCCAGGAAAGCTGGAGGCAGGCTCGACAGAAGCTGTGGCCACAGCTTATGGTGACTGGCTCTGTAAGGCAGCTCAGGCAGATGAAGCAGGTGAGTTCTTCCTGGAAGGCTTGTGACATGTCTGACTCCATTTTCCCACGGAATAGACTCTGGTCTCAGCAGTGTCTGCTGGGGTCACAACAATGTTAGCTCAGCTCTGTGCAGTGATCCTCAACGTGAGGGCGAGGAGGATCTAGCAGTCTAGGAGCCAGAAGGTATGGAAACACACTCTGTCTGGTCTAGAGGAGAAGGAACCTGCCTGGCCCCTGGAGTGTGCTTATATACACGCTAGAGACCACACCCACTCTAAATAGCACTAATCTGATTGGATGGAAGATGGAACTAAATCTATGGCCAACGCCCACCAAACAATCCTCCACAACAAGGTTTCCTGAGTCACACATCTTATCTGGGTGTGATAGCTCACACCTTTAATACCAGGGCCCTAGGGAATGGGATGTTGAGGCAGCAGGAGTTTTAGTTCAAGGCCTGCCCGGAATATACACTGAGAACTTGTCTTAACAAAAAAGAATGAAGAGCAATTTTACTACGATATTTCACTGTTTCTAAATATTTTGAGATGTGCTTATATTTTTGGTTTACCTTTTGCAGTGTAACAGTTAATGATATCAATCTGTGATTTTAGCAAATATCAACATTAAAAAATTCCTAATCATTCCTTGAGAATTTACTTCAACTCATTTTCATCATATTTACCTCAACTGCAATTTCTTCAAGATTCATCCCTTTTTCTACCCATTCCCCTGTCTGTTCTTTCCTACTTGCATTTCTTTTTTTTTTTTTTTTTTAAAAAAATATATGGGGAAACCAGGGAGGGGATGGTGGTGGCACATGCCTTTATGCTTAACAATCAGGAGGCAGAGGCAGGCATGTCTCTGAGTGTTTCAGGCTAGCCTGGACTACAGAGTGCATTCCAAGACAGGCTTCAAAGCCGAACAGAAATCCTGCCTAGAAAAAAATAGAAAAACAAACAAACGAACAAAAAACAGTGATAAGAGAAAAAAATATTTTTAATGAACCAAAAGCCAAGAGGCTATGATCTGTCTTGTGAGGGAATTTTCTGGACTGAATCACTGGAATTAGAAAAGCCCACCTAAACTCAGATGTTTTGAGATGTGAGAATTCATCTTGAATCTTAGCTCTAACTTCTGTTGGCAGCCTGTATAAAGGACATGGAAGAAGGAAACTCTTTCGTCTTTGCTATTTCTCTTCTTGCTCTTGTTCTCACTGGCAAGGTCATCCCTTCACTGGTGTAGGACCCTACTTTTTGGGTTAACTATTAAGAGGACTGGCAGATAAAGGACCTTTTGTATTATTTATGTGGCCAACCAGTTGTAGACATTGAGATATGTTTAGTATTTAGAGAGCACGAGGAATCCTAATGAGTATGTTAAGATAGATTCCAGAGAGTGTATAAAATGAGGATGAGGAAGACATAAAAATTAAATGTGACTTAAGGAATCCTAGAGTAGTGAAGATGTCCTGTATGTAAAGTTTTTTGGTTTTTTTTTTTTGAGGTTTGTAGCTAGAAATATGGTTCAGATAAGGATTATTCCAAACTGAGTTGGGAGGAATCCTACAGATGAAGTCAGGATGTGTGATATCATTCATGGTCTGGCTTCACTGTAGCATCTTTCCAGTGTTGGAATTAAAATCCCTCCAATCGCAGGTGTTCCCTGAGAGGAGACCAAGAGATGGAGCCTACTGCTTCCCCTTAGGCAATTTCCTTTGCCTCCAATATCATTGCCAGATCCCGGAAAGCCTTAACCCTAGTTTATAGGATCATAGAAACCGTTTAGAAAATGCCGTTGAGAATACCAGGTCCAAAAAGGCAGATGATTTGCTTCATTTAAGTGAACATTTTGGTGTGAGCAAAGCTGTTTCAGAGCTCTCTGATCTTCCTTTTGGGGGTCTGAGGATTAGGAAGTGTGGGTTGTATATTCACTTTCCTGAATTCTCTGTTTAGCTCTATATCCCATTTTTAACTGAGTTCATTGCTTTCTTGATGTCCAGTTTTTTGACTTCTTTACTTATTTAAGATATTATCCATCTATAGTGTGTGTAGTTGGCAAAAGTCTTTTCCTATTCTGTGAGTTGTTACTTTGTCCTTGTGATGGTGTCCTTTGCCAAACAGATGCTTTTCAATTCCATGAGGTTCCATTTATTAATTGTTGCTTTTAGGGACTGTACTATTGGTGTTCTGTTTAGAAGTCCTTTCCGGTGTCTAGGAATTCAAGAATATTCTCCACTTTCTTTTTAATTAGGTTCAGTATATGTGGTTTTTTCATTGATGTGTTTGATCCACATGCAGTTGAATTTTATGCAAGGTCGTAGGTATGGAACTATTTTCAGTGTTCTGTGTTTTGAGGACATTATCAATGTTTCAGATAGAAACAATTACAGTATGATCCTAGCAAAATACAGTGGTCCACCTACACTGGAATGCTGACATAATCCTACTTAAACCCAGATCTTTGTTGTTGTTGTTTGTTTGTTTGTTGCTTTGTTTTTTTGTTTTTTGTTGTGATTTTTTTTTCTTTTCTTTTCTATTTCTCTCTTTTTTTTTTTCACTACAGGTTTTCTGTGAATAAGAGCTCTGGCTGTCCTGGAACTCACTTTGCAGACAATACTGACCTGGAACTCACTGACATCCTCCTACCTCCTGAGTGTTGGGACTAAAGGAACGTGCCACCAAGGCATGGCCTAAACATAGGGTTTTTAAGTACACATGTGGATAACAGGCAAGCTGCTTGCCTGTTTTTATCAATGGCAGAGGATCAAAACCTTGACTTTAAATAATTGATCTCTTCCATTGAGTTTACCAGGAGATTTTTTCTGCATCTAATTTTTTGGAACATCATTGCCTTTCCTTTATGATTTCTTACTCTTCTGATCCTTACAGAAAATATTAATCTCCAAGAAAAATGGGTCCAATACGAGTTTCTGTTTCTTCCTCACTGAAATCCTGCCTTAGGTGCCGGGCACTCACTCTCCCTGTAGACTTTCATCCTCCAGCCCCAAAGCATTAAATTCTTACAGGATAATCTGTTATTTAAAAGGGTATACTATGTTCATATTACTTTGAGAGAGGTTAATCATGGTGGAAATTGGAAGCACTAGGATCAGAAGTTCTAGGCCAGCATCACTTAAAAACTTGAATCCTAAATCACCAACATTATGTGGCCCCAATTTTGAAAAGAAAAAAAAATGGAAAGAGCTATTTCTCAGTTTGCAGAGTACTTGCTTAGAATGTACTAGGCCCTGGGTTCAATCTTGAGCATCACAGATTATCAGGTGTGGTGTCACATGCCTATAATTCCAGTACTCAGGAGATATAGACAGATACTATAGGTCATACTTAAGTGCAGATTGAGTAGCAGACCAGCCTGGGATACAGGAGAATGTTTCTCAAAATAATAATATTAATAATAGTCCTGTAGTAGTAGTAGTCATAGTAGTAGTAGTAGTAGTACTAATAGTAATTTTGAGGAACTCAGTTAGGAGTTTGAGCTTGGTATCCACCTTGCCTCTTCACTTAGAGTAGAGCACAGTCTCTTAAATGTCAAACATGGTTTCTTCTTTTAGGCACGTGTTTCTTTCTATGGAGTTGATGCCTATGTTTAGATTATTGATGGTTTCCTACACCAATGAGACAATAAATCAAAAGGAAATAAAAATTCAGTATAGAGGTGTCAAATACCATGTGGCAGGAGAGCGTACTGTAGGCACCAACAGGGGATTGCAAGCAATAAAACCCGAGAATTCAAGGAGACTCTAGTAGGTAAGGCCAGTCTGAGAAATCTGCCTTCTAGAGAGCATGGTGTGGTGGGGAAGAGAAGAGGATAAGTTGGGCCAGGAAAGAAACCCTTCTCATTTGATAATACACAGACTCATTAATCAAAGTAATTATTATGAGGACCAATTACATGAAAGATTGAAGCAGGAACATCACAAATTCAAACTAAACCAGGACAGCTTTATGGAACCCAAAGTCAAAACCACACAACCAAACAAAAACCAAAATCCAAACAAACAAAGACCCCTGCCATAGTCCTGTGAGATTCTTGTGTCATCGTTTTCTCTGTGCCCCACATCTACTTATCCCAACCCGATAGCCTGTAGAGATTGAGGGCATAATATTGTTTGAGGGTACTTGGTCCATGTTTATGCCATCCCATAAGTGCACTTTCACTATTGACTCTCACGGTATTTATCCAGAGGTTGGGTTGTGGAATGAAAACTCTAAACTAACCACTATAACCTGCCACTGAGCTCTGAAATAATCATATGGGGAAATATTCTTCCTTATGAATGCCCGGCCTTAGCTGGGCTTGTGGAAAGCAGCTTTTCTGATCTTCAATTAGCCAGTCTACCTTTCGCTGCCGGGCTTTTACATTTTTCAGTTTTTGTAGAAGTTTTCTTTACCTCTTACTCTGCTTCTGGCTGTGTGGCTGGATGGGTAAGGGGCTGCTCCCCAGCATCATCCTCTCTTTCTTCTTTTCTCACTCCTTTCTCTTCTCTTATTCTCCTTCTATTTATTTTCTCTGACTGGCAACCGCATCTATATCTCTCCTGCCTAGCTATTGGCCATTCAGTTCCGTATTAGGGCAATCAGGTGTTTTAGACAGGCAAAGTAACACAGACTCACTGTGTTAAACAAATGCAACACACCTTTGCATCATTCCACAAATATTACACAGCATAAACAAATGTAACATATCCTCAACTAATATTCCACAGCAGTTTTTCTCTTGTGATGGGTTCTTTATTAAATACCAAAGTCATCCATTATATTCCTTTATTTCTTCTTAAAGTGCTATCATGCCATTTATATTATTATAATATTGTAAGAATTTGAAACATTATTCGAATAGCCAGGCATTTGGTCAATATTCAGCCTGGGTCAAATATTCAATTTCAGAGAAAAGGTAGAGGAAAAGGTGGTTATAAATATCAACTCATATTGCACTGGATCGGGTGGTTGGTGCAAGCTTTTAATCCCAGCACTCCTGGTGCAGAGGCAGGTGGACATCTTTGAGTTTGAGGCCTACATATGAGTGAGTACCAGGAAAGCCATGGGGACATAGTGTGAGCATGTCTCAACAAAACAAACTACAAAAACTAGAAACTATGGAGTAACATTATTAGAAATGTGGGCTATGTCTCTGCACCCCCTTTTATTTTTCCTTTTATTATTTTTATGAAGATTTTTTCTATTCATTTTACATACCAACCACAGATCAGCCCTCCTCACTCTCCCCCAACCACAGCCTCCCGCCGCAAAGCACCCCTCATTCCCACCCCCTCCATTTTAAGCTCACCCATGGGGATTCAGCAGAGCATGGTACATTCAGTTGAGGCAGGTCCAAGGCCCTCCCCTCTGAACCAAGGAAGCAAAAGGTGTCACACCTTAGGCACATGGCTCCAAAAAGCCCACTCATGCCCCAGGAATGGATCCTGATCCCACTACCTGGGTCCCACCCCACCCCCAAATAGCTCAAGCTAAACAACTGTCTCCAGTAACCAGAGGCCTAGTCTAGGACAGTGATCGCTCCACAGTGAACCCTGTTTTAGACATGCACTCCAGTACAGTGTCTGTAAAGAAAGAAACAACCAATTTTTTTCCATTATAATAGTATTTTATTATTTCATAGCAATAAAAGAGATAACAGTCCAGTAGGAAATATTTACAAAAACACTAATGTGCTGGATTAAAGGTTCTCCCTTCACGGCCACTGGAGAAGAAAGGCAGGACAGGGTTATTGAAAGTGCCAGTGGGGTACCTGTATATTAGGGAACTCTTGGCAACGTTCAGGAAACTTAAACATCCATCCTCACAATCAAGGAACACCCCAATCTTGCCCAGGGGCCTCTCTATATAGTGCTGGAATACTGGGGATGTGGTGAGGAGACTGTAACGATTACCCTCCTTCACACACACAAGAAGAAAGGCACCCTCATAGTCAATCATTTGGTTGGGATTCCTTAACCAGGAATCCTTACAGACCCCTACAGCCCAGTCCGCAGAGTCTTGCAAATCCACCTCCCAGTAATATTTCCCGGAGACGAAGTTCAAGGATCCCCAGGAAGCCAAATAGCATCCAATAGAAATCACAGATGTATCCTTACTCTGAGGTCCGAAGCTGAATTTTCTCAAGACATTAAATAGGTTCATCTTGTAATGGAATGTGGTTACATTTTCAAAGAAAATATGCACCTGGATGTGCTTGAACCTTTGAGTCAGTCCAGTGATGGGTAGGGCCTTGAGTTCTGGTCGCAATGCCTGGGGCATGCTCAGCTGCATGGACTCACTCCTTCTGACCATGTCATCCAAACCCTGGAGCAGTACCACATATGGCTCCTGGGACATTGCCATCAGCTCCCGATACATATCTCTTAGTTCTTTGCTCTTTTGCACCATCATGGCTTCACTCTTCCTCAGTTTCTCTAAAGCACATTGGCCTTCCTTTCTCATGCACTCGATATGTATCTCTTCCTCTTCACAGAAGAAGGGATGCAGCTCCCTATACTCCGTCCTGATCATTTCTTCCCGCAGAGTCACATAGTCCATCCACAAAGTTCTTGTTCTCTTCTCTGCCTCGATATTCTCTTGATTTTCTTGGATCTTCTCCCATAAAGATGCCATCTGCTTCAGAACTCTTTCCATTTGACGCTCAGCTGCTGCCTCAATGGGACAATGTCCGTGACCTCTGTGCTCATGGGAGTTAGAGCAGAGTTGACAGAGGAAGATCCTGCTCTCAACACACAAGATCCTCTTTGTCTCCTTGTGGGTCTCACACTTATGCTCCTCAGAGCTCAGGTCCTTCATGAGGCTGGCTTGTCTGGCAATGGACGTCAGCTTCTTCAGAACAACGTTGGTTCTCATTTCCTTCTGTTGGCATGGTTCCCGACACATAGGGCAGTGGACTGGAGGTGCGGTGTCCTCCCAGGAAAGCTGGAGGCAGGCTCGACAGAAGCTGTGGCCACAGCTTATGGTGACTGGCTCTGTAAGGCAGCTCAGGCAGATGAAGCAGGTGAGTTCTTCCTGGAAGGCTTGTGACATGTCTGACTCCATTTTCCCACGGAATAGACTCTGGTCTCAGCAGTGTCTGCTGGGGTCACAACAATGTTAGCTCAGCTCTGTGCAGTGATCCTCAACGTGAGGGCGAGGAGGATCTAGCAGTCTAGGAGCCAGAAGGTATGGAAACACACTCTGTCTGGTCTAGAGGAGAAGGAACCTGCCTGGCCCCTGGAGTGTGCTTATATACACGCTAGAGACCACACCCACTCTAAATAGCACTAATCTGATTGGATGGAAGATGGAACTAAATCTATGGCCAACGCCCACCAAACAATCCTCCACAACAAGGTTTCCTGAGTCACACATCTTATCTGGGTGTGATAGCTCACACCTTTAATACCAGGGCCCTAGGGAATGGGATGTTGAGGCAGCAGGAGTTTTAGTTCAAGGCCTGCCCGGAATATACACTGAGAACTTGTCTTAACAAAAAAGAATGAAGAGCAATTTTACTACGATATTTCACTGTTTCTAAATATTTTGAGATGTGCTTATATTTTTGGTTTACCTTTTGCAGTGTAACAGTTAATGATATCAATCTGTGATTTTAGCAAATATCAACATTAAAAAATTCCTAATCATTCCTTGAGAATTTACTTCAACTCATTTTCATCATATTTACCTCAACTGCAATTTCTTCAAGATTCATCCCTTTTTCTACCCATTCCCTGTCTGTTCTTTCCTACTTGCATTTCTTTTTTTAAAAAAAAATATATATATATATGGGGAAACCAGGGAGGGGATGGTGGTGGCACATGCCTTTATGCTTAACAATCAGGAGGCAGAGGCAGGCATGTCTCTGAGTGTTTCAGGCTAGCCTGGACTACAGAGTGCATTCCAAGACAGGCTTCAAAGCCGAACAGAAATCCTGCCTAGAAAAAAATAGAAAAACAAACAAACGAACAAAAAACAGTGATAAGGGAAAAAAATATGTTTAATGAACCAAAAGCCAAGAGGCTATGATCTGTCTTGTGAGGGAATTTTCTGGACTGAATCACTGGAATTAGGAAAGCCCACCTAAACTCAGATGTTTTGAGATGTGAGAATTCATCTTGAATCTTAGCTCTACCTTCTGTTGGCAGCCTGTATAAAGGACATGGAAGAAGGAAACTCTTTCGTCTTTGCTATTTCTCTTCTTGCTCTTGTTCTCACTGGCAAGGTCATCCCTTCACTGGTGTAGGACCCTACATTTTGGGTTAACTATTAAGAGGACTGGCAGGTAAAGGACCTTTTGTATTATTTATGTGGCCAACCAGTTGTAGACATTGAGATATGTTTAGTATTTAGAGAGCACGAGGAATCCTAATGAGTATGTTAAGATAGATTCCAAAGAGTGTATAAAATGAGGATGAGGAAGACATAAAAATTAAATGTGACTTAAGGAATCCTAGAGTAGTGAAGATGTCCTGTACGTAAAGTTTTTTTTTTTTTTTTTTTTTTTTTTTTTTGAGGTTTGTAACTAGAAATATGGTTCAGATAAGGATTATTCCAAACTGAGTTGGGAGGAATCCTACAGATGAAGTCAGGATGTGTGATATCATTCATGGTCTGGCTTCACTGTAGCATCTTTCCAGTGTTGGAATTAAAATCCCTCCAATCGCAGGTGTTCCCTGAGAGGAGACCAAGAGATGGAGCCTACTGCTTCCCCTTAGGCAATTTCCTTTGCCTCCAATATCATTGCCAGATCCCGGAAAGCCTTAACCCTAGTTTATAGGATCATAGAAACTGTTTAGAAAATGCCGTTGAGAATACCAGGTCCAAAAAGGCAGATGATTTGCTTCATTTAAGTGAACATTTTGGTGTGAGCAAAGCTGTTTCAGAGCTCTCTGATCTTCCTTTTGGGGGTCTGAGGATTAGGAAGTGTGGGTTGTATATTCACTTTCCTGAATTCTCTGTTTAGCTCTATATCCCATTTTTAACTGAGTTCATTGCTTTCTTGATGTCCAGTTTTTTGACTTCTTTACTTATTTAAGATATTATCCATCTATAGTGTGTGTAGTTGGCAAAAGTCTTTTCCTATTCTGTGAGTTGTTACTTTGTCCTTGTGATGGTGTCCTTTGCCAAACAGATGCTTTTCAATTCCATGAGGTTCCATTTATTAATTGTTGCTTTTAGGGACTGTACTATTGGTGTTCTGTTTAGAAGTCCTTTCCGGTGTCTAGGAATTCAAGAATATTCTCCACTTTCTTTTTAATTAGGTTCAGTATATGTGGTTTTTTCGTTGATGTGTTTGATCCACATGCAGTTGAATTTTATGCAAGGTCGTAGGTATGGAACTATTTTCAGTGTTCTGTGTTTTGAGGACATTATCAATGTTTCAGATAGAAACAATTACAGTATGATCCTAGCAAAATACAGTGGTCCACCTACACTGGAATGCTGACATAATCCTACTTAAACCCAGATCTTTGTTGTTGTTGTTTGTTTGTTTGTTGCTTTGTTTTTTTGTTTTTTGTTGTGATTTTTTTCTTTTCTTTTCTATTTCTCTCTTTTTTTATTTTTTTTCACTACAGGTTTTCTGTGAATAAGAGCTCTGGCTGTCCTGGAACTCACTTTGCAGACCATACTGACCTGGAACTCACTGACATCCTCCTACCTCCTGAGTGTTGGGACTAAAGGAACGTGCCACCAAGGCATGGCCTAAACATAGGGTTTTTAAGTACACATGTGGATAACAGGCAAGCTGCTTGCCTGTTTTTATCAATGGCAGAGGATCAAAACCTTGACTTTAAATAATTGATCTCTTCCATTGAGTTTACCAGGAGATTTTTTCTGCATCTAATTTTTTGGAACATCATTGCCTTTCCTTTATGATTTCTTACTCTTCTGATCCTTACAGAAAATATTAATCTCCAAGAAAAATGGGTCCAATACGAGTTTCTGTTTCTTCCTCACTGAAATCCTGCCTTAGGTGCCGGGCACTCACTCTCCCTATAGACTTTCATCCTCCAGCCCCAAAGCATTAAATTCTTACAGGATAATCTGTTATTTAAAAGGGTATACTATGTTCATATTACTTTGAGAGAGGTTAATCATGGTGGAAATTGGAAGCACTAGGATCAGAAGTTCTAGGCCAGCATCACTTAAAAACTTGAATCCTAAATCACCAACATTATGTGGCCCCAATTTTGAAAAGAAAAAAAAAATGGAAAGAGCTATTTCTCAGTTTGCAGAGTACTTGCTTAGAATGTACTAGGCCCTGGGTTCAATCTTGAGCATCACAGATTATCAGGTGTGGTGTCACATGCCTATAATTCCAGTACTCAGGAGATATAGACAGATACTATAGGTCATACTTAAGTGCAGATTGAGTAGCAGACCAGCCTGGGATACAGGAGAATGTTTCTCAAAATAATAATATTAATAATAGTCCTGTAGTAGTAGTAGTCATAGTAGTAGTAGTAGTACTAATAGTAATTTTGAGGAACTCAGTTAGGAGTTTGAGCTTGGTATCCACCTTGCCTCTTCACTTAGAGTAGAGCACAGTCTCTTAAATGTCAAACATGGTTTCTTCTTTTAGGCACGTGTTTCTTTCTATGGAGTTGATGCCTATGTTTAGATTATTGATGGTTTCCTACACCAATGAGACAATAAATCAAAAGGAAATAAAAATTCAGTATAGAGGTGTCAAATACCATGTGGCAGGAGAGCGTACTGTAGGCACCAACAGGGGATTGCAAGCAATAAAACCCGAGAATTCAAGGAGACTCTAGTAGGTAAGGCCAGTCTGAGAAATCTGCCTTCTAGAGAGCATGGTGTGGTGGGGAAGAGAAGAGGATAAGTTGGGCCAGGAAAGAAACCCTTCTCATTTGATAATACACAGACTCATTAATCAAAGTAATTATTATGAGGACCAATTACATGAAAGATTGAAGCAGGAACATCACAAATTCAAACTAAACCAGGACAGCTTTATGGAACCCAAAGTCAAAACCACACAACCAAACAAAAACCAAAATCCAAACAAACAAAGACCCCTGCCATAGTCCTGTGAGATTCTTGTGTCATCGTTTTCTCTGTGCCCCACATCTACTTATCCCAACCCGATAGCCTGTAGAGATTGAGGGCATAATATTGTTTGAGGGTACTTGGTCCATGTTTATGCCATCCCATAAGTGCACTTTCACTATTGACTCTCACGGTATTTATCCAGAGGTTGGGTTGTGGAATGAAAACTCTAAACTAACCACTATAACCTGCCACTGAGCTCTGAAATAATCATATGGGGAAATATTCTTCCTTATGAATGCCCGGCCTTAGCTGGGCTTGTGGAAAGCAGCTTTTCTGATCTTCAATTAGCCAGTCTACCTTTCGCTGCCGGGCTTTTACATTTTTCAGTTTTTGTAGAAGTTTTCTTTACCTCTTACTCTGCTTCTGGCTGTGTGGCTGGATGGGTAAGGGGCTGCTCCCCAGCATCATCCTCTCTTTCTTCTTTTCTCACTCCTTTCTCTTCTCTTATTCTCCTTCTATTTATTTTCTCTGACTGGCAACCGCATCTATATCTCTCCTGCCTAGCTATTGGCCATTCAGTTCCGTATTAGGGCAATCAGGTGTTTTAGACAGGCAAAGTAACACAGACTCACTGTGTTAAACAAATGCAACACACCTTTGCATCATTCGACAAATATTACACAGCATAAACAAATGTAACATATCCTCAACTAATATTCCACAGCAGTTTTTCTCTTGTGATGGGTTCTTTATTAAATACCAAAGTCATCCATTATATTCCTTTATTTCTTCTTAAAGTGCTATCATGCCATTTATATTATTATAATATTGTAAGAATTTGAAACATTATTCGAATAGCCAGGCATTTGGTCAATATTCAGCCTGGGTCAAATATTCAATTTCAGAGAAAAGGTAGAGGAAAAGGTGGTTATAAATATCAACTCATATTGCACTGGATCGGGTGGTTGGTGCAAGCTTTTAATCCCAGCACTCCTGGTGCAGAGGCAGGTGGACATCTTTGAGTTTGAGGCCTACATATGAGTGAGTACCAGGAAAGCCATGGGGACATAGTGTGAGCATGTCTCAACAAAACAAACTACAAAAACTAGAAACTATGGAGTAACATTATTAGAAATGTGGGCTATGTCTCTGCACCCCCTTTTATTTTTCCTTTTATTATTTTTATGAAGATTTTTTCTATTCATTTTACATACCAACCACAGATCAGCCCTCCTCACTCTCCCCCAACCACAGCCTCCCGCCGCAAAGCACCCCTCATTCCCACCCCCTCCATTTTAAGCTCACCCATGGGGATTCAGCAGAGCATGGTACATTCAGTTGAGGCAGGTCCAAGGCCCTCCCCTCTGAACCAAGGAAGCAAAAGGTGTCACACCTTAGGCACATGGCTCCAAAAAGCCCACTCATGCCCCAGGAATGGATCCTGATCCCACTACCTGGGTCCCACCCCACCCCCAAATAGCTCAAGCTAAACAACTGTCTCCAGTAACCAGAGGCCTAGTCTAGGACAGTGATCGCTCCACAGTGAACCCTGTTTTAGACATGCACTCCAGTACAGTGTCTGTAAAGAAAGAAACAACCAATTTTTTTCCATTATAATAGTATTTTATTATTTCATAGCAATAAAAGAGATAACAGTCCAGTAGGAAATATTTACAAAAACACTAATGTGCTGGATTAAAGGTTCTCCCTTCACGGCCACTGGAGAAGAAAGGCAGGACAGGGTTATTGAAAGTGCCAGTGGGGTACCTGTATATTAGGGAACTCTTGGCAACGTTCAGGAAACTTAAACATCCATCCTCACAATCAAGGAACACCCCAATCTTGCCCAGGGGCCTCTCTATATAGTGCTGGAATACTGGGGATGTGGTGAGGAGACTGTAACGATTACCCTCCTTCACACACACAAGAAGAAAGGCACCCTCATAGTCAATCATTTGGTTGGGATTCCTTAACCAGGAATCCTTACAGACCCCTACAGCCCAGTCCGCAGAGTCTTGCAAATCCACCTCCCAGTAATATTTCCCGGAGACGAAGTTCAAGGATCCCCAGGAAGCCAAATAGCATCCAATAGAAATCACAGATGTATCCTTACTCTGAGGTCCGAAGCTGAATTTTCTCAAGACATTAAATAGGTTCATCTTGTAATGGAATGTGGTTACATTTTCAAAGAAAATATGCACCTGGATGTGCTTGAACCTTTGAGTCAGTCCAGTGATGGGTAGGGCCTTGAGTTCTGGTCGCAATGCCTGGGGCATGCTCAGCTGCATGGACTCACTCCTTCTGACCATGTCATCCAAACCCTGGAGCAGTACCACATATGGCTCCTGGGACATTGCCATCAGCTCCCGATACATATCTCTTAGTTCTTTGCTCTTTTGCACCATCATGGCTTCACTCTTCCTCAGTTTCTCTAAAGCACATTGGCCTTCCTTTCTCATGCACTCGATATGTATCTCTTCCTCTTCACAGAAGAAGGGATGCAGCTCCCTATACTCCGTCCTGATCATTTCTTCCCGCAGAGTCACATAGTCCATCCACAAAGTTCTTGTTCTCTTCTCTGCCTCGATATTCTCTTGATTTTCTTGGATCTTCTCCCATAAAGATGCCATCTGCTTCAGAACTCTTTCCATTTGACGCTCAGCTGCTGCCTCAATGGGACAATGTCCGTGACCTCTGTGCTCATGGGAGTTAGAGCAGAGTTGACAGAGGAAGATCCTGCTCTCAACACACAAGATCCTCTTTGTCTCCTTGTGGGTCTCACACTTATGCTCCTCAGAGCTCAGGTCCTTCATGAGGCTGGCTTGTCTGGCAATGGACGTCAGCTTCTTCAGAACAACGTTGGTTCTCATTTCCTTCTGTTGGCATGGTTCCCGACACATAGGGCAGTGGACTGGAGGTGCGGTGTCCTCCCAGGAAAGCTGGAGGCAGGCTCGACAGAAGCTGTGGCCACAGCTTATGGTGACTGGCTCTGTAAGGCAGCTCAGGCAGATGAAGCAGGTGAGTTCTTCCTGGAAGGCTTGTGACATGTCTGACTCCATTTTCCCACGGAATAGACTCTGGTCTCAGCAGTGTCTGCTGGGGTCACAACAATGTTAGCTCAGCTCTGTGCAGTGATCCTCAACGTGAGGGCGAGGAGGATCTAGCAGTCTAGGAGCCAGAAGGTATGGAAACACACTCTGTCTGGTCTAGAGGAGAAGGAACCTGCCTGGCCCCTGGAGTGTGCTTATATACACGCTAGAGACCACACCCACTCTAAATAGCACTAATCTGATTGGATGGAAGATGGAACTAAATCTATGGCCAACGCCCACCAAACAATCCTCCACAACAAGGTTTCCTGAGTCACACATCTTATCTGGGTGTGATAGCTCACACCTTTAATACCAGGGCCCTAGGGAATGGGATGTTGAGGCAGCAGGAGTTTTAGTTCAAGGCCTGCCCGGAATATACACTGAGAACTTGTCTTAACAAAAAAGAATGAAGAGCAATTTTACTACGATATTTCACTGTTTCTAAATATTTTGAGATGTGCTTATATTTTTGGTTTACCTTTTGCAGTGTAACAGTTAATGATATCAATCTGTGATTTTAGCAAATATCAACATTAAAAAATTCCTAATCATTCCTTGAGAATTTACTTCAACTCATTTTCATCATATTTACCTCAACTGCAATTTCTTCAAGATTCATCCCTTTTTCTACCCATTCCCTGTCTGTTCTTTCCTACTTGCATTTCTTTTTTTAAAAAAAAAAATATATATATATGGGGAAACCAGGGAGGGGATGGTGGTGGCACATGCCTTTATGCTTAACAATCAGGAGGCAGAGGCAGGCATGTCTCTGAGTGTTTCAGGCTAGCCTGGACTACAGAGTGCATTCCAAGACAGGCTTCAAAGCCGAACAGAAATCCTGCCTAGAAAAAAATAGAAAAACAAACAAACGAACAAAAAACAGTGATAAGGGAAAAAAATATGTTTAATGAACCAAAAGCCAAGAGGCTATGATCTGTCTTGTGAGGGAATTTTCTGGACTGAATCACTGGAATTAGGAAAGCCCACCTAAACTCAGATGTTTTGAGATGTGAGAATTCATCTTGAATCTTAGCTCTACCTTCTGTTGGCAGCCTGTATAAAGGACATGGAAGAAGGAAACTCTTTCGTCTTTGCTATTTCTCTTCTTGCTCTTGTTCTCACTGGCAAGGTCATCCCTTCACTGGTGTAGGACCCTACATTTTGGGTTAACTATTAAGAGGACTGGCAGGTAAAGGACCTTTTGTATTATTTATGTGGCCAACCAGTTGTAGACATTGAGATATGTTTAGTATTTAGAGAGCACGAGGAATCCTAATGAGTATGTTAAGATAGATTCCAAAGAGTGTATAAAATGAGGATGAGGAAGACATAAAAATTAAATGTGACTTAAGGAATCCTAGAGTAGTGAAGATGTCCTGTACGTAAAGTTTTTTTTTTTTTTTTTTGAGGTTTGTAACTAGAAATATGGTTCAGATAAGGATTATTCCAAACTGAGTTGGGAGGAATCCTACAGATGAAGTCAGGATGTGTGATATCATTCATGGTCTGGCTTCACTGTAGCATCTTTCCAGTGTTGGAATTAAAATCCCTCCAATCGCAGGTGTTCCCTGAGAGGAGACCAAGAGATGGAGCCTACTGCTTCCCCTTAGGCAATTTCCTTTGCCTCCAATATCATTGCCAGATCCCGGAAAGCCTTAACCCTAGTTTATAGGATCATAGAAACTGTTTAGAAAATGCCGTTGAGAATACCAGGTCCAAAAAGGCAGATGATTTGCTTCATTTAAGTGAACATTTTGGTGTGAGCAAAGCTGTTTCAGAGCTCTCTCATCTTCCTTTTGGGGGTCTGAGGATTAGGAAGTGTGGGTTGTATATTCACTTTCCTGAATTCTCTGTTTAGCTCTATATCCCATTTTTAACTGAGTTCATTGCTTTCTTGATGTCCAGTTTTTTGACTTCTTTACTTATTTAAGATATTATCCATCTATAGTGTGTGTAGTTGGCAAAAGTCTTTTCCTATTCTGTGAGTTGTTACTTTGTCCTTGTGATGGTGTCCTTTGCCAAACAGATGCTTTTCAATTCCATGAGGTTCCATTTATTAATTGTTGCTTTTAGGGACTGTACTATTGGTGTTCTGTTTAGAAGTCCTTTCCGGTGTCTAGGAATTCAAGAATATTCTCCACTTTCTTTTTAATTAGGTTCAGTATATGTGGTTTTTTCGTTGATGTGTTTGATCCACATGCAGTTGAATTTTATGCAAGGTCGTAGGTATGGAACTATTTTCAGTGTTCTGTGTTTTGAGGACATTATCAATGTTTCAGATAGAAACAATTACAGTATGATCCTAGCAAAATACAGTGGTCCACCTACACTGGAATGCTGACATAATCCTACTTAAACCCAGATCTTTGTTGTTGTTGTTTGTTTGTTTGTTGCTTTGTTTTTTTGTTTTTTGTTGTGATTTTTTTCTTTTCTTTTCTATTTCTCTCTTTTTTTATTTTTTTTCACTACAGGTTTTCTGTGAATAAGAGCTCTGGCTGTCCTGGAACTCACTTTGCAGACCATACTGACCTGGAACTCACTGACATCCTCCTACCTCCTGAGTGTTGGGACTAAAGGAACGTGCCACCAAGGCATGGCCTAAACATAGGGTTTTTAAGTACACATGTGGATAACAGGCAAGCTGCTTGCCTGTTTTTATCAATGGCAGAGGATCAAAACCTTGACTTTAAATAATTGATCTCTTCCATTGAGTTTACCAGGAGATTTTTTCTGCATCTAATTTTTTGGAACATCATTGCCTTTCCTTTATGATTTCTTACTCTTCTGATCCTTACAGAAAATATTAATCTCCAAGAAAAATGGGTCCAATACGAGTTTCTGTTTCTTCCTCACTGAAATCCTGCCTTAGGTGCCGGGCACTCACTCTCCCTATAGACTTTCATCCTCCAGCCCCAAAGCATTAAATTCTTACAGGATAATCTGTTATTTAAAAGGGTATACTATGTTCATATTACTTTGAGAGAGGTTAATCATGGTGGAAATTGGAAGCACTAGGATCAGAAGTTCTAGGCCAGCATCACTTAAAAACTTGAATCCTAAATCACCAACATTATGTGGCCCCAATTTTGAAAAGGAAAAAAAATGGAAAGAGCTATTTCTCAGTTTGCAGAGTACTTGCTTAGAATGTACTAGGCCCTGGGTTCAATCTTGAGCATCACAGATTATCAGGTGTGGTGTCACATGCCTATAATTCCAGTACTCAGGAGATACAGACAGATACTATAGGTCATACTTAACTACAGATTGAGTAGCAGACCAGCCTGGGATACAGGAGAATGTTTCTCAAAATAATAATATTAATAATAGTCCTGTAGTAGTAGTAGTAGTAGTCATAGTAGTAGTAGTAGTACTAATAGTAATTTTGAGGAACTCAGTTAGGAGTTTGAGCTTGGTATCCACCTTGCCTCTTCACTTAGAGTAGAGCACAGTCTCTTAAATGTCAAACATGGTTTCTTCTTTTAGGCACGTGTTTCTTTCTATGGAGTTGATGCCTATGTTTAGATTATTGATGGTTTCCTACACCAATGAGACAATAAATCAAAAGGAAATAAAAATTCAGTATAGAGGTGTCAAATACCATGTGGCAGGAGAGCGTACTGTAGGCACCAACAGGGGATTGCAAGCAATAAAACCCGAGAATTCAAGGAGACTCTAGTAGGTAAGGCCAGTCTGAGAAATCTGCCTTCTAGAGAGCATGGTGTGGTGGGGAAGAGAAGAGGATAAGTTGGGCCAGGAAAGAAACCCTTCTCATTTGATAATACACAGACTCATTAATCAAAGTAATTATTATGAGGACCAATTACATGAAAGATTGAAGCAGGAACATCACAAATTCAAACTAAACCAGGACAGCTTTATGGAACCCAAAGTCAAAACCACACAACCAAACAAAAACCAAAATCCAAACAAACAAAGACCCCTGCCATAGTCCTGTGAGATTCTTGTGTCATCGTTTTCTCTGTGCCCCACATCTACTTATCCCAACCCGATAGCCTGTAGAGATTGAGGGCATAATATTGTTTGAGGGTACTTGGTCCATGTTTATGCCATCCCATAAGTGCACTTTCACTATTGACTCTCACGGTATTTATCCAGAGGTTGGGTTGTGGAATGAAAACTCTAAACTAACCACTATAACCTGCCACTGAGCTCTGAAATAATCATATGGGGAAATATTCTTCCTTATGAATGCCCGGCCTTAGCTGGGCTTGTGGAAAGCAGCTTTTCTGATCTTCAATTAGCCAGTCTACCTTTCGCTGCCGGGCTTTTACATTTTTCAGTTTTTGTAGAAGTTTTCTTTACCTCTTACTCTGCTTCTGGCTGTGTGGCTGGATGGGTAAGGGGCTGCTCCCCAGCATCATCCTCTCTTTCTTCTTTTCTCACTCCTTTCTCTTCTCTTATTCTCCTTCTATTTATTTTCTCTGACTGGCAACCGCATCTATATCTCTCCTGCCTAGCTATTGGCCATTCAGTTCCGTATTAGGGCAATCAGGTGTTTTAGACAGGCAAAGTAACACAGACTCACTGTGTTAAACAAATGCAACACACCTTTGCATCATTCGACAAATATTCCACAGCATAAACAAATGTAACATATCCTCAACTAATATTCCACAGCAGTTTTTCTCTTGTGATGGGTTCTTTATTAAATACCAAAGTCATCCATTATATTCCTTTATTTCTTCTTAAAGTGCTATCATGCCATTTATATTATTATAATATTGTAAGAATTTGAAACAATATTCGAATAGCCAGGCATTTGGTCAATATTCAGCCTGGGTCAAATATTCAATTTCAGAGAAAAGGTAGAGGAAAAGGTGGTTATAAATATCAACTCATATTGCACTGGATCGGGTGGTTGGTGCAAGCTTTTAATCCCAGCACTCCTGGTGCAGAGGCAGGTGGACATCTTTGAGTTTGAGGCCTACATATGAGTGAGTACCAGGAAAGCCATGGGGACATAGTGTGAGCATGTCTCAACAAAACAAACTACAAAAACTAGAAACTATGGAGTAACATTATTAGAAATGTGGGCTATGTCTCTGCACCCCCTTTTATTTTTCCTTTTATTATTTTTATGAAGATTTTTTCTATTCATTTTACATACCAACCACAGATCAGCCCTCCTCACTCTCCCCCAACCACAGCCTCCCGCCGCAAAGCACCCCTCATTCCCACCCCCTCCATTTTAAGCTCACCCATGGGGATTCAGCAGAGCATGGTACATTCAGTTGAGGCAGGTCCAAGGCCCTCCCCTCTGAACCAAGGAAGCAAAAGGTGTCACACCTTAGGCACATGGCTCCAAAAAGCCCACTCATGCCCCAGGAATGGATCCTGATCCCACTACCTGGGTCCCACCCCACCCCCAAATAGCTCAAGCTAAACAACTGTCTCCAGTAACCAGAGGCCTAGTCTAGGACAGTGATCGCTCCACAGTGAACCCTGTTTTAGACATGCACTCCAGTACAGTGTCTGTAAAGAAAGAAACAACCAATTTTTTTCCATTATAATAGTATTTTATTATTTCATAGCAATAAAAGAGATAACAGTCCAGTAGGAAATATTTACAAAAACACTAATGTGCTGGATTAAAAGTTCTCCCTTCAAGGCCACTGGAGAAGAAAGGCTGGACAGGGTTTTGGAAGGTGCCTGGGGGGTACTTATATATGAGGGAACTCTTGGCAACATTCAGGAAACTTAAACATCCATCTTCACAATCCAGGAACACCCCAACCCGGCCCAGTGGCCTCTCTATATAGTGCCGGAAGACTGGGCATGTGGTGAGGAGACTGTAATGATTCCCCTCCTTCACACACACAAGAAGAAAGGCACACTCATAGTCAATCATTCGGTTGGGATTCCTTAACCAAGAATCCCTACAGACCCCTACAGCCCAGTCCCCAGAGCCCTGCAAATCCACCTCCCAGTAATATTTCCCTGAGATGAAGTTCCCGGATCCCCAAGAAGCCAAATAGTATCCAACAGAATCCACAGACGAATCCTTACGGTGATGTCCGAAGCTGAATTTTCTCAAGACATTAAACAGGTTCATCTTGTAATGGAATGTGGTTACATTTTCAAAGAAAATGTGCACCTGGATGTGCTTGAACCTTTCAGTCAGTCCAGTGATGGGTAGGGCACTGAGTTCAGGTTGCATACCCTGGGGCATGCTCAGCTGCATGGACTCACTCCTTCTGACCATGTCATCCAAACCCTGGAGCAGTACCACGTATGGCTCCTGGGACATTGCCATCAGCTCCTGATACATATCTCTTAGTTCTTTGCTCTTTTGCACCATCATGGCTTCACTCATTCTCAGTTTCTCTAAAACACATTGGCCTTCCTTTCTCATGCACTCGATATGTTTCTCTCCCTCTTTACAGAGGAATGGATGCATTCGGATGCACCCTATACTCGGTCCTGATCATTTCTTCCCGCAGAGTCACATAGTCCATCCACAAAGTTCTTGTTCTCTTCTCTGCCTCGATATTCTCTTGATTTTCTTGGATCTTCTCCCATAAAGATGCCATCTGCTTCAGAACTCTTTCCATTTGATGCTCAGCTGCTGCCTCAATGGGACAATGTCCGTGACCTCTGTGCTCAGGGGAGTTAGAGCAGAGTTGACAGAGGAAGATCCTGCTCTCAACACACAAGATCCTCTTTGTCTCCTTGTGGGTCTCACACTTATGCTCCTCAGAGCTCAGGTCCTTCATGAGGCTGGCTCATCTGGCAATGGACACCAGCTTCTTCAGAACAACGTTGGTTCTCATTTCCTTCTGTTGGCATGGTTCCCGACACATAGGGCAGTGGACTGGAGGTGCGGTGTCCTCCGAGGAAAGCTGGAGGCAGGCTCGACAGAAGCTGTGGCCACAGCTTATGGTGACTGGCTCTGTAAGGCAGCTCAGGCAGATGAAGCAGGTGAGTTCTTCCTGGAAGGCTTGTGACATGTCTGACTCCATTTTCCCACAGAATAGACTCTGGTCTCAGCAGTGTCTGCTGGGGTCACAACAATGTTAGCTCAGCTCTGTGCAGTGATCCTCAACGTGAGGGCGAGGAGGATCTAGCAGTCTAGGAGCCAGAAGGTATGGAAACACACTCTGTCTGGTCTAGAGGAGAAGGAACCTGCCTGGCCCCTGGAGTGTGCTTATATACTCGCTGGAGACCACACCCACTCTAAGTAGCAGTAATCTGATTGGATGGAAGATGGAACTAAATCCATGGCCAACGCCCACCAAACAATCCTCCAAATAAGGTTTCCTGAGTCACACATCTTATCTGGGTGTGGTAGCTCACACCTTTAATACTAGAGCCCTAGGGAATGGGATGTTGAGGCAGCAGGAGTTTTAGTTCAAGGCCTGCCCGGAATATACACTGAGAACTTGTCTTAACAAAAAAAAAAAAAAAAAAAAAAAGAGCAATTTTACAACGATATTTCACTGTTTCTAAATATTTTGAGATGTGCTTATATTTTCGGTTTACCTTTTGCAGTGTAACAGTTAATGATATCAAACTGTGATTTTAGCAAATACCAACATTAAAAAATTCCTAATCATTCCTTGAGAATTTACTTCAACTCATTTTTACCATATTTACCTCAACTGCAATTTCTTCAAGATTCTTTCCTTTTTCTACCCACTCCTCTTTCTGTTCTTTCTTTCTTGCATTTTTTTTAAATACATGCTGAAGCCAGGGAGGGGATGGTAGTGGCACATGCCTTTATGCTTAACAATCAGTAGGCAGAGGCAGGCATGTCTCTGAATGTTTCAGGCTAGCCTGGACTACAGAGTGCATTCCAAGACAGGCTCCAAAGCTGACCAGAGAAATATTGCCTAGAAAAAAATAGAAAAACAAACAAACAAACAAAAAACAGTGATAAGGGAAAAGTAAAAAATGTTTAATGAACCAAAACCCAAGTGGCTATGATTTGTCTTGTGAGGGAATTTTCTGGACTGAATCACTGGAATTAGGAAAGCCCACCTAAACTCAGATGTTTTGAGATGTGAGAATTCATCTTGAATCTTAGCTGTACCTTCTGTTGGCAGCCTGTATAAAGGACATGGAAGAAGGAAACTCTTTCATCTTTGCTATTTCTCTTCTTGCTCTTGTTCTCACTGGCAAGGTCATCCCTTCACTGGTGTAGGACCCTACTTTTTGGGTTAACTATTAAGAGGACTAGCAGGTAAAGGACCTTTTGTATTATTTATGTGGCCAACCAGTTGTAGTCATTGAGATATGTTTAGTATTTAGAGAGCACGAGGAATCATAATGACTTTGGTAAGATAGATTCCAGAGAGCGTATAAAATGAGGATGAGGAAGACATGAAAATTAAATGTAACTTAATGAATCCTAGACTACTGAAGTTGTCCTGAAAGTAAAGTTCTTTCTTTTTTTTTTTTGAGGTTTGTAGCTAGAAATATGGTTCAGGTAAGGATTATTCCAAACTGAGTTGGGAGGAATCCTACAGATGAAGTCAGGAAGTGTGATATCATTCATGGTCTGGCTTCACTGCAGCATCTTTCCAGTGTTGGAATTAAAATCCCTCCAGTCACAGGTGTTACATGATAGGAGACCAAGAGATGGAGACTACTGTTTCCACTTAGGCAATTTCCTTTGCCTCCAAAGTCCTTGCCAGATCCTGGAAAGCCTTATCCCTAGTTGATAGGATCATTGATGCCATTTAGAGACTGCCTTTGAGAATACCAGGGCCAAAAAGGCAGATGATTTGCTTCATTTAAGTGAACATTTGGGGTGTGAGCTAAGCTGTTTCAGAGCTCTCTGATCTTCCTCTCTGGGGGTCTGAGGATTAGGAAGTGTGGGTTGTATTTTCACTTTCCTGAATTCTCTGTTTAGTTCTATATCCCATTTTTAACTGAGTTCATTGCTTTCTTGATGTCCAGTTTTTTGACTTCTTTACTTATTTAAGATATTATCCATCTATAGTGTGTGTAGTTGGCAAAAAGCTTTTCCTATTCTGTAAGTTGTTACTTTGTCCTTGGGATGGTGTCCTTTGCCAAACAGATGCTTTTCAATTCCATGAGGTTCCATTTATTAATTGTTGCTTTTAGGGACTGTACTATTGGTGTTCTGTTTAGAAGTCCTTTCCCGTGTCTAGGAGTTCAAGAATATTCTCTACTTTCTCTTTGATTAGGTTCAGTATATGTGGTTTTTGGTTGATGTGTTTGATCCACATGCACTTGACTTTTATGCAAGTTCGTAGGTATGGATCTATTTTCAGTGTTCTGTGTTTTGAGGACATTATCAATGTTTCAGATAGAAACAATTACAGTATGATCCTAGCAAAATACAGTGATCCACCTGCACTGGAATGCTGACATAATCCTACTAAAACCCAGATTTTTGTTGTTGTTGTTGTTTGTTTGTTTGTTGTTTTGTGGTTTTGTTTTGATTTTTTTGTTTTTTTCTTTTCTTTTCTATTTTTCTCTTTTTTTTCAATACAGGTTTTCTCTGAATAACAGCTCTGGCTGTCCTGGAACTTACTTTGCAGACTCTCTTTCCTTCTTCCATTTTTTTTAAATACATGGGGAAGCCAGGGAGGGGATGGTAGTGGCACATGCCTTTATGCTTAACAATCAGGAGGCAGAGGCAGGCATGTCTCTGAGTGTTTCAGGCTAGCCTGGACTACAGAGTGCATTCCAAAACAGGCTCCAAATCTGAACAGAAAAATCCTGCCTAGAAAAAAATATCAAACATCTTTTACAAGACAGACAAAACTAACAGCAAGCAATTTATGAAAGAGTCCCTAGATGATCAATAACTACATGAAGGGTTTCCTGAATTATATAGAAATCAGGAAAATACTATCATAAATAATTGCTCAAACTAATATGTTAACTGTAAGTGTTAGTATAAACTATAAAATAGTATAACAGATTGTCATACTCTGAATGCAAATCCCAATAAATAACTCAAATACACAAAGAGAGCTAAGTTCGTTTCCTAGAGCTAGCTTTCACATAATTGTTTAATGCATTCTTCCTTTTGCTTTGAGTTGGGGCTGATGTCTTCAGAACTATTTCTTAGCTTCAAATGCTGCATCTCAGCTCACATGAGTCCATTCAAATTATAAGGTGCAGCATGGAGTTTGTAGGGAATTAAGTTAAAAACACAGGCACAAGACAGAATAGGAATGGGAATGTAGGGAGTGCTTGCCAGTTTGCCACGTTGAGGCTCATACAGTGCCTTTGTCATCATGCACCAGGTGCAGTAACTGTTGTTTCTGCCAGACCAAGGCCACTTTACTCCAGTCTTTAAGACTTTACAGGGATCTTGAGAAATATACCACCAAGGAGAAGGAACTCAGAGCTTAGATGTCAATAAATATTTTATGAACAGTAAAAAAAGAAATGGGGAAGACATGTAAAAAGGAAAAAGGCACAGTTAATATATGGCCAATAACTGTTACCATAAAATATTGATAAATACACTGATAATCTCTGTAGGGCAGCCACTACCACCACCTCTTCCTCCTCTGGACCTCTTTCTCCTCTTACATCTTCAACAGGGACTCATCATATAGCCCAGGCTTCCCTCAAACTCCCGATCCTCAAGCCTCAACTTCCTGAGTACTAGGATTATGGGTGTACCATCACTCCAAAGTTGATCACTTAAAGACTATTTTTTGTTTGAAATA
Source organism: Peromyscus eremicus (assembly GCF_949786415.1). NCBI lineage: Eukaryota > Metazoa > Chordata > Mammalia > Rodentia > Cricetidae > Peromyscus > Peromyscus eremicus. The sequence continues at coordinate 47,181,907 of NC_081428.1, read as the reverse complement.
CATTAATCGATGAACTGTGTCATCAGTTTTAAAACCCTAAATTTAGACCTTGGTGCTATAGTATCCATAGAGGCCACAGACAACTGCTGGCAATTTGTTTTGGCCCAAGCTTTCCTATCAGTATCCCTACCTTACTCCTCCTTCCAAGCCTCTGCATGCTGTTTGGGACAGATTATCCATGGAAACCAAGAAGACTGAAGCTTTATATTTCACTTATATGGGATTTTTAAAATTCTCACCCACTGTCCCACTCATGTCAATACTGACGCATTTGCAGATCAAAAAGCAATATTGGGCTGTAGTCACAAGACTTAGGCTCTAGTTTTGCTTTGTCACTATTCATTTAGAGACCTTGGATGGTTATTTTGTGTCTCAATTTTCATTTATTACCTAAGGCAGTTGACCCTCATGCCTGGTAAAGGGTACTTTGTTCTAGTGTGTGAATTAACCCACAAGTTCTTCGTTGGAGAAACAGATCCAGCCCATTTATCTCCCCCACCCCACTTTTTCTGGTACAAGATTTTGATCCATGATAGGGCAAGCAAGAAAAAGTGGATGGATGAGGCAGAGGGAGGACCAACTTATTCTTTATATTAACAAGACAGGCATGAAAGAAAATGAGATACTGGGAGCTATGACTGACAGAAATTGTGTAGTTTACTTTGGCATGCTTTAAGAAGAAATGGCTCAGAAAGGCACTGTCTAGTTAAAAGTCGAACTTGATAAATTTATAAAGAGGAGATAGAACTCATGTCTCCTTTCTCTTCATATTGTTATGTTTTTTCTTTATGTCTTACTATGCTGGCCTTTTTTCCACATTGAAAATATTTGGGGACTCTTTCATTGTTAGGTAGCAACCGTGTGTGAAAGTAAGGAATAAAGACTCTGTATCTTGGCAGATAGATTTAGAAAAATCCCTGACGTTATGAAGCAGATCCCATACAATAAAGGTATGTGGCTGGATTACTATAATGACTGAGAACTGTAGTTAACTGACTCAAAATAATATAACCTAGCTCCACACGGATATCTTTATAGTCTGAAAAATAGAATGTCAAGTATTACTATTTACATATATAACTAAAAAGGATGATTCAAAAATGTCAATACAAATCCTTATACTATATTTAAGCATTTAAGTGGTTGTTTATAACTTCCAATAGCAAAAGCCTCAGAGTGCCCCTCAGTAAAATTATGGAGTATTTTCTTCTTCCCAATACAGTTTTCTCTTATATATCAATCTCATGATTGCAAATGTTTGGATATAAAGAAAAACCCTGCAAAGCCCACATTGCAATTATGTCTTAAAACCATGTCTCTTTTACTGCTCTTAAATGAATTGTAAATGTTTAATTGCAGCTTACATGAAATGACTCCGTATTGAAAGCAGCATGTAATCAGAGTCCTTAGTGCCTCCCCTCACACAATACACAGTGGTGTCTCAAATCCTGGGTCCTCCGAGGACAGAGCTGGATTGGAATTGGGCCTTGCGGATGTTAAAGAGAAAGGCAGCCTTGTCCTCTGAGGTTCAAATCCACCTTTACACTTAGAAATGAATACCTTTATAAATGTCCTATCTTCAGGTCTATCCTCAGGGCAAAATGAGGAATCCTGGTTATGCCTGCCACGTTTGTCTCTCCATGGCTTCTGTAATCCTCATAACCCAATATCTTATCATTACTATGCTTTCCCTGCGCCACCTGGTGCTCCCAGACATATTCTAGTGGGATAGATACACTTTATTACCCACTATTGAAAATCTTTCAGCTATGCCTCGTGGGATTCCTAATTAGCAACTCTCCTTCTTACAGCTGAAAGCTAAGAAAAAGTTTCAGGAAGGCACACATGCAGCAAGTAGGATCCTGTCTATGTGCTGACAGAGGTCAAACCATCACAGAGAACTAAAATATGACCCTGCCAATTAAGAAAGGACACTTAACACAGAAAGATTGGTGGGATTTAGATAATGACTAAATTGCCAAACTGCAAAATCTTTAGAGAAGCACTAAAGAGTTGAGGTGAAATGTCATTAGTAATGTGGGTCCTCCGGGAAGGAGGCTCCTCTGGCCTGTGCAGCCCTTCATTTCATACTGCTCAGAATACATGAGGCAGTAGCTACCAGAACAAACCCTTCAGGCCCAGAAGCCTGAAGCCTTGGATGCAGGTCTCAGCCTCCCTACAGATTAGCTTTCTAAGGTTTGTCTCCTTTGAACTTCCATTTGCATTTTCTGTAAAAGAGAGGCAGCAAAATCTGTCTTACCTCACAAGGTTTTATGATATAATGGGGTAATGCACAGGCAAGCAGTCAGCTAACTTCGAGATAGCATTAGCAGGACTTCCTACAACATGCATGGGAACTCAGAAGAAATACAAGATGGTGGCAACAGAGTATTAAACACAAGAGGCTCCTTCTAAGCACAGAATCTAGGTGGCTGCACATGCACTAGCAACCAGCCCTGACAGGAAGGGTAGCAGTGTGAGAGACCTCCCTTTCTATTCTTTGTCTCCTTTTGTCACAGAAATTGGGAGAGCATCCACCATCATCGCTATATCAAGACTGCTTTGTTTATCCAATGTTCACTTTGTTTCAGCACATTCCCCTGGAAACAAGTATTTATGAATGACATAGGTAAGTTTTAGGAGAGTTCGATTTGCTAACTTTATACTGTTATCACTACAATTCTGTGATACTAGGGGTTAAATGAGTTTGATTCACACAGCCTCTCTCTAATGAATGTTAATTATTACTGATTTCTACAGGGAATGAATTAGGACTTCTGCCACTGAAGCTTTTAGAACATGGTCTACTCCAGTGGGGGCTTCCTATACATTCTTCCCCCACTGCAGACCAGCTGCCGTGTTAGGAAAGAATGTATTGGTTGCTGAGAAGTTCCAGCTCAGCTTTCTCTCCAAGGATGTTTGATCTTTCCACAGGGAAATCATTAGATACCCATTTGTGCCCAGAGCTACCGAGAACTCTAATAAAGTCTCTGGGAAGTTGTGGTGCAGACATAGAAGGAGACATACAGGATGTGGAAGAAATCCAATAAGTTGATCCCCCTACAGGGTGGCACAAAATTGTTTACTGTGACCTGGCCCTTTTTCTAGGTCTTCCTTTAAATATAATTTCACAAGCTTATTCTAGGCCAAGAAGATTCTTCTTGTTATTCAGAAACAAAAATTTAAAGTCTCTTCCTTCTATAGCATGGGGTTATATTCCTTTCCCCTCAATTAATTGTGTTTTTCCTTTTCATTGTTTTACCTTCCAAATACTATACTTAAATATTTCATTTTTCCTTTATAGGAACCACAAAGAAAAACTATATCAATCTGAGTTTTTCTTACTTCATCAGCCATATAAGATATTCATTAGATCTTCTCATTTGAGAACATTTTCCTGTCACTTGCTGTACATTGCTGAATAAAAAGAGAACGGAAGCCTTTAGTTCCTTGGTTACAGAGATTTATTTATACATTATATATCATCTGTATTTTAGACTGTCTTGAAAAACTTTTGGCTAGTTTTTTCTGTCATACTTATTAGTATGAAGATGTTTAATTGTAGGTTATTAGGGAAAAATATCTATAAGAGATCGGTCAATGACAAAATTAGAAATATAAACACACAAACAAAAGCATGCATTGGATTTTGTAATTAAGGATCAATCTCATTAAACTCTTAATTGTTCAAACCACTTTCTATTGTCTTTTTTTTTAAGAGTGGCTTCTAGTACAAATTACTTTTTTTAAATTGACAGATAAAATTGTATGTATTCATTGGTTGAATCTACCTCACACATTTTTTTTTTACAATGTTAACACTTAACATCCATTCACTGGTTTTATAAACATCATTATTAATGACAGTTATATCTTTGATATACAATAGAACTCTTAAGCTTCTCCCATATCACCTCCCATATCACTGCATTAATGCCCTGGTCACTCTCTTGCCCACTACTAAGCACAGTGGTAGTGTTAGGGCCTGGTGAATTCTTCCCAAAGCAGTTCTCCTATCATAGCACCCAGTTTCACAGAACCTGATCAAGTTGTCGTAGACTTTATCAGACCTCTTCACTGGGTGAGACATTCCCTGATTAACCTTGCTTCCTGTCCTCTTCCTATTCACAACCATCAGTTCTGATGAGCACCCCAATACCTGTCTTCCATCTGTCTCCTCCCACTTTACCCCTCTACTAATTATCCTCAAGTGACCCCTTTAAGTTGGTAAGAACACAGAAAGAATCTAGACAGACTCAGAATGGTCTTTACTCAGTAACCATCTCCACAAAGCCTGTGAGATCCACTACCTGATCCAGGATCTGGCTCCTCTCACCACCTCTAGTCTTAGGCAGTTTGCCAAGGTAAAAGGAATAGAATCATTTTCCTCTGCAGAAGTGGTAGGTTGGGAGCATGACAGGAGCCAACAAAGAACCTGAAAGTGAACTTCTGCATCTTCCTATGGTCTGTTTGGAAACCAAGTTGTTCCACTCACCTCTATAAATATACCCAGTGGGATCAAGCAGTCAGTCAGTCCACGGAGATGTGTTGTGATGGCCTGGTTTAGTAATATGCCACCTTACATATGATCTGCTTTCTTCAGTGCCTTTCTTCGTTCTTGCTTTTGCAAAATTATGCTTTGCTTCATAAAAAATGTTAGCAATTCGCTTTTGAAGTAGCTTTCTGAAGAGATTCAGCTAAGAAAGGCCTCACTAAAAATCATTTTTATTATCAGTAGTTTTCCATGTACCTGAGACTCTCCAAGTCACTATTTCATTCAGGCTGTGTTGCTATGTAACTCAGCATAACCTACTTGTTATAAAAGATCATAACATTTTACATACACTCTAGCAGGAAAAGGATTCAAAGATACCAGCCAACTGGCTGTGTGTTTATGTAACTGTCTCAGTGTATGTGGATATAGTTTACTGCATTGTGATTTGGTATTCTTGTTCATACATTTTGATAGGAATTTAATTATATTGTATTTTTACTTCACATATATGTGTGCACCACAAATAAAGCGGCTTAAATAAAGGGACTTAGTTGAGAGTTTGAACACATTCTCTCGAAGATTGAGAGCCACTGGGATTTGTAGACCACTTAAGTGATGCAATTTAAGACTTTTAAAACATTCTTCTTGCCGAACTAAAATTTACATATGTCTATGGGATAAATAATGGAAATTTGTTGCATGCATACAAGTACACAATGTGTAAGAATTTAATCATCATGAAGAGCATTTGTATCTGTTCAAATAATTAATTATTTTTATTTGTTGGATTTCTCACTATTCTGATCATTATGAAATAGATTGTTTTCCCTAATAGTTCTCTTCCTGTGCTTCAGGAAAAAAAAGAATAAATTTCTTCTCTCTCTCTCTCTCTCTCTCTCTCTCTCTCTCTCTCTCTCTCTCCCACACACCCCCTCTCCTATGTGTGTGTGTGTGTGTGTGTGTGTGTGTGTGTGTGTGAGAGAGAGAGAGAGAGAGAGAGAGAGAGAAGAGAGATTCTTTACTCATTTATCCAGTGATTATCCTCTAGGTAGACTCCTTATCTTTGTCATCAGGAAGAGTACAATGGAGCTAAGAGTGCTGTATCTTTAGTGTCTAATGACTTGTATCTTTTGGAAATATTTTTAGTAGAGGAATAACTGGATCATATGGTATTTACAATTTTTTCTTTATTTTTAATTATTTCTTGAGATGGGATAGTGGGACATGCTGCGGCATGCATGTAGAGGTCAGAAGACAACTGTACAACTTGGTTTTCTCCTTCCACCTTGTGGGTTCTGGGGATCAAACTTGGGTCCTTAGGCTAGCACCTTTACCCAATGAGCCATCTTGCTGACCTTCTATTTTGCTGTTGTTTCTTTAGTAATTTCCATAAGGACTATGCTAATTTATATTTTTATTAAACAGTGCATAAAGGTACTCCTTTTCCTTCAGACTTAGAAACATTGTTGTTTTTCTTTTTGATCATAGTCATTCTAAGTGTGGTAAATGAAATCTGATTGCTGTTTTGTCTGTGTTTCCTTAGTGACTAATAAGATTGAGCAGTTTTTTTTTTTATTATTAACCATTTTTTTTATTGATTCTTTGGCAATTTCACAACATGCCCCTCATTCTGATTCATTTCCCCGTCCCTCCATATCCACCCCTCACTTCTGTATCATCCCCCCAAAAGAAAAATTTAAAAAATACTAGTTAAAAACAAAACAAACAACAAACACACACACAAACAAACAAACAAACTCCCGCTTCAGGGCCAACCATTTGGTACTGCATAGCCATGGGTGTGCTCTTCCCTCTCCCACCCTGCTCTCAGCATTCCTTTGTTGCCTGTGGTTCTTTGTGTAGGGCTGAGGCCTCCTCCTGTCCACTTTGGCATCTCTATTGTCCTTGATCAGCTCTTAAGGTTGTTTTTTTTTTTTTTACTGAAGATGGGATTGCTTTCTAATTGCTTTTCCAGCAATTCATTTTTGTTATAAAAAACACTGCTTTTCTGTGTGCATTGGATTTTTTTTTTAATCTTTCAGCTTTACTGAATTTTTTCCTGAATTCTAAGTGCTTTCTGATGGAGTATTTAGAATTTTCCTTGTTGGACCATATCATCTGCACACATGGTTAATCTGACTCTTCTCTTTTCAATAGGGATAATTTCTCTCTCTCAACCAATTGCTCCCCTAAGACATGCTGTATTCTATTAAATAAAAGTGGTGAGAGGATGTCTCTGTTTTATTCTGGCAGAGTGAAGCCTTAAGGAGGTTAGCCTAGGTGTAGATGGGACCCCAAAGGAAGAAGGGGTCTAGAGTCAAAGGCTGTGAACAATTGCACATTAATACTCCATCAGAGCCACTCAGTGATGGAGAGGATCATAAAACACTCTGTACCTTAGACTCAAGCTAATGAGTCACTGTATCTAAATAGGCATCATTCCCTAGTAGTAGGATGAAGCTGAACAAATATTCATTTGAATATTAAGCAGTCACCATTTGACCATGTAAAGAATTTTACATGCATAACCCCATTTCTCTCTTAGTTGTAATGTATGTTTTTCTTATTCCTTTTCAGAGACGAGAAAAGTACTAGTGGTTAAATGCCCATTGTTGCACAGATCTTTTGTGGCCATGTTACAATATAAACCAGATGTTTCTGATTATAATATCCTTTGTCCTTGTACTACTACATTGCTGTAATATGTACAGACCCACATGATCAAGGATCTAGTTAGTGACACTACTAGACCATATAAAGGAGGGTAGAGTCAAGATGCTCAATTGGCTTAAGGTTTTCCTCTGCCTTTTTGCTTTGTTTTCACAGGTACCAGTAATGAGTCTTCTTTCTTCCCGAAGATTTAAAAAATAATGTGTATGTGTATGTGTATGTGTATGTGTATGTGTATGTGTATGTGTATGTGTATGTGGTGTGTGTGTGTGTGTGTGTGTGTGTGTGTGTGTGAGCATGTGTAAGTACACATGAGTACAGATGCCTGAGGAGGCCAGAAGATCCAGTCAGGTCTACTGGAATTGAAGTTACAGGCAGTTTTGAGCCTCCTGTATCTAAGTGCTAGGAGCTGAATTCCAGTCCTCTGCAAGAACAGTGAGCACTCTTAACAATGAGCCATCTCTCTAGCCTCCATAAATATCTTTAACATGTTAAAAAGAGGTCATTGTCCAGAAAGGATCTCCTTGAACATTGAGTTAGAGTTGTTGTGTTCTAGGGCTAAGGCATCTGAGCAATTGTGTTCTTAGGAACACACAAAGAAGCTGTTCCATCAACAACGTTGCTTTTAGATTGTGAAGTTGGTCCTTTTCAGGTGGTGTTTGCTGTCTCTTACCTTGTTGACCTTTTTCGACTTAGGGATGCTATAGCCATTTCTCAGAGGGAGCAGAACTACTGCTACCTGTGGAACTCAGGATGTCTTGACTTTAGTTATCATGTGACCATGGGGAACTCAAGAAATAACTAAATAAATAAGAGTAAAATCCTTTATAGGCTTACCAAGGAAACTGCAGGGGAGTTGAAATAATTCCTATAGCCTCATACTAAATACTGTTTTTACCAAAATAATAAAGGAGTTAATAAAATTAAACTGGGTTCTTTATCTTGTCAAGAAATTATCATAATTTTATAAAACAATATTTATATTCAGGCTGATCCTGCTACATTATTCCACAGAGTGCTTATGCTTTTAAAACAGGAGAAACTGTCTCCTGAGAAGGGAGTCAAATTCCCTCAACCTTTCCTGAAACTCATTAGAATCTTTCCTTGAATTCCAGGCTCTAACCATTTGGTACATTATTATTTAATAACATTGCAGATGTATCTTACTCTAAATAAACCACAAGGACAAGTTGTGAAAGTGATTAAATGTGATTTCTTACTTTTCATGGGTGTTTGATACACATTGACTTTAAATGAGCTTATTGCAAATAGAATTTGCTTTGTGAAGACATCTGTTTCCATATACACTTCTGAGGATCCTGGCTACGCTCTACATAGGTTGATACAGCACCAGCAGACATTGGGGAAAGCACCATGTTTACAGGATCCCTGTTCCGTCTTGCCATTGCTACTGGAGTCCACATTAGATCTTATTTATTCCTATACACCTTTCTCCTTTACAAAACTCAGTTGGCTTGTGGAGTGTGTGTGTGTGTGTGTGTGTGTGTGTGTGTGTGTGCATGCATGCGTGCATGCATAAGGTGTTTCATTTTATTGTTTTATTACAGTGCTGGGGTGGAACTAGGTTTCCCACCTGCTATGCTGGGTAATTGATCCATAACACCTAGCCCTGTACCTAGGACACGAAGATGTTCAACAGAGTTCTGTGAAACTGATTGGTTTATTTATTCACTCAGCCATTTATTGTTAGTTATATTCATCTAACATGTACTAGGTGCTTTCTAGTCAACTGTTATTGGTGTAGGCTTGGAGAATGTATAAAATACGTGTATGACTGTGTAAATGAATTGGTTATTACCCCAGATCCAAGTGTTTCTTTGGCATCAGTGGTATTGATTCTAATGGGTGCAGCATTGGTATACCTGGTAGTGCAAATTACTGATGAAGCAGTGATCACCATCATGCCATGAGTGAAAAAACATCTTTTTCAAATGCCAGTATCAATCAGTATGAGATTAGAGAGCTAAATATATTTTTAGAAATGAATCTTAAAATATAAAATATTCTTTCTTTAGAAATAACTTAAAATTGCATGTAAGAGTTTTAAGTCTAATGTAGCAAGATAAGCCAGGGTAATACAGGTTTTGCATCCTTGATCTGAAGAGCTTATATACAAAAGATTCCAAACCTGAAGCTTTTGAATACTGACATGATACCACAACTCACAGTTAGCATGCAGGTACACTGAGAATATTGTATAAATTAACTTTGAGGTCATGTGTACCAAGTCTATTTGAAACATAAAAGCCATGCTGAAATTTGCATTCCTTCCCAAGAGCTCTCATCAAATTCATGCAAATGTTTTAAAATCCAAAAGCAAATCTGAAATCTGAAAATTTTCTGGTCTCAAGCATTACACATTAGGGATATAGAACCTGTATTCTTCTTAGCTCAGTGACGCAAAAGACATTTAATTCATAATAGGGCTTCAGATAATAAAATCTGCATATTGTATACCCTTTATAGGAGAAGTGGTAGAATGTGTGATCCTGGAGAGAAGGATGTATTCACCTTTGTGCATGTAGAACAACAGTCCTTGCTGCATTGCAGATATTTGACAAATGTTTGCTGGATGGCTAAGGTCCTTAATATATGAAAAGTTATCACAGACTAAGAGAAAGAAAACCATCCTAATCCTTCACAGTGCACATATTTATGATTCTCAGTTCAGGAGAGGTAAGAACACTGGTTATAGTTTGTGAAAATGTAATACACACACACACACACACACACACACACACACACACACACACATATATATGTATATGTATTAGTTGAGTGATGGTGGTGCATACCTTTAATCCCAGCACTCAGGAGGCAGAGGCAGCCAGATCTCTATGAGTTCAAGGCCATCAAGGCCAGCCTGGTCTACAGAGCTAGTTCCAGGACAGCCAAAGCTACACAAAGGAACCCTGTCTTGAAAAACAAAACAAAAAGCAAAACAAAAAGAACAAAAGAAAGAAAAGAAAAATTTTCCTACTGAATTGGCAAAATGTAGAGGATGACAAAAAAATTCCTTGTGAGGGTGTAAAGACACAAAGCATGTTCATTGATGAGTTTTAGCTACAGACATTGACACAGTGTTCTTTGAAGACTATTAGAGACAATATTCCAAACTCGATTAAGTACATAGTACCTGACCCAACAACTCTACTTCTAGTAACTGTGCTCAAAGAGATAATCTTACAGTAGAATAGCATCCTTGTATGTATATGGAGAGTGTAAGACACTGAAATAACCTGCTTCTAGGCTGTCTGCCAGCCTGCTCTGCCCTACCCGTCTCATTATTCTTCATCCAAACTGCTTAAATCTCCCTCTCCTGTCACCAGATACCTCCTGGTTTCACAGCAGCAACAGCAGCAGCAGCAGCAGCAGCAGCAGCAGCAGCAGCAGCAGCAGCAGTAGCAGACACACATGCACCATGTTAGGCATTGGAGGGGTCTAGCCTTCTAATGTCCACTGCATCTGGACATCCAATATCCTCTGCACCTGGATATTCAATGTTCACTGTATTTGCACTTTTGGTACTGTAGAAACTGGCTGACAGGAAGAAATAAAACACAGTTATCTCCATTGTATTTTTATATATTTATTTTTTGTTTTACATACCAACCACAGTTCCCCCTTCCTCCCTTCCTCCAGCTCCCTGCCACCACCCCTGCCCCCCCCCATCCACTACTCAGAGAGGATAAGGCCTCCCATGGGGACTCAACAAAGTCTGGTACATCATGTTGAGGCAGGACCAAGCCCCTCCCCTCTGCATCAAGGCTGAGCAAGGTATCCCACCATAAGGAATGGGCTCCAAAAAGCCAGTTCATGCACCAAGGATAAATCCTGGTTCCACTGCACGGGGCCCCACAAACAGATCAAGCCACACAATTGTCACTCACATTCAGAGGGTCTAGTTCAGTCCCATGCAGGTTCCTCAGCGGTCAGTCCAGAGTCTGTGAGCTCCCAGTAGCTCAGCTCAGCTGTCACTGTGGTTTTCCCCATCATAATCTTGACCCTCCTTGCTCATACATCCCCTCCTCCTGCTCTTTGACTGGACTCCAGGAGTTCAGCCCAGTGCCTAGCTGTGGATCTCTACATCTGCTTCCATCAGTTAATGGATGAGGGCTCTATGCTGTCAATTAGAGTAGTCACCAGTCAGATTACAGGGGATGGCCACTTCATGTACCCTCTCCAGAAACGCAAATTAAAATGACTCTGAGATACAATCTTACATCTGTCAGAATGGCTAAGATCAAAAGCACTGATGACAGCTTGTGTTGAAGAGTCTGTGGAGTAAGGGGATACTCCTCCACTCCTGGTGGGAGTGCAAACTTGTACAGCTACTTTGGAAATCAATATGGCAGTTTCTCAGAAAATTGGGAATCAATCTACCTCAAGGCCCAGCCATACCACTCTTGGATATATACTCAAAGGATGCTCAATCATACCACAAGGACACTTGCTTAACTACATTCATAGCAGCATTATTCATAATAGCCAGAACCTGGAAATGACCTAGATGTCCCTCAACCAAAGAATGGATAAAGAAAATGTGGTACATATATACAATGGAATATTACTCAGCTGTAAAAAACAATGACATCATGAAATTTGCAGGCAAATGGATGAAACTAGAAAAATCATCCTGAGTGAGGTTACCCAGACCCAGAAAGACAAACAGTATTATCTCCACTATTAAGACACGGATCCAGAGATGCTTAGTAAATAAATGGAACATAGATGTGTTCTGATATCGTACGGGAATTTTTTTGTTGTTATATCACATTGCTAGAACCGAGATGACTCATAAAGAGGAGATGATTGGCTTTCTGTTTCATAAATAAGGCTCACCTGTAATGTTTGTAGTGAAGTTTCAATAACCAGGGTAGTGAGAGGCCTCATTGCCATAAACAAGATTTATGTAACAAGTAGGGTTACATTTCCCCTTTTCTGCCTCACAAAGATAGTATTTGGTTAAATTTACCCTTTCTCTGAGGCATCAAATTTAGAGAACTCATTATAAATGCCAGGCAGCAGGCTGCTTGTTACAGAGAGATTGGCCATTGCCATACATGGCATGTAGCTCATGTGAATAGGGACACAGCAGAAGTGCAGACTTGTGAAGCTATGGTGTTTACATCTATTGCAGCAGAAGCATTAAGGTGACAATTTTCAGTAACTGTATTTAATAGAAAGGGGTGTGCAATTTAGCATTCACAGGATAAGAGGTATTCTTTCCCAATAGATGCGTATATTGCCAAGTACGTAATTCCTTTTATGTTTTCCCAAGTTTTATTAGTGTGCAGTCTGCTTGCTTGCTCTATTGCTAGGTACCTTGTGCTTAGAGCTTGTGTGTGGGAAAGAAGAGTCAGTATGTGTCCCTAGGAAAGTCTCCAAAGAAAACAGTCATGGATTATTTGATGGACCTCTGTGCTTGGCAAGCATCAGAGTGGATAGTTCCCTCCCACCACCTAATTTAAGCTTTACCTCCTAGATAGGAAACGCTATTCTCTTTTTTTGTTGCTGTTGTTTTTGGGTTTTTTGTTTGTTTGTTTGTTTGTTTTTCAAGACAGGGTTTCTTATTTTTAAAACAAGGAAATGGAGGCTTAGCAGTGCAGTGGCTGTGTTAAAACAATTTAATGTCTGGTTAAGGTTTCAAATATGAATCAAAGCTATCTTTATACTAAGCTAAAGTGTTTGTTAATAATAAGGCCAAGGCTGGGCATGGTGGCAAACATCTTTAATCCCAGTACTAGGAAGGCAAAAGCAGACAGAGCTCTGTGAGATTGAGGCCACCCTGGTCTACATAGCGAGTTCCAGGACAGCCATGACTACACAGAGAGACCCTGTCTCAAAAACAAAGAGCAACAAACAAACGAAGAACAAAAAAAGTATTTTCAAAAAGCTTCAACTCAATTGATGTGAGACTTCAAAAATCCTAGAAAAATTATCAAACCTAAGTGTTAAAAATTGGTGTTTGAAGCAATAGATCAATGATGGAGCAATGTGTGAATAAGGGACCCCACTGTAATATTGATAGGTGACATTGAGAGGCAGAAACATTCCTGTTTTGTTTTCTTTTGTCTTCATTGTCAAGTAGAAATGATCTTCAAACCACAGAAGGGCAAAACAAAGACTGGTTACATGGAAATTTGAATCTGTGTGATAAAGATGCTTTGAGACAGCAGCTAACAGTTCTAAATGAACTCAGGACTCCCGCTAGATGAAGTATGCCCTTGAAGACTAGGGCAAGTCCAAACAGATCGATACTCTGTTATAGTCTCTCCCAGCACCCCGAACAGCACTGTGTTTTCATTTGCAAGTCTGTATGTATTTGTGTGCTTGTATCAGTGATTATGTTTTTATTTAGCCTCAGCCTACTCCACCCTCCTTCTCTGTCTCCACTTGTGGCCGTGCAGTGTCTGGAACTGAATTGGTACTCTGCATACTTTCAAGGAATGAAAAGAGTTTACTGAACACTTGCTGGTGACTCCTGAGGAGCCAGTAAAAACTGAGTAGGCGGATGATACCCGGTTTTGAAAATTGTGTTGGCAAATGGAGCACTTTTGGTAAGTCATGAACTGGTAGCTTCTGAGACACAGAAAACTGTTAAAAATCTTCTGACTGCTAGAGAAAAGTATTTAGTCTGAATACTTTAGGAATATGCACTTTCTAGTTTATTATAATTTCCAATTCCCTCTGCTTGGGTTTCTGAGTTTTATTCCCTGAGTATTATTTAGATGCACCTTCCTTAGGATTCTATTCTTTGTTGATACCATAAGTCTTATATGAAGTTCTAGAGAATGTAAGTATGAAAATGGATAGATGGAGTCGGGAAGTGGGGAGATAAATCATCTCTAACATGCAGCTCAAATAATTTCTAATTCCTTTCTTTACACTGTACTCAGCAGAAAAATGTAGCAAATTGGGACACTGAGATCTTCTCAATGTATTATCAATTATTGATGTATTAGGCCTGATTCTAATTTTCCAGTATCTTTTTCTGCATGGTGGTTTTTAAATTTATTAATTTCAGTTGGTTATATATTAGTAGTTAAAGATATAATGCTCTCAACAGAATTGGGATGATAATGACATATTGAATGACTGGGGCCTTGAGTTTCTTAAAACAGAACTGAGACAGAAGTCCTCCCACAAGATAGCATAAAAAAACAACAGCAACCCATCCACATGAAATATGGACATTTTTAAAAATTACTCTAAATTATCACCATTTCCACACTTCCTAGGTCCCCCATTCAATCTGTTTAGGGATAGTGATGACACCTTAGATTGTAAAGGGCAATACTGTACTGTCCTCAACTTGCTACACTCACCCAAAAATATTACACAGAGAAAAATGATCTAAAACTTGTCCTTCTGCTTCTGCCTTAGGATGAACTTGGTGGTTCTATCTTATGGGCGCAAAGACCTTTGACAAAGAACTGTTCTGTATGAAGAGAAGTTAGTATAGCTTATTTTGGGAGGCATTTGCGAGGATGGTATAGATTTGATGTGCTATCTATGCTATTTTGATATGTGATATGGGTGAGTGTTCTGTGCTAAATGCCTCATACACACCTTTATACAGACATTCTAGCATAGGTCAGGAGACATACCATTTTATATACACCCTACATAGAGCGGGAGACACACCACTTTACATGCACCCTCTAATTGATCAGCAGACACACTCTTTACATGCATCTTACCGTTCATTGGTCAGAAGATACGCCCTTTTACACACATCATAAGCAGCAAGTATTACTTCCTTGTTATTTAAGTCACAGGAAAAATAAGTACTGAATGTCGCAAATTCTTTTAGATTTACGTTTATTCTCAAGAATATTACTTTCTACAGGCTATTTCCACCTATCAGACTTGGGTTTTTTTTTGTTTATTTTATTTTTTAAATCTATTGCCAATGATGTTTTAAAGAACAACAATTCACTGGGTGTGGTCGAACACACTAATCCTAGCACTTGGGATGCTGAGGCATGTTGCTAGAGTTTTCTTGCCTGGCCCACGGTCAGGGCAAATCTCTCTCACCTGCCAGTCCCACAGCCTCAGACCCAATCAAGTAAACACAGAGACTTGTATTGGTTACAAACTGTATGGCCATGGCAGGCTTCTTACTAACTGTTCTTATAGCTTAAATTAATCCATTTTCATTAATCTATACCTTGCCACATGGCTCGTGGCTTACCGGCATCTTCACAAGCTGTTTCTCATCGTGGCGGCTGGCAGTGTCTCTCTGACTCAGCCTTCCACTTCCCAGCTTTATTCTCCTCCTTATCCCGCCTACACTTCCGGCCTAGCCAATGGCCAATCAGTGTTTTATTTATTGACTAATTAGCAACACATTTGCCATACATCCCACAGAGGCAGGTGAATTTCTATGACATCTAGGCCAGTCTGGTCTGCATAGTGAGTTCCAGTATAGCCAGGGCTATATACACAGAGAAACAGAAAGAAAGAAAGAAAGAAAGAAAGAAAGAAAGAAAGAAAGAAAGAGAGAGAGAGAGAGAGAGAGAGAGAGAGAGAGAGAGAGAGAAAGAAAGAAAGAAAGAAAGAAAGAAAGAAAGAAAGAAAGAAAGAAAGAAAGAAAGAAAGAAGAGAAGAGAAGGAAAGAAGAAAGAAAGAGAGATTTAATTTTTTATTCTTTTTTATTTTCCTTGTCGGGAGTTACATCAATGTTTTGTAAGTTTAGAATTCTGTTCAAGCCGGGCGGTGGTGGCGCACGCCTTTAATCCCAGCACTCGGGAGGCAGAGCCAGGCGGATCTCTGTGAGTTCGAGGCCAGCCTGGGCTACCAAGTGAGTTCCAGGAAAGGCGCAAAACTACACAGAGAAACCCTGTCTCGAAAAACCAAAAAAAAAAAAAAAAAAAAAAAAAGAATTCTGTTCAAAGGCTTGTTAATGTTATGACAAAGAGTGCTATGTTTCTCTTACTTGCTGGATATGGCTTTTATTTTTTCCTACCCACTCACTACCATTTACCTGCTTTCTTCTGAAACTTCAAACTAGGTTTTAATTCTCCTTTGAAAAGATTTTTATTGTTAGATATAACTTGAGAGAGCCCATATTCTGTATCATCATTTGCCAAGGTAGCTTTCTTAAAACAATCCTACATTTATCAAAGTTATACACAAACATAATCAAAATCCAAGTTGAACTAACAGGCATCTGTTGAATAAGATATAATTGTTGTCCCACTTTAGCTCATTCCAAAGTTCTAGTCTTCTGCTACCCAATTTGTTCAGCAAAGAGCCACCCCTAATGTTTTTTTTTTTTATTTTATAATTTAATTTAATCTTACATATCAGCCACGGATTCCCCTGTCCTCCCTCCTCCCGCCCTCCCCCCCCTAAACCATCCCCTATTCCTGTCTCCTCCAGGGCAAGGACTCCCCTGGGGATTCAGCTCAACCTGGTAGATTCAGTTGAGGCAGGTCCAGTCCCCTCCTCCCAGGCCTAATGGTTTTATAATATTCCCAAACAATACCACCAGCTTCCAGCCTATGGTTTCACTTTCAAACCGCACCACTGCTGGAATATTGCTTTTCTTCCTCAAAATTTATTCTATTACTGTACTAATTTTATTATTTCACATATTTCATCTTATTTTCATCTTTCTAGCATTTCCAATAAGCTTTGTATTTTTTTAAATGGCAAAACATAATCTACAACTATTCCTTATCCCTGAAGCCTCCACCTGTCTTCCCTAGTCTCTGGGCTGTGTAACAAAGGTCATGCTGGAAGTTCTTAAGCTTCTTTTGGTGTTTGACCTCTTTTTTTTTTTTTAATTTACTCCCTCATTTTGCTGAAGCTTATCCTCTAGCGTGTTTTTACAAGAGGGCACATGGAAAGGAAAATAGTCTTTGCATGTCTGAGAACATCTTTACTCTACTTTCACATTTAATTTATAATTTGTCTGGAAGATTGGCTGCCCATCATTTGACAAGAATAGGTGTTGAATGTCTCCCACACATAGTGCGTGTGTTCTTTTTAGCTCCTACCTTGTCAAGTCTCTTTCTATAATGCAGTGCAGGATTTTTCCTTTCACCTGCTTCCCTTACAATTACAGGACAAAAATGATACTTCAGTCTAGCCGACACATAAGTAAAACAGTTATACTAAAAAATCAGTAGGTAGCAAGGGACATACTGGTGCCGGTTGGCAAGGGCAGGTGGTACATCCCAGCACATGGTGAGGAGAGTCACAAAACCTTTCTGTTTTTCAGCATGATGGTTCTCATTGTTGTGACAAAAAACATCTGAGAAAAGCAACTTAGGAAAGAAAGAGTTTGGTTTCACTCCCAGTTCAAGGGCATGGGCTTCACTATGGTGGGAAGTTGTGGCACTGGGAGCAGGAGGCACCTGGTCACAGTAAATCTGCATCAAGGAAGCGAAGAGCAATGGGCGCCAGTACTCTGTTCTCTATCTCCCTTTTATTCAGTTCAAGACCTCAGCCCATGGAATGGTTCCACTGACATTTAGGGTCCCTCTCAAATATCCCCAGAGGTTTGTATCTCTGGTGACTTAGGTACCGTTAAGTTGATAATTCTGGTTAACCATCACAGTGGTTTTGCAGCGTGGTTCTGGGACATTGTACTGGAACTTCAATGTTCTGCTATAAGAACAGCATTCCCAATGGATCAGTGAGCCATGCTATCCTGAAAAAAATTCATTCTTCTTGGTAAGGGGTGGGTCTTTGTTTCCACTTTTCCTTTCCCTTGCTGGAGTTTTGTCTGGTTTGAACTTGTGCAGGTCTTGTGGTTTTGTGTGTGCTGTTACATTTTCTGTGAATTCACATGTGTATCAGTCCTGAGGTGTCTGGAAGACACTGTTTCTTTGCAATGGATATCTGCTGTGAAAGGGATAATCAGTTTTCTCCAATGGAATTACACTGGGTGTATAAGAAATAGCACAAAACAGACTTCATGTTCTTTTGTGTGTGCTTTCTGTTTCTTTTGGATAGGTTTGGTCATATTTTTTCTCCTTTATTTGTTTTTTTTTTCCTTAGAGAGATAGAAACAACATAAAATTTGGTAGGTAGGGTGGTATGGGGGATCTGGGAGGAGTTGGGGGAGGAACAAAAATATGATAAAAACATATTGTATGAAAAAACATCATTCTTCTTGGTGTAGCCCACTGGGTGCAAATAGGACCAATAAAGATGTCATGAAATTCTAGAATGGTCACAAGTTTGTATGAAACAAGAGGCTTGGCTTCATTGTCTTTCAGTATCAATGTTGCTGATGTCACATGACCCCTTGCTTGCTAAGGGTCTGTATGTGTCTTGTAGGCACCTTCTCTTAAAACTTGGAAAAATACACTCTGTTTATGGTGACTGAAAGTTTTGCTGGGTATAGTAGTCTGGCCTGGCATCTGTAGTCTCTTAGTGTCTTCATTATATCTGTCCAGGACCTTCTGGATTTCAGAGTCTCCATTGAGAAGTTGAGTGTTATTCTGATGGATCTGCCTTTATAAGTAAGTTGGCCTTTTTCTTTTGCTGCTCTTAGTATTCTTTCTTTATTCTGTATGTTAAGCAAGACAATTGTGTAGCTTGATCTGCTTAATGAACCCCCTTGGCAGTAGGATCAGGATCCATTCCTGGTACATAAGCTGGCTTTCTGAAGCCCACTACCTATGGTGGGACACCTTGCATAGCCTTGAGGCAAGGGGAAGGGCTTGGACCTGCCTCTACTGAATGTACCAGTCTCTGCTGACTCCCCATGGGAGGCCTTAACTTTTCGGAGGAGGGAATGGGAGGTGGGTTGGGAGGAAATGCTGGGAGGGGCAAGAGGAGGGAAGAGAGGGGGATCTGTGGTTGGTATGTAAAATGAATAAAAAACATTTCTTAGTAAAAAACTTACAAAAAAATTAACTTGGAAAAATGTGTAACATTCCTATTCTGGATTTTTTTTTTCACTTAATATTCTGTGCACTCCTGTAGGATTTTCTGGAAATTCATTTTGTTCAGTTCAGTGAAATATGAAAGCATTGCTTCAATAATTTCTATATTCAATTTTTCGGGAACTCTGGCTGGTAGAAAGTTGTGCATAATTCCTTAATTTTTTTTTTTTACTGTGTCATTTCCATTATTTTATCTACTGATATGTTTATTCGCCTTCTTACATTCTTCAAATATCAATGTTGTCAATTTTGATTGTCAATATCAATTTTGATTAAATTCATCTATGACTTTCTTTTTAAATTTTAGGAAGCATCATGTTTTTATTTTTAAAAGAAGTTTTAGGTTCACAGCAAAATTGAGCAGAGTATATTGTGATTTCTCATACACTACTGCTCCTATAAGGGCAAGCTAAGAACATTCCCAAATTCATGGTGGAGTTCTTGTAACCAATGAACCTATGGGAATGCATAGTTATACATAGTTATCACTGAAGGTTCATAGTGGACATGAGGGGTCACTGGTGTTGCTGTACATAGTGTTTGTAATGACCTGTAGCCATCCTTTTAGCATCACACAGTGTTTTCACAGACATGTCCTTCGTGCTCTGTCTACTCAGCCTTCCCTGTCATGTAGTCCCTGGAAACCTTAGATCGTTTTCCTTTCTCTGTAGCTTTTTGGTTGACTTCAAAGACTGAGTTCTAGGGCTGTTGTTGGAAAATTAACTAGCTTCTTTTCCTCAGCAAATGATGTGGACTTTAGCTTTTTTCTTTTCCTACATCGCTTTAATTCTTTTTTTTTTCTTTAGTTAAAAGGGAGGTTTATTTTGTGGGGTAACTTATAAAAGAAGGGATAGGTAACAGGGTCTGGTAAAGGTGAAGTGCAGTCCAGTGGTGTTCTCTGGAGAATTCTGCTCAGTCTACTTCCATCGTCTAGGATCCAGGAACCAAGAGAGCCGGCCCATCTGGATCTCAGGTCTTCAGGGGTCCTCTCTCAACTCTGCCTTGTAGACATGACAGTTACTGAAGCCTCAATGGGGGTAGTACTTCCAGGTCAAAGCTGGAATGGCTACCCACTACATTTGCCCTTTTTGTCTAAATAAGGTTCTAACCTAATATAAGACTATATACAACAGGAACGATTATCAAATATAGTCCACGAGTAAAAAAAGATAATGACCTAGATAAGATGAAAATAGTCTGTCAGGTACTCTAGGCCTGTAGCCAATTTGAATGCACCAACAATGCTGAGAAACACTGGGGAGAGAGAGGGAGGGAGAGAGAGAGAGAGAGAGAGAGAGAGAGAGAGAGAGAGAGAACAGACGGAAGGAAGGAGTGGAAAGGAAAGAGAGGGATGCACAGAGGGCCCACCCACTTTTTAGGCTGGGATGCCATCACAGGCTGATGACATAATTAAGGACAGAATCCTTACAATATTCCTTCTCAGGTCTTTGATGGGATTGAAGGTTACCAGTTACAGTTACAACTTAGTATATATATAATATCTTAGATAGAACATATTAAGTATTAGATTTAGGCTCTTCACTTTAATTCTTAAATGTATTTTCATCTCTCCATTACCTGTTGAAATGATTCCAACCATTGTTACCTTGTTCTATGACATGCACTAAACAGTTCAATTTCTTAATGGTCATTTTAGTGTAATTTGAGGAACATTAAAAAAGTAAAAATGTGGTAATCTTATATATAACAAACAAACCTTTTCAATTATTTTTTTCCAAATGGTGTCTGACCTTTTGATGAAGAATTTTGATATCAGATACTAAAATAATGTAATCAACTGACCCTCACTATGAAGGAATATGGTTGTCGGTTTAGTACATGGAAAATGAGATACAGAAGTTAGTGGGCTTCCATAAACTTAGGTGACAGAATAAGTCCAAATCAAGATCAATATTGTTTCTAAAGGCCAGGCTATAACTATTAAAGTATATAGCAAATACTTGATATGTTCCAAGTTCTCATTGGTTATAGTTATTAGCAATGTGAACTACCAAGTATATTTGCCTATTCCTAGAAAGATTTTGTTTCTACAATGAATAAAACAATAGAATGATTCTATATACAGCATCAAGCATAATTTATGCCTAACTGTAGTAAGTAGTATTTTCAGCAGCTTTCTTTTGACTTATTGTATAATCACAATACCCCCCCCAATGTCTAGATCCCAAACCTTAGAAAGTTAGAATATGAGACTGTATGATAAGGACATTTTATATATATATATATATATATATATATATATATATATATATATATATATATAATTAACATTGATAATATGTTGATTTTATGTATCTGAGTCACAAGAGACCTGGAAAATCAAATGGGGATATACAGGAAAAAGAGTCAGAAGGACAGAGTCTTAAGCAGAATTATAGATACTGGCTTTGAGAATGGAGAAATTGGTCCAATAGCTGAGAAAACATGTGCTCACTGAAACTGGAAAGAGAAAAGATGAGAGAGAGAGAGAGAGAGAGAGAGAGAGAGAGAGAGAGAGAGAGAGAGAATCTATTTTCTGCAAGGACATAGACTTGCCCACAGTAAGCTTAGCATTACTAGACCCAGTTCAGATTTCTGACTCACAGAACTGTAGGATGATATTATTAGTTACTTTTAAGGGTAACTTTGTAATAATATATAATATTAGCAATAAGAAATGAATACACTGATAAGATAAAATTAAAGGTTTTCTGGTGGTTTGAATGAGAATGACCTCCATAGGCTCACATATCTGAATACTTGATCCTCAGTTTGTGGAACTGCTCAGGAAGGATTAGAAGTGTGTGACCTTGTTAGAGGAGGTGTGTCACTGGGGTAGGCTTGAGGTCTCAAAAGAATCTTGCCATTCCTCCTGTGCTCTCTATTTCATGCTTGTGGATAAAAATGGGAGCTGTTTCTTCAACCATCCCTTTGCTTCGCCATTATGGACTTAAACCCTCTGAAACAATAAGCCAAATTGAACACTTTCTTTTCTAAGTTGCCTTGACCACAGTGTTTTTTCATAGCAATAGAAAAGTAACAAGAACAGTTCTCTCTCTCTCTCTCTCTCTCTCTCTCTCTCTCTCTCTCTCTCTCTCTCTCTCTGTGTGTGTGTGTGTGTGTGTGTGTGTGTGTGTGTGTGTATGTACATGCATACATGAGTGTGTGCAGCCTATCAGAACAGAAAGGCATTAAGTGCTTAATGGGAAGGTGATGGAAGAGGCTTGTGATGTGGTTAACTTTAACCCCAGAGGAAAGGAAGGAGAATCTGCAGCTGCAAAGACGCTCTCAGAAGTAGGGTGGAAAAGGCTCCATTTCATCTTCAACTCAGACAGAGTAGAAAACCTTGCTGCCTACATTTATGCTGCTGCTGTCTGTAGAGTACAGATTCTATCACAGAATATCTGTGGGAAGAAAACCTGAGATGCCCTGGAGATGAGAAGAAACTATTCCTAGTGGAATATGAGAGTTGGAAAATGATGGATGTTCTATTGAGAAAATATTTAGAATGGCAGAGCAAATCTCGGTGCTGTAATTGCTATTATATTTTATGTCTGTCAGTGTTTTACCTTCATGTATGTCTGTGCACCACTTATGTGCCACGGAGGTCCAAAGAAGGCATCTGATCCCCTGGAACTGGAGTTATAGATAACTGTGACCTGTTATGTGGGTGTTAGGAATTGAACCCTGGTCCTTCGCAAGATCAACCAGTGCTCTTGACTGCTGAGCCGTCTCTCCAGCCCTTAGAACTCAGTGCTTTTAGGGACATCTGTAATGAGGAAAAGGCACCAAGTCTCTACTTATTCATCAATTCTCCTTTCCCAATTGTTTAAGGTTGTTGTAAAAACTTAATCTTTGGACATCTATAAATCCACCGGGCTAAACGTTCAACAGGAAGTCAATAAAAGCTCTCTGTAAAAGGCTGCAGGTGGCAGAAGTAGGAAACCCTCAACAGGCATGGGAATGGTGGATATCAGGGGTTTATGTTCAGCTATGCCCCCAACTGTCATGGGGAGACAACATGATACATATCACATAATGTCTTAGGGTTACTATTACTGTAATGAAGCACTATGACCAAAGCAACCTGAGGACAAAAGGATTGATTTGGCTTGTGCTTCCACATTACAGTACATTACCAAAGGAAGTCAGGACAGGAATTCAAGCAGGGCAGGATCCTGGAAGCAGAAGCTGACACAGAAGCCATGGAAGAATGCTGCTTACTGGCTTCCTTATGGTTTCAGAAGTTCAGTCCATTGCCATCATGACAGAAAACATGGCAGCATGCAGGTAAACATGGTGCTGGAGATGTAGCTAAGAATTCTACATCTGGACCCACAGGCAACAGAAAGAGAGAGAGAAAGCCAGTGGGCCTGGCTTGGACTTTGGAAACTTCAAAGTCTACCCCCAGTGACATACTTTCTTCAGTGAGGCCACACCTACTCCAACAAGGCCACACCTCCTAATCCCTTCCAAGTAATGCCTCTCTCTGGTGGCAAAGTATTTGAACATATGAGCTTATGGGGGCCATTCTCATTCAAATGACCACATACAAGAACCTGTTTGGAGCTTCGCCAGTGAGTCCTAGAAGAAGAACCTGAATGGCCCAAATATAAACAAACAAAAAATAGATCAATCACAGTGTTTAATGGTCAGAAATTTCCTGAAGAAGAGAGATGAGGAGTTGATGTAAAAGCTTGCTTATATTTACTTGGAAAACTGAAGTTAACTTTGCAAGAATGTAGATGAGTCTGTATATGTAGACTTAAATCTGAATATTTGAGTCAATATGTAGGCATTCATAGATGACAATATAAGACATTCTATAAGATTTATTGAATTATGAATATATCTTATAATACACTGTACTTTCCCCCCCAAACCATAAATAAGTAAAAACAACCTAAAGTGCCAGTAGGCACACTTTTGAAAGTATACAAATTACAGGTTCACAGTGTGTGGCTGAGGATGCAGGTCAAGGCACTGGTTGCACGTTCTTCTTTCCCTGAAGGTAGAACAGTTGGGGAGTATCGTCTTCAGGCACTAAGAACTACAGCTAATGTCATTGCAGTCTGAGATTATGTAAGTTCCCAGCAGGCTGAGCTAACTGTGGCAGATGTAATGGCTCAGAAATGAACAGCATAAAAATAAGTCAAAAAGCAAACATTTGGACATTTCTCTATTCTTAACTTTTATTTGAAGACCATAGTCAATTATACTTTGAGATTTGCCAAAATGCAAATGAAAAACTGTTCCTTTTTATGTTATATTTTCTGATACATTTAGGAGGGGAAATAAAAGCCCACAAAACCAGAGTTCTGGATCTTGGAACCAGATCATGGTTGAGCTACTCCTGTTCTAATATTTACCTACTTTGAACTTGACCAAGGCATTTGGTTTCATATTTTCATCTGTTGAATGCAGATGGTGCCTTCTTTAAGTACACCTAACAAGGAGGCTTTAAAGTCTTTTTCACTGTGGACTTTGAGTTTATGTTTTCCCTTTTCCTTATTATTCAATCTTGGTCTTTCTCAGAGAAGAATAAGTAGTTGTTTTTCTGTAACTAGGCTCAAGAATTTTGGCCAATCTTCTGATGTCTAGTTGGTATACTAGGGACTAGTGATACCCACAAGAAAGCATGTCAGAGCTGGGGCTCAATATCTAAGGTACCTGTTGCTGGAAGATCTGACTTTGACTCTCTGGAACCCACATAAAAAATAAGCTTGGCTAAACATGGCTGTAAGCCTTGAAATGTGGGTACAGGTAAGAAACTGGTGGATCCATCCTGGGAACTTGATGGATAATCCAGTAGCCCATTGGTGAACTCTGGGCCTAGTGAGAAACCTGTCTCAAATGAAAAGGTGGAGAGTAATAGAGGAAGACCCAGAATACCAAGCTTTGGCCTTTAGACACACACACACAAACATGTACACGTGTACTCATAAACACATGTAAACACACATATACTAAATGTACAAACATCTATTTTAAAAGAAGAGAGGAACTTGAAGCATCTTTGAGGGGCTTAGAGATTAGTGAACGTGGAAGCAATAGATCTGTTCAGTTCCTTGAACAGAAGTCTTTACACGATACAAAAGGAGCCTGGATAATGATATATGTGTTTGTTCCAGGGAAACAAAGGGATAAAAAGGGAGATCATATAGAGTAGGTAATATTTAGCTCTGTCATGAAGAATAAGTATGATTCACTACTAAACTGAGAGAGGAAACTCTGAGTGGAGGGCTTACATTAAGAACTATATTGCATGTATTTTGCCAAGCAGCAGACTGAACAGTGTATATAGAGCAGTTTGCATCTGAGAAGCCCCTCCATAGACTCTTCCTGCAGCAATTTATAAGAAAATCTGACATTTTGTTTTCAGGATTATTGTATAAGTGACTTGACTACTGTGGGAGCCTGTTCTCGGGTTCCTCGTGGCTTTACCCAGCATGTCCGCATAGAGGATGATTAGGACAACGGGCCTGAGTGCAGGTGTCTGAGATGGTCTGCACTTGGCTGTGCTGGGGGAGGAGGTCTTTTGCTCCACCCCTTGGCGTCTCTATAAAAACCCTGGGGCAGAGACAGTCGGGGGCCATTGGAAAAGGTTCCAGGCCCTCTCGAGGCTATCCTTTATTTTCTATCTGTTTATCTCTGCAAGATTCTCTGCAATAAATTCTTCTATCTAATATTTCCTGCTGCTCACACTCAAGAAAACTCTGGGAAACTGTGGGGGTGGTTGGGTAAACGCCCCACAGAATGGTGCCATGAACAGGGACTAAAGAAAAAAGAAAAAAAAAAGGGACTAAAGAAAAAAAGGGGGGACTAAAAAAGAGGGGGGACTAAAGACAAATGAACAGGGACTAAAGACAAAGTAATAGGGACTAAAGATAAAGGAAAATAATAGTTTTATTACAGAGTTTTTGGCGAAAGTGCTGAGTTCAGCCCTGCCAGTGGATAAGGCATACCAGTGTTATGGAAAATATATTTTTTATATATATTGAGAGGCAGGGGTTTTATCCTCGAGAGAAAAGGAAAGTGGACTGGAAGGATGTCCGATGCTGCAGCGAAATTCTCTTCTGTCAAAATTTTCTATCTTCTATCTCTTTCTCAATTTCTATCTGTGAAAAATAAATATAAGGTATAGCGTAGTAGTATAGTGTAGGAAAAACTTAGAAGTGCAAGAACGCTGTCTGGGGAAAGAGCCCAGCCAGGGCAGAACAGAACTATCCAGGAGTAAAGCTTTCTTTTCTGTCAGAGAAAGCACCTCTTTGAGAAAAGCTTTGTTTCAACTGACTCCCATGAGATGAGGGGGAGTGTAGCCCTGAGGGGTGATTGCCTCTGGTATAAGCTCTGTCCTTGAGCACCCAGACAAACAAGTGCAACCCTCTAGGGGACTGGGCCAGGTGAAGGCCTAATGAGACAAAACGCCTGTCCTAATGGGAGTTTAGAGATGGCAAAAACCTCCCTTGTTAGATTTTCAGTCTGTATGCAAACCACACAGACCCAGAAAACAAGTGGACAAAAAGCCCCTATCTTCAGGAGCAGGGAAAGCCACCACTGTAGTGTCAGAAATTGTTTCTGGGGTAGAGGGGATAAACTGAGACCAAACTGGGAACTGTCTGGGAGAAAGACTCTGAAGAAACAGAGAAGGGACATAATCCTCCCCAGAAAATATATGACCTGAAAAAGCTGCTAGAATTTGAGGCAGATTTGGGGGGAGAAAAAAAGCCCCTACCTCCAAAAGCAGCTAGCAGAAGTACAGAGCTGCAGACAGATATCTGAAGCTCTGTATCTGGGGGGGAAGGAACAAGCAAAATGAGAATAAAATCAGTGGGAGAAAATCTCTGAAAGAGCTATGGAAAAGCTGTTGTAAATGCTTATGTTTTTCACTGACTGGCTAAGACAAACACAAGCCCCGAGGAAAGTTGCTATCAGAAATGCCAGCCTCAATGCTGGCTAAGGAGGCAGGTGTGGTTCTGATTTGGGGCCAGTGTCTGATGAAGGAGAAACACCTGTTAAAGCCAGTTGAGGCAAGATTAGAAATCTCCCAACGTGCCACAGCTGAAAATGTAAAATGTTTGTTCAAATCTCCCATTGCAAAAGCGAAGAATTTTATTCAAACCTCCCGGGTAAGAGGTTTTTGTAAGCAAGTCTGGTAAAAAAGAACTTAGAAGTTGACTCTCAGACCCAAAAAGAACTATGGGAAATGACTGATAAAAGGGAATAATATAAAGGACTGATATAAGGGACTTATATTATAGACTGATATAAGGGAAATGCATTCTGGGAAAGGTAGTTTTTCCGCTAAAGATGGTGACATTGCCCTGAAACATTTTTGTCAGTTCAAAAATATGTTCATGATAAACTTAAAATACAGCTTTTAAAAGAATAAGGAGGAAAATCATCTAAGAGTTTAAGTGTCAGTTCCAATGAAACATTGAAAGGATATGGAACTAGGCACTTTGGGGTTTGGGGGGGTTGGTAAAATGCCTTATTTATCCTAATAGCTGTGCAAAGTTTTTAACGGTAGCTGGATGACAGAAAGCTACCTATAAGAGCAAACAAGCCACTTTAAAAATCCTTAAAACAAGAGAAAGCAGTTTATACACTAAACGTTGTCTTAGATATGAAGAAACTTATGTTGAAATTAAAAAAAGTTCTTTGCCTTTTGAACAAACTGCCAGCAATGAGTGATTCCTTTGCAAATCTAATAAGGAGACAAGGAAACAGACATTCAAAAAGAAATGACTGCTTTATAGATGGGAAACTTCAGAAAATCTAGCTGTCTTACAAAAATAGTTGCTTCACCTGAAAGTTCCTTATAAGAAATCAATGCTAAATATTACAGCTGCTAATAACATCAGGAGTTAAAGCTAATGAAGTGAAAATACTAAATACAGTTCAGAGCTGTGCCACTTGTGGCTTTACTCGCTCCTTTAGAAAAATACTTTATATCACCTTATAGCTGTGCAGTATTTGGCGAAGAGCTTTACAGCAGCTAAATACGGTAATTTCACCCTCAGTGTGAAGTTTTTTGGTAGAGCAAACCAAAAGTATTGCTGTAATAGAAACGTTTGTCTGAATTGAAGCACTTAGGGGAACTATTATGAATTTGGGTGAAGAAACAGCCTCTAGTTAAAAACCGTTTACCGCTGACAGCGCATCTCTGCGGGTTCCGGAACGGCTGAGAGAACTGGCAACTTTGGAGTGTGGTGTCATCCTGGGAAGGTTATAGTCCCCTAGCAACAACTATCACAATTCTATAACAACACTCACTAAATCCCAGTGCTTTATAACAAAGCTGACTATAAATTCTAAACTTTAGAAATGATGTACGTACTTCCTGTCTAGTTAAGAGAATCTAATAGTGATGATAATTAAGAGTATGAAGTAGAAAAAGATGAAAATAAGATATATGAGTTTGTAAAAATTCTCTTGTTAGTTCTCTGTGTTAGGAAATCTTTAGGTGTTTGCTAAATTAGATATATGCTAATGGTAGCCCTATATAAGTTTGTAAAATTGATCTATAGAGTTCCTTTAAGAATATAAGCTTGTAAGAAGTATCTAAGGTAGTCTTAAGACATGTAGTAATAAGCTTGTAAGTAGTAAAGATACTAGTTGTAAATGTAAGTTTAAATAAGAAATAAGAAGTATATAAGTAATAAGAAATATATTTGCTAAAGTAGTTCTATAGTTTCCTTAAGGAGTATAAATAAGTAGATATTAATACGTTATATGTGAGTTTATAAAATGTAAATGTTGAATGTGAGTCTAAATGCTTTGCAAGGAAAAAATGTTATATGTGAGTTTAAAAAGTGTAAATGTTAAGTGTGAATCTATGCTTAATGTATATGGTGAAAAAAACCTGAGATACAGAAGTTAGTGTCCTAGCAGACTGCAAAGCAGGCAGTCTGAGAGGTTTTCAAAAGTTCCAGAAGCCGCTAAGAAGCTAAGAATGGCGGACGCCAGAACCAGCACAAGGCATCCGCAGCTGAGATCCGTGGAAAATCGACGCAACACAGAAAAACCTGAGCTAACATCAAAAACGGTGCGGTTTAGAATACTACTGTACCTAAAAAGGTCTCTGGCTTGAGGAAAAAAGTTGCAGAGACGCTTGTTTGAACAAAAATTGTTAACTGCAAAAAGTTTTGGTTGAAAAACGTCTCTTCATATTTTGAAGTGAAAGCCTAATACCAGAATTTATTTCTTGTTTGAACTTTTTGAACTTAAAATGAGATAAAACTACAGAAAGATTTTGGTTCTGGATTTCTTCATATTTGGAAGGCTAGTACCAGAATTTATCATTTGAATTCTAAGACTTAATGAACTGAACAATAGATTTCATTGCAATGGGACAATTCTGAGTTTACTTACAGTAATGACCCAGAAACTGTTTTCTGGAACTGGTTTTGTGTTACAAATGGAATTGTTTAAATGGAAAAGTCTGGGTTTTCTAACTAGGCTTGAGATTTTGCTTAAATTATAAAGAAAAGGGGGAGAGTTAATATTCCTTAGTTTAATTTCAAAAGTTGTTTGAGTGGATTAATGTCATGTTTTTGTTAGTAAGAAATGCAAATGGGGTATACTAAGACTACTTTTAAAGTGTGTAAAGAGTTTTATTAAGAAACTGCTTTTGGGTGTTTTGCTAAGTTTTCAAAGTGTTAATGGTTAGATTGAGAAGATTGCTTTTCAATATGGGTTTGTAGGAATTGTATGAGTTTGGGTTCTTCTAACAAGGTTTGAGATTTTGTTTAAAAAATTATAAAGAAAAGGAGGAGTTATGAGGTTGAATTATGTTTGCAGAAATTATATTTACCCTATTGATATTAATGCACCCTGGTTTTGTGGAGTTAAGAAATATTTAAGTTTGATGTGAATACATCGAAGTTTTTCCTATGTTCTGTTAGCAAGAAAATTCAAATGATTGAGTTAAAGTTATAAGATGGAGAAAATTGTTAACTATATTTAGCACCATATATGCTAATTCAAATGGTTCTGTTAAGAGTTTGCTTTGAGTTGTAAGATTAAGAGAATTG
The DNA here is from genome assembly GCF_949786415.1 of Peromyscus eremicus. NCBI lineage: Eukaryota > Metazoa > Chordata > Mammalia > Rodentia > Cricetidae > Peromyscus > Peromyscus eremicus. Next base: position 47,151,779 of record NC_081428.1, on the reverse strand, counting down.
TGACTATGTATAGCAATATTTATGTTAACCTGTTAATGGTAATGATGAAGCTAAGGGATTCTTTAAGTTTGTAGTCGTCTTAAGAGTTTTTGGCTTAGAAAGAGCTTGAGGCAGCTAAGATTGCTATAGTCACCTTGGACCTAATTCAAAAGAGAAATGCCATCTATATCATCCTCTACTCCCATACTGGGACGTGTAACAGCTATGGAGATTGCTGTAAGCCATTAATAGTTATTTTTTTATATATTAAGAAAGGGGGACCTGTGGGAGCCCGTTCTTGGGTTCCTCGTGGCTTTACCCAGCATGTCCACATAGAGGAGGATTAGGACCACGGGCCTGAGTGCAGGTGTCTGAGATGGTCTGCACTTGGCTGTGCTGGGGGAGGAGGACTTTTGTTCCACCCCTTGGAGTCTCTATAAAAACCCTGGGGCAGAGACAGTCGGGGCCCATTGGAAAAGGTTCCAGGCCCTCTCGAGGCTATCCTTTATTTTCTATCTGTTTATCTCTGCAAGATTCTCTGCAATAAATCCTTCTATCTAATATTTCCTGCTGCTCGCACTCAAGAAAACTCTGGGAAACTGTGGGGGTGGTTGGGTAAACGCCCCACAGACTACTCATTTTGATAAATGTTTGTGGAGAAGGGCCAGTTGATTCAGAGGCCAACATTCAGTGAACTTAATCATATATCATTAGCCACAAAACAGAAAAAGTAATAAAAAAACAATAGAAAACATCCAAGTAGGGAAAGAGCTCTTACAGACCCCAGGGACTAATTTCAGATTTAATTTTAATTATAGAAATAATTGCCAATGAGCTAGAGATGTTGATCATTGGCTTGTCTATCATGTATAGAGTTTTATAAATGGAGTTTTTTTCTGTTTTTACCTGTCTCAGTCACTCCCAAATAATCACTCAGAGGCTTCTATTAATTATAAATTATAAATATAATTTAATAAATTATATAATAATATATAAATATAAATTATAATTATAAAGTATAAATGCTTGGCCAATGGCTCAGGCTTATTACTAACTAGCTTTTATCATTAAATTAACCTATTTCTACTAATCTATACACTACCATATGACCCATGGCTTACTGGTCCTTAGCATGGGTGGCTGGCTTGCATCTGCCCTGACTCCGCCCCTCTTCCTCCTAGTCCTCAGTTTGATTGAACTGCCTAACCTTATCCTGCTTTGCCATAGGCCAAAACAGCTTTATTATCAGCCAATGAGGGCAACACACATTCACAGCATACACAGCATATCCTGTGAAGGATATCCCACAGCAGAATTTCAATCCTAAATTTCATGAAAAACATGCAAATAAATTCTTAATATTTTAGTACAAAGAAGAAAATTAATAGTTTAAAATTTTTGGTTAAGTTACATGCAAGTGCCCATACTTTAATTATTATGATTTTTCTTTATCATTAGGTTTTCACACACAGTTTAATTCATTTTTCTTAAAACCCTAATAACATTACAATGAAGCGATTTTCAAAACAGAAAAATCTCCAATGGTAAGGCAAACACTATAAGAGAGGACAACAAAGCATATGGGTGATTGCTGAACTCAAGGTTGGGGAAGCTGAGATACAGACTGGACAGAGGGTGATGTACAACAGGAAAAGCAGCTTTGTCCACACGGAGACACGAGGTATCTCTGAAAATTGGACTATAAGAAGGACTGAAAAGCAAAATTTTTACTGTAAAATCTGCAGAATAAATACACCTCAACATTCTCCATGCAGCCCGTACTGTCAGGGGCACCTTCCTCAAATCATGTGGGTTTTCTGGAAAGCTAGATTCACTTAGAGTCTAGCATAAGACATCAACCAATCAGAGCCTTCTACATAAGTATATAAAGGAAAACTATATATATATATAATATATATATACTCCATGTATTTTATGTATATACATAAGAATATTCTCTAAATAAATAATCTTTCTATGCTACTATACACTATTATGTAAGTACATGGAGGGACATGTGATATTTGTGGTGAGGGAGTGGGAAGAATTAGGACTGCCAAAAAACTTTTTAAAAAATTTAAATGTTCCAGATCTGTTTAATAAAAATGCAAATAACTTTGTAAAAATGATCAAAAACAGAATTTTCTCTTACTATGAGTTTTGGTGGTGAAGCAATATTCTTTGATTATGAGCCAGTTATTACAGCTTTATCCTTGCCTATTACATCAGCATTCCAGAGAGAAAGGGAAGGATGATCTGAAAATCTGGGAGCGTATGGAACAAGTTTTTTCTCAAAACCAGTTTATTTATCATATTTTTCTTCAATAAGTTATCAGAGTAAGCAAAATTCAGTTTTTCACAAGCCCTCTTCTGGTTCCAGGTGTTGCAATCTTAGGAGAGAGCTAGTTTCATCAAATCTCTGGTTTGAATTCCTGTAAATAAAACAATGGTTGATGTTCTCTTTTCTGTCAAATGTAAAGAAGATTTGCATCTTGTTCAGCCAAACACGTAACAACATTGATTTAGTGCCCAACAGTGAGCTGAGCTGTGAGCAGGGCTCCTTCCCTGCAGTGATGGTATCTTACTTCAGTGCCTCTAGGGCTGCATATAAAACATGTACTTATTAAAGCAAGGTGTTCCTTGATTCTATGCACTTAACTTCCTGATCATATGAATAATGATAAACTGAGATTATTCTCTATCCAAACATTTTGCATCCAAGTGAGTGTTGTTCTTTGCCAAGTATTCACCTTGGAAAATTAGATGCTAAACCATGCACTCTAATGCTTCAGAATTATGCCTTTGACATTCATTTGGGATGTGAAGTGTGTTTTTGACCCCTGTCCTGAGAATAAACCAAATTCATTAGAAACGTAAGTCCATTAAATAAGTTACATAAGAAAGTCAATAAATTCCATTTAGGACAATAAAATTGAAAGTGACCATATAGTTTTGTTTGTGATTGCTGAATGATTACAACAGCAAAATTTTTCTGTAGGTGACTATTTTAAAAAGCCTATGGCTGAACACCCACACAATCTGTACTCTAGTTTTTTTTCCTATTTGATTTAATGTTTCAATTCCTCTTGTGCATATTGTGGTAGAAGCCATAACATGTTCATTCATCTTAATTTGTTAGCATTAAGAGGTAGCTATTCTGTAAATTTAGTCCAGTAGTGTAATCAGTCAGGTGATTAAAATGTATTTTATTTGTAGATGGTGAATTCAATAGATAATTATGATTACACACACACACACACACACACACACACACACACACACACACACATATAATTTTCTCTCCTTACTATAAAATTTGGTACTGAAGCAATCATCTTTGATTCTCACAGGCCAGTTATTACATCATAATTTCTACTTGTCTGTTATTTCAGTGTCCTGGAGAGGAGGGGAAGGATGATATAAAAAGAAGGGATCATACCATACAATTTTTTTTTTGCATTCATGAGTTTTCCAGAAGTGACAGTTCAGGGAAATTATTTTAAAGCTAAGAAGCTGAGAACTGAGTTCCCGGGAGTACAGCAATGGTAGAGGTTAGTGGTTTGGCAACTGTAAGAATGCAGGTTAATTGATAGAGACTAGCAAAAATCATCACATGTGAACCCTTCAGATCTCTGTCAAATGCCCTTATTTTATATGACATGAGGCCCAGATATTTGATTTTCCTAATGTAAATGAAAGAGTGGGATACAAACTTCAGGAACTGAGACTTCATATTTTCTCTCTCTCTCTCTCTCTCTCTCTCTCTCTCTCTCTCTCTCTCTCTCTCTCTCTCTCTCTCTCTCCCTACTTTGTTCTCGATCCCCAAATTATTTTATGTACTCGGAAACCAGTTCTGATAACCTCAAATCTAAGCTGGCATGGAGTAAGATTTAAAAATGCCAGGACGCATTTGCCTTTAATGTTTTAGTGACAGAAGTTTCTCTCAGTAAAATTTCCAGAAATTTAGTGTGAGGAGAGGTCTTCCATATCCCTTGGCAGAAGAGACCATCTATAAAAACTAAAAGGGAATCAGTGAAATTCTCTACCCTTCTAGTAGGAGGCTTTATTATGCTCTTAGAGTTGTGGGTCTCTACTTTCTGACTAGTGGAGTGAGATGAGAGTCAGGCCAGAGGAAGCAAAGCAACTTCAAATTCATTTACACTAAGTCCACACCAGAGGTATCTAGAAGCAAGCAAGACACAGAAGATGGAGAAGTATTTCTAGGAAACTGTGGGGAGTGGGGCTCACAGGTGTGAGCCCTGGGGTGTCAGGTAGGCAGATATGGGCAGAGATATTAAGACTGTTTTGTGAGTCACTACACAGATTTCTTTTTTCCCTCTCTGAGACACTTCATCATAGCCATCTTGCTTCCCAAGATTTGGTGTAGTATGATTTTAATTCTCTCAACATGTACAGGTGGGTTTTCAAGTTGAAGGAAAAGAAATCTAACTTAGTAGGAAAAGTGACTGTATGGCAGAAGCTGAATCAGGTGTAGGCGCTAATGTGAAAACTGAATTCATGGTTACAAACAGCCAAGAGGCAGAAATGATGAGTAACATAGTAAGTGCTTTTGCTGTCTTTGCTGCTTTGAAATGTTGTAAGGATTAACTGTGTAGAATAAAATCTGGTGACTCACTGGCTGGGGAGCAAATCCCATCCCTGACCTGCGGCACTAAATTTCCCAGCAGCTCTTTCAAGATGCTGTCTGTCATTAGCAAATCACTCCACAATTTGGCTGCCTAATTTATGACATGGGTGAAGATGAGTGCTAGATGAACTTGTTATGCAGCTTCGAGCACCATTCAAGGCAGCCCCGGAGATACATCAGGAATGTTCTCCACCCTTCTGGCATCTCTTTCCCATTATAATGCCAAGCTCCCACTAACCCGTGGTCCGGAGTGTGACACTAATCCATCTGGCTGTTTGTTCCATTGTGGCCTCTATTTATCAATCACAATAAAAAACAGAAAAGACAGGATATTAGAGACAAAATGGACAGTGCTAAAGAATTACAGTTTAAATTCTCATTTATCAATGTAATTGAAAATTGCTAGCAGGGTATGTGGTGCCAGTGTTTCCATCAAGGCAGGAGTCATCCACCAAAGCTGTATATACAGTTCATCCTTCTGAGGTTCCACTGAGGATCACTTCACGTAGGCGTTCATCAAATCTGAGCAGTAATCCCTGAAGTTAGCAATGGTTTTGTTCACAGGCATTCACTTGGATCTACCTTAGATTCACCTTCTTTGTGTGTACTTTCGAACTTCAATTATTAGAGCAAAACAAAATGATAGTGCATTGTTTTCTTTCAACATCCAAATGCCAAATATTACTGATTAATTTTTTTTGTTACTCAAAAACACTACTTGCCAGTTAGATGCAGAGATAACGCAGTGGCTAAAATTCTTGCTGTGCATATAGGAGAACCTCATCACCCACGTAAAAGCTGAATGGGCATGCACTCATGTTCCAACATAGTCAGAAACAGGACGAAATCTGGAGCTTTCTGAACTGCTATCTTAACCTACTAAGCAGGCCCTAGGTTCAGTGAGTCTGCCTGAAAAAATAACATGGGAAGTGATTGAGAAAAACTTTATATCGACTGCTGACCACTACTTCATATGTATACACATGTGTGTTCATTTGCTCACACATGGGCACATAGACACGTACATATAAATGCTACTTGTTATCAGCAATTTTTTTATTTATTCCTCTTTTCACTGAAAAATATTAAAGAAGAAAGCAATGAATTTTAACTTTTATACAATCTAAACAATCTATTTCATTTTGCAAAACACATGCATCTCTTGAAATCCTCCAGATTTCAGATCTTGTTCTCATTCAGCAATCTAAGACTTGCAACCTTCCCTTTGCACATGCATCTCTTGAAATCCTCCAGGTTTCAGATCTTGTTCTCATTCAGCAATCTAAGACTTGTAACCTTCCCTTTGCTGCTCAGGACTCCATGGGTAATGGTGGTGTCCTTGGCCTTTGACAGAGGGCTCACTGTATCAAATTCTGTTTTTACCAAAATCTGAGAAATAAGATTCAGTTTAGGTCACATGTGATTCTTTGGAATGTTGTACACCCTCTCTCCTCAGCCTCTGATTTTACTTCCAAGGCATTTGCTACATCTCAAATATTTCTCTCATCATGGATATATGAAGTGCAGACATGTTTGCCTTATTGTGTTTTTGAGACTTAACTATGGGTATCAAATACACTGCTCTATAATTACAAGTAACTCTCCCTATCTCTCTCCCTCTTTCTTTCTCCTTCCCTCCTGCCCTCTCTCTCCAGGAGTTCATAAAAGTATTTATTTGGGAAGACATTTACTGAAATTGAAAGAAACTGATAAGCAATGAGATTAAATATTTTATGTAGTTACAGTAATTAGTTGACTATAGAATCTGACTCTAGGCCATTTGAGTCCCTAGTCATTGTATTTATGGGTGTATTTAAATAATGACTTAAGTAACCATTACTGGAGTTAGTCTTGCTCACTTTGGGTCAAGAGGCTCTTTTGGATGGACTTGCTCCTTAGGCAGCAGAGACTGATAATGAGAAGCCCTGGGTGAGGGGGTGCAATCTCCCCTTCTGCATCAGCATCACATGACTTGTTAAAAGAAACCAATCAGGAAAACTTCAGTCCTTTTTGCTGTGACAAAACATGCCTTCATTTTCATCCAGATGATAGGTAGGATAATGATAATATCACTCCTAGACTACCAATACAGGAGACAGGAGAAAATTGAGTGCTGTGATGTCAAGTTGAGTCATATGAAGAAGATGGAGGTGAGTGCACTGAGAACAGGTAACCTTAAAGTCTTTAGCGAAAGCCTTAGCGATCGGCTAACTTTTCCTTATGATCTCTCTCATCTGCAGGGCTGTGGGAAGATCCTGAAACAGGTGAGCATTGGGAAGAATTGCAATTAGAGAAGGTACTTAGAAAATGCTAGCTTCCAGAAATGAATGAGAAAGCCCTGCATGTGAGCTTTGCTGTTTTCTCTAATGAAAACCCAGGCAACTACAAATCAATTTTAAATCCATAAGCATTTCAGAAATTCCAGAACCATCCATAAGAATCAGTACATTCTTGAGGATTTCCAGAAAATTAAAAGCAGGGGGTACATGCTCGGGAGAAAATAAAGTCAAAATAAAATTGACACAAACTGGCACAGAGAAAAAAATTCTAGAAAGGAAAATTTGGAGAGGCTACAAGCTTAAACTTAGGTTTTCACATCAGAAATATGCACCAATGCTACTCGCAGGGTGTTTTCATACAGAATATCCTATAGATGTTTCTTCTCAGTTCTCCTCCAAAAGTCTTTAGGGGTTATTGTAACACAAATATTAAAAGGTCTTATTAAATAAAAACCCAGAACCAGATATAAGGGTGAAACCTGAGAGATCAGAGGAATAGGAAAAGCCACAAGCTAACCTCACCTCACTGACACCTCAGTCTCCAAAGAGACCTACTTCCTGCATACCCATGCCTGTATGCCTTTCTGTTCTGCTGTATCATTTGCTCTCTGTCCAGCTACATCACTTCTTCTTCCTGCCTGGCTCTGTCACTTCCTGTCTGTTTGTACAGACCTCCAGACCTCCATGATTAACTAGTGTTGGAATTCAAGGTGTGTGCCTCCACATCTGGCTCTGTTTCCAGTGTGGCCTTGAACTTACAGAGATTCAGACGGATCCCTGCCTCCAGAGTGGTAGGATTAAAGACATGTACTACCATTGCCTGACTTCTATGTTTAATATAGTGGCTGGATTTTTCCTTGGATCCTCAGATAAATTTTATTGGGGGACAGAGATAAAATATCACCACAGGTTATAGCTATAGCGTTTGCTCCAGGATCAAGTGCTGAGAATAATTTGCCAATTTCTGGGCTCTTCATGTATAAAGTTCATATACTAAACAGTGAGAATGAGTAAAGAAGTAGACATTGTGAAGACCATGGCTCTCACAGTAGATAAGCAAAGATGGGAGGGAACCCTCATTTTGGTACTACCACATCCTAATGCTCTTTTCTTCAGAGCTTTCTTTACTTTGACCAACGTGGGTATCCTCATCTATCCTCTTTCAATAAAGGGGAGCTTATCACTTGCCGTTCCATTCATATATATTGTCAATAGTTCCTCCACAACTGTCATCCAGTCACTACTTCCATGTAGTACAAGAAGAGAAGTGTCAGAAGCCTTGAGTTGAATTCTTACATCCATACAACTAGGCCTTCACTTATGAATATCCTAGACTCATTAGCTATCTGAAATAACCAATAGTATAAAGAGGAGGGCATGTGAATAAGCAAAAGCAACAGAATTGGTTAACAGAATTAGTTTCAAAATAAAACAAAATCTCATACAAATGTATTTTTTTATTAGTTTCAGAAACTGGAGATAATTTTTCCATTCATAAATGAGCAAGAAATGGGAAAAAGGGAGTAATAAGACAGTAAAAAAGCTTGTATGAAGTAACAATAAGAATGAAAGAAATCACAAGAAAGGCTTTTGACACAAAGCACAATTCCTGCCTAAAAGTTAAAGTTGGTATTGAGAGCCGAAAGAATAAAGGTAGGATATTTTCAAAGATATTATATAAGAAAAAGAAAACTCCCTCAGTTTCAAGTCTTCCACTTATAAAAGCCTACCATACTGAGATGGGAGAAAAATAAAAATAGCCATCTAGAGAGTTTCTGGTTAAATTTTCGGCCCTAAAGACAAAGATATAAACTCTAATGGGTTCCTCAGTCATACTCATCTTTACGCCCATAGGTTAGTGATGTGTCTAGCCTTTATCAAAGACGCTTCATACGGCGGCAGGAGGTGGTTAATGTAGAAACTCATAGCTGGCCAAAGTGCAGAGACTGAATGATTGTGGAATGCTTAGTCTTATCTGGGAAAATTATAACACTCCTTCAAAAGCTCAGGGAGTGAATCTCACAGAAAAGGGGACAGAGAGAATGTTAGAGCAGAGGACGGGAGATGTGCAACAAGAAAAGTTGTCTTCTGGTCATGACATGGCCACCGCACTCATGAATTCACCCTCGTGCTTATCTGCATGATACCTGCACAGGATCAGGTTCATCAATATTCATCAGGAATGAGAGAAGGACTTATAAAACCCCACCCCTCTCAGAGTGACTATCTACAATTTATGCTTGTTGGGGGAGGGGTGCCACATTCTTCAGTCCTGGAGCTAAGTATGAATTGCCCTTGCTCCACTGAATGACTTCCCACCCAGGCTCAGGCAAATCATTCTGATTTAAACTTGGTGGCTCCACACAGAATGAAGAGGGGGGACTGGTTGAGGAGAAGGGTGGTCATGGGAGAAAGGGATGAGGGAACCAGAGGATGAAAATCACTGAAAATTATATTGATGTGTAAAATTATCACATAATAAAAATGTGAGAAAACCAAGCAAACACTAAAGAAACCAACCTAACTCTAAAAGGCTCCAGAGAGAGTAACAAAAGCTCTACTTACTCATTAGATTCTGTTGGTTGTCTGCCAGTAGTTTATTGCTTAGCTGCAGGTTACCTGCCCCCAACCCCCATGCACACACCATTTTATTTCTTTTCCTCCTCTATTTTTATCTGGTGATTAGCAGGCTTTACGCTTCTTTAGGGAGAGTAAATATCTTCTTTGAGAAAGAATAATTATGAGGTTTTTATTCCATTAGATGGGTTGATTTGTGCAAAGAAATATAATTCAGTTCTCATTCATGAGACAGAAGGGAAAGTCTGATCCTGGAGAAAAGATTTACTATTTTGGGGGGGGGGGAGAGAGAGAGAGAGAGAGAGAGAGAGAGAGAGAGAGAGAGAGAGAGAGACAGACAGACAGACACATACACACATGTGAGAGAAAGAGAGAGGGAGAGGGAGAGGGAGGGAGGGAGAAAGAGACAGAGAGAGAGAACCAAATAAGACAAAAAAACCACAACATGTTGTCATGAATGTGTGTGATTCTGGAATTCTTACACTTTCTTACCAGAGTTTGGATAGCACTGAAAAGACAGGAAAGGTATGAAGACTTTAAAACACCTTTCTGCCTCTGGATTCTAAATTAACCCACACTAGTCCTTTCTTATTACCACTCATTACGTGAAAAACTTATTTTCATATTTTCTCTCTGTGTCAGGTATTCAGTAACTTGAAACAGTAGTAGAGTGATAGGACATGCATAAAATATCACAAACAAGAGTGAGGCCAAATTCCCAGCTAGAAGATATTAAAAATTCACTTCAAATGGGTAAGCATTTCCTAACATGGAATTTTGTACCCAGCCAAACTATAATCAAATACGAGAGAAAGACATAGAAGTCAGACTTTGCAATGTCTGTCACTCACATTTATTCTGATTTTTTTCTGTGGAAAAAGAAGGTAGATTAGAGCCATTATTTTGAAACATGAAAAAGAAATGAAGGAAAGGGATGTATTATAAAAGAAAAAAATTATTGTCAACATGAAGCATCAATCAGAAAAATAAAGAGAATTAGAAATAAAATGAAGAAGGCTCACATTAAGTATCTTGAGGATTTATTAAAGATGGCACACTTAAAAATATAGGATTATATTTCCTTGTTAGTTCAGTAAACATAATGCTTTACTACTGGATATGAATTTACTAAGCTGTTGTGGTAAATTATATAAATGTTACAAGAAAATAAAGGGTGACTTTTTTAGTGTGCTACTCCAAAATAACATGATAAAGCAGTACTAAAAATGGTTTGAAGTCAAAATAGAACCAGCACCTGTTAATAAAAAAAATGTTACCAACATGTGCAAAAATAGACTTCAATTTTTATGCAATACATATAAAAGAGATTTTTATATTGAGGAGTTAATAAATGAGAGATTTTAGTTTTAATTGGCTTTTATCCTTTCATCACCGTTAACACTAATGGATATTAAGCAAAGCCTAGATAGTGAAATAAAATAAATTAACAACGTTAGTGAGAGACTTCAGTTCTCTCTGATCTCAGAAATTTGAATATCAAGGAAGAAATAAGCAAGGTAATAGGAATTGAATGACACAATTGTTGCATTAAACATAATTATGCATGTATAACTTTGTGGCCATGAGCAGAAGGTACACACTGTTTACAGGCATCCGTGAAGCATTCTTAAATATTCAGCATATTATTATGTTTCAAAACTATATGTGGTAACTCTAAAAGGGAGAATTTATGCAAACTGGATTTTCTAAGCATAAGTAACAAAATAGAAAACTACCTTCAAAACAAATGCATTCATTTCATTTTCAAATAAACCTCTGAAGTTTCTTGGGGGATGATTTTAATAATATGTTTATCTAAATGGAGTGAGATACTTCAGCACATTGTTTCAAACATTTTGGAAACTAGTAAAGTTAGGTTTGCATTTAAAGACCTAATTTAGTTAGATTCATCATCTCATGAGCCATGTACTCAATTTGAAAAGGAGCTAAAACCCGGGTGGTGATGGTGCATGCCTTTATTCCCAGCACTCAGATGGCAGGGGCAGACAGATCTCTGTGAGTTCAAGGCCAGCCTAGTCTACAAAAGGAGTTCCAGGACAACCAGGACTGTTACACAAAAAACACTGTCTCAAAAGACAAACAAACAAACAAACAAACAAAACAACTATAGGGAAGAGAGATACTAACAGAGATGAAGGGGTCCATACACAAGGGAAACAAAGTCTTGAGTAAAGAGCATCAGGTATACAAACTGTGACATAAACACAGAGGTTCAAAACTGGAAGAGGGCTTCAACACCAACTGAAGCATGAATTTAAAGAAATAGATATTTCCTAAAAAATAGGTGTTACATCTTACATTCAGAGAAAGGCAGAACATCTAGGTAAAACAAAGAGGAAAAAAATCCCCACCTTTAGAAAGACATCAAGGCCTGAAGTTTTACACTGATTCCATCAAATCCTTAGATGCATCCTTTCAAGAATTCCCAAGCATTCAAAAGTTCAAAATTCTATTATTTAGGATGCTGCAGTAAGAAATTTCCCAACAAGATCAGTGGCTTAACACAGGAAAGTTTGCCTGTCAGCTAAGATCTGCTGAGGATACAGGGGATAGACACTTTTCGGCAGACCTTCTCCTCAAGGATGCTATTGTTCTGTGCTTTGAGCATCTTTTCCATCTGTCCCCACAGTCACCACTGCAGGGGAAAAGAAACACCAGGGACTGAAGGGAGAGATAAGTTTCAGTCATTTGATTTAGTAGAATTATGGAGTTTTTGAGCACTTTGAAAGATAGAATAAAATGCTCTTCTTTATCTGATAAAAGTTATCTCCCTCTCAACACTCCAGGGAACTATGTGATCAAAGTCAAAAATATGAAAACATTAGTAGTGTCACAACCACAACAGGAAATGGCCAAGGGGGGTGGACCTTAAGCACCCTGAAGATAACTTATGGATAGATATACTCAATGTGATACAGCCTGAAAACACAGTGATTGCTAGATATTATAGAATAATAAAGAACATTTTGCTCTTGGAAATAGTGTGAAGGCTTACTAGGAAATATGAATGAGCCAACTACATGCAAGAGTAACTCAGAGAGATAAGCAGGGCAATACAAACTGAAATATAGTGTATGTTTTTAGCAAATAAAATTATGATGGGAGTAGTCACACATACACAAACAATTACTTAAATAAATCAAGTTGTATTAAATATCTTAAAAAAATAGAGATGTATTCCTTGCTACTGAATATGAAGATTTTTTTTTCAAGACAGTGTTTCTCTGTGTAGTTTTGGTGCCTCTTCTGGATCTTGCTCTGTAGACCAGGCTGGCCTCGAACTCACAGAGATCTGCCTGGCTCTGCCTCTCAAGTGCTGGGATTAAAGGCATGTGCCACCACCACCCGGGAAAGATATCTTTAATGTTTGTTTATCTTATGGAATAGGATAAGAAAATATTTATAAAGTAAATCCTATGAAATACATGCAGTCTCAAAATTCCACTGGAATTAAAAAAAAACAAAACTGAATGTGACATTTGATTATCTGCAACTTTATCATGAAGAATAAATATTCAAGAAAACAATACAATTTTAGAGGGGTGGAATGAAAAAGAACTTTTGACAGTGGATGCTCAAGCCAAAGTTATCAAAACTCAAAGCTGTTATGGCCCAAGTGGAAGTAATGGAAAAAACATGCATGGAGTTAGATAAAAATAATGTATGTAAACCAAAGGTCCAAAAGTATGCTGCCAATGACCTCTGATAATCCATTTTTTATATTATCAGGAGTATAGTCATAAGTTCTTTCCTTTAGTTTTATTTAAAAGCATAAATATTAAATATTGAATACTAAAATGTTATAGAAGTGTGTCAGAAAGGTATTGAGGAACAATTTTATTTATTTTTAGTAAGAAAAATTCTCTTAAGGGAGACATGAAACACAACGTACAGAAAACGTTTTACAAAATGTGACCATATAAAACATAAAACTGTTTGTGATGTAAAATACACACACAGTTGGATATTTTAAAAATAAATAAATAATTAAGAAGGCTGTTGATAAATCAGCAAACCAACCAACAAACAAAAGCTTAGAAAGGTTACAAACCGGCCACTCAGACAACAAGAAATACAAATGGCTCAGATTAATTATTAAAAAAAATTTTCAACGTTGTGAGTCACGAGATACATATTAAAAACCTATCCAATGGGCAAAGTGCTATATGCAGAATTAGCAAGGGTGTACAGCAGAAAAACACCCATTCTCTGCTAATGTTAGTTAGAAATACTTAAAAAATTGTGTGTGTGTGTGTGTGTGTGTGTGTGTGTGTGTGTGTGTGCCAGGTACTTTTGTTCTTCATTGCACATGTCAGACAAACTGAGCTACAACCCTCTGGAGATTGCTGTTTCCACTTGCCATCCACCTGCAGGTATGTTGGGATTACAGGCTTGTACCACCACATCTGTGTTTATGTGAGTTAGGGGAATCCCAACTCTCCTCTTCACTTTGCTTGCTGACAGTAGCTGCTTCATCATAGAGCTACTTTTAAAAAATAGATTTATTTATTTACATTGAGACAGAGTTTCTCTGTATAGCCTTGGCTGTTCTGGTACTCACAGAGTAAGTGCCTCTGCCTTCTGAGTGCTGGGATTAAAGTCATGTGCCACCAGCACCAGAGAGCTACTTTTGATGGACAGATTATTGGTACCAAACTTTCAAGTGCATAATACTTACTGAATGATTTCACTTATAATATATATTTATTGACCCACTTATTTCTATTTCATTTTTAGTAATGGAAAAATAAAAATATGCCAGATGTAGATTAATAGAGCATTTCTTCCTAAATTCTGGTATTAGCAATTTCACTATTATAATGATCTAGAAAGTGATTATCTCTTTGGAAGCAGAAATATTGAACACAGACAATGAACTAAGGATGTAAGTACCTATGTTCACATGCAAAAATTGCTTTCACCTTGATTCAGAGCTCATCAAGGGTGTGGACATTATGGATTATTCTAGATGACGATTAGTAGATGAGAAAGGAAGGAAAATGGATAGTTGTTGACGCTGGGGTTCATATATTCAGTAGAATAACATACAGCTTGGCTTTGATATTCTGTTGCTAAAGAGAGAGCCATTCTCAAATATGAATCCTAGAGAGAAAACTGACCCAAAGATCATAAGCTCATTGGAGTGTTGACTTGGATTTATAACATTATTAAAATTTTAGTTTGAGGTAAAGAGATTGGGAAATGACTGCTTTTATTCTTAGGTCATTCCAAGTGGTGCTTGGCATTCTAAGTGTGAACATTGCTCTCCATCTTCTGTGTACTGCTGTGTCTATGTGTTTCACCCTGTAATATGAGGAACAAAATGGGGGGGGGCGTCAGGGGGTGTAGAGATGGCAAAATACCAGCTTAGAAATACATTTTCACAGAATTACAAAATAATTTAAAACAAGTAAGACATACTGTATGGATGCAAATTACATAATTACTTAAAGAAATTATGAGAAATATTTATATCAAAAGCCACATTTTGTAAGATTATTTTCAAGAACTAAATTACATTTCTAAATTTTGGGGTTTTTTTAGCAAAAAAGCTTCAAACAAATCTTTGGATAAGCTTCAAGCCTGTTGACTACATTAAAACAAGAGTCTGATTTATTCTTAAACTAAGAGTTCAGAGAAGTAAGCAATAACTATTTAATCAATGTTTTTAGTAACTAATTTATTTCTATAAAGTATTTCTTAATCACTTAAGATTATGCTCTAAAAAATGCTGGGTTGATGTTCATTACTTAGGACTTCTAGACAAGACTTTTGTAGGTTCCCTAAATTCAGTTATGCTGAGTGTCAGAATGAGGTAATACAGGAATGTCATCAAAATCCTTTGCTGTCTCCCACGTGAGTCCACAAAGTCATCCTGTCTGCTTTGGTATGGCATTGACTGAGTCCTTTATCCAAGTTTAGGATCCTGATGTTACTGTCCACTGTGACTTTTTGGATGTTCAAAGCTGCTGGCCCTCAGACTCCATCCTGGGCTCCTCCACCTTCCATCTCACACTGAAAGCATCTCCCATGGAATCCCTATGCCAATGCAAATTCCAAGAGGGACAACAATGCACCAAAACCATCACTTTCCTGGACCATGCAAGCAGAGTTGGGAAGTTGTTCCTTTCTCTCTTATCTGTTATTTTATTTTTCTGGAAAGGGATTCTCACTATGTAGCATATGGTGGTCTTAAACTTATCATATTCCTCCATCACTCTCTTGAATAGTGGAATGAAAAGCATGTGTTAGCTGTGAGATCTCTATCTATATTTTGAGTTGAACATTATTATTTAAATTCTGCAGACCTGTTTTTCTTCTTACTAACCCTCTCCTGTGGCTCTAACAAACTTGACCTCCAATAACAACACAAGTATATTTTCTTATAATTTTGTAAATTAGGAATACAATACAGGCCTCACTAGAGTTCAATTAAGGTGATATGGGGGCTATTTTCCTTACTCAAGGACATAGGGGAGAATTCCACTCTTTGGTGTGTGATTTCCTTCTTCTTCCTTCAAAGCACGTAACACTGTATCTTCCACACTTAAATGTCCTTCTGACTGCTGTTGGGGAATATTTCTTGCTTTTCAGAGCCCATGTGATTATAGTTCCCCTGATATAGGACAATCCTCACTCTTACTTGTATCTTCAAGTTTCCCTTTATCACATCCACTTGTTCTGAAGACGAGAACATGGACGACACCAAGTGCACGCTTTTCCAGCTGTTCAGTTGTCAACAGCACATGGAGTTTTAAGTATAAACAACTCCTTCCCCTGTGCTTTTAAGTCCCTCTTGCCAATTTCTTTTCTTTGTGGAATTCAGGCATTAATCTATAAGACATTCAGCTGACTTACAACCGATGAAACAGATCTCTGTTTTCTCAGTTCTCCTTACATACTCTTCTGGTCATTTTTCATTTTTTTCTTTCATATTTGATCTTACATCTATTTCTTCCCACACTGTTTCCCAGCCTGTCTGTTTCTGCTGTTTTGTCTGTGGTGTGTTTTAGGTTTCCAGACATATTTATCCATTGGAAGGTACTAAAGAGTTGCAAGGATAGATGATTTTTGAAAAAAAAAAATTTGTGTATGTGTCTGTATGTCTCCCTGTCTGTCTCTCTTTCTGTGCTGGCAGTTGTAGTGGTAGGGGTGTAACCCAGTGGCATACATATACCAGGGAAGTACTCTACCACTCTATGGTAGGTCGGCTGTATTTCTACCTCAGGTTATCTCTTGAATTTACAGGTGCTGGCCTACACTGTGTGCCCTTTAAGGAAGTTGGCCCTACCTGAATAGCTTTTATCTTTCTAGACCATCTCCTGCTAGACCAGCCCTGCTAGTTCTGGCTTCTTTTGAATATCCCAGCTTCTGATTTGTGGTAGCACCACTCTACTCCATGTTCATACAGTTTCTTGAAGTTTCTATTGTTTTAAAACATCCTTTTGCTAGTCTGGCATGGGCACTCCTCTCCTTTATTTAACTGTGTAGCTACTTCCTTATTTAAAGTTTCCAAGGCTTAAATCACCTAGAGAGTTTTCTGTTTCTTCAGTGACCTTTTGATAAGTCAATAGAGTATGCCTTCCTTGATGTACATTCAGTTCAATATTTTCTTCTATCCAGTAGCAGAAATCAGGAAGACAGAATCTCAGAGCCAAGTGTGAATTTAATTCTGAGTCAGCTTATGCTGTGAACAACCCATAATAGACTGAAAAGTCATTTGTGCTTAACAAAAGTAATAGAGTATTTTATTTATGTTGGCTGATTATTTGTGTAGAGACTTTGGAATCCTAATGTTCTGAAAAGAATAAACCAGTTTTAATTTTACTTCTATGTAGATGGGAGTGGACCAAGTCAAAATAAGATACAGTATTATTGATTGGCATTCAAGTTCTACCCTCCAGAGATCTGGAGATAGGTGGAAGATTAATCTAGTGACTGCTCGTCTCAAATCTATCTTCTGTGGATCTCCAGCAGGAAGTAGAGGATAAAGTTTCCCTACCTTTTCCTCCGCAGTTTGAACTACACTCTCATTTCCTTGTCTTAGGTTAAATTACAGAAGAAAAAATGGGAATGAGGAGTAGGAACTTTGTTCCAAAGCACACATTATTTTAAGGCACTAGCCCAGTCTCACCTCTTAATCTTTCCTTGCTCTATCCCTAATACTCCCTTTTGGAATGGGACTATTTAGTCTGTACCATTATATTTTGGAGGCATGTAACTTGTTATATTTAGTTTTATAGGGGTTTACCATCTAGAGGTGGCCCGAGTCTCAGAAAGAACTCCACATTTAAACTTTTGAGCAGTGTTAGAACTGCAAAGATTAGGAGAACTTTCAAATTTCGACTGAATGCATTTTGCTTTATGACATTGGTTATAAGGCTCTGAGACACGGTTTTATACTGATTTTTACTAAGGGAAGGACTACAAAATTGTTCACGGTTAGTAGATAGAAGGAAAAAGAAGATAAATTAACAAGAAAGTTGTATCTTTCTGGGCCACTGTGTGTTTCTGTGATTTCTCCTGAATCACAGAAGCACACAGTGGCCCAGAAAGATACAACTGTCATTGACCATGCCTTTCTTCCTCATAATGTCAGAACTGTCTGATTGCTTTGATAAATACCATGACCGAAAGCAAATGGAGGAGGGAAGGGTCTATTTCAACCTACAGTTTATAGCCTATCAGGGCAAGAACTCAAGAAGAGTCTGGAGGCAAGAACTGAGTCAGAGGTCATGGAGGAACAATGCTTACTGGCATATTCCCGTTGGCTTTCTCAGTCTGCTTTCCTAAAAAACTCAGGGACCCAGAATGGTCTTGTCTCTCCCACATAAATCATTTATCAAGAAATGCTCCACAGGCTTACCTATACACCAATCTAATGATGGCATTTTCTAAATTTCGGTTCCCTCTTCTCAGACGACTTCAGTCTGTGTCAAATTGACAGCAAACTAACCAGTGCATGATCTCACATATGTGCATTAGTATCTGAAACTCCCTGTTAGTTTCATTGTCATATCTGTCATCTAACTAGAGCTAGATGGTCATTATTTGCTCACAGAGGAGATTATTGCTGTTTGCTTTGATGTTCTGTTTTGTATAAAACATTTTGATTTTAAAGCCCAGTCCCCCTTGGATGACCCACACTTCACCCATAGTCTACTTACAACACTTCTGTAAAATGTGTTGGAAATGGCTGTCTGTATTTTAAAGTTTGAAGTCACTTATAATCCTGATCACCATCGTTTGGTACACTGTCTCTAAGGTCTATAGATCAAATGTTGTTCTTCAAAATTGATGTCTTTAGGGACATTTTCTTTACAAGAGAATGGAATAATTAGTTCCCAAGAAACGACAGAGCCGCACATTGTTGATGCAGTTAAGTATATTGCTGCCAAACTCAGATGAGCCCATATTTCTGTCATCCCTCCTGATGCCAGAGCCAACATATTTTTTGCTTATTATTTTCTAATAGTCACTTAGAGAAATACAATGAAGCTTTCTGAATCTTGCTAAAAACCATAAAATAGACAGCCTACTATCCTGGCATGGCCCCTATCTTTAAGTATGGTCATTTAGCCCACCCCACCACTTGACTTTGTAATAAACACACCAGTTACATAGGGATTATTCTACTTGTTAACATTATCAGGAGAGAATTTTCCATGAAGTATCCTGTAACTGATGGCAATGTAAAATAACAGAATAACGTAGACCATCAATAGTGAAAAACAAACAACAACAACAACAAAAAAAATCCTGATCAACATTTTCTATTTTGGCCAAGTCTCAGTAACTAAGAAATAGATTTGAATGTTTTTTTTTCTTGATCATCTCTGTTGAGGAGAGATAATTACTAGTTTTGGCTACACATCAGCTGTTTCACTCATTGTGATGCTTCTGGTATCAGATTGGATGGGGAACAGAAAATTTATAAGCCATAGACTTGACCTGTCTTCCTGCACACTATTCTATGATGGGTGCTTAACCCAAGCATGTAGGGCTGTCAGATAAAATAGGATTATGACTTATATTTGAATATCAGTTTTACAATGAATACAGGTCCGGCTTATACTGTTTTCTAACATTCTATAGACACTTAAATATCTGACAGGATGTATTGATAGTACGGAGTTATACTATTGTGACATTTGCTATTCATCTGAAAATCAATTTTAATTGGGTGGTCTTTATTTTTGTTTGCTTAAAACAACAACACTTGAAGGGAGACCATGTTCCACCTCACATCTCTCTATTTTCTTTTATTTTTTAAATAGTGAAAGAGAATATTTCTGTGGGAGGAGATATAGAGAGGATTTAATCCAAGCTAACAGTCCCTTTCCCTGGTGAGTAAAGGGAAAAGCAAGCCATGCAGAGGGAAACAGATGACCAAGGTGTTGGAAGAAACAAAGACTTCTGCATCCAAGCTCCTTCACCCAAGACACGGGCTTTCATGGGCTGCTATGAGCTACCTCACACACCCATATGAGTTAACTGTAGCAAAACGAGATAAAACCTAACCAACCAAAAGAAAAGTCCTTGTATAAGTAAGTGTGAATTGAGCACTGCCAAACTTTATCCCCTGCATTTCTGTGCTCCTGTGCAGCACGCAGCACCTGCACACTCTTGTCACCCTCCTCCTTCTTTGTCTTTCAGAACATTCACTTATGCTTCATGAAGGGACCCATAGAGGTCTCTCTATTGAAGCATCCTCATATCGCCTAGAACTTTTTCACAAAACAGACCTTAAAATTCTTGTTGAAGACACCAGTGATTAAGTTCCCAGAGTAATGCTCACTGTATTCACTTCGCTAAAATTATGCCATAAATAGGGTTTCAGGAGCACAAATGTGGCCGCAGCATCCTTCATGTTTGGTCGGCGAATTTTGTCTCCAGATTTTTTTCCTAATGTGACAACATTCAAACTTGTTTTCCTAGTTTGGAGGTAATTCTTAGGCTAACTAAACAAGTAGCATTGTTAGTGTTGTTTCTTCTAAAAGATACAGGGTTCTGGTGTTCTGTCATCTTGCTTCAGTCTCTAGACCATCTGTCAGGGGCCAGTGACAAGTCACCATCAGTGGCTCTCTTGTAGGCAAGTCAGTTTCTGTGAAATGGGCACCACGACTTTTATGGGCACAGTCTCTCATAGAGATATGAGAAGCTAGAATATACTTTTTTGAATTAAAAAAAACCTTTCAAAATACATTAGGGATGTTCAAGAAAAACAGTAGAATCAATATGTGTGTGTGTCTACATACACATATCAATATCTATATCTATACCTATAAAGACAACACTTACACAAATATAAGCATTAAAAAAACAAATGTTCTCCTTCATGCATATTTTAAGCAACTTTAAAAATCAGAGAGAAACTGGAATTGTTAGTGGGGTGCATCCAAGTAAAAAATTTTATATGTATGCTGAGACACTTTGCTCAGCCTTGGTGCAGGGAGGAGGGGACTGGACCTGCCTCAACTGAATCTACCAGGCTGGGCTGACTCCCCAGGGGAGACCATGCCTTGGAGGAGGAGGGAATTGGGGGTGGATTGTGGAGGGGAAAGCTGGGGAGTGGGAGGAGGGAGGACAGGGGAATCCGTGGCTTATATGTAAAATTAAATTAATTATAAAATAAAAATATTAAAATTTTTTTTAAATGAAGTCACAAAGAATAGAAACACAGTGATGGAAGCTGAATGTTCTTACTGTTCACTTTCTTCAAGGTTTGAGCAGCTTTTGTACCAGCTGACAAGGTAAGTCCCCATGAGCACTTACATGACACTGTTGGGTCTAGCACAGGGTTTTTTGTCTCTGGAAAAATGTAAATTAGTTTTAGCTTTGGAACATTATTCATAAACACGTAAAAGCAAAGATCTCACCTATCTATAGGTTATTATCCCTTCTCACAGAAATCATGATGAATAAAACATTGCTTCATTAAGCTAAATATCAATAATATTGATATTTAATACTGAAACAAGAGCTGACCATATGATCCAGCTATCCCACTACTGAGTGTAGAAAACCAAAGAAAATGAAGTCATTATATTAAAGAGACAACTGGATGGCTATGTCCACTTGGCTGCTCACAATATTCAAGATATGAAATCAGAGAAGAAATCCATTGAAAGATAACTATGCTAAGACAATATAGTATATACACAAGATGGAATATTATTTTGCCATGAAAATGAAATATTTTCTTTGGAGGCAACATGAATGAAATAAGAAAATGTTATAAGTAAAATACACCAACTACAAAATGACAAATAGAAATTGAATGTAGAATAATGGTTATTTGAGAGTAAAAAGGGAAGGAGAAAAGGGTAGAATTTAGATAGCAGGGATGCAAATTCCATGACACAGGAGGAATGCATTATAACTTTCTGTAGCTCAATAGGATGACTATAATTCACAATGATTTCTTAGTGATAAAGAACTAGAAGAGAGGAATTAGAGCTTCTCCCTAAAAGATAGTTTTTAAAAAGAAAATACTAATTACTAATATGATCTTCATACATCAAGTTATTACACTATATGCCATAAATAGATACAATTATTATTATTATTATTATTATTATTATTATTATTATTATTATGGTTTTTCGAGACAGGGTTTCTCTGTGTAGTTTTGTGCCTTTCCTGGAACTCACTTGGTAGCCCAGGCTGGCCTTGAACTCACAGAGATCCACCTGGCTCTGCCTCCCGAGTGCTGGGATTAAAGGCGTGCGCCACCACCGCCCGGCCGATGCAATTATTTTATCAATTAAGGATTTAAAATAAAAAAATTAATTCCAGTGTTTGACACTATATACCATTAAGCAGATTTGGAGTGTGAAACGAAGGCTTGGATCAAGAGCTAAATCTCAGAGACATTTGGAAAGTTCAGAAAAATTCAGCCCTAGGGTCTCATGATTTCAATAGTGTGAAATAAGTAATGGTCCTTGATGGCTAACATAAAGACTGGAATCAAGATTTGGGATCTTAGCAAAGAAAATAAGTTGCTAAAGCTGAACTAATCTCTGTAGTTTGCCATGAGTAGAGCTCACATAAGCCAACTCTTTGTTTTACATTTGCCGTCTCCTTCATTGGTTAAGAACACTGTGGTCAAATGAGACAAGGTGAAGGGTCCAGCATGAGGTGGGGAATAGGTCAATAGAGGAGAAGACAATTAGTGTTTACTGACTGGGTCCTAGAGAGGGGAAAGGATACTACATAAAATCATGCTCTCTTTATTTCTTTTTTCTGCTCAGTGCCATGGACTTTAGATCTTCATAAGCCTCCACATTAGACTGTGTGAAGTAAGAGCAATACAAAGAAATTGAACTCTAAGAGACAAAGCAAAGTGCTCAAAATACTTCAGTAATGACCAAGACAGCCTCAGTAGACTACACCACTGTCAATGTATCTTGTGACATTTTCATTTCTGTGCCTATTTAATTATGATTCCCCCTTCTAATGAAGGCACATGAGAAGGACTTCTGCTAATTACCAAATAAATAAAGAGTAACATGGCAATAAGATAAGCCTGTGTCTAGAGTGTCAGACTCAGACTAGGGATCCATAGAGGTAATTAAATAGATACTTAAGGATTACACCAGTATCTTAGAAAGGATAGTTTAGATGGTACCAAACAATACGATGTAAAGTGAGCCTTTAACAAATATCAGAGTTCCCCATCCCAACACACAAGTGCACACGCACATGCACACACGCACACACGCACACACGCACACACGCACACACGCACACACGCACACACGCGCACACACACACACACACACACTCTCTCTCTCACACACACAAGCAAACAAGTAAGTGAGCAAAGAAAGAACCCAGAAAGATGGAGAGGTATGGGAGTATGAACATTCTTAGTAACAGTTAAGGTAAATGGGGCTCAGCACAATACAAGTGAACTATATTTGATAGGAGAGACAGTAAAACAGCTGTGGACATTATTGTGTTCTACAGATTCATGTCTCAATAAGGAAGACAATTATAAAGAGGGGGCCCTTCCTTGATCTCCATGCCTCTGGTTTTATGGCTTCGATGATGCACTTTTTTTGTGGACAGCTTGCCCGTGATGCACATGCTGGCACTGCCCCTGCCTCTTTGTCCTTTATCTGTTTTTAAGCTAAACTGACCATATTAGAATTCAGAGGAAGAAGACAGAAGAGCTTGATTTAATCTTAACCTTACTGAACTGCTGAACTAGTGGGAGTAAGCTTGTATTTTCTTATTTGGTATCAAGATGTTTAAAACCCTCTTATTTAAATCAGTCCTAGTCAGGTATTATTAGCAGCCCCAAACACTGCTAACGAAACCTTAAATTCCTCTCTTGCTTTCTCTCTCTTTGCCTGCTCAACTGTCTTTCTCATTGAAAAGATTTCTTAGTATTTTTTTTCTCTTGCATTTAAATTCCCTTCTGTTGTGAGATGAATCTTGGCTGGAGACATAGCTGATTTTAAATTTGTAGAAATATTAACTTTATGAAGTGCAGTGACTAAAAGGGCCTCCTACTCACTTTCTTAGCTTTATTTGAAGACAGAATTTGGGCAGATGAACCATATTCTTGCAAGTCAGTGTCTCCACACTAGTTCTGAGTATGAAGTTAGTGACATGGGAGAACGTGGACATTGACTCGTTCTTGAAGTAAACTGTTCTTGGTGTATAGTGGCAGCAATCGCTTGGACACTCTGCTTGCCCTGGCACAGCTGATGTCCCTCCTCAGCCTCACTTCATAGCCTCACTTGGGGCATCATTCCAAGATGGACAGTTCTGAGCAAGCTGGGCCTGCTCGTCTGCTGCTTTAGAAATCTAGCCTTTTAAATTCTTCCTATTGCTTTGTCAGTCATGGTGGATTTCTCTTGTTTGCAAAGAAGAAGCTCTACTGACAGATTTTTGTCTCTCCTCACCCTAGATCAGAAGATGGCCAGATGTTAATCAGCTTGGCTCAGAAAAACAGCTCATATGTATATGTATATGTATATGTATATGTATATGTATATGTATACACATATTTTTTTCTTGGTGATGTCACTTTTGCACATGAGTGAGCATGTTCCACAAATTGTCAGGAATGTGTATTTTGGGAGCATCCGTGCATGTGTGTGTGTGTGTGTGTGTGTGTGTGTGTGTGTAAGCTGGAATTTGACATTGGATGCTGTTCTTCAAGTGTGATCTACCTTATTTATAGAAATACAGAATCTCCTTTGGTCTGGTGCTGTTCAGTCTAGGCTGGCCAACCAGTGAGCCCCAAAGGTCTGCTTGCCACTACTCCCTTAGTACTGGGGTTATAAACATGTACTATAATACTCCCCCGCTTTTTGTTTTAAACAAGGATTCTAGACTTTGACCATAAGTTTTTATACTTGTTAGGTATTTTACCAACTAAGTTATCTATCTTTCCAGCCCAGAAAACACACTTTGAGTCTCTTCCTCTATTTTATATTTGTATTCTCCATCCAAGGTAGCCAGGCTTTCTGCTTCTTTTTGAAGAAAGGTTGGACTTGAAAATAAAATTAAGTTTTGTTTCTATCCTAGATAGTCAGTTTCTAATAATCTAAATGTTTAGATTAGATTAGGCTGGTTGCTTTGAGGGAGACAAGAGACTGTATCATGGAACAGATGAAGAAAATATTTATATTTTTCACACTAAAAAATGTTTCCAGCAGATGGTTGGAGGAAAGGTGACCATTGCAGGGACCGCTCAGGTCAGGGTCATGGCAATCTCATTTGTGACGACTGCTAGTGCATGGAAAGAAGGGAGATTCCAATGGGTGCCATAAGTTCAAAGCTTGCCAAAGATTCCCACATAGACAATATTGTTTATTGAAGTACCAGCTAGGGAGAAGGCTGGACCTGAGGGGCCATGAAGAATAGAGGTTGGGGGTTTCTAGCTCTAGGAATTGTGTGTGAATGTGTGTGTGTGTGGGTGAGTGTGTGTGTGTGTGTATGTGTGTGTGTGTGCGTGTGTATGTCTATGTCTGTGTGTCTGTGTGTGTGTAAGCCAAAAGCTAACCCCAGCTATCCTTCCTCTGATTCTGTTTACCTTGTTTTTTTTGTCTAAGATAGGCTCTCTTCTAGGCCTGGAGCTGACCAAGTAGGATAGGTTGGATGCCAGTGAGTCACAAGAATTTCCTGTCTCTATTTTCCCAGCAATGGATTACAAGCACATGCTGCCACATCTGGCTTTGTTTATGTGAGCACTGGAGGATTGATTCTAGGCCCTCATTTATTAACTGAGCTACAATACCAGCCCATTTCCTTTCTTCTTCCTTCTTTCCTTCTTTTCTTCTTTCTTTCTTTCCTTCCTTCCTCCTTCCTTTATTTCTTCTTCCTTCCTTCCTTCCTTCCTTCCTTCCTTCCTTCCTTCCTTCCTTCCTTCCTTTTAT
The DNA here is from genome assembly GCF_949786415.1 of Peromyscus eremicus. Classification (NCBI taxonomy): domain Eukaryota; kingdom Metazoa; phylum Chordata; class Mammalia; order Rodentia; family Cricetidae; genus Peromyscus; species Peromyscus eremicus. The sequence continues at coordinate 47,125,881 of NC_081428.1, read as the reverse complement.
TTCTGTCTTTCCCTTCCTTCCTTTCCATTCCCTTCCTTTCTCTTCCCACTCTCTTTCTTACATAGAGATTCATATATCCCAGGCTAACCTTGATCACTTTATGTAGTGGAGAATGGACTTGAACAGTACTGATCCTAATCTCAGTTTGGTCTACATGGCAGAATTACTGCTAAGTTTTTAAGCTTCTAAATGATTGTGTTTGGTTCTAACAAGATGGACCCAGGTAAGGCTCAGGCATCGGTAGTTTTGAAATGTTTTTAGCTGATGCTAACATAAATTCTAGAAATCAAAGCTTGAGGATCAGTGAGCTATAAATAGAAGTGTAAGATTAGTTCACTTCTAGCTGTATACAAATGAAACTTGTGAATGATAGAGTTCAAGAGAGACATTTATTTCTTTTACTTAAAATAATTTTGGAGGTAGGCAACACAGAGCTGGTGCATCTTTGGACTCCACTGAGGTTTTCAGACTCACACTGTGTCCTTTTCAACCTGTATCTTTCATTCACACGGTTATCCTGATTGGTGATTCATTCATTTAGACAGTATTTATTCGGACCTATAATGTGTGAGACCTGTTCTCACCTTTGGTTGAAATTTTAATGTAATAGTTAATTAGTTTATTAAGAATATCATACATAAATATAGTATATTTTGATCACCTCACTTCCCCATCCCCAACTTCATGTCCTTTTTGTTTTGAAATACAGCAACTTGTGATGCTCATGCATTCCTGGGTGTTGGGCCATTCACTGGAGTGTGGTCAACCTACTGGAGGCCACATCCTTAAAGAAAACTGACTCTTCTTCCCTCAGAAACCATCAGATGTCAACAGCATTACAGTTAGTGGTGGAGTCATGAGCCCTACCCCCTCCATGCTAGAATGTTGACTGACTTGATTTTTGTGCCGGCAAGTACAGCTGTTGCAAGTTCATGAGTGCAGTGGTCTTGTTGGTCCAGAAAACACTACTTTCCTCCAACCCTCCCTGACCTCTGACAGTCTTTTGATCCTCTCTACCTTGATGACTCCTGAGCCTAGGAGGAGAGGTGTGAGTGATACAAATGTCTCATTTGTGGCTGAGCACTCAGTTGACATTTTTCTTCCACTTTGACTGTGGTTGCATTCTAAATGAAGTATACACAGACTATATTGAGATGGTAATATTTTAGGAGAAGAAGAATACAAGAGGTAAAAAAGTAACAAATGCAAATATCTAAGGCAAGAGTTTTCCAGGCAAAGGAAAGAAAATGTGACAATTTAAAAGGCAATAACAGGTTCGACATACTATAGGGAAGGCAAAGAGGGCAATGTAGCTAAAATCCAATGAGTATATGGTTAAGCAAAAAGATGTGTGCCAGGCAGCCTATGTCTAGGTATAGGCTGTACAGGTTGCCATGAATACTTCTACCTTACTTTGTCTCTAAGTGCTGTAAGTGGGAGATGTTGAGTAGACTATGATCTAGTCAATGTTTTCGTTTCTTTAGGAGATCTCTGATTGCAGCACAGGAAAGTAAACCCCCTGATGGAGCTGGAGAAGGAGGGTGACCAGTTAGCCAGTTAGTCATTATTCAGGTAACTTAGACCAGGATGGTAGCTCTAAAGATAGCATGTGTACCGATTCCAGATTGAATCTGAAGACGGTGCCAACATCACTTGTTAACAAGAATGTGGCAATATAATCAAAGGAGGCCAGTGTGGATTCAAGGGTTTTGCTCTGGTAATTTGGAAGAATGGATTTGCCATGTACTGAGATCAAGAATGAAAGAAGATGAAGTTTGAGTTGAAACTAAGAGTTCAGTTTGGAAGTATAAGTGTCTAACAGGTCTATTTGACAAAGTTTGTTGTCTTTTAGCTTCAATAGAGAGAGATTCATTGACAAACAATGAAATGACTTGAAGCATTTATCCTTTAAATGAGAATAACATGATTTCTCAGCAGAAGTTACTAAAGCAGCAGGGGGAATGAATTCATTCTTGACTTTTCTGGGAGAGTCTATTTGTTGGTATACTGAATGTTAGGATACTCAATGAGGCTCTTCATCTCCCAAATCAAGCCTTGATCCCTCTAGATCCCTTCTCCCTCTACATCTCTGGCCCCTTGCTGCCTCAGCTTGCAGAAGCAAAGCTATCTAAGGTCAGAGATTTTGGATAGTATTTAAGTTAAGCTAGTATAATTACAGATTACAATGTTACCAGTTTAAAAATGTTAAACGTTTTCTCCAAGGTAACCACAAAGTCAGAAAGCAGAATGGGTTTCCAGAGTTAGGAGAGGGGGTTTAGGGGAATTATTGTCTAGTGAGTACAGAGATTTAGTTTTATAGGTTGATAAAAGCTATAAGCAATGATCAGACAGATGTTTACCCTATAATGCAAATTTACTTCATGCAAATGAAATGTACACTTGAAGATAAGAAAATGGTAAATATTTTACTTAGTTTTGAAAAGAATGGAAAGTAGTTGTAATGAATCTAAGGTGAGCTCATTATGTTTCTGTCTTTATTTTTATGAGGGTAGGATGTGAATAGAGGAGCTTTTCAAGGTTATAAGACCTCATGAAAAGGGTGTATGATGGAATGTGTTTAAGGTCTAAGTGTAGATTCAGGCTAACTAGTAAAACTCTACTAAGTCAAGGCTAGTTAACACAAGGATGGGGAACAACAAAAGAGTCAACTTCCCCAGTTGCTCACTTTCCTTCGAATAGCCTTCCCAGGAATTCGATATACACTTTAGTTGTCACACTGAATTATATGGGTATAAATACCTTTAAGGAATTCTGGAAAATTTAATCATTTATTCTAAAAGAAGATTATGTGCCAACCAAGAGGAGAGAATGCAATGTATATGGCAAGGCTCCCTTGTCACTGTATGAAATCATATCTCGCCTAGTGAGACTCTCTGGGGGTGGATTACAGAAGTTGATTTAGCCTGAGGAGGGGCTGGGAGTAGGAGGTGATGTTCTTTAGAGCTAGGCACCAGGCCATTTAGGCAAGAATGTGCATTAGACAACAGTGTGTTTTTAGCTCATCCGTCCATTTCTCTGTACCTTCTCTCCCAGGCACATTTATCTTCTAAGTCATGAGACTCTTCAGGCACTTCTGTATCTTGACTTCTGGAAGTTTCTTTCAGGAAAGGGTTTGATAAGGCCCGAGTTCATTATTGCTTAAAGGACAACAAAGTTTAGACTCACTCGTTAGAACAGAGTAAACTTCTTAAAGGAAATAAAACTGAAAATGGAAGCTACAGCATTTTGTTGGGTGAGTTCTTGACTTAGGGTATCAATAGCTTAAGGATATGAGGGGTTTCGTAGCGTTTGTCAAACACTGCCATCTTGCCCCTCCCCTCTGAATGTTCCTGAGGGTATCTTTGGCCAGGATTACATGCTTCAGTCTTTCAAACTGTCAATCTGGCAACATCTATTAAATTTCAAGCGAGACCAAATGAAAAGGAGCAGTTTACAATTGGATTGCATAAAGGTTAACAGCGTAAAAGAGGCAAAAATCATGATAGGATAGCGTTGGGACTCAGCTATTGGACTTTTCACAATCCAATCTGTGCATACCTCATAGTTGACTTAACCTCCTGCATCCAGTAGAATTGGCCCAGGACAAGTTTTTGCTTGTGACAGAAGCCCAGCTCCTTCCCTGTTCTTTGAATAGCCAAATAGAATTGACGGCTGATTTGCTGCATGCCACCAAGAGAAATCCTAGTTAGTGCATCTGATAGACTACAGAATAGCAAGGCTGCTTAACATGAATTTTATTGCATCTCAGCACCTGCTCCAGCCAACAGTCATTACGATCTAGAGGAGGCTGTGCTCAGATGATCATTATTCCTGTTTCTTTGCATTTGTATTCTGCCGAGTACTGTGCCAGGGAAAATTGATGAATGGAGGAACTGATTGTGAGTGGCACAAACGTGTGGCTGCAAATCTTCTGTGAGCCTGGAATGTTAGCTGAGCTAGTGGGGAGCAGGATTGTTTACACAGCTGAAGTCATTGTCTATCACTCGGGCTTGTCTCTTGCTTATGTTGTCTCATTCCTCCTCTCCCTCCCCCTCCCCGTACCCTTCCCCTCCTTAACTTTTGTAAGGATATGTGCTTTAATAAGAAATATGAAATAAAGAAACCTAATAACTGTCTTAGGGTTTTTAATTGCTGTGATGAGACACCATGACCATGACAACTCTTGTAAAGGAAAACATTTAATTGGGCCTGGCTTACATTTCAGGGGTTTAGTCCATTATTGTCATGGCAGGAAGCATGGTGGTACACAGGCAGACATGGTGCTGGAGAGGTGGCTGAGAGTTCTACATCTGGACAAGCAGGCAGCAGGAAGAGAAGGAGTCACTGGGCCTGGCTTGGGCATTTGAAACCTCAAAGCCCACCTCCAGTGACACACTTCTTCCAACGAGACCACACCTCCTAATGCTACTCTATTCGCATTCACATATGATTCTATGGGGGGCATTCTTATTCAAATCACCACAATGACCAAAACAAAACCCATCAGGCAAAAAAGTCCAATTGAGCTTCATTCCCTGATCAGCAGGCTAATACTAGGATTGTTTTTCTAACATACTCTGTCCCCCATACTCACCTCCCATGTGCGAAGTTTCAAGCCCATGGCCTTGTGCATATTATGCAACATTTTGCCACTGAGATGTATACTTAGCTCTCTCTATAAATCCATTGGCAAGACCAGATCAGTCATTAAGATACTGACATGTTCCCTTACCAAATAGTATCTGTCGGCTGAGCTTAGACCTCTGAAAGTATCCTGATAGCAGACTGCTTTGTTGTTTTCATTGGGTGCCTAAGGCTTTGAAGATTGCCTCAATATCCAGAAAGCAAAACTGTAGACCTTATCTTCGTAGGAAGGCAGCAGAAGCTACTCCAGCTGGGTAAGCAGGTGGTTTCAGGCCCATTTTCCAACAGTTGCTAACTGCTACAGTGGCTTCCAAAGAATCAAAGAGAGGCACTAACTGTGGGGCAGCAAAGAATACAACAAAAGTGATTGCTTCTGCATACTTTGGCTGTTGATTTTTGTTTTTGATGTGTAAACCAGGTTGAAATCCTGGTAAAGAAGAAGATGAATGGATACTCTTTGTTAGGTCAAAATGCTTGCTTTTATGGAATGGAATACCAGCTTGGTGTCTGAGTAGAGGAGAAAAAAGAGCATGCACTGTCCTGGGTCAGGGTTCCCTCAGGCCTAAGTGATGATTCAATACATTTTGTGCAGTCTACTGTGACCCTCATTGCCTTTGCTTGTTAGAATATAGAATGGATTACTGCTGCCTATCATTATGAGTAGGTGTGTTTCTCTTGTTGCAGCTCCCAGAAGAGTTTGCATTTTACTTTTTGCCTGTTTCTTCCCTTTACAATTCGGGAATCATAACAAATGTTTCATCTCTTTAGCAGGATTCCTGTATTTTCACTCCTGGCTAACAAAGGTCTTTGCTGACAGAAACCATATCCTCTGCACATTACTGTGTACATTTCTTTAGACCCACCATTTGTGAGCTGTGTGTGATTGGTTCTGCACAGATTAAAATAGCACCTAGAGAGCCAATTTAAGATTCAGGATGAGTGAACCTGAACATTAGAGCCATTCTGGCAAGTGCACACCTCGTAAATCCCATTGTTAAATTTGTAGTGCTAGCAATGGAATGCACAGCTCGGCATTTCACCCTTGTTAAAGCAAAGGTAAGTTGTAAGTGCCCTTATACAGCTCCAATGGGCATAGAGACAATGGATTGGGAAAGGCTTTCTTAAATCCCCTTGGCACTGTGAGGCACAAATACACCTTCCAGAAAGGCCAGTGTCTTCTAATTTTAGACTCTGTTAATTAAAAGTGTGCTGTCATTTATAAAAATAAATCTGCATGTTCAAAATGAAGTAGGGTACTAGAAAAAAAATTTAGCAAGCAGTTCATTGAGGAGATATAAAAAATAATTGGAAATTACTAGAGATTAGATTTGTGATAGTCTGTAATCTGAACATCTATTTTCCTCAAAATTTCATGTTCTTAGCTGGGTGTGGAAGCCCATGCCTATAATTCCAGCATACTGGAGTTTGAGACAGAGCACAAAGTGAGGGGACCAGAGTCCGAGGACAGCCAAGGTTGCATAGCAAAACACTCACTCAATTTTTAAAGAAACTCTGTTTTTAATTAACAAACCTGTTAGCTCCACATGATCATCTGTTAGATCAGTATTTCTCAATTTTATTGGTGCTTTGGAATCTCTTGGGAGGGGTTGTAAAAATGTGGCTGCCTGGGTCCTATGCAGAGATATTCTAGTTTATTTGGTCTAGAGTTTGATCTGGGTATCATGGGTTTTACAAATTCCCCTAGGGAATTTTAATGTTCAGGTTCAGAGTGTTTCGGCCAGAACCTCGTTGAACCATTTAGTTTAAAAGAAGATGCATCAGGGACATAGATGCTTCCAAAACCTGTCTTAATTGCATGCATCTAACACACATTTTTGTCAAACTACATAGGACCCATAATTGCTCCAAACCTCTAAGACTTGGTCGTATTTGAATGTTTGATTGGATACATTTAGAAACATGCTTGGATTGCTTAATTCAATATTATAAGGCCTAAAATTTAGAGATGTCTAGATTGTGTACATGTTATATTTTTATTATCCCTTTAAGGAAACAAACCTCTGGCTCTCACAGGGTTAGTTGTTTTACTGAGAAATATCTTCCTGTCTACTCTTAGCAAAAGACACTATATTTATGTAATATAAAGTAGTATTTGTTGCCTTTTCAAAAAGTGATGATAGTCTCCAGATAGAAGATAATAGCGGCTGAATGCTGATGAAAATTTACCTGATTTGATTACAGTTCATTAAGAACAGCAGCATTTCTGAGAATCAAACCTGCTTCGTACCAGATACAAGGCGGGTATCATTTTGATGCTTCAAACAGCCTGCAGAGTGAAGTCTATAGGAACTTAGATCAGGCAATGGTTTTGATATAGTTATTTATCATTGCTTGGCTACTTGTCAGCATGAAGGACAAATTCACTTCATTAATAACTTAAAGCTACATTGGTGAGACCATTTAAATGTGTTTCATTAAAGCTAACTGGGAAAGCTCCCTCCCTTTTCAGAAGTATTTCACCTTTTTCAACTCATCCCTGACAAATCTGAATAGAAAAATGTGAATCTTTACAATGTTTATTTTCCAATAAGACACAAAGTTTGAAGACAATGCATGTCTAGGTGGCCTTCATCTGTCAGAAGTCTCCCTCCATCCTAGCAGTTTTGACAAAAACATTAAGAGAAAACTATGTGTCATTTTGTCCTGAAGAGTACTCTGACGGTTGGTAGACAGCACTCTTTCCATGGCACCAGCAGCATGTATTTTAGAACTACTAATAGCTCAGTTTTTAGGGTACAGGGTTCTAATACAGGAGGGTCCTGGTTTATGGAAAAGTATGAAACAAGCTCTCTTTGCTTTATGAATCTCAGTAAAGTGTGTTATAGGTATTTTTACAGGACTGATGTTGTCGTCCCCAAAGTCAACCCCTAAAGACACTGTATAGACGTTGTTATTGTTTGTTTTTCTTTTAGTAAGCTATATATTCCACTTCTTCAATTTTTAAGTCATAAAGGAACATAGGACCTTGAGAATAATTCCAATTTTTCTGTGTTCTAGGCCGGCAGCACCTAAACCTTCCACAGTATCGGTGGCCAACAATGGTTTCTCTGAAGGGAAGGGAAGAAGAAACTAGGATTTGCCAAAGAGGAAGGGTGGAATTATTGGCTAGGGAATTTACCAGTCTGCTATCCTTACATTTTCTTCCAATGTGATCTAACCTTCTCTAATATTTTGACATTCTAAATCTGAAGCATAACAAGTATTATTTCTCTTTATCCTAGTAATTCTAAATGTCACTTGATACCTTCCCCACCCCCATTCCTATAGTCTAATATAAGGATTGTGTCTTCTGTCCTTTCTTTTGATTAAGGTATGTTAAAAGTCAAGCTTAGAAAATTATGAGCTACAGTTGAAAGAATGCCACATGGCAGATACTAAATTCACTACAGCCATGCGTGGTGGCTCATTGTTGTTGTCAACTTGCCTGGTTGAGTCCCTGTGAAAACATGTTCCTAGGTGTATCTATTAGGTGATTTACAGGAAGAGTTAATAGAAGACGAGATGGAAGACTAAGCCTGAACGTGGCCAATACTATTTCATGGCTGAATCTGTCCAGGACCAAATAAAAAGATAAAAGCAAGCTGAGCATTGGTATGCGTCTATCTCTGCTTCCTGACTATAGATAAATGGTGACCAGTCACCTCACTCTCCTGCCACTATGCCACCCTTACCATGATGGACTATACCCTTAAACTAACAGCCAAATCAAGTTCTGCCTTCCTTAAGTATTTTTTTTAATTCAGGTATTTGTCACAGTAATGAGACAAGTAACAGATACATCACCCATAAAATCATAGTGATCACATACACAGCTGAGAAAATTAATTGTTTTTTAAGTGATATGACTCACCTCCAAAATTAAAAGAATCTTCAAAAATAAGATCAAATATAGGTTCTTTTGAAAAATAAATCTGATGCTCTCTAGCACATGTCCTACTTTCTACTTACTCTCCTGTGGTTTTTAGCAGAGACAGTCAGGTGTTTATAGGTTCCTACATCTCTTTCCTCTTCTATCTACCTAGGACTTACCTAGGACTTGCCTTCTTACCTTTCTAGATTGGGGAGCCCGAGGTTGGAGTTTTTGTGCCTCTAAGCTCTATGTTGAATTCCCACCCTATCAAGTGATAATATTAGAGGATTTGGGAATAAAATTGGGCTGTGAAGGTGGATCTCTCATGAATAACATTGACACATTTATAAGAGATTCAAGGGAGACTCTATACCCCTTCTCTCATGAAAGGTCATAGAGGGAAGCATGCATTGCGAATCAGAAAGAAGACCGCACTAGACATCAGACCTGCTGACACCTTGGTCCTGGAATTCCCAACTTTTAGAGTATTAAAAAATAAGTTTCTCTTGCTTCTTATCCCCTCACTTTGTAATATTTTTTATAGTAGCCTGAATGTAATAGTGTAGATGTGTGGTTAGATTTGTTTGGTGGAATAAGATCAGGATTGACATTTCACATTTAGGTCTTTTCTCCATTTGGAGACTAATGGGATCTCGTAAAATTAAAAAGTTTGGCACAGCTACAGGGACAGTCGATCAAGTGAAGAGGAAGTCAACAAAATGAGAGAGAATATCTGCCAGCTGTACATCCGGCAGAGAACTAATATCCAGAATATATGAAGAGCTCAAGAAAAAAAAAAAAACAGAGTCAAAAAACAAATGGCATGTTCAAAACATGGGCTATGGGTCTAAAAAGAGAGCTCTCAAAACAAAAGAAAAAAAAAGAATCAGGATGATATAGCCAGTGCCAAGACTGGCACCTGTTCCTACGGGATCCCATCTCCAGTATCCTTTGTCTCTTCTTTGGAGACTTCAGAAACCAATTAAATTACTCCAGAAATCTGAGTTCTATGTGCCAGGCTCTGGATTCCTGAGAGAGTCCTTGAAAGATAGCTGTGGAAGAGGCTCACCCAGCTTTGCTGGTCTCCAACTTGAAGGAGAAGCCAAGTTAGGTGTGTTAAGTAGAACTTTATGGTTTCTTTTCATCTGTGGAATGGCTTCTTTGATCTACAGAGGCTTTAACAAGTATGGTTTGTACCTCAATACAAATGTGTTTTCATCTAATAAATCCCCTTAGTTATTCTCTTTCCATAATGAAGCAAACTACCATTACTTTAACGATAGAGAACCCTGATTGATTTTCTCCAGGTTTCTATATTGGTCTTCTTTTATTTCTCCCATTTAATTTAATTGTATATAAACCCTGCCCTTTGACAAATTTCTTCTGAGCACCTTACCTCAGTTTCTTATTATGAAAGACAAATAATATTGCTTCCCCTCTTACTACTCAGAGCTGTCAAAAAGATAAAAGATTTGATAATCATTAGAGGAGGGATGTATATGCATAAAGTGTTGTTATTATGTTAGTCTCATGAGAATAGTAAAAAGTGTTTCTGTGCTGAGGACCTGGGCAATGCTACAGATGGAAGATTTATGATTTGCTTGGTGATTTGTTTTCCTTTGTGGAATTGGAATAGTTCCTTTAGGTTACATAGAGAACCAACTTATCTTAAAACCTGAAAGTATCTTAACATGTCTGCATGAATATTTAAAATGCTTCAGGGCATGGATATTATGACTGTTATATTAGGCAATGTGATTGATTTAGAGAAAAGCATGGGTGCTTTACATGTGGTTTGATATCACAGAGCACATGTGCAGTTAAGTCTAGCTTTGATATGGATAAAAATGTAGGCTACTCCACCTAGGGGCTTAGTGACCCTTACACAGATAATATGAATAATAGTGGCTCTTACCAGGAGATCAAAGATTTAAAACATTTAGTTCCAGTGTAAGTGAGTGTTATTATTTAAAGCACTGTGCTATCTAGTTGTAGTTAGCTATTGAATTTGGGTAATTATTGTAAGGAGTTCTTGGCTTTTGAATTTGGGTGATTATTGTAAAGCATTCTTTGTGACCTTGCAGAACCATTTTACTTACATAAGATGCATTTATTTTAACATTGAGATGATCATAACGTGTCCTCAAATATATTTAATCTGTTTCCTTAACCATATCAGTCATGCATTAAAGTAGAGTAATAAAATTAATCACAGAAGTACTGGTTCTGTTGCTACATAATCCACCTGACATAAAGAATTTACATCCCCCAGTTTCTCCCATGTTATTCTGACCATTCTTAAAAAGTCAGTCACTATGTGATCCACTCACCCTTACACTTGGCCACTTTTATGACACTGCCCTTTCCTTACCTTTCTCTTTAGTTTCTGAATGATGTATCCTGGTATCCAAAGCAGGAGTCTCAAAAATGTCCTTTGTTGATTCTGATACCTGTAAATGTGTTTTGAGATTAACCAACACAGTCTCATGCTCTTTGTTGCAGAAGTAGATAAAGGTCTAAATAGAGAAGGGTAGAGGTGTGTGTGTGTGTGTGTGTGTGTGTGTGTGTGTGTGTGTGTGTGTTTTACAAATGGGTAATATTAGAACTTATTTGAATGTCAATGGGAGTTGTTAGGTAAAATAAGTAAGGCCCAAAGATGTTAGATGAAGCACTGGAAACCTTCCCATTGGGGAAGACACCTAGAAACCTGTGGAGCTAACTCTCTTTGGCCAGCAGGGTCGGTTCTGGTACATTTTCTCACACTGGGATGTTGGCACAGCAAGACTTCTGTCTGCAATCTTGCCACTCCATCTGTTCAACTCCATTTCTATTCCCCTCTTTAAATCTTCCTTGTTTCTTGTCCACCCCAGTTTGGTGGGTGTATTTTACCTGTGTTCATATAGTAGTCAAAAGATGTCCTCATTATCAAGCTTTTGGTATTGCAGTTGTTAATAATTTACTTCGCTGTGGCTTCTATTAGGTTGTAATCTCCACAAAGATCCTCTAATTCATTTGTTTCACTGTAGTAAAATGTTCCTGACAAATTATTGAGCACTTTAGTCATTTTAGGTATGGAGTTCTGAGGTGTTTAGTACCTTCACTTTGTGAAACTATCTATCTCCAGAAATTTATTACCTTCAGAAATGAAACTCTTCCTGACTAAACTCTAATCTCATTTTCCCCTCACCCACCACCCAGGGAACACATCTTGAAGTCTCAGAGATGAACACAGTGCCTGTCATATCAGAGGTAAGCAACACAAATCAATGTTTATTCAGTAATTGAGTGTAAGTGCTCAGTAATTTGTGTCTTTTTTTTCAGTAGAGAATGTGGGCTGATATTTTAAAATTGGAATTATGATTTCATCTCTATACTAATCAGATGAAACTTAATGTATCAAAATTTATTCTAATCACATTCTATTCTTATTTGATAAAAAATCATGATATTTTTTTAAAAAATTCATTGAATAAAAGTAGACAACAACCCCAACTCAAAAGATGGATGTGTGCGAAACAGCATCCTGATCATTAAAAAACATAAACACAATTATCAGTAACCTTTAAGAGTAAGAATGAGAGCACAGATAATCACTAGACTCAGAAAAATGTCAAATAAATGACAATGTCAGCCATGATAATTATGGAATTAGGGCAAAAGAGAAAAGATTACAGAAGTGAGTTCTCTTTGTTGTTTCTGTGACTTTGCTTGGTTGCATGACATGGTTGCAGATGTTGCTTAGAAGTAGCAGGGAAAGACAAGCAGCTTAAACCTGACCAAATTATTTGATTTTAATGAATACTTAGACTGTGGGGCAGGAAGCAGTCTCTTTACTCCTTTGAGGTTTTTTTTTTCCAATTATGAATTTGACAAATAAAAAACTTGAATGTTTTTTTAGATAGTTTTTAATTTGATAGTACCTGGCATCATAGTTTTTAAAAAATATTTTGTTTCCAGAATGTCTGAGTTTACAAAGCATCTTAGGTACAGTTTCAGTAACAGTGAGGATGACAATGGTTAGATCCTTCCAGAAAACAAATGCCTACCTGCATCTCCAGCAGCTGAAGCCCCTGTCCCTGTACCTGAGGTTAAGACATACAGTTTGGAGTTAAACCTGCTGTACCAAGTCTGCTTTGTCTAGAATATAAGTTGATCTGTTGAGTCTTGAAGAGAGAACAAAATAAGGCAAACACAAGTGTCATTTTTCAGTGATGGAAGCCGGTTGTGAAACGGGCATGTGTCGCCAACAAAGAGACAGAAAATCTGGAAGAAGGTTGGAGAGTGCAGCAGAGGGAGAGAGCGTTTACAAGGTTATACAAACATATGGCTTCAACTTTTGACTCCCACCTTTTATAATGTGAAATTCACAGACCTTTTATAATGCAAAATGATGGCTTAAAATTTAGGAAGCCATGCAATCATATAATTTGGGAAATGATTTAGATGGTTTAAAAGCATTCAATAATAACCTACAAGTAGCAGGGTAGTGTTAAGAGAGGCTGGGTTTTGACAGACATGCTGGGTTGTAATTTCACTACTTAGTAGCTGTGAAATTTAGGCTACGTTCTTTAATTTCAGAGTATATTCCTTTTCTACAAAATGAGATTGAGTTAGATAGTCAAAGGAACTCAAATTCCACAAAGCAGAGCAAATATTGTGCTGTTACTGTTGTACCGACTTCCTCAGAGTCTGGCAAGGGCACTTGATGAGTGTTGATCCTATTGAATTGCCTTTTAGTGCCCCTGCCAGCCTTAACTACAGTGTTATTAACTTTGCTGGACAAGTTTAGGTTTATTAGATGAGCTCACATATGGGCACACACACACACACACACACACACACACACACACACACACACAATTGGGTTCTATTTTTCTAAAATCTGAAATAGAAATTATAGTGCAAAGATTAGGCACTTTCCTTCCAGAAGATAATGAGAATTGATTTCTTTAATCCAATCATACCTTCTATTTCTAGAAGAGGAACTTAGAACTGTTTTAAATATTATACTCATTCTAAGGGTGTAAGGATAAGGAGATGTTCACCAGTTAAGCCACTCATTTTACTCTTTTGTGTAAGTAAATATGACTCCCAAATCTTTAAATCCAAAGATTTATCACAACTTTTACCTCAGTTAACTTTATGAAGACTGAACATAGGACTCACATTGCGTCTGAAAAACTTTGAGCAATTTATACACGAGTCACCTCTTTTTAAACAATTACAGTTTTATATTTCTTCAACATGCTACTCAAAGCCCTTATTTTTGTAGCTGTCTGTTTGAATTAAATGCTAGGGAGAAAAAAACAAGTCTGGAGATGAATATGTATACATTTTGTTTTTAGAAAGTCCAGACTTCTCTTTTGCCTTCGCTATCAAAAAATGTTAAAATAAATTTAGTGTCCAGTTGACTCAATTTACTTAGTTCTGATGGATGACAGATTCTTTTTGCAACTTCTTCAGATGGTCTTCTCCCAACTAGCACTGCTGTCCAGTGTCGCGATCTCCAAATGGTCCAATGTTACTTTCCTGGATAACTAGAAATACATCTACTGAAATGTCCCGTTATGCTGGTTACCGTTCTTATTACTGTGATCAGATACCCGACAACAAGCCAAAGAAAGGAGGACCGGTTTATTTGGGCTCACAGTTAGGGGAACAGTCACTCCTGGTGGGGAGCTCACAGAGGCACGAGCTTGAGGCAGCTGCTCACACCACAGCCATACTTGGGAAGCGGAGTGATGAATATTGCTGTCCCACCTCAAACTTCTGCATATTTTGCACAGTCCCATGAGTCCCAATTGGGGAGTTGAGCTGAATTTCTCTAGAGTGTGAGATGCTAGAGAAGAAGGCTTCAAAATGAGCCAGTGACTCTTGCCGTGATTCTCAGCCATTTTGCTACCTGCAGAGATCTGTTTGAGATTCCCCGGGGTTGTCTGCCTTTATGGATCTTCCTACATCTTACCAAAATTTTATTATGAATACGTACCTGAGTTGGACTTGTGCTGAATGCCTGCTCCCTGAGGACTAGCTTTCATGGTACCACATTCTTCCAAATGAGTGAAGCAATCAACAGTCTCACCCAGCGATAACACCTATTAACCACCGCAATGACCAGCGTGGCTTGATAACATATACATAAAATAAAAATAAATTTCTTGCTATTCATTTTAAGAATTTATTTATTTAATTTAGGTGCATGAGTATTTTGCCAGCCTGCATGCAACTTGTGTATGAAGTGCCTACAGAATCCAGATGAGGACATCAGATCCCTGGGACTGGAGTAACAGACCCTGTGAGCGACCACATGGGTGCTGGGCACCAACCTGGATACTCTACAAGAGCTACAAGTGCTCTTAATCGCTGAACATCGCTGAGTTGTTTCTCCTGCCCCTTGTTATTCTTCTTAATATATACAGGTATTATTTTTCTTTGACAATTTCAGACATGTATATACTATATTTTAATCCACTTTCACCTCTATTACCTTCCTACTCCCACTAAGTTCCTTCTTTCCCCAAATTTCTCCTTCTATTTTAATATCTACTTTGGGTTACTTACTTGCTTAGTTATGTATCTATTTATTGTTACTCATGAGTTTAATTAGCGTTGCTCAAACTATCTTCCTTTGCACATCTTGTAGAGACAACCATTGCTTAGAATATCACCATCACAAACAAGTCAAACTGTTTCTCAAACTGTATACAAATAGAATAATAGATACTCTTGTATAAAGCTTTTTAATTAAATGTAATGCTTTTGAGATTCCTTTATTCTTTTTTTCAGTTTTAAAAATTAAATTGATGAATTTGATAAATATTGACTAAATTATATATAACATGATATTGTAGAATAGAGCTTGTTTTATTATTATTTATGGCTATTTAGAACCCATCATTAATGAACATTCTGGGTAAAATTATGCTGCCCTTTGAATTGCACAGTACCTTGCATTCCTTATGAGTTGAGTGTTGATGTCTTCTTCCTTGGCAACATAAAGGTTCCTCTGAATGAATTAAAAGGTATTTCCAGAGAACCAAGCCAGTTTATATATGGCATGAAGAACTTTCTTTTATGACTGGCATTGTGTCAATCATTACACCCCAAAAGGCCAAGAGTAAAGGATTTGATAATGTGCTGATGAAAGCTTGGGGAATGACACAGGAGTGTCACAGGGGTATAGTAATTATCCATCCATTAAATGGCAATACTGTGTCCTTGGTTCTATGTAAAACCCCAAGATTATTACATATATTGAATTAGACATGGTCTTTATACTGATGGCACCTTACAGTCTGATGGGAAATCAGATCGATGCAGAGCAGCTTTATTGGTTTTTATGAATTTCTTAAATTACTGTACAAAATAATAGGATTCGGTGTGTGTGTGTGTGTGTGTGTGTGTGTGTGTGTGTGTGTGTGAAGAGGGAATGTTCATGTGTATACACTTTTATGTGGAGGCCAGATTTCAGCCTTGGGTGTCATTCCTCAGTAGCCATTAACATTTGTTTTGAGATCAGAGCTCTCATTAGGACCTGAGGATCTCCAAGTAGGCTAGTCTAGCTGGTCAGCCCCCTGAATCTGCCTGTCTTTGCTTCTCTGGGATTAAAAGTATACACCATTATGCTAGCTTTTTTATGAGAGTGCTGGGGAATCAAACTCAGGTCCTCAAGCTCCCATAACAAGCACTTAACTATGTCTTTATCTCCCTGGGAAGACGTTTTCATACAAATATATCATTGTACCTTTTTTATTTATTCTTCCACTACCTTTTCCTAACTCCCTCTCTCCATTTCTTGCTCTTCTTCTTCCAACCATTAATAACAGCCTTCTGATTTCATGTTGCATGTGTGTTAATTTAAATCTAGATTACAAAGAAGTTTTAAAAAATAAAATAGATATTAAAATAAGTATTCAAGATTTCTCATAATTTGTGTTATTTTCCTTTTTACATATTAATGTGTTTTCATTAAGAGAACTAGTACTATTATCTGCCTACATAGAGCCATGTTACACTGAAAAGAAAAACTAATATGTAACATCACACACCTTATGTTTGAACAAACATTTTACAAACCAAATATCTGCATTATAAATTAATCAGTGTGCCATCCACTGCTGCTTTCTAAATTGAGTGATATTTGCATGTAGCACAAATTAGCATATTAACACATAAAACAATTTTGCAAATGACAGCAAAAGACTAGCTGCCCAGTTTAATCTGCTAAGAGGTTGTAAAATAAATGTTACCATTAATGTTATAAGTAAAAAGTACAATCACCTGCATTAACCTACCTTATGTTTATGCAAAGTGGAGATAATTGACATCCATTCAAGGGATCATAAGGATTACAAGAGATTATACTAACACCATGTAAACTGTAATTATCACCTCCCATTAATGATAACTTGAGTTTATGTACATGTATTTATTTCTCTGCTAATTACCTATAATTGAGGTAATAATCCATGGGATAAATTGGATTTTTCTTTTCTTTAATTCCCTAGGTTCCTCAATACATGTGTTTGTTTTATAGAACAAGCTTTTGGGCTTGTTTATCTTTCTGCCTACTGGGAGAACAAGTTCTCTGTTAAAAACTAGTCGCAGCTTCTGGGGTGAGGCTAGCTGGAGGCATAGCTAGGAAATCTTAGCACTTAGGGAGGTCCATTTGTTCAGTTAAAGAGTTAGATGGCCAATGACTCTTGAGGAACATAGGCATTGATACATCCACAAGTTCCAGATCACTAAACTAATTGCAGGTTATCTCATCAGCACTATCTTTCTGTGAAATACCTGGTTATGAAATGCATTTAGTCCTCCCTTGGTATGCCAGTCACCAACACCAGGAAGGGTTTCTATCTCTAGATCCTGCCTGTAAATTATTTCTTCTGCAACTAGAGTCTGAGCTTTTAAGAGCCCATATATCTCTCTATGCATTGGTTAAGATAAAATAAACGAAAGTGTGTGACATGAAGGTGATGAGTTAAAGACATGTTATCACTTCTCTGAAGATAATCTTTCAAACAATTCGTACAGGTGGTCTTGGTTGTAAAGGAAAAACTATGCATAGCCATTAAAAAGTAATGATGATAAAGATTTTAAATTGGTTTAAAGGAAGAATTGGCAGAATAAAGGTCAGTTTGTGATCTTTTCAAATAAACTAGTGAAAAGCATAGTATTTTCATGTCTAGAAAATAAAGTGTCAGCAGGATATTAGTCTAGAGGGACTAATGGCAGGGGAGGTAATTATGATGCCAAGGGGTAGAAGATGTTAGCAGATTATTATCATTTATTCTCTATTATGGACCAAGTGGGCTACTGCTAATCTTTCAAAAAATTTCTATTTTGAGAACATTTATTGATGAGGAAGCTGTGTTGGAGAAAATTTCCTCATAGAAAGTCTCACATCCTGCATATGAGGAAAAAAAAAAAAACTTGGCCACGTTCAATTTGCTCCACATCTGTGAGCACTCATGGCATTACAAGACATGGTATCTTTTAATACGACCTGCCTAAATCTCACTCACTTTGTGCTTATTTAAGGATATATGCTAGGAAGTTGTAACTTTTTAAAATGTACCGCTTTTTATTTTATGTGTATGAGTGTTTTGCCTCCATGTTTGTCTGTGTACCACATGATTGCATTGTGTTCACGGAGGCCAGGAAAGGGCACCAGATCCTCTGGAACTGACATTCCAAACAGTTTGTGAGCCACTGTGTGGATGCTGGGAACCAAACCTGGGTTGTCTGGTAGAGAAGTGAATGCTCTTAACCACCAAGCCATCTCTCCAACTCCTCTAAAAGCTTCTTGCTTGAACAATATTCAGTTTTATATCTCTAGCAGTATATTGATGTAGTTCTGGAACACGCATGTGTAATCTTGGTGGGAGCTATAGTTCCTTTGATGTTCTTTTCTTAGATAGAGGATGAAGTCCTATCAAGAACATACCTGGAATTGAAAATTGAATATTTCCTCAAGGACCTTGGATCTTTGGAGAGTGATACCAATGACAGTTGGGAGCTCACTGTTCACAGTGAGCATCAGGCAAGACTGCTCCTAATAACGTGCTTTGGTTCCTTTGTCCTGCAAGGGGTCCTTGATTCCTGCTCCTTTTCCAAGATGAGCTCCCAGGCTTATTTTTTATTCAATCGTACCCACAGACTTTCAATATATTCCCTTCATACTTAGGCTAGTCAGGGTCAGTTCTGCTGCTTGTAAGCAGCAAGAACTCTGACTAATATTAAGATGTCAGGTGTGCCTCATCTCTCTGTCCAGAAGAGAAGGCTGAAAAATGGGAAGTAAAATAAAAAATAGTAAAACAATAGGTAATTTTTAAAAAGACAAGATACCATTTTAAAGCAAAACTGATCTGCAAACTATTTTCTGATGCTCTCCAGTTGACTATTAATAACATCAAGAAGACAATTTAATCAAGAGATTATGGATATTAGCCTTAATAATCTAGCTCTCCAAGATACAAAAGCCACCAAAAAGTAAGCTTTCTTAATGGAAAACTTGCATCTTATGTTTTTTTAAGTTTTAGATGTTCTGAAGGATTTTTCTAAAATTGAATTTGATGTTCAATATTTTAACTTTATTTCCCCCATTTTTCTCAAATCTTCTTTTTACCAATTTAACAGCATTATTGTTTTCTTAGCAGCATAAATATTTGTTTCACAAATAAGTTTTTTTTTTTTTTACTAAGTAAAACTCTAGACCCTTTAAACCAAAGCCATGTCATTACATATGACATTTACACATCATTCTAATCCAACAGGTGTTAGGGGAAGGATTTTGGTTTGAGGTTAATTAATTACAATGAGGAATCAAAAGAATGTATAGTAAAATCCTTTGAGATAATTCTTTTCATGACCTTTTTCACTGGTGGCTTTTGATTCCTGAATTTTATGCTTTACAGAGTGATTCCAATGCATCATGTCATTTGCGAACTGTTCACAGCTTGCATAGGAAAGAGATGTTGAGAATCTTCCTTAGAAGAAAAGAATGTGAGTTTCCTTCCTCTAGAGTAAAACCTTTAGGAGGGTATAAAATCCTGTCATCCTGGGAAAGAGTTGAGGCTGAGGTGAAATCTTTTATTGCTGCATTAAAAGTAACGCTTTTTTCATCTAATCATCATGAAATTATGGTGCACACTTCTTTAGCTTCATAGGCAGAGTACACCTGCCTAAGAGAATCCCTTCATTCAGCTGCAGGAAGCTTTTTCTGGAGGCTGTTTTCATGTGAACCCTAAAAGATCTTCAAGGACTAGAGGGGTCTTAATCAGCCTTCACTTTCACAGTTATCCTCTGGATCTCTTTTAGGATGACAGTGAGCACATTAGTTCAACATAAAAACATAAGAGAGCAAAGATAAGTGCATATTCGTCTCGAATAAAAGTGTCTGGTGCTACTGAATCAGTAAGTGTGCTTAGTTGAACTGTGTTAGTTTGATTTCTATGGTCAGTTATGTGACCAGTAAACTGACAGCTCGTCTAACTGATCATTCACTCATGAAATAATAATTGAACACATATTATAAAATTTAATATTAAATTAAATTTAATACTAGGCACAGAATTTAAACAAACAAAACAGGTAAAAATTCTGTTCCCATGGAGCACACTGGATAACAACCAGTGTATAGAGTGTTAGGCACTGTCTTAAAACAACATATACATATATGGTATTTATAAGTATATATATCATATATATATAAGTATATATATATACATATATATGACCAATACCGAGAATTACTTTATGTAATTGATGTAAACAATACTCCTACTACTTTTGACACTGGATTACAACAGGAATAATATATAACTTAAGAAAATTCTTATAAAAAGTGACAGATGATATATATAGATGATTGATAGATAGGTAATAGATGGATGATAGATGACACACTGATATATAATTATACTGGTTTGCTATTGACATTTATGCATATTTTCTTTTAACTATATTGTAACATTTAAAGCATACAAAATATGTGATATGAAAAATAAAAGTCTATATTCTAAAGTTTGGTATACCTTATTGTATATAATACCAAATAAATACTATAATATTTGCAAATATACTCCCCACTATTAAAACTGTGACTTATAATTTATTTGATAGACTTTCCTTTCCAAAACCCTTGTGACATTAAGGCTCAGAATGTAATAAGCCAAGGTTCTGGTTGCAATCAGTATTCATTTAGGAAATGTCAGGTGATTTCTAATATCAAAGAAAATCTCTAGTAGGAAAGAAATAACTTGTCAAAGAGCAATATAAAGAATGCCTCGGCAACTTGATTATTGGATTTTTTTCCTTCCACCTTCTCATATGGATAATTCTATGTAATACCCCTTTTCTTTGTAGACTAGAAAAGAGGTCTCTGTTTTTGCCTGATTGTATTGACTGCCTACCACCTGTGAACTTTAAATGCATGTCGTTATTTAGTGAGCAACACTCTGCATGGCATGTGTTCATTTGTATGTATGAAGAGTCAGTCATAATTTGGAACATGAAATTGAGCCATTTTTTGTATCCTTTTTATATATTTTATACTCCAATTACTTGAAAACCTAGCTTCAATACTTATTTCTATTCTTTCATTTTGATTCAACTAAAAATCAAATTTCATTTTATACAAACTAGTGTTTTGCTGTGGTAATTACCAAGAAAATACCTTGGTAACATGATTAGCTAGTAAATTTCCCTCTAATCTTCCAAACAGTATTATCTCTACCTCTTACATAAGTGCTTACTGGAGAACCACAAGACAAACTCAAATATGCTCTTTCAAAATGAGAGAATACTTAATAGTTACTAAAGGACCCTAAACAAAATTATGCATAATTGTAAGCTATACTTTACATGTTGCCTACTCAGAGAAAGGATACGATCTATGATGAAATGCAGTATGTTCTTAATAAAGCGTATACAAAGCAATCAATTCCGGGGAAGATTTAAAATTTCTATTACTATATTTTCAGTCTAAAAATGGAACAAAAATGATTCAGTGACATACAATATGTTAACAATATGAAGGAAGTGATAAGAGTGAACCCTGTGAGCAAATTTACATGGAATAATAAATAGAGAGAGGTAAAATGGAGAAAAGTGTCTATCTTAATTGCCATTTTCTCTTCATCGGGTGCATTGCTATGCAGAAAAATGATCACCATGAAGCACCTTAAAAATAAGATTCTGAAGATTATTTATAGGGTAGATTTATTTCCACATCATTAAACCTCATGCTGGATGCGTCTGTGTCTTATCAGCATTTTTTGAGACATAAACATGGCATCTGGTGCCTTCATGTAAGCAGAAGTACACACAACATACAATGTATCTGCAGCATGCACACACACACAGCAACAGGCACTCGGAAAGGATTTTTTCCACATCTAAAAAATCTTTGGAGAACGTTGATCCTATGAGGGCCAAAACCATTCTGCAGCTTGCTTATTGATGGAGAATTTATCAGAAGGAAAGTACATTCACCGTACATTGGAGGTTGCTAGCATGTTTTCTTTGCTCCACATCTGTTTAATGGAGCCATCACTGTTCTATCAATTGTTTTATGCAGTTGTATACTGTTGCTTAGTTATTTTCCTTACTTCATTGCTTATTTTAAAGCTCATGAGATTTAATATTTTAACAGTACTTTCTTTTAATCTTGCAAAATCTTGCCAATAATGCTCATGTTCTTCTGCCTTGGAATTATTGGTGTACTTAAAATAAGAGGATAGTTAAGTGCTCTATATCACCACTACGTCTTGTATTATACATCTCATTTGTTTTATTCAGTCATGGCCCTGTATGAGTTGGATCTGTAAACTCCTTCTGAATTCAGAAATGATCCTAAAAAAGAATAAAGTTATCAGGTGAAGATCAGTAGTTGAAATAGCACATGAGAAGCCATCTGCAGACAAAGAACATATTTACACTATAATAAGCCAGTACGATCTGGAGTTTTTTTTGGTGCAGCAATAGGCACCACAAGGAGTAAAAGATGCTAATATTCATGAGATACTTATAGCATGTCCTATAACTGTCATGCAACCAGAAAAATGTCATGGAAACAAACTGAAATTATAGCTGTAAATACTTAGCTGCATCCATACCTAAAAGACAAGCAGGCTTCTTTTATAAAAACCTTGTTTACTGTGAAATCATTTACCTTTGATTTTTAGAAAATATCACTAAACCATTTCAGTGCAGTACATATAAAAACTAACAAGCTGACAGATTAAATCAAAGTCTTACTTCTCTGTAACATCATAGAGTCAAAGATTAAAACTAAAGTTTAAGGCAAAGTGTAAAAAAAAAGTATAAAACCAAAAAAAAAATCCTGATGTAGAGTACTAAACATTTCCTCACCTCCTACTCTCATATATTTTTATCGTGTACTATTTTTAGCCTTTCTTTAAGGTATATATCAACAAATAGAGGAGGAAAACAGAAGAAGGTTTGCAGTAGGAAGTAAAAGGCAGGCTCATGAATCATCCAGACGGAGGCGGCGTTGAACCTGCAGGCGGTGCTATAGAGCTTTAAGGTCTGTGATCAGGACCCACACAAACAAAATCCTTGACTGTTCCGCTCCCAGGTTATAATTGCAGTTGCTTTTAACCCCCACAGGAACAGGCTGGCTGTTTCCTTCCAATAGACGCAAGCCAACCAGAAGACATAGAGTGAAAATAATTCAGTTACTCAAATAATATGGAACTTGCTTTTCAGAACAAAAAAGTAGAATTTAAAATTTTACAGTATCTATAGCAATTAGAGTAGTTCCACACATTGCCAGCAGGTGGGCTGGACTTGAGTGATCCCTGACACTCCTGAGCTCAGAGATACGAATACTTTTGCATTCAAGTCATTTTTGCAGCAGCTGATAAACCATGGTATGTTATTCCTTGCAGTATGTAAGTTTGATGACTGTTGAAGTGTGGGAATTTTTCCCCAAGAATTAAAATTTCTAAAAGTTTATTATGTTTAAAATTTGCTCCTTTTAATAAATTATTTATTTACTGGTTAATTTAACAGACTTGGTTGAGCACATCCATGAGTTATTGGGTATTTCCCACTGAGTAAGACAAAGTATCTAGCCTCAAGAAACTACAGGATTTAAGCAAAATGTACAACTAAGTGCTTTGGAAGTATATCAGTTGAAATTCCCTAAGATCGTGCTGTATATATTAAGAAGAACAATTTAATTGACTTGATTAGAGTTTTATCCATTGTTATCTTCCTTAAGCTATCTCCTACAAAACCAAAATCTTGAATTTAGTGCCCTTAAGGCTTCTTGGATGAAATAAAAATTTAAGCAGGGTTTTGAATGTATGAAGACTTACTTCATTTCTAGACTCCAAGAATTTGAATATAGTTTCTCCTTTTATTTCTAATATAGCAGCATTACTCTGGATAAATGAGTGTGCAAGAATATTAATATGAGAAAGATTGCCAAGTAGAGCCCTAAAATATAGTCCCACAGTACTTGATTCTTATTACTGCACTGATAAACAGCAGCCCACACTGTATCATTTATTCCCAAATCATTAACTTTTTAGTAAGAAAGCAGCCAACTCCCAAGTTATATTAGAAACCCTGCTTTCTGAGTGCTTAGAAAATTTGTGTAATAAGGCTGGTGAGATGGCTCAGCAGGATCAGGCCCTTGCTGCCAAGCTTTGGAACTTGAGTTCCATCCCTGTGGATTGACCCAAGCTGTGGAAGGGGAGAACCTATGTCTATAAGTTGGCCGTTGGCCTCTGCATGTGTGCTATGGTAAGCACTGCCCCCCACGGGAAATGAATAAATGAATACAATAAATGTTTTTTAAAGTAACTTCTTGCAATATTCTCAACTTGTCTTCAATATTGCCCAAACTCATTCTGGGCTTGCTCAGAAATTTGAACATAATTTAGGAAAAAGTCATACATGATAGATAATCATCATTACCAATATGTTTTGATAAGATCAAAGGAAAGGAGGGTTTTTGTATATACTGCTTATAAAAGATTGATTAAGTGGTATGGTAATTAGGCAAGAAATATCAGAACATTGGATTACCATCTCAGCAAATTCAATTCAGTGTAAATAATAAAATGTGATAAGCTTAATCAATCACACACCACCAATTAACTTACTGCAGTATTTACTAATCAGAAACAAAAAAAACTGATGTCAGACTCAGGACTTTTTAGTTTAGCAAACCACACGTGTGTGGAGTATGCATGGCCGACTTACTGCCTCAAACACTTTAGGAAGTGTTCCAGTCACACCCTGCTAGGTGGAATCCAACTTTTTGAGATCTGAAGTCTCCCAAAAAAATGAATACCTGGTTCTAGTAACCAACTCTTATTTATTATGAATATCTGGTCCTAGCAATCAACTCACTTTAATGTGAGGCTGTCTAAGTTCCCAAATAAAGATACATACCAAATTGTAGGCATCAGATCAAGAGTCCAAGAGTTTTTCTCCTTCCTCAGAATGCTTCGTATTTCAAAGTTGGGGCTGTGCCTTTAGAAGCTTGCCTTGACTTGACAGGAGCAGCAGTGCACTAGTTCTGCTCAATGTGGTAAGTAGCTTTAAGACAGAAGGGAATAGCATCATTCCAGGCCTTGATCTCTCTTGCTCATAGCCCTCTAGGACAAGTGAAGACATTTTGGTAGGTTCCCACTATAATATTGAGTATACATGTGAATGACAACTAGGTTAGCATATCCCCAGGAAAGTTAGGTAAGTTTAGGCTCTTTGTCACATTGAGGGACGACTTCCTCTCAGCTGTGCCAGTTTTACTTGATCCTTCAAATGATTATGTAGAAGACACTTCCAAGTAGATATTTTTACCATGGTCTTTGATCAATTGCTGCCTCTCTCACTCTATTGACATAATGCCTGACCTTGTGTTTTTCTGTGCTCAATCTGTTTCCTTTGAAATGGGAGTGCCATACCCTCTATGAAGAATGCTCTTACAATGTGGGATTCAAAAATGAATCAAAATCAAATTTGACAATTAATTGAAATAGAAATGGGCCAGATATAAGCCTTTTGTGGAAACACATTATGATTTTAAGAGAGGTAATTACCATAGCATAATGAAACTGGTTAATAAACATTTTCTCCCTCCAAAAAATGACTTTTACATGGACACATTTGGACGTGTTTTTTCTTGGTAGAACTATTTCCTAATGGATAATGTCAATGTGAATTTATTAATAAAATTTGTCTAAAATATCCTAGCTTTCTATTAAAAGCACTCATCTAATAGAATTAAAAAAGATTCATATTTTCTATACAAAGGGTTAATTAATGATATTACTCATTTTTTTGCATAGAATAGTATTAGAAATATAAAAACATTTTCATTTCTTTCTGAGGAAAAATAAATCCCTCTTTTTAAAGTTAAAATATTTTAAGGACAATGCAATTAATTTTGCAGTTGTTCATATTGATACTTGGCATGAGCTGGCAGGCAGTTTCCCTTCTGTCTCCCACCACTGTTCTATCACACTTTGAAGAGACAAATTACCATTCTACCAGACCTTTGACTACAATGAGAAAGCATTTTCAGTAGGTTGAAGGACAGCTGTAAATGGAATGGCTCAGCCAAAGTAAACCTAAACACCATGAATAAAAATTCTACAATTATGCTTGACTGATCTCTAATTCTGACCTACACTTCCCATATAACATCCTCCTTGAGTCTGGAGCATGACTACAGAGAGACGACACCAACGAGTAATGGATTAACTCTACCTAAGAAAGAGTAAACCGAGGATTTAGAAAACAAATTAATAAAAGAGATTTAGGACTGGAAAAGAAGTAGATAGGAAATTGCTGTCATAGATGCCTTTGAAAATAATATATACCTTCCAGCCCATCCTTTTGGAAGGAAGTCAAGCAAACAAACAAATAATGAACTGTTTTATCTACTGATTAAGTCTTAAAACTTGACCTCTTAGACTTTCAGACCTTTTTAAAGAAGGGTAATAAATAAACTGTTCACCAAGAAAAGAAAAAATAATTATTTGGTTTACTGGTGACATTTATGATACCAAGACTACAAGTTTGCATTTGCTAGGAAAGTTGTGGATGCCACTTTTAATAAGGATGTATTAGCAGACTGTGCTAGCTTTACTAAGAGATGGATAAAAATGGCATCCTTAGCTCAGCATTACTAGATTTCAGCCTTTTTAGGGGACTCTACAAGAGAACTGGAGCTGGGAAGCCCTTGCTGCAAGAGAAGCAGGCATTGTGTCTTGTTTTGTGAACTGCTCTATCTCTAGACTCCAACAGAATCAGTAGCATATGTTTGTCATTCAATAAATGCTTGCTGAATAAATGAATGTAAAAACCTTTTAGGATATAAAGTGCAGCATAGAGAGAAGCCATTGAAGACCCATAAGTGTGAATTGTAATTACAATATTAAAGTAAATTAAAGTAGATATTAGTCAATGGTCAACAGTATAGACCACTTGTCAGTATATTTTTCTACTGGCATACACAATTAAGAAGCTAAAGAGAAGATTGATCTTCCTCTGAAAGCTGGGATAAGCAGGCACTAGCACCCAAGTATGATTCACCATTCATCTAGATGTCAGATTTTACAGCACAGTTACATCTTTCTTGAGGGAGTTACATAACAACATTTTATAAAGGTTATTAAATATAATGACCAATACAATAGTTTACTTACTACTCCCCTGGCTTAACTCATAAGTACATGCATCTTGTCAAATTGTATTCTTTAAAGATTAACTAATATTGATAAATAAAAATTAAATGAATTTATCATATGTAGTATGATATTTGGAATCATGTACACAGTGTGGAATGGCTGGCTTCTAACTCACAGACATCCACCTGCCTCTGCTTCCCAAGTGCTGAAATTAAAGACATGTACTACTAAGCCTGGCTTTCCTTTTTATTTTAGCCATATTTTTCTTATTCATTTTCAGGCTGATAATTCCACTGGTGTGTGTCTTTTTATAGCCATGGCATACTATTTTGATTACCATAGTTTTGCAGTCATGTATTATGATATGTCCAAGTTTTTCTTGAAATTTGTTTGGGGGATCTAGCAGGACAGTACAGATATTTCTCTGTTGCTGAAAGTTTTCAGTATAGGGTGCAGCTTCAGGAAGAACATACATGGATTGGTGTGGAAAGAAGGGGACAGCTGCCACACAGCCAGTCAGATCATCTTGGCAATCAATGGGTTGACAGATGTCCCAGACAGGTTGACCTCACAGCCTCAATTTTCTTCTTTTTGCTTAAGATATTTCCATATTTTACTTTGTGGTTCCATATGAATTTTACAGTTTTTATAAAATGATATCATCGACAGTTTAACAGAATGTATTTGTTAAGAAAGATGTTTTAACAAACTGTTTTAGTATATGAGTATTTTAATCATTTCAATTTTTATTTATTTTGTCCATGTTTTATAATTTTCAATCTGTAGATTTTTCACCTGCATGAGTATTTAATTGATTTCATAAATATCATAAGCAAGATTATTCTCTTGATTCTTTCTTGGATCATTCACTATTATTGAATAGAACCAATGCTGGATGATTTCTATATGTTAATATTATACTTTGTAACTATTTACTCAGCTTGATCTTGGTGACACTTTTGAAGGTATATGTATATGTATATGTATGTAGTCATACAGATATACATATATACACACATAAGAAATATATATGTATATACACACACATATATACATATATGCACTTATATGTTTGTAATCATGCCACTTGCAAGCACAGAGAACTGAATTCTTTTCCATTTTTTGATTCTTATTTATTTCTCTTTTTCAATTCATCTTATAACTTGTACTCTGAATCACTTGTAACTATCATTACTTTCTGCAAGGAAGATTTTTTTTCATGATACATTTAAAAAATAATTTTAGTGTGCTCCTCTGATGCTGAAGTTTTTCCCGATGCTCATGTTGTTTCCTTTTTTCTTTTGTTTTCATTTCCTTTCTTTAATTCTGTCAGTTGTCTCTGTGTTAAATCAGCCTCAGACCGGTGTTGCTGAGGGTCACCTTTCTTCCCCATTTTACGCTCATGATTCATAAACATAAGATAGAGAATTCCTTACCATAGGGAGAAATTCCTTCTGTATTTCTGTATTTAACTTAAACTATATTGCTAGACATCTGTTTCTTTTCTATTATCATTCACTCTTTCAAACTTCATTCCTCTAATATATATCCGAGGTAGCAAATGACATATGGCCATCACCCAAATACACTATATCATTTAGGATGTTGACAAGAACTGTGATTTCAGGGAAACATAGTTATTGTTGCATATAAAACCCCTAGAGAGTAATTCTAGTGTTGGCGGACTTAGTGACATGATGATTCATCAGAAATTATGACTTCTTTCCTATTTTCATTCTTTCATCTTTATTGTGATGTTTTTGTTCTCTTCATGGTTTCAGGTTGACTGACCCAACTCTGTATTGTATTTGCAAGCAAAACGCTCTGCAGATAGCCCAAGGGAGTTTTTCCACCTCATGTAACTTTCAACTTTCCTGGAAGTCTTAAGACTTGTCCTTCTGAAGTACACTGCCTAAGACTGCATCTCAGCTCATTGCTGATCCCTTGACTTGAGGGAGAGAGAGAGAGATAAACCCTGGCTCCTTAGATCAACTAATCAAAGAACGTTGAACAAAATTAGATAAATATGAAATTCAGTAATAGGTAGTGAGTGTAAATTTTTCTCTTCATAGAGACAATTTGTCCTTTGTACTTCCTATATTCTTGATTTGTTCCCTCTTCAGGTGAGGTACAACTCAACCAGTAAGAATCTCTTCCTAAGTCATGCTCCCTGGAAAGCTTTATTTGGTACCCTGTAGAGTTAGATGCTCCTTTTACTAGAAAGCTACTTGCTCATATTTCTTTTAAACTACTTGCAAACTCTACTGCACTATACATTTAGAAATTAAATTCAGGCAAATAAATTCAAAATGTGTTTGTCTTGAACTGTACGGGGATCAACGTACAGCCTTGATCTTTAGGAGCTCAGAAAAATCAACAGAGGAGATAAACTTTTTTTTTCTACACAGGGTTTCATTATGTAGCTCTAACTGTCCTGGAACTCACTGTGTAGAGCAGGATGGCCACAAACTCACAGAGATCCACCTGCATGTGTCATGATCCTTGGCTGGAGATAAACTTTTTAAACAAAGATTTAAAAATCAGAAGATACAAGGAGAAATGCATCCTGACGCAAAGCAAAATATCTAGGGAAGTGATTAACTGAAAAGACTTTTCTCTCATGTCCTCTGGGGTGATTTCTCTCTGTAGAGAAACTGACACCTGGTCTTAATCTAGGGTGATGTGAAGGACTAGATGAGCCAGGGAGAAAGGCATTGCAAGACAAGGAGCAGAATGTGGAGCCACAGAGGTACCTACTTATATGCATAATTAGGAAGTACAAGCAGACTCACCGTCTTATCAGGTACATTTTGAGTAGAATGATACCAGGAGAGGGAGTTACACCAGAAAACAAGAGATTAATCAGGATCAGTATTTTGTTATTAGAAATATTCCAAAAGCTTTTTATTGGGAACCGGTTAGTTCATCTTGCATGGCTGCAAGGGAATATATCCTTCAACCAACAAATGCACTGTGAGCTTTCACTGGATTTATGATGGTAAAGTCTTTTATTGGCAAATTAGAGAACCTCAGCAGACTAAATTGATATAAAATGACCAACTTTCTCTTTTACTTTAAAAATAATAGGAAATCCGAAATGGATCCTTCTCCCTTTGAGCATTTTTCATCCTTTTATTGTCACCTGGGGGATGTTAATGCTTTTGGACTACTGCCTGCTGCCGCGGCCTCACTACCTAAGTGGATATTTGGTGGTAGCAGTGCACCATCATAAAGGCAGACTGCTGATTGCATTTCCATTAAAGACCAGAGCCAAGTCAGCCTGCTAACTTCCCTGCCAATAACAGATTTTTAATATGCCCAGTTCAGTGGGAAGAACCACCTTTCTTTACAGAGAACAAATAGATAGCATAAAAAATTTAAGATTGCAATACAGAAAATCGATTTTTTTTAAAACATAGCCTTTGTATATTATGAAATTGTCATTTGTCTTTCTTTGTTGCAAGTTACACTGTTGTCTGATTTTTACTAACTTCTATACTGCCTTTTCTGATTTTATTTGTTCACCGCAGATTTCAGAATTAACCAAACAAATGTACAGGGTACAGTTGTAGTCATTCA
The DNA here is from genome assembly GCF_949786415.1 of Peromyscus eremicus. Lineage (NCBI taxonomy): Eukaryota > Metazoa > Chordata > Mammalia > Rodentia > Cricetidae > Peromyscus > Peromyscus eremicus. The sequence goes on along the minus strand of NC_081428.1, from coordinate 47,095,113 downwards.
TGCATCAAGCTACTGTAACAGGTCCATTAGGCTTGAGACACATTAAGTATCAGAACTTCTAAAATGGATGTGGCACAACCACTGTCCTCAAAAAACTTGACTGTGGTGATATTTTGTTTGTGCTCTCACAAATAAAGCTTGCCTGGAGATCAGAGGGCAGAGCTAGCCACTAGTTAACCATAGGGGTCAGACAGTGGTGGCATATCCCTTTAATCCCAGCACTTGGGAGGAGGAAACAGGAAGTGATATGACTGGGCAGAGAGAGAAAGTGATAAGGTGGGATGGAGACAGGAGCTCGACCTTTTTGGCTGAGGAGCTGGGTATGTAAGAGGTGACTATGGCTTTCTCCTTTGTTTCTCTGATCTTTCAGCATTTACCCCGATATCTGGCTTTTATTATTAAGACCAATTAGGATTTGCATTACACTTGACAATCAAGCCTGTCCATCTTGAACATATTTTGAAAATAAATTTTTAAAATCCTGTAAAGTAAAGAAACTTTCTTAGAGTATTATGTTGAGCAACAAACAAAAATGGCCACAGAAAATTCTAGGACTCATACTATCCTCAGTTGGTTTAAATACTAATGGTCTCTATAACAACCATTGCTAAAATTCCATTTTTTTCTCCTTTCAGATTTTCCCATTTTTATGAAATAAATGCTTGTGCTCCATTCAATACTCAATTGTTCATGTCAAAACTTCCAAAGTGATGGTGTTTAGAGATGGGATTTAAGGAAGATTTTGGGCTTAGATGATGTCATAAAGGCAAGACACACTTTCAGCGCCACATATCAAAGTAAGGTTATGTGAGCACATAGCAAGAAGGTAGGCATCTATAAAGTAGGAAGAGAGACATCATCAGAACACAATGGCATTGGAATGCTGGCCTTGGATTCACAGTCTTCCTATCACTGTGAAAATAAATTTCTATCATTTAATCTATATAATCTATGTTATAGAAGCATAAATTGACTAATACATCCATCTGATGGTAGGTACCACGTTTGGGACATTTTAATACTTGTTTAATGTCTACAATGGTACTGAAAGGTGGCTATTGTCTTTATTTTATTGGTTCATAAATCGAGGTTAAGGCACTGAAGTTATTTGCTTCTGATGATATACCTAATAAGCGACAAGCCAGAACTAAAGCCCATTTCCATGTGATTTCTACTAACCAATGGTGCCTTTCATGACATGAACTTATTAATCTTTGTTCTCATGATGACAAAACATTCTACTCACATACTGGTATTCTAACTTAACATTTCTTTTTTTTTTTTTTTTTGAACTCACAATCTAGCAACAATAATACAAAATAATTTCCCTTGTTCTAAAGCATTCCATTTTTTGGCAGTAATATATCATGCACATAATGATGTCAGGTGCTCAAGGGGTATAATCTTCACTTATTACTTAATTTTACAATGATAAGGAGATGCAATATAGCTGTTGTCTGACAAAGTATGCTAGCACATTCATCATTTGATGACTGGGCTGCTTCAGCTCTGTACAGGCTTTGATGGGAATACATTTCAGTGCGGGTGCATTAATTGAGTCTGTCATTCAGGAAGCCACCCTGATGTTCTGCTGTATTTTCTTGTGATTTCTAGAAACCCAGCTTTTCAAGTATGGAGGATGCATACATTTCATAATACTTTATTTTCCTGGGATATTTTGAACTTGTAAGTTTCCTTGAGTGGATGGTTTAATGCTCATTTATTTCTGGGTCAATATCTATTTATTTACTTTTTACCCACCCAGTCCAACTAGTGCTGCTTGTATTTGGGGCTATCTACCTGGGACATGGGGAACCCACCAGGAACCACACTCAAAAGTGTCCCTCCATCCCACAGCAGACATTAACTACAAATAGCTCCTTAGTTAGGACTGGGATCTTGGGATCTTTCCACTTCCTCTTTCCCAGGGCTTCCTGAGCCCTGAAGGGAGAGATTTGATGGAAACATACCATTTAGGACTGAGTGTTCCAAGGTCTCTCATTCTCTGCACATTGTCTGGGTGTGGATCTCTGTATTTGTTTTCATTTGTTGCAGAAGGAAGCTTCTCTCACAATGGCTGAGCAAAGCATTGATCTATGAGTATAGAAGACTATCATTAGGAGTATTTTAGTCCTATGCTCCTTTAGCAGAACAAGAGTTAGAACCAAAACAATTATTTGGTTTTCTTCTAGGTACCTGACCTATCTGGTCTCAGGCTCTTGGTTATCTGAGTAGTGTTGGAGATGTGTTCTATATAATGAACTGGACCTTAAATCCAATCAGAGTTTGGTTGGTTACTCCCATAAGATTATTGCTACTATTGCATTGTGCATCTTATAGGCAGGTTACCATTACACACCAAAGAATGTGTAGCTGAGTTAATGTTTACCTTTCTGCTCTTGTAGTGTGCAGAGTACCTTCCAGTACCATGAACACTAGTCTGTAGGGGTAAAGGCACTAGTTAGGTATCAGCATGACTCCTCGTTGTTCATTGGGTTGTCTTGGTGACATTTTGTCATTTTGTGATAAGAAAGAATTGACACATTGGAGCTCTATCTCTCCCACAATTTTACACTTTCATTTAGGTCACCTTCATATACGTATATGTTTCAGGAAGCATCTGTTTTATTGGGTTTCCATGTGACCCTTCAAATGGTCCTTAGTTTTAGTCCTTCTATTCACTCCCTTACTCCTCTTCCTTCCCCCATCCTCATTCTATCTTCCTATTCTTGCCCCCTTCTTGTCCATCCATAGTTAACTATTCTATTTCCTATTCCTAGGGTAATCCATTCTTTCTTCCTATTCCATTACTCTATATCTAACCTCTATGGTTATACAACTTGGAGTTTGCTTATTAAAGAGTTGACATCTAGCTCACACATATAAATAAATATATACCATGTTTATCTTTCTTGGTCTGAGTTGCCTCACTCAGGATGATGTTTTCTAGCTCCATCCATTTACCTGAGAATTTAATGATTTCATTTTTTTGGTTGAGTAATATTTCATTGTATAAATGTACCACCTTTTCTTTATCTATTCATGCACTGCCAGACATCTAAGCTGTTTCCAAATTCTGGTTATTATAAATAGAACATAATGCACATGGTTGAACCAATATCTCTATGGTAGTATAAAGTGTCCTTTGGGTATATGCCTAAGAGTGATATAGCTAGATCTTGAGGTAGATCTATTTCCATCCTCCTAAGGAACCACCACACTGATTTTCATAGTAGCTGCATGAGTTTGCATGCCCACCAGCAGTATATGTGTGTTCCCATTATTCTACATTCTCACCACATGTTGGAGAAATTAGTTGGCTTGATCTTATACTGATATTGTGTAGGTAACCACACGTACTCTGGTTTTATGTGAGCAACAGACATAATCATATCCAGAGGACAGCATTTAATGCTTTTTCCCATACTTTGGTTCTTACATTCTTTCTATCTTCTCTTAGAGAATTGTTGATAGAGATATCCTAACTTTGGTTAAGCACTCACAAGCTATTCTTTGTACTTTTAACAGCATTTCATTTTCCCATTACCCAGTAGTCATTACAGTAAGAAGCTTCTCTCACCAAGGTTGGGAATAGCACAAATAGTGGGTATCAACATAAATATTTAGATTTCAGTTTACTAACATGACCATTTATAAAATCAACATTTTCAACAGTTTCCCTCCCTAGGGACTAAGAATTCCTTAGTTATGTTTTTTGATCATATTTACAGTACCAGGCATAGATTCCTTCCTGTGAAACACACTTCAATTCAAATCCAGGGAGAAAGCAGCTGTTCACACTGTAAATAATCTTGCCATTATTGTGCCAGTGGCCATATCATTCCTGATAGTGGTTATTCTAGCATAAAGAGCAAGTACTGGGTAACACCACTGATGTCATTTCCACTTCAGAAGCTTGCATAGCACCTAAAGATTGCAGGGAAAGTTTCCTAATTTGTTCAAGACTGATTTCTCTGAACCCTGAAATCAGTGTGTGGTATCTTCAGCAACAGGGTGTTATCATCTTGTTTTAAAGGACAATCAAGAGCAATAGTGACAGCAATAGCCTGTGTTGTTTTGGGTGCCTCTGGGATTACTCTGACCAATTACCTGGCTCTGAGAGATTTTCATTTAATAACCTATGGCTTCTAGGAGCAGCATTGTTTAGTAATGTGGGGTAATTCTATTCAAACTCCTTTTAAAAAATATATTTTATTAGCTTACAAGCTAGTGGGTTTTCTTAAGGCTTCTTCATACAGCCTTAGTTTTGGTCAGCCCACTTCCTACCTATCCTTTTCCCCATTCTCCTGTTCCCATTCACACTTACCCCTAGTCTTGATAGTCTCCTCTTCTTCCATATCGCATAAGTTTAATTATACATTCTTATTATAGTTTTCACTTTGATTCCAAGATTATAGGCTCCAAAGTAGCTTCTCCATGCACAATTAATTGTGTTTAAGATTTTGACTGGCCCTTTATTTCCCCATTACTCTACTTCCTGCTTGAGTTTTTCTGACCATAGTAATTCCCCTCTCCACTTTCATTTTACATATATTCTAATATCTTCTTCCAAAATATATCCTACTTACGAATAACCCATTTCTAGTTTCTTAGTCTCCAAATGAACTATATTTTCAACATAAAAGATTTAAAGTTAGGACAATCATATAAGAAAGAGCATGCATTTGTCTTTTGGGATTTCCATGAATGCATTTCATTATAGTTTTTTTTCAGTTGCCCCATCTGATTGAAAATTTTATTATTTTGTCTGTCTTCGATCACTCTATTTTTGAGGGACGTCTAGAGTGATTTACATGACTCTCTTCTTCTTTTCTTCTTGATTTTACTCCATCAAAAGCTTTTAGGCTGTTCTCTCCTCACTGATACAAATCTTATGCCCATCATTTTAAAACAACATTTACATTAATATTTGACAATTCTATAAAATGTATTTTGAACATATCCACCCCCCACAACTCCTCTCATAACCATTTTCTCCAGCATCCCCTCTCTTGACATCCAATTTTGAGTTTTCTTTTTCCTCCCACCTGCTGTGGGATGTATGGCAAATGTGTTGCTGATTAATCAATAAAACACTGATTGGACATTGGCTAGGCAGGAAGTATAGGCGGGGCAAGGAGGAGAATAAAGCTGGGAAGTGGAAGGCTGAGTCAAAGAGACACTGCCAGCCGCCACGATGAGAAACAGCATGTGAAGATGCCGGTAAGCCACGAGCCATGTGGCAAGGTATAGATTAATGGAAATGGATTAATTTAAGCTGTAAGAACAGTTAGTAAGAAGCCTGCCACGGCCATACAGTTTATAACTAATATAAGTCTCTGTGTTTACTTGGTTGGGTCTGAGTGGCTGTGGGACTGGCAGGTGAGAAAGATTTGCCCTGACCGTGGGCCTGGCAGGAAAACTCAAGCTACACCCACCAAGCTGCATTGCTCAGCTAGTCTTAGCATAGCTAGCATTTTAAAATAACTTAGGTTTCCCATAGCCATTATTAACAAACTAGTGAATTTTCATTGTGAATTTTACACTCAGTTCTTGTCCTATTAGCAGCAACATCACTTACAGCCATCTCTGAAATGTTTTCTTTCTTTGCTGGGTTTCCAAGTATATTCACTTGCTTTTTTAATCCTTCTGGCCACTGCCACAACTTTCTTTTCCTGGATGACATTCATTGTTGGATCCCCAAAATAAAAGTATCTCCGGCATGAGGTTTTAGACTTCCTTTTCTTACTGTATCTCCCTGAATTTGGTAATTAAACATTGACTCATATCTATTTGTAAGCTTGGCTTTATCTATCTGTCTTTGAATGGCAAAGCGGACTAAGTAATTTATTTTCTTTCATGATTTCTCAGTTGGGCAGATCTAGTTTGAGGTGTCATAATGTTACAGTCCAATCAACAAGTAAGGCAAACACTTGAGGCATGACAGGAGCAAGAAGGTTCATTTCTATGTCTCACTTGCATTATTGGAAAACTGGTACTGATAATGTATGAAGTTTTCAGTTAATTTCTTTGAGGACCCATCTGATAAGAAGTCATTTCTAAGGGCTGGGGATGTAGCTCAGTTTGTAGGGTGCATGCATAGCATTCATACGGCTCTGAGTTCAATCCTTAGCATCATATAAAACTGGGTATGGGGGCAAACATTTGCAATCCCAACACACAAGCAGGTGGAGATAGGAAATTCAGAAGCCCAGTGCCTGTTAAATGCCAACTTCATGACCCAGGCCTACATGAGACCGAAACAAATAACCAAACAAATGGAAAAAAAATTCAATGGTTTATCAACCTTAACACTACAGAACACTTTGCTTAAAGAAGAGTGGTAAAAAGCATAAATAATGGATAACAATAAAGTGGTGAACTAAGAGTACAAATATGGCATTAACAGAATATCCACGAAGTGGGCTTCAAGAATTGGTTGATCCCCATAACTCCCACAATTGATCCCATAGAGCCATTTCTTATTTAATGCAAGAATGAAGAAGATACATATATAAGTCCTGGAAGGTCTGAATGCCTGAGCCATCTTTGAGGTTGTCTTATATTTACTCCTTCAGCCCTTAATTGATAGCCCTCTCTCCTATGAAATGCACTCTCCCCTTTGCTAATAATACTCTACAAAATCTTATTCCTTAATGCTTTCCATGAAGGTCATAATTGAGGTTTTGACTATCTGTTTTGGTGGAGATGTTTAACCACCCCGCATACATTGAAATCCACAAGTAAGGTGATAACCAGTAACTGAATCCTTTGAGAAGTGATAAGGTGATATTAGAGTTTTCACAAATGGGATTAGCACCCTCAAAAGAGAGACACAAGAAATTCCTCACCTCATCCACCACACAAGGAAGAAGAAGGAAGCAAGCCATCATCTATGAACCAGAAAGTGGATCTCAGTGGGCACAAAAAAATTCTAAACCCTGTAGACCTATGATGAATAAATTTCTATTGTTTACCAGCTTCTCAAACTCAGGAACCTTAGACTAAGTTCATACTGTTCATCTCTTGAAGTAAAATTTCAACAAATGGGATACACTATGTAATTGGTGACACATTACCCTCAACACACTGGATAGAAAAGAGTTAGACAGACACAGGATAACTGCCTTGATTCCCCCAACACACACATACACACACTTCGAAAGGTAATAGGTAATAAGATACCAGAACAGTTTTCCTCTACCATTTCTGAAATGCCTGTGTGGACATGTTGCCAGCTCTTAAGACCAAACACTACTGTTTGGGAATTCTTCATTCTCACACTTCTACTGTGTAAGGTCCTGATTTCACCACCACAGCCATCCTTTCTGCTCTGTTATGAAGGAGTCTTATTTGTAATTGAATAGTTTTCCAGCCTTTTATAGCCCATAACAATTTCAAAGTCCATAGCCATCTTTTACTTTTCTATTATCTCTTCTACTTTTAATCCAAGCTAGTAGTATTCCTCCAGACACAATTCATTTAAAGGCTTTGTGGGTTTCCTATATCTTTCATTGGGGGATTGCACAGTTGATAAAGGTCTCATTGATTAATGAACCTTGTTACAGTGAGCTATCCTTCATCTTGTACTCCCTGTATGGCTGCTAAGAGACACCAGATATTCTTACAAGTCCCTTTAATGGAAATAAATAATCTACATTTTCTACCTGTAATATTAGTGAAATGTTTGTATGATTGATACTTGATACACTTCCAAGGTTTTGGTAAAGGATTTTACAGTAACAATGTTGACCCAATAATGTCTTGGAATTAGCCTTTTTCTAGAAACAGTTTTCTTATTGGTAGTATTGTTTGCCCTCTGGAGAGGCAGGAATTAGTTTTATTTTGAATATGAGAAGCCTAGAATAGCTGATTTACTTTATTTCCCTTACTTTAGTTCCTGTCTTTCATCTCATTTCTCTATAGGCAGTGCAAAGTCAGGAGACCACTTCCAACACACTCTACCTGCAAATATTTTTACCTAAATGATTCCTGCTCCTTAAGTAGATTCTGTGCTGACCACTTTATTGCAGGTGACAATGTTGCTAAACCTCACATCATAATAATACGTAATAATAATCTCCCTTTCTACAGTTCCCCGTAACATGGCTTTCAGTTTCTTTTGATTTGGCTAACATCTTTTCCCAGATTCTTCTGAATTTCACTAAGACTTCCTCTGAGATCCTTTTAACTACTTGTTCTCTATCATAGATTTAAATGTTTGGAACTTTATTTAAGAGGCACCCTATGTCTTATAAAATGTAAGTATGCTTTAATTTTCCTGTAGCTGAGCAAATCACTTCAAAATTTAATTTCTTGAAACAAATAAGTAATCAGCATTTTATGCTTTGGCATCTGATAGTACATAATTCTGACTCAGTGGATTGTTTGTTTGGCAAGGTTATCAGATAAAGGCTATGACTACAGTCATATGGAAGCTTAGATGGAGCTAAGTGCCATAGTATCAAAGCAGCTTATCAAATAGCTAGCAGGTTGATGAAGGCTATTTTCCAGAGGCCTCCATTTCTCTTGGCTTGAGCCTCTCCACAATGCTATGTGTTTTTGTGGCACAGAACGTGACTTCTCCCAGAACAACCATTTTAATATTCTAAGATAGAAGCTATAATATCTTTCTGAGTGTGTGTCCTTGATGCAAAATTTATATACATTCATTTTCAGCCACATTGGTAACACAGAATGATGTCTGATGCATTGTAGGAGCAGATACACGAGGGCAGCCTTATAAGAAGTCCATATTCGTACATATTGTCTCAGCAGCTATACCACCAATATATGCTTCTCTAGGTGTATCTATAACCTGGGTATTTCATCCACCAAAAAATATTCTACATATAGTTTATAAAATTTTAACAGTATTGCAGTTTCACATTGGTGTGGAAAATGACATGTATGTATTAGAAACCAATGTTAGATGATTTAATTGGATGGTTATGGTGGATATACTGAGTGCATTTTGGCTTCTCTTTTTCAACTTACAAAGGGTTCCATCAAGTTATAATGTCATAATAAGTCAAGAACAGCTTTATATCCAAATGCTTCAGCAACATCTCCTCCTGCATGTTTGAATGGTAGCTCAACAAATCATACAGGAAATTTCTCATTCTACATCTTTCCTGTTGTACCTCAAATTTGTACATCTAACTTTGACCTCTCCATCTCAGTGAATGATGACTATATTATTCTAGCTTCTTTGTAATTGAAATTGTATTTCATTTGTCCATTTTTCCTCCAACTCAGTATCACAATTCTAAAGACATAGTATTATTAAAAGTTAAAAAATATCTACTACATCCTTTTTTTTCTAAGTCTGTAACTAGAGTCACCGTGACTTATCAAGCAATTTAAAGAAACAGCTAGCTCTAGCTCTTTCCTCTGTCCTTCTTAAGTCCCCTTATGAAACCCACTCATACCCTGAACTAATCTGTAAACTTAGATGGCAAGCCATATCTTTGTTCCTTTCTCTGGTACCTAAAAAAAATGACTTGATGTGTAGGAAAGGACAAAAGTTGAATTTGGGGTGACTGTACAATCAGGTAATAAAATTGATTTCTTCATAGGCTTTTACTGAGATGATATCAGAAGCATAATTCTTTGTACAGTCTTTTTGGATGCTGGGAAATTTGTTCCCTCACAACTGGAAACGTCTTGGGATAAATCTCTTGGAAAATAGGTACCATACTATGAAATAGCCAAGCTACCTGGGTATATAGTATGTAGGCCATTCTAGTTGACTGTGTCAGCTGGATTCAAAAATTGGAAACCCGTGCCATCTGCGAGCTATGTGAAAAGTCCACCAGTAGAATTCCAGCCTAATCAAGCTTTCAGATGATTTGGTTACACCTGAAACCTGCGCAACATAGTTGTCCAGTGTAAACAAGTCAACTTTTATAGTACTGCAGAAGAAATGTGACAATTGTTCCTGATAACCTAGTTTGAAGAATGAATTTCACAACTTAGTAGTTTAAAAAAGAAAGAAATTTGGTAGCAAGAGTGGGCTTTGGATTTAAGCTAACCCCTGAATTATATGCTGTTCACTCCTGTTTCTGACTTGAAAAATATGGTTCAATGACTTCTTACATTTTGTTTGAGAACTGAAAAAGAGCATATTATGGGGAGTAGAAAGAGAAGTGATATTCTTTTCACACTTGGTGAATTAATTAGAGTTTTAGCATTTTTGGTGAAACTTTGTGAAGAAAGTGTGGAATAAAATTAAGAACCCTCTTTCCCGTGTTACACTGAATATACAATGCTGTTGTCGGTTTTGTTTTTAGTATGCAGAATACAAAACTTTATTCAAGGTCTAAAAAAATGAATTCCTTGTACAAAAGGAATATTTGCTTCACAAAACAGTTACTTCTTGAGTTGAGAGTTTCTCAGAGTTCCTTTCAACAAGTCAATCAAACAACAAAGAGGAATGCACTTTAGAAACAGCGTTAAGGTCCTGTACTCATTATATAATATAATAGCAAAAAATGACAAAAAGTTGAGAAGCTAAGTTTAATAAACTAGACACACTTCATAATCTTCAAAAACTGAGTCTAATATACGAAGAGCAGTTTCCTTAGGGAGCCAGGGAATTGACTTTGAGTGCTGGTACATTAATCCTACTTTGAAACACTTATCATGAATAATTAAAAACACTGGTTTGGGAAGGCAGACTATGCTGAGGGAGATTCCAGGAAGAGAAACAGTGAAATAATGGTCTTGTGAGGTAGTGTGAAGACATGCCATTAGAGGAAACCATTCTGATCTTACTTCTTGTGGGAAAGAAACGCATTTGTTTTTTTAACTTAGACTTTCAGAAAAATGAATAGAGAGAGCTTCTTCAACACAGTCTCCTTGAATTGAGCAATGGATGTGCAAATAGATATTGGTTTACAAGGAAGTCCAAGGTAGACAAAAGCCTACTTCCATTTGAGCCACAAATAGAATTGAATTTCATAAAGCATAATGTCTGTAAGATAATGTAGAGTGTAAAATAGAATGTGTATTAAAGTATGTATCTTTCAACATGCCCACCACAAATCCCTCAAGTAATAAATTGGAAAACAAGTCTATAAGGCTAGACCTCAACATGCACATTATTCCATTTAATATGAACATTAATAACCAAGTAGGGTTTATAAGTGTCCCAGGTTCCTTTTTTTTTGGAGAAAAATGCTGAATCAAAGTCTCCTACCAAGTGTGGTCATTATCCTGGAGGAAGATCACTAGTGGAAAAGAAATATGCAATGCACCTACTAGTTGAAGACATTTTAAAATTATTTGTGTACATTTATGATGATCAGGAGGCAAATAAACAAATCCTGAAATTCTGGATGTGCTGTTGCGTGCCTGTAAGCACTCAAGAGGAAAATTCCAAGTTTGAGGCCTTTCTGGGTTACTCAGTGAATAATTTTCTCCAAAGGGGGGAAAAATCAAAGGAGCAAAAGAAGCATGAAAGAAAAAGGACAGTGCAATGCTCAGAGTTGCTGTCACCAGGGAGCTGCAGGACTGAAAGTTAAAGAGATGAGTTGTAAAGAACTAGAGGAAAGTGTGAGAGGTGAAAGGGAATTTACACACTAGAGCTGTGAGGTGCAAGTTTCTCAGTGACCGTAGTACACTGGAGTTGGGCTTTTTTTTTAATGTGCCAGCTTAATGTCACAGGGAATTTTTTATGATCTACAGTAGGGATCCTCTGTTCTTATGTGGGTTTTTTTTTTTCATATGTGAAGTTGTCAGATACATCACAAGGATATTTAGTTCTACAAGGCCAATGACAAGGAGGTGCCATTATAATGAAGCAAAGGACAGCTAGTCCCAGCTGGTTTACATGATCTTTTTCTCTATTTGAGCAGTCACAGCAAGGCAGTTCTGCTGCTGCATCGGCCTGTAGCCTCCATGCAGGCGAGGTCCTCTTTCCCTATGCTATCTAGCCTGCTTCAAAAGTCACTGTCTGTTTTCAGTGACTTTGGTAATGTCTTAACAGACTTTCTCCTTGAGCAAAGACTGGGGACGAGGCCAGTTAGGGGAGTTGTTGGAGCTCAGCTTCCCTATCGAATCTATAGAGATAACTTACTTGATGATGTTATAGGCAACAATAATGAATACAGAGAAAAATTACCCAAGGAAATTATTTATGGGTGGTCTAATGCAGAATACAAAGTATTCTGAACCATGCCTTGACCATGTTATGCAGAATTATTTTTCTAGTTCTGTGCTAGGTTCATGTGTCTCATGCGTGTCCCTCAGACACTTTAACTAGAATTGTGATAACTTTTTTCAAGCAAGCTGTTTTGACTTGATACCCAGAGTCTATCTATTCCTTTGGTAAACATTTTTCCATAAACAAGCGTATTGTTTTATGTGCCTACTGAGATCTCAAAAGAAAAACATGAACAAGGATAGTGACATTAATGGCAAACACATAGAAAGTGATACTACTTCACAGAAGTGGAGGGTATCATTTGTAGTAGAATGTTATAGAGCTCATTGGAAAGCATTTGAGAAAATTAAAGGATGTTTAAAACCATATGAAATATAGATGATACAAAATAATGCTTCCTGGAAGGATAGAGCAAGAAATGTTCTTAATGCTTGCAAATGGAAAGGCCTATTTGAACACCTTCCATACTCAGTTTTGCTCTCTCTAGATGTCCTGGGATGAGTGAGCGCTAAAAGAGTCAATGAGCCAAGGTGATAGTGTTTGTAGTTTACAAAGGAAGGCTGAAGACAGTCTGGTGAGCTCTTGCAATATACTCCATACTGTATATATAGTACACTGTAAGTCATCTAGAAGCTGCTTTTTCAAAACAACAGTAACAACAACAAATCCAACGATTTCTACCTTTTTCAGTCCCACAATACAATGAAAAATGGGACAGATGCCTGACATCTCTGCATTCATGTTGTGCCTGTCTCCTTTACTTCAAGCCACACTCCTGTTGGACTCTGCATAGGTACTATAACCTCTACTACTCCATTCCTCTTCAAAGAAGAAGGCACAAAGGATCCTTGTCCTAAACCATAGTTACCTGGAATCCTGGAAACAGTGAATCCTTACTTGAAAGACAGATCACCCCATGATGAAAAACCATCATGTATGACAGAGAGATTACATTTTGAAGTAGGTCATCTTGTAGAAAACAGGTACCAATCTGGTTAGCAGATTAAAAATTTAGGGGCCACCTTGAAGTATTGAGGCTTATACTGTGTTGTACAGGATCAGACCTTCATCAGGACTGCTTATGAATACTTTCCACTTTTCCTCAGCATTTCTCCATTTAAAGCTTGCATCAGCATCGTGAAGATGAGCATGGTATCACTGGACCCTTTTATCTGTTCCTCTTTCCAACACATGGAGTTTATACCAATCCTTGTGTTTTAATTGGAATTCTGTGTCAGGTGGTAGAGTCTAGCCTTTAGGCAGTATGAGAGCTGGGAGATTTGACCCTAAAATTCTGGTTACATGCTTGCTTAAAGGCCAGAGTTGGTGGCTTAAATATTGTGCTCTTTGAATGCCAGAATAGTCATTCAATGCCATTTTTTCCCTTTAGCATGTAAAAATTATATACTTCCTAACTTACATTAGTTTCTGAAGAGAAAAGGCAATTTTCTTATTAAGAAAGCAAAATCTGAATTTTAATAAAAAGTGAGATTCATATGAGGTGATAGTATCCAGTTTTTAAATTAACTCACACAATATTTTAGTGCAATTATGTTGTTTTAGCTTTTATAATTATGCTCAACTACAAAGCAATAGTTGGTTCATTTACTAGATGAAAAGTTGTTTCAGTATTAGAAAAATCAGCTGACACATCATGAGAGTTCATGGTTTTAACAACGAAAGAGGCTATAGCAAAAATAAAATAAGTGTGCCAACACAATTAAGCTGAATTAACTTTACTTTTCAAAGGTTTAATATGTTGCTTTGATGTTCTGCAGATGCTGATATTCTAACATAGGTGTTTATGAATTTAAGTTCAAAGATTTTCTACACACATAGGGTCAGAGAAAAATAAAGAACACAGCCTGCCTACTTTGTGTATATATGTGTGTGTAAGCGTGTTTAATGTGAGCATGTGCGTTTCTGTGTGTGTGTGTGTATGTGTGTGTGTGTGTGTGTGTGTATGCATGCTTTTCTTGGTACATATGGGAAATGTTTCAGAAATGACCTATTTACCTTCATTTAGTCATTCCACGGTGTCAATGACATATCATTTTGCAAGATGCATACTGACAGGCAAAACGACAGATTTATTAGTCAGTAGTATACTTTTATCTTTGGCAGGTCTTATTAATACTGTGCTTATCAAAGGAGCAAATCTGCCACCCACCACAAACACAATCATGATTTGTGTCTATATTTATACTTTGGAGAAGACAGACTAACTGTACAAATTCTAGCTAAAGAGGCCAGTTGTTTATTCATGTTCTTTGTACGATATTGCTGTAAAAACAGAAAGCATCATCAAAAGCAAAAATGAGAAAAGTTTCACAGTATTCTCTTGGCAGATGTCAACTGCACTTGGGCAGGGTGATTTTTGCTTAGCCAATGTCTCAAAGTTTAGTATCAATAACTGACACAACTCTAAATGGCTCAAACAACAAGGGAATTTGCCAGCATAAATAGTTATTATTTTATTGTGCTAAAGAGTGTTGATTGTCTTATTAGTAAATTATAGAGCTTTAAGAAAACCACAGTATTTTTATTCATTATTGGTAATTAATTTTGCCTATCCCTTTAATTTTTTTCCTTTAGTTTGGGAATGCATCACAAAAGCTAATATGGGTTTCTAATGTATATAACACAGAGGCCCCAAGAAACTCATCTCCCAGTCCTTGCACTTTACCTAAACCAAAGTCCAAATGTACTGGGAGATTCCCTCTGCTATCCATAAAGTCCCTGGAGCTAATAATGTGTATGTACAAGTGTCTTAAGCCAATCAGTCCCATGTCTTTGGATTCCACCATTTTACTTTGGCATCAAAATATCTAAATCATATTTAGGTTAGCTTCAAATGGAGAGTCAAACAGGCCATAAATTCCATAAAAGCACAGGAAACAAGGGTCATTTAAATACATATTACTGCAAAATTCTATGAAAATATGGCACATATTCACTTTGATGTGGGAAGATGGAGACTTGCTTCACCTCATATCATAGGGAGATATATTCACAACAAAATGTTCTACATGGAAACTATAGTTATGCTCAAATGAAAACCTTTTTAATAAACTCTATTTATATTGTACTTCCCAGTGTCCTTAACTCAGTTGCACTTGAATGTTAGTACCTTTCAGAAGGTTCCTTCAATTACCGTGAAGTAGAAAAAGACGCCCACACATAAACATTAGTAGAGTCGTTTAAATGAAACTTTTCAAAGAGACTGGCTTGCAGAGTGAAAGCCGTGCAACCTTCTCCTGAACGGCTTATTTCCAAGGCATTTTTACCTCCTCGGTGTGAATAGCTGTGAAGGTTGTAAGAAAGGAGTTCATACGGAGAGACAAAACAATATTCCTCTGTGACATACACGACAGCAACAAGGTTAGCTACAAAACAAAGGAGATATTTTGAAAAGTATGTTGTATGGATTGAATACATAATCACATATATTGTAATAAACTTACTTCAATCTATTTTTAAAACCCACAGACTAAATTAAATTGCTATCAGAATTTTTTTCACAGACACCAGCATGTGTTCATGCTATTCTTTTGAATCTTAAAAAATATTCCTGTAACTTATTACACAGATGACAAACTATGACCCCTGTCCAGAGTACCTACATAGGAAAAAACAATGGATTTGTCAAAAATAATTTCATATGTCAAGTTTGAAGATACTTATTCACCAAGATGTTAAATTTTTACTTTCCTTTTTACTGTTACTGTGATCAAGAATCTTTAAATAATATGAAAATTAAAGTCTTAGGCAGGGAACAACAACAAAAAAAAATGTACTTTTCAACAAAAGAGGAATATTTTATCAAACAATTAGTCAAGAGATCCTTGGGAACTTAGAGGCATGGTCTCCACAGCATTGGGTAGGAGTGTAGCTGGAGAATTTTTCTCCAGCTCCCGCCACCAAGTCCCGCCAGTCCCAGAACCCACTTATAAAATAAACACATAAACTCTTACATTATTTAAACTGCTTGGCCATTAGCTCAGGCCTGTCATTGTCTAGCTCTTACTCTTATATTTAGCCCATTTCTATTAATCTTTACTTTGCCACATGGCTCATGGCTTACTGGTACCTTACTTCTTCCTTGTCCTGGCGGCGGCTCCAGGCAGTCTCTCTCTTCCCTTTCTGTTCCCTCAATTCTCTTCTCTGTTAGTCCCGCCTATACTTCCTGTCTGGCTATTGGCCAATCAGAGTTTATTTACATATAGCGATATCCACAGCACTTCCCCTTTTCTTCTTTTTTTTAAAAAGGAAGGTTTTAACTTTAAAATAGTAAAATTACATATAACAAAACAATTATCAAGCAAGAATTACAGTTACAATATTAAAGAAGAGATCCTATCTATCTTATATTTGTGAGTTTAAGGTTTTATATCTAACTTATCTTTTATTATAACTAAGGAAAATTGTAAGTATCTAGTCTTTAACCACATCAAAGACCTCAGAAGGATATAATACTGCCTGAGAAATGGGAGAAGGATGTAAGCAACTTTTGGGAGTCTTGCAGGGTAGACAGAGACAGCTGAGCCTGGACAGTCATCCAAAGTTTTCTTGTAAAGTTGGGGCATCTGTCTTCAGCCCACAAGTCTAGAGTCTCTTATTCACTTTTCTGTGTGTCTTGTAGAATGTCTGGCAGTTTTCTCTTCAAAGCAGGAACCTGAAGGACCATTTTGTCAAGCAAAGTTCAGTGGTCACCTTTCTATGGGTCCTGAATGTCCAGTTGATCAAGCAGTCCAGGCAAGAACAGTTTCTTGCCCAAATGGCTATTTTTGTCAAGGTGAAGATAAACTCCATATGGAGTATCTTCGATGCCCATCCTCCTCTCTGAAGTAAATCGGTGCTGTCAGGAGCAGACATGTCTCACTGTCCAAAAAGTCTAAATTTTTAAAACATTTTAAATGCCATATTCTGTAGGTCTTTGAAGTGTTTGAAGACTACCTATCTGTCTGAAATATATCTATGTATACCTAGAAGACTTAACTAACATGGCTACAAATATTATCATAGATGACTAACTATTAATCTATTTTTTAATTATCCATTACAATTTTAAATGAGTTACATAAACATAATACCTCAAACAAGAATAGAAATATATATACAGTATAACAAAATTAAGTTTAAATTTGTATCAATAAACTAAAATCTATAGCAATGTAAAACATTTTAAACAAGTTGTTACTCTTTAAAAGTAGGTTCATTAATCTACCCTTTCAAACTATCATATCTAAACTATCCCCTTTTTTCTTTAGAAAGAGATTGTATTTATAATGAACCTGCTTTAAATAAAAATATTGGTTTTTCTCTGTCCCACATCAGAGGGCTCTTCTGATTTGGGACACAAGAATCTTTTAACCATTTTTTTTTTTAAGCAATATGTCTGGGTTTAGAGGGGGAGTGAGCCAATTCTATCTCTAAAGCCAGCTTGGTATATTTGGGAATTTGGGAGTAGCTTCTCTTACTACTTCCTGCTGGAGGGGGGCACTGAATCTTATGGAGACACAAAGAAAATTTTAGGATTATGGAGTAGTCCATGAGGGTGTATCATCTGAGCCAGTTGCCTGAAACCTTTCCAGATGTTGGATCATCTGGGCCATGGTGTCATTGGAGACCTTTCAGGGGGTCTTGGCTGGTCAAACCTGATGTATCTTAATCTGGAACAAATCCATAGCCTCTGGCTTTCTGTGGAAACAAAAGCAGAACCTCTTTTCCAAAGTAACATATCCTTATATCCAAATTTTGAAGTCAAGGTACCTTTAAAATTTACATTTTGGCATAACTGAACAGCTTTTACAATCAAATGTTTTTCTTCAGGTACGAATATCAAAGACAACATAATCCAGATTCTCTGTGTGATAGCCATCTTTACGTGGCTTATTACCTTTATTGTTTCTTTAAAAACTTTACTTTTAAAAACTGTTTGTTTATATAACTGTATATATTCCTTTTTATCTCTTTTTAAAGTCTACGTACATTTTTACATACATTGGAAACTATTTCATCTGAATCAGTTGTATTGTGAACTTATTGCTTTAAACTGCAGCCTTTTAAGCCTGAAACAGCTCTGTGGCTGCTGGCTCCGCCCACTTTAGCTTTTCAACATGGCGGTTCTGCCAGCTCTGGGAGCCATCAAGTCTCAGAAATAGTGGGTTTACGCTTTTATGAAAGCAGCGTGTAGCCCATAAATCTCTCTCTCTCTCTCTCTCTCTCTCTCTCTCTCTCTCTCTCTCTCTCTCTCTCTTTTAAATACTAGTAAAGACTAAATCTACCACACAGGGTAATGTGCCGCTGGCACACGTCTCACTCCCGCCATACTGTAGGTCAAGTGTACACGCCAGGAACCCGCTAGTAGCTCAAACCCACGTTTTGTGGCACCTAGCTGCCCATATGAGACATGAAGCAGGAACCTGGTTTTGGCTCTATTTAGAATTGGTTATTAAATATTGTTAGGTTTAAGGTGGAAACTCGTGCCGTTGGGCGCCATTTGTAGCTGGAGAATTTTTCTCCAGCTCCCGCCACCAAGTCCCGCCAGTCCCAGAGCCCACTTATAAAATAAACACACAAACTCTTACATTATTTAAACTGCTTGGCCATTAGCTCAGGCCTGTCATTGTCTAGCTCTTACTCTTATATTTAGCCCATTTCTATTTTGCCGCATGGCTCATGGCTTACTGGTACCTTACATCTTCCTTGTCCTGGCGGCTCCAGGCAGTCTCTCTCTTCCTTTCCTGTTCCCTCAATTCTCTTCTCTGTTAGTCCCGCCTATACTTCCTGTCTGGCTATTGGCCAATCAGAGTTTATTTACATATAGCGATATCCACAGCATAGGAGGCCTTGTTTTATGGGTCAAAGGAAAATACTGAAATTGAAGACAATGGAAAAACTGAAAAGATGTAATAGGGAGAATGATTTAAGATGTGTTTGTAGAAAGCAAACACTCAAAAATAAATTAGATTTCCTGCTTTGCCCAGAGAATATGACTAGGTAAGTCATGGCCTTATAGGGAAGGAATGACCTCCAACGATAATTACTTCAAATCACATATCAGAACAAACACAGTATTATATGCTGAAGTCCATGCATTTGTGTTCCTGACATATCTATATAATAAAAAACTATGTCTAGTGTTTATATAAGTTTTGATTGTTCTGGAAGAAGAGACACCACAATTAGGTACCGCTTGGTGGAGTCTGTGCTCCAGGAACTTTGCCTGATGCTTCTAGTACCATGATCCTCGAGGAAAAATCCATTTAGTCCCCATGTTACAGCTGAAGCTCATATAACTTGGAAACTTGCCCAATTGCAGTTTTTACCACCCATAACCAGAAGCAGAATATTACAAACCTGAGCCAAGTTTGATATTTGGTATTCCTAATTTACATGCTGAAAACCTGAGTTTCCAGGACAATTATTTTAAATATCATTGTATTTGATTTTCATAAGAACCATGTAAGTGTAAAATTTATTACAAATGAGTGGATATTGTCAAGTTGGGAGTGTAGCTCAGTTGGAAGAGTGCTTGTCTACCACACATAAAGCACTAGGATTGGTTTCCAAAACCATGGAAAGCCAGGTATGATAGTGTATGTTTGTAACCTTCGCCCTTGGGAGGTAGAGGCAGGAGAATCAGAAATTTAAAGTCACATAGTGAGTTCAAGGGTAGCCTGGGATACATGGGACCCTCCAAAGAGTGAAAAATAAGTAATTATTGTTGCACAAAATCTAAAAGGTCTTTTAATTAAAAACAAAACCCAGAGCCAGATAATTGAGTAAATACTGAAAGATCAGAGAGACAAAGGAACAAGCCATTGCCACATCTTACCTCTAGGACTCCTCAGCCTGAAAAAGCTCTAGTTCCTTTGTACACCTCTCTCCACCCAGTCATCACTTCCTTCTTAGTGCTGGGATTAATGGCACGTGTACTTCCCAAGCAAAGGCATGAGATCTCAAGTGCTGGGATTAAAGGCATGTGACTCCCAAATACTGGGATTTAAGGTGTGTGCCACCACTGCCTGGCTCTGTTACTCTTCTAGACTGAGTCAGTCTCATGTAGTCCAGGGTGGCTTTGAACTCACAGAGATCCAGACAGCTCTCTGCTTCATGAGTGCTAAGATTAAAGGTGTGTGCCACCGCTGCCTGGCTTCTATGTTTAATCTAGTGGCTTGTTCTGTTCTCT
The DNA here is from genome assembly GCF_949786415.1 of Peromyscus eremicus. Classification (NCBI taxonomy): domain Eukaryota; kingdom Metazoa; phylum Chordata; class Mammalia; order Rodentia; family Cricetidae; genus Peromyscus; species Peromyscus eremicus. The sequence continues at coordinate 47,074,753 of NC_081428.1, read as the reverse complement.
GACCTTCAGGCCAACTTTATTAGGGTATACAATATATCACCACAGATTATTGTCATTTTAAAGACAAACCAGCACAATGCAAGCAAAATAGATAATCTGAAATTCTGCTTTTGCATCTGTGGGAGAGCTAATTGTTTTGAGTTGAAGCTTAAATATCAAATGTCAAGGGACTACTTTTCTCATTTTATTACCCTCTAGTGGCACAAGGATGGGAGATGAGAGGCTTCTGTATGGAGAACTCAGTCAAGGTCTCAGCTGTACATTCATTCTGAACAAGTGCATATTGACAGGTGTTTGGGCAGTGTTGACTCTGGTGTCCTTCACCACAGGGATCCTCGTGCCTCGTAGAAGGACAGACCTTAATTAGATGGTTTCTGACTATTTACCGGACCCCGTGTCAACACAATCTAGTGCTTTGAAATGCTGATTTTCCCCAGATGCTTCAGGAAGAGCTCACAGAAGCAAGTTAGACTATAGGGATACAGTTGAGAATGCAAAGAGGAGGGTACTATCTGATGGCAGTTCAACGCCAGAAAACTGTATTATCAGGGGAACCCTTCTCTCCTTGAGGAACTGTGTAGGTGTTAAATGTGGTTAAGTACTTTTAAAAATTCTGTTAGAAATTACCATTAATGTTAATTTTAATGTAAGTATTATAAATACTCCTGATGTTCACTTTCTGGTAAACAAGCACACATTGTGGAATTTAACAAGTTGTTAATTGATATTTGTTGGGCCCCTCCTTGGTGCTTTGTCTGCCTTAAGCAAAAGTCCCATCAGACAAACAGATGATTCTCATGGCAACATCATATATTTTGAATATATATGAATATTCTCCCCTGTGGATACCTTAAGAAAACCATGTAACAGTTATAGTTGATTGGGCCGGCTCCTGAAAGTTGAGGTCCAACCAGTTCTGTTTCAGTTTATACTGGACTTTTTGCTATCACAAACCCTGGTGAAACTTTGCAACATTTTGTATTAATTACTTTTCTATTGCTGTGATAAAAATACCGTGACTGACCAGAAGCAACATAGAGAAGAGTTTATTTTGACTCTAGCTCAAGAGGGAGAGTCCATAATGTTGGGAGAGGCTTTGAAGCAGATGACTGAAGTAGGATCGAAGAGATCAAATTTCTATCCACACTTGGAAGTAGAAGGTGAACTGGAAGTGGAGTGAGCGTGTAAACTCTCACAGCCCATCTCCAGTGGTATAAACTCTCAAAGACCATCTCCATCTTCATTCAAACCATCACTTAGGCCAGAAGGTGTGTACTTCTTCTGGTAGCACAGTGGAAGGACCACTTTGACGGTTACTAGGAGATAGTGCTGTGAATCACATAAGTAGAAATCTTCATCTGAATGAGATCTTTATTTTGATTGGTACAAATGCTTCTCCCTGGCTACATAAGCAGCTTGTTTGGCTTATTTGGTCACTAAACAGAAGACATTTTGGCTAAATGCTACCTCCTCTAGTGTTGCAAAATTAGGTCCAGTAAAAAGGGAAGTCTTTTCCTACCTATTTTTAGTACCGAGGTCTGAGCTGGTTAACATGATGGAAGTATCAGCTGAGAGAGTGGAGTAGCATCCTGTCACACTGAGCAGCAGAAGTGGTGGAATGACAGAGGAAGAGACATAACTGATCATCAGATAGGTGGGGCCCCAGAAGGAGCAGAGTGGCTGGCTGTATAGGCAGAGGAAGAAGGGGTACAGTCAAAAGACTGGTGGTTCATAGCAGCAGCAGCAGGAGCAGCAGCAATGAAAAAGGAGGGATCACTGACTCCAAAACTGCAGCAGCAGTGATGGCAGCCACAGCAACAGGTAGCTGACCTGCTGGAAGCAGCAGTTTAGGCAGCAACAAAGAAGGCCAAAGTCATGAGAAGACAGTTGAGTCTGAAGAAGGATAGAAGGCTGTGAAGAACCAGAGGAAAAAATGCTGGGGCTCCTGTTGTTGGAAGTGTTCCAGAGATTTGTCAATCTACAGAGGCAAAGCTTCTCCAAGGCCCGGGAGCTGTAACACTGTTTACTGATAGCAGCTAGGGAATCTGGGTACCTAGATCTATCCACAAGCTACAATGCCATCTGCTTCCAGGGGCTGAGGAAACCCAACTTCCTTGATTTGCACAATAGCTGCAATACTGGTAGAACCAATGGTCCCAGTTCCTTGTGCATATGTAAGAGCTGTAAAAGTTGTAGAGCTAAGGGTCCTGCTTTTGGGGGTCTTCATGCAGTTTCTAAGTCTAGAGGGCACCACTTGCTGCCACCACCAACATTCCTTGCTGTTGAATAGGGAAGGACACAAATGTCAAAGACCAGCACTTGAAGGCTTCCCACAATTTCTATCCCCAGTAAAAGAAAAGAACCTCAGCTGGGCATGATAGCACACACCTTTAATCCCAGTACTCAAGAGACAGAGGCAGGTGGATCTCTGTGCATTCAAGGCTGGCCTGGTCTACAAAGCTACTTCCAGGGCAGCCAGGGTTGTTACACAGAGAAATTCTGTTTGAAAAAAATAACAAAAACAAACAAACAAATGAAAAAGAACCCCAGCTGACTCATTTGAAGCATATGACCAATGTCTCCTTCCTCGACATTCAAAGATTAGGAGTCAGCAGGGAAAATTAAATTTAATATCACCAAACAGCACTTGAAAAACTAGAAGGAATAATTGTAGTCTGTAATCTCAGCTCTTAGGAGAAAGAAGCAGGAGGATCAGGAATTAATGAGTTGCAGGTTTTAAAAATCCTCCAAACAAGATAAAATAGAAACCCCAAACAAACAAAACAAAGCAAAATGTCAGAAGTAGAATCATTTCTCATGAATTATCTCACTTAATTCTCACATATCTCTGAGGGTCAGATATTATTATTTCCCACAGATAAAAAATGAAACTGAATACACCCACTCATCTATTTGGGAAGATGAGTCGAAAGGCTGCTTGAGACCGGGAGCTCAATACCAGCATGGGCAGTAGAGTGAGACTCCATCTCAAAACTAATAAAATAAAATAAAAATTTACACTGACTCCTACATGAACATGTATGTATACCATACATACAAACAACAAATAAATGAAAAGTAAAATATATAACTCACTATTCACTTACTTATTTTCCACTATTCTTTTTTTTTTCTGAAGCCACAAACATTGAGCCTGTATGGATCTGAGTTAGGTTCCCTGCATGTATGTTGTGGTTATGTAGCTTGGTGTTTTTGTGGGACACCTAAGAGTGTGAGTGTGGTGTGTGTCTCTGACTCTTTGCCTGCTCTTGGGACCCTTTTCTTCCTACTGGATTACCTTGTCTAACCTTGATATGCATAGTCTCATTGTAACTTGTTATGCCATGTTCAGTTGATATCCCTGGGAGGCATGCTTTTTTCCAAAAGGAAATGGAGGAGGAGTAGATCTGGAGGAGAGGGGATGTGTGGGGGTTGCTGGGAGGAGTGGATGGAGGAGAAACTGCAGTCAGAATGTAATGTATGAGAGAATAAATTAAAAAATAAAATATATATATGAAGATACTATAGAATTAAAAAATATTATTAGATTTTTATGCCCATTTAAAAACCCAGACAGTATCTCTAGAGTTCATGCACTTAACTGCAAATACTTTATCGTAATAAGACTGATGTTGATGGATTATTTTATCTGTCAGACCACAGGCTACTAGAAGAAACATCACATTTCAGAAACTCTGAATAATAGATTTTAAAATATTGCAAACTCATTTCTGCTTCAGACTTTTAAATTGTATAGCTTTAAGTGAGGTAGTAAAATCAAATACAATGGTTGAGAAACTACGGAGAAAACAAATATATCATTTTAAACTACACACTGCAATTCAAATCTTTCTTGAGATTGGTGAAATGATTTCATTTACCTAAGTAAAAAAACAAAGTTTATACTTCTATTTGTGTTATTGGATTCTGTTTTTAAAGCTAATGTTGTTCAAGTCTTTTCTATCAATGATACTGACCATTGAACAATTCATTCATTTTATTCAGTTCTTCTTTTACTGATCTTTTGTGAAATTTTAGAAATCTTACTCTATATTGATTTTCAATGATGTAAAACAAGAAGCCACATTCTTTGTACATTTTGTGTTCCTATAACAAAATACCAGAAGTTGGATACTTTGTAAAGAACAGTTGGTTTAGCTCATAATTCTGGAATTTGAAGGGCACTGGCATTTGCTTGCCTTTGGTGGGGGCTTCAGGGAAAATGGGAACACATTGTCAAAACTACAAGTAAGAGTGTTAAGAATGGGCTGAAGATGGTTCAGCAAGGATGAGGGGTCACATTCACTTAAAACAACCCATTCTCTTAGGAGCTATTCCAGTCCTATAAGATTTAATATGTTCCCTCAAGACAATGCTGATCCACCAGTAGGGGCAGAGTTTCCATGACTTAACTATCCTCTAATACTTGCTAGCCATTAGTGGTGCTACCACCATGACACTGCTGCACTCTGGTGGAAACCTCCCACACATAGACCTTCGGGAACACCTTCAAGCTTAACCACTCATAAACTCTGCCTTCACTTGATAGTCTATAGAGTTTACAAGTTGTAAAGTGCAGCAACAGACCAGAAGAACCTTCTGGAGAATAGTGAGAAGCCATGTTTATCTCTGCTGAAAGGGTTGGGGAAGCTTTCCCAGAGAAGGTAGCATTTATGCTGAAAGATGGCAGTTCTTCATAAGGCTAGTATGGATGGATGAAGGAATATAAAGATAAAGTTGTCCTTTATCCTTAATAAAGCAAATCCCTCATTTGAGTAGAACACCAAAGCATATTCACTCTTTGCTAATGACTCCTGGTGTTATAATCACTTTTAGACTTCCCCGGTCCCCTCTTGACCATAACTACACAAGTCACAGAGAACACCATTTGCTGTATCCCCTTTTCCTCCTCATTACCAGAATCTAGCTTGCTAAAGACTTGCTCATCTTGACTGCATCATATCAGAAATGATCCATCTATTGAACCAACCATATATGCTAATGAAAAGTAGGCTTAATACACATGGTTGTTCTACATGATTCTTTCTCCTTGCATGTAAAAGCATATGTGGTCATTCAAATGGAGTACAAGATATAAAAAAAAATTCTCATTTCACTATTCCTTGTACAGTGGTCAAAGTAACCTGAGGGGAGAATTTGCTGCTATGGTATAAATTCCTCATACGTCCTGATGTACACCCACATTTCTCTTTAATTTGGCTGATCTCTAAGGTTCTCCTGACATTTGAAACTTAGCATCTTGCTCTATTTTCTCTTCATTATATTAATTTTCAATTTCCCAAGCTGAATCACATTTTTAAAGTCCTTGTTAAAGCTCTGCCAGAGCCTTCCTGTCTCTTTAAGTCTTGTCTCCTTTTCTATTTTATATCATTGTCAAGCTTATTAAATTTATTTAAGAATTGCTGTAGAGAAAATTGGATTCCTGCAGGTAAGGCCAGTCCGATTCCCACACATTTCAAGATATTCTGGCAAGGTCAAAATTTGAGAGCCATTATCTGAGAGCTTAAGTTAAAGCCCAAGTGTTCAAGGAAAGATGGGGCAGGGAGTGGCAGACTACTTATATAAAGTTTCTGCTCGTATCACACACCTGTGTTCAACCTACCACGAAAACAGAAAAATGTCCTCTCAAGCTGGTCACATAGTTCAAGCTGTTCTTTTGGAGGATATCTCTATCAAGCCTAATGATTTGTAGGAAATTCCTCAAAATTTCTTTATGTTAGAGGAAGGATGATCTCTTATTAATCAGGTTCATGGTCTTATGATTCGGTCCTCAAGGCGGTGCTTCATACTTCTATAATAATCAGTGTGTCCCAGTGACCATCATCTTCATACATTTGGATAGCATGAAATGCTATATCCTCATAAACACTTGCTATAGACATTCCCATTTGAAAGAATAAGAAAAAATTAAAAACATTTATCTAACACATTTAAGACAAGATTTCCAAAATGTATTGGAGTAAGGACTCTTTCTGATGTACAACTACATCTGTTGGGGGAAATGTTTAGGAAATAGCATTCAAGGAAGTCACTAGGTTCTTCTTGAAAGCAAGAGGAGACTCATTACTATTTACTAGTTATGCAGAAGGGGCAGAAGGATAGATGCTCACAAAAGGAAGCCAAAAAGCTGATATTCCACAACCATTTTATTTAAAACATCTTTTTTATTTTTATTTATTTATTTTTTATTTTTTTATTTATTTTTTGGTTTTTCGAGACAGGGTTTCTCTGTGTAGCTTTGCGCCTTTCCTGGAACTCACTTGGTAGCCCAGGCTGGCCTCGAACTCACAGAGATCCGCCTGCCTCTGCCTCCCTCGTGCTGGGATTAAAGGCGTGCGCCACCACCGCCCCGCAAAGACCTGTCTTTTTTTTTTTTTTTTTTTTTGTCAGAGGTGAGGACTGAACCCAGGGCCTTGCGCTTGCTAGGCAAGCGCTCTACCACTGAGCTAAATCCCCAAACCCACATCTTTTTAAAATAGTATAATAGTTTATTGGTATCTATGAAGCTCACATTAGCAACAATATATGACAGTATTCACCAAGGCATGACCAGTAGACAGTGTAATTTATGTTCCCAATTTCTTTACCTATGTAGGAAGAAGATACAAATACAAATACAAATGCAAATATATGAAAAACATCTGTGAAAGCATTGTTGATGATGATACAAGTCCGTATCTGAGGAATCTTAACCCATGCCTTGGTCTACCTGGTACAACAGCCAGAACTCTGCTGGACAGCTCCTTGCACACAGCACCACATTCCATTTCTGCCTTCTTTTCCTCCCTGCTTTACTTTTCTGGGCATTTTGGAGTTCTCCAGGTTCCTCAGCTCACCCACGAGTCAACCTATAAATGCCCAGATGGAAGACACTTCATTCCTCCTGAGCATACGTTTCGGTATTTCTCAATTTCTTCATCCCTTTTGGTATTGCTAATAGATTGGTCTGAACTGACATACAGTGCTTCAGCCTTAGCTCCTCAAATGAGTGTCATGTAGTTTTCCATGTGCTGTCATATATTCCTAATCTACTAGAGGTCACGAAGTCTCTAACTCAAATCCGCTGAGGACCTTTTGATCAATCATGTAGAATACAGTCTTGTAGATTGTGTCTTCTAACTAGAACAATGACCAGAATCAGGAAGGTGGTGGTAGAGCTGTGGTGAAATAAATGAGAATGGACACAGTTTGAGATGGAACATTTGATAATGTGTTAAAGTTTTACTAACACTGATGAGAAAACATGTGCAATATTGCTATGCTATTTCCTAACATGTTATCTCATTGTTTCTCTCCTGGACTTCTACAACAACTATGTGATTTTCCTTATCTACTCTTCCTAGTCTTCGTTTGTTTATTAGCATTTTCTTTATGCAGTGCTCAGGATGGATCCCAGGGCCTCCTGCATGGTAGGTAAGTGCTCTCCTACTGAATTAGACTCAAGATCTGTCACTGTTACTATTGTAAAGGTGTATTTTCTAGTCAAAAAGTCACATTGTATCACCATCTACTTATACCCTCTAATTCTAACACAATATTACCTATGATCTCCATCACACTTTGAATAGATGAAAAATGCCCATATTGTCCATGCCTATCTGTGACTTGAAATTCTAATTTCTTTTGGGTGAAACATTTCACATTGCTTAATAATATCAAGTACATGACATTGCTGGTAGCTATAGTCATCATGCTACAAGCAAATTTCTAGAATTTTTTTATTGTGTTGAACTGCATCTTTTAATCCTCACTTCCCCATTGCTCTGCCCACTCTTGTCCCTGATGACTGACAGTGTGCTCTCCATGGCTTCCACCACTTGGTTCTATGGTTGCTTGTTGCCTCAGTATTCTTGCTTCTCACTGATGCTCCATGCTCCTTTCTGCTTCAGCTCTTCTTTTCCCTTCTTTCTCTCAAATCTTTCTATACTTAAATCACACTTCAGTCATTCTCTAAGATTCCTCCTTCTGTATGTGTAGCATTTATAGAGCTTGAGCATACTATATACCACTTGGCAGTTTAAGTTGGGTTTTCCTCATTAGGTTGAACAAGGACAATATTTTTCTTTCTTTAATTTTCAATAGGATACAGAAACTTTATTATTTTATCTATCTTTAGCTAGTTTTTGTTGGGATAAAATTGATAATAAAATTTATAATAAACAAGGTGGTATTTTGATATATGTATATATGGGATAATAATCACAGTTAAGCTGGTTAACATATTAATTCACTCAAAATGCTATAATTTCCCTTTGTGGTGAAACATTTTACATTAATTTGCTACACAGTTTTGGTGTCCATACTAGAAACATATTTCCAAAATTTATTCTCTCAGAAGAACTGAAAGTTTATAGAATTTAACCATCTTTTCTTCATTCCCCTTTCCACTCTAGTCTCTGGCAACTACAAGTCTGTTCTTTACTTGGAAACATTTGAAGACCAGATTCTACATGTAAATAAGATCATGTGGCATGTGTCTTCTGTCTCTGTCTTATGCTACCCACATTAACTCAAGAAAGTGATAGGCATCCTTTGGTTTAAGGATATGTTTGGTTAAGGATATGTTTACACACATATCCCACATTCATCATATCCATTAATTAGTTGTAGTACAAAGACCCCATGTCTTGTCATATATGAATAATGTTACAATGATTATGGGAGTGAAGATATATCTTTGGTATATTTTCTTTCACTATGTACTGAAGGGTGGGATTCCTAGATCATGCAGTACTTTTATTTTTAAGTTTTGGAAAAATTTCAAATTGTTTGAAAGGCTTATTTTTGTTATTTTAAGTTATGTGTAGGCATGTATGTGCATGTGAAGGCTGGTGCCTGAAGAAATTAGAGGCATCAGATTCCCTGGAGCTGAAGTTACAGGTAGTTGTGAGCCATCCGGCATGGATGCTAGGTTCTGTGGTGTCCTTTAAAAGAGCAGTCAGTGCTCAATTTCTGTCCCTTTCCCACCCTGAATTCTACCTTGTTTGAAATAGTAGGTTTGCCAATTTATATCCCCATCAACCTTCTAGGCAGTACTCTCTTCCTCAAATCCTTGCCAAAGCTTATCTTTCATTTACTTATTTTTTTGTAATAAACATTATACCAGCTGTAAATTGATATCATTGGTTTTATTTGAATTTCTCAGAAGATACTTGGTGTTGATGATACTTTTCATATTCCTGTTGGGAATTTGTATGTCTTCCACTGGGAAATATTTATTTTTGCAAATCCATTTTTAAAGTCAAAATTTGCTTTTATTGCTGTTTTTTGAGTTGTTTGATGGCCTTGTGAATTTTAAATCCTATCAAATATACAGCTTACAGACACTCTTTCCTATTCTTTCTCTTCAGTTGGTTGGTTACTGATTATTTTCTTTGATGAGCAAGAAGGCTTTAATTTGTTGTAATCAATCCTTTTTGTATAATTTTGCTTTTGTTGCTTCATGCTTTGGGGTTACATACAAGAAACTAATGTCTATACTAACGTGAAAAATAAATTTGTCTTTAATCTATTTTGAGTTTATTTTTGTATATGGAATGAAAGAACACAAATTTATTCTTTAGTTTTTCTAACAGCATTTACTGAAAAGAATTTTCTTATCCCAGTGTGAATACTTAGTGCATTTAGTGAATCATAATTGATGATAAGTGCATATTTGTCTTAGTTCTCTTTATTTTGTTCTATCGGTCTTAATGTCTTCTTTCATGTCAAGACTATTCTTTTAAAAATTTTATTTTTGTAATATATTTTAATGCTAGTTCAATGCCCCAGACTTGTCCTTTTTGCTCAAGATTATGTTGACAATGTTTGTTTTTGTTGTTATTGTTTGGTGGCTGTTTTTAACTTTGCGGTTCCACAGGAATTTTAAGATGTTTTTCCTATATGTATGAGGACTGTCTTGATTGGGATTGCATTAAATCTGTAATTACTTTGGATGAGGACTATCTTGGTTGGGATTGCATTAAATCTGTAATTACTTTGAATAGTATAGACATTTGATATTTATTATTCTAACCTGTCAATTCAATGTGTAGCATCTTATTTATATCTTCTTAATTTCTTCTTTCTCTGTGTTATGAATTCCAGCATAAAGATATTTCACTTTTTCAAGTGTATTCCTGAGCATTTATTTCCTTACAATTTTAAATGGTATTGTTTTCCTGATTTTTTCTCCCAGATATTTTGTTGTGAGTACATAAAAATGCTGTTAATTTTCATGTGGATTTTGTATCATGTCACTTCTCTGAGTTTATTTGTTCTAACATTTTTTGGTAGTTATTGAACACATCCTTGTAAAACAGAAACATTTTGTTTTCTTTCCACAGTTTATTTGCTCTAAGTAGGAACCTTGCTGTGTTGGACAGGGTCAAGAGTTGCCATCCTTATCTCGATGTGAAGACAAGGACATCAGTGGTGCATTTCCATGCTTCTGACTATCTGGAATACAGACGTTTGCTTAAGAAATACTGAGTACCTGACCCTGACATTAAAGATTTTGTCCTTGTCAGCACTCAATGGGGCCCATTTTCCTTTCTTGTGGATCACAGTACTTTTTCTCTACTCTCATATATTTTTATTTTACTACCTCTGAAGGTCTATCAAATGGTGACAATTTCAATTACACTCACAGCTCGACAGTCTAGATATCTGACTATGTTGTTTTCATCAACAGCAAATGAAAAGAAGCACTGGGTTTTGTATACTATTTCTTCTCTTCTCATTCTTCTCTTTCCATCTCTACATCTCTCCTTCCCTCATCATGGACAAAGAGCCATTCAACTGCAAAAGAAAATCTGCAATAACCTGTAATAAACAAGAACATAGATATTTGAATGTTTGTAATTTATCTATATGAGTATTTATCATATAAGAACGAGCTATATGGAATGGAGGGGTAGTTCAGTTGGGTGAAGCGCTTGATGTATAAGCATGAAGACCTGAGTGGGGATCCCTAGCACCCATGTAAAAGTCAAGCATTGCTGGGGTGCTTTTAACCTCAGCTCTGGCGCTGAGGGTAGCATACACATGTATAACCTGGGAGAATTGCTGGCCAACCAGCCCAGACAAAATGAACAAGCTTCAGTTTCAGTGAGAGATGCTGCATCAAAAAATAAGAGCCGTGGAAGCAGTAGAGGAAGGCACCCAAACTCGGCATCTGACGTGCACACATTTATGTATGTGTGCATGCACCTGCACCCACACATGTACACTCCAACACTTTAAAGAAATAACGAAAGAGAAGAAGGAGCGGGAGAGAAGAGAGGAGAGAAGAGGAGAGGAGAGAGAGAGAGAGAGAGAGAGAGAGAGAGAGAGAGAGAGAGAGAGAGAGAATGTATTCAGTGGGAATTTCCAATCCTTTTACTATGATCCATTCCTATAACGAACACCAGGTATTATTTTATGGACTTTATCACTATGTCCTATAGATCACAAAAACTATTTGTTTTCTAAATCCAAGTCAAACGTTCCCAGGGATATTTCACTTAAGTAAACCACAGATTATTATAAGGTGAAATCCCAGGCTCTGACTGACACAACAGGCTAGGCTTAGCTGTCTATCCCAACAGTCCAACTGGAGGGGTAAATAATGGTAAAGGGCAGAAAGAGATTTATTCAATTTGGCCACACTGGGGAAAGGGACAGACAATGGGATCTAGTTACCCTTGGATCTATACTGTAGGGGTTTTAGATTGAAATAGATGTCAAGGTGCATGTGTAAGCAGTCCTGGTGTGTGGTCAGAAGCCTCATTGTCTCACTGCTGGTCCTTCAGTCCTGGAAGGCTTTCTGGACCCTGCTATTAATCAATTAAGTTGAAAACTTGACCCACTTTTGGGGTGCAGTGGGTCTGTCTCATGCCAAGGCTTTGTTCCTTGAGGGGTCTCAAGATAAAAAGGTTGAAAGCAATCATTTGCCTGTATGCCTTCAGCCAAAAAGTACAGATCCAATGAAGGCAACGATGAAGGTAGTTTCCATTCTCTGAAGGAAATTTCCCACCAATTGGTTACAGGGATGCTTCCTTCTAGGCTTTCTACTCATTTTCATTGAATCTTGAAATGTTAGAACAAAAATGTAGCCACGATCTGTAGTGGGTAGCCATTCCAGCTTTGATCTGGAAGTTCCAACCCCCATTGAGGCTTCGGTAACTGTCACACCTACAAGGCAGGGCCAAGAGAGGACCCTGAAGACCCGAGATCCGCTGCCTCTCTTGGTTCCTGGACCCTGGACGCTGGAGGTAGACTGAGCAGAGTTCTCCAGAGAACACCGCCAGACTGCGTTATCTTTTCCAGACCCTGCAACCTACCTATCCCTTCATTTGTAAGTTACACCACTAAATAAACCTCCCTTTTAACTACATGGAGTGGCCTTAATAATTTCACCAATAATGATCCATCACCCATCCCCAGTAAAATATGTACCATTGTCCATTGAATACAAAGTGTTTTAAGAATTACTATCACTTAAAAAGCCATTTACGAAGACTTTTTTTTTTGTAAAGATACTATGTTAAAAAAGTCAAGGTGGTTGCCACCCAGCCTGGCCACCTGGGTTTGATCCCTGGGATGCACACAGCAGAAGGAGGAGAGCAACTTCTGCAAGAGGTCCTCTGACCTCCACGTGCAGATGTGGCATGGACACACCCCAGCACACATGCTCCTCTCAATAATAAATATAATAAAACCTTTTAAAATAGGTTAAAGAGGTCATGAAATCAGAAGTGATTAGATTCAAAGGCCTTTGGATGAATAAGTGTGCTGAACAGCAATGAAGTACAGAAAGAAGGATTAAGGCGTCTTCAACACTAGAGACTTACCTTCCACCTCTGGGAGGGAATTAAGGACAATGGCAGTAGGCTGTGATGGTTTTGGAAGTATTGAATTCACCTGACCAACCACTCGAGGGTTTCTTATATAATTAGGAGGTAGGAGGAAATGATGGAATTATACTATCTCAAAATTATTTTTAAAAAGAAAGAATTTCATAGATTAGAGAACATTAAGTTAGAGAATACCAAACAATGCATTTTTTTTTAAATGAAACTGATAGTTTTTGGTAAATTTCCACTATTTTTGAGATCAGGAACATGACTGTAGCCTGCAAGTCAACTATATGGTGACAATTCCATAGTATAGCAAGTCACTCCTCAGTTAAAAATACAGTGACAGAATTATAAGTGTATATCTGGATTTTCTATGTAAACAAAAAGGAGGTATAGGTAGGATCATACCTAATAATAATTCCATAATTTTAATACAATGCTTTTGGAAGAGTGGCTACTATATATAAAATACCTTGCCAATACCAATTGGAGTAAACAAATATATATAAAACCCAGAATTTAGTCATAAATTTTCCAATGCACTGACCAAAAGCCACATAATAGAGATCATGGTAAATTCTCACAACCAATTCCCTTGCCTTCCAACATTTATAGTAAAAATATTCAAATAAATATTGATGAAAATGTAGGCACATAAAACCTTTGTTTATAGATCATGGCCAGAAAAAAAAAATCAAAACGACTTGGTTATTTTCTTCCCAGACCTCATGCACAAGATGGTGTGCAGACCTCTTTCTGTGGGGTGGTTGCATGTAGTGTGATTAGATCAGCATGTGTCTCAGTCCTCAATAAAAATTTAATAACCTCAGACACTGTGGTCAGTGACACAGCAATCTATGTGCTTTGCATGATAACCGTAATGCCAAAGGCAGGAAAATGTTGAGTTCACTAGAGGCAAAGCAGCAAAGAATGGGAATGACGCCTTAAGGAAGCACAGCTGGACTCATGGTGAAGCAATGCCACTGGTATGAGCCTAGCACACACACAGCTGCATTGATATTCCGACTCAGCTATGCAGAAGTACAACAACATATGGTGGGTGTAATGGCATACATTTAAAGGTGGATCCATTTATCAGCCTGGACGTCCCCTGAAGTGGAAATGCTCCTGGAGTTGGATTCAGAGCCTGTTCCCTAGCAGCCCTAATCTAGGCATGGACATACATCCTCAAATGAAAGAGTCAAGTGAACAGTGAAAAGCAGAAAAAAAGTTGTATTCAATGATTCAATGTGAGCACATCACGAAAAGAAAAGAGAAGAGAGAGGGAGGGAGGGAGGGAGGGAGAGAGAGAGAGAGAGAGAGAGAGAGAGAGAGAGAGAGAGAGAGAGAGAGAGAGAGAGATCCACTAATCCTCCAGCCCGACAAAGTTGATCTTTAGAGTCCTGGCATGTGGTGTAGGTTTAAGTAGAGGGCCAGAGTTATGCAGAGCTAAGCATTCTTCTTTAAGCTGTGGTCCTGCCCATCATTATCTAGGCTTGAGTCTCTCCTCCAAGGTGGGCAGACAAGTTGTCAGCACTGTGTGAGATCTCTCTAAGTAGGCTTGGGTTTTTGCCTTCTCCCAGTATGAGATTCTTCAGGGAAATTCCAATTCTTTGTGTGCCTTGTTTCAATAGCCCCATAGCCAAGCTGGGGACTCAGATATTTCTTTAGAATGTGCTCATTCCTTCCAGGTGAGCTGGTGACTAAATCGAGATGAAGAAAGCATCATTCATCACTGTGATGACCATAAAAAGGAAAATTAAACCATGTCTAGTTCCATGATGGCTGCTCCATCCAGTCTGTTCTGCTGTATGCTCTGTAAATATTGGTGTGTTACATCTTCATATGTCTCTTTTCTTATAACAAAATGAATTATTTTGTCCTGCCATTTTAATAAGATAAGCATAAATCTGTTTTTGCCCCTTCTGAGGACAAAAGCAACTCATACATGTGCGTAAAAAAAATTAAATCTCACACACAGAGTAGAAAATTAAATTCTTCCTGAAACTGAACACTTTGAATTTGATGTTCATCCACCATTTTAATAAAAGATTTGTTTTTAATTCTCTCTCTCTCCCTCTCCCCCCGAGTGTGTATGTATGTATATATGTATATATGTATAAATACATGTGTGTACCTGAGAGACTACATAAGCACCAGATGCATACAGTTTCCCATAGAGGCCAGATAAAGGCATCACATCTCATGAAATTAGGATTATAGGCAGCTGTGAATCACCTGATGTAGGTTCTGGGAACCCAACCTGGTTCCTCTGGAAGAGCAGCAAGTGTTCTTAAGCCCAAAGCTAGCTCTCCACTCTTACCTGTTATTTTTTGATTGGTAGTCTACAAACCGAGCTCTGTCGCTTTTCGGAGTTTTAGGTATTCATTAAAATCATTAACTGGGTTTTTGGAGCGATGTCTCAATGATTAAGAGCACTTGCTGCTCTTCTAGAGGGCTCAAAATTGATTCCCAACACTTGTACCAGGCAGCTCACACCTGCCTATAATTCAAGTTCTAGGGGACTTGATTATGGTGTCTGCAGGCACTGACATGCATATGGTGCATATACACACACACACACACACACACACACACACACTTTTTTTTTTAAAAGCTTAATTAGATCTCCAACATCTTACCCAGAAGGCAATTGTGTCCACTGGCCTTTGCCTATTTCATCCTCAACGTCCTGTCAAAACACCAATGGAAAACATTTCTTCTTTGCTCTTTCACAGTTAACCAAATGGACATTTAACTCTTCACAGAGCTGGGATCTGTAGCCACTCCTAATTCTGTCTTCCATTGCCTTGGTTTGTGACTCTTCAATATTTTCTGACTATTTTCCTGCAGTGGATCCTTGTGGCCTTTGCTCCTATTTTAGGTCAATGTATCATCTTTTTCCTGATTTTTAATCTTCTATTGAGAAAGAGAAGATAGAGCTCATATTTCTCACCAGGTTTTTCTGCATGATGCAAGCTGATTTTTAAACATGTGCCCATGACAGTTAATAACTCCTCCCCTAAACATTATACGTTTATGTATATGCTATGCACTTGAATCTGACCAATGTGACATAGAATTTTGTTGACGTGGGGGTAGTGAGCACTTCCATTCTCTTTGCAAACCAAACACAGAGGAATTCAGTTCTCTGGAGATAGGATTGAAGCATCAATGCCAAACCCTTTCTGACAGCAAAGAATGAAGAGGACGGGCTCAAATCCTGAAAGCACTCGCTGATGCCGGCTGTGAGAATGCATGGACCTACCTTTCCTCCTATCCTCCAGGAGCCAGTCTGAATATCCCATCTCATGTGCGACATTCTGTGTGCTGTTAGCACAAGACCCAATAAAGTATGTTCAGATGGCATTGTTATTTTCTTCATGGTTTCTATCTAGAGTTAAGCAAAACAGTCCTTGGAAAAGCTGGTGATTCTTGCATGAGCTTGAAACAGCTGTACTCTGACTTCTATGATATCTATCCCGCAGTGAACACATGGAACCTGTAACAGGGTAACAATACTGCTTCCTTGTGGAATTTATCTTGATCACTGGCTTAAGTACTCACTTTTGTAGGTATACTTAAATTCTGCAAACTATATTAAACCCCACGTGATACACTCCAACGCCTTATATATTCTTTGATTTCCTGACTCAGCACTCTAGGAATTAAACTTCTTGCAATCCTTCCTGCCTTATATACCCATCGATCTTTACCTGTGTATCCACTTGACCTTACATAATCACTATTTTGGACTTGGATTTTTTCACTATTGTTTTCTACTTCTGGGTAGTCATGACAGCATCAGTCTTATACCCACTTTTCGTTCCTGGGTCCTAATTCCTCCTTTGGGGTCAATATGCACTCATTTCTTCCAGAAAGCCATTTCTGATCCTCTCCTGCTGATCTAGGTATTTGGAATCTCATAATAATGAGCTGCTAACATCTATCTTCATGTTGCCAAAAATTTCTCAAGGATCATGAACATTCTTATGTAGCCAATGTTTTCCCATGGTTCAGCAGATAATTTTGAGTTGTGGCAAATAATTCTGAGTATGAGTAATACCGGGATACCTTGGGTCCTCTTTTGAAGTTCTTAATCTTGATAAAATTATTAAGAACTGACTTAAATGGAAGCTTGAGGACAATTTCATTAAAGTTTAAAAGAAAAACCTCAGGGCAGGCAAGCTGTAAATCTCAGCAGCTGCCCAGAGAAGGAAAATGGAAAAGAGAAGGGGAGGGGGAGCCATAAAATTTGAGTTAAGCTGGTTGGTGGACAAACAGCTACATGGGGAAAGGGGTTTGGGAGTCCACAGCCCTAGAGAAAGCATACTTAGGCTCTGACCAGCATCCAGAAGACACAGAAGGAAAGAAAATGCAAAAGAAATGCCAACTCAGGAAAGTTGGGAGACCCAACAGATCCTTATTGCAGCTTGTAGTTACAGACCGGGCTAGGAAGTGTGAATTCTGGGAAGGCAAGTATAGTCGTTCTCTCTATTTAGCATAGCTTAAGGTAGACTTGCTTTACCTTAAGGGTTGCCTTTGGCTTGGTGATTGACCAGCCCAGTTGGAATCTTAGTTCTCCACACAGGACAAAGAGTTCATTCTCTTGACCAGAAAGAAATAAGTCTTTGCTCAATAGTCCCTACTGCTGATGTATCATGAGTATCAGAGAACATAAGTGGAAGTGAAATGTTGGAATTAAGAAAGACATTACATATGGAATCCAAATATTTAACTCCCTGCTATACTTATTCTACATGCTAACGTAATAAACACTGCTCAGTACTTTCAGTAGGGAGATACCCAAGTTTGTGGCTAAGGTTTTAAACTTTCTTTTTTCTCTTTCCTTCCCTCCTTCATCTTCTGTCTTTTTGATTTCTTTTATTTTTATATTTTCATCATTCTTAGTCATCTACCTGGATGCCAGATACTTACCATGTTGGTAGTGGGCTTATAGTCCAAATATGCTCATCATCATTTTTCTGTACTGAAGATTCATACTGACGTTAGCATTTTAGTCCTTCCAGCAGTCTGATCAGCTACAAAACCTGATAAATTATTTTCACTCAGTAATAATTAACTTGTTACTTTAAAATCTATCACCAATTTACATTGCATCATTACAGCCTTGTTTTTACACAATAGTCTATTAGTTCTCTTTGCTTACTTCTCTCTTTTAAGTACACTTTAGCCTAATTTTATTTGTAGTTCCCTTGTAGTCATTTGACTTTCTTTTTCCATTCCCTAATAAGTAAATCATGATCATTCCCTCGGACGGGATGTTCTTTAACAAAGCTCTGCAAAGCTGTCTTTCTGAAAGTGTCATTCACCAGATAATGAATATAATAAAATCCCCCACCCCTGCTTTCTCTCCCTCTCTCTGAATCCTCCCCCACCCAGTTATCTCTGTCTTTCCGTCACTGTTCTTTTTGTTCTTCCACTTGAAATTAACACACAACCCTGAAAGTAATTTAAAGGCACACCGTTAACTACAAAATGTAGAGAAAACACATTACAGGTTCTGTCCGAGGTCAGTAGTCCTTGCACTCTGATCCTTGTCATATTAATTCTTGTTCTGCTGGCTTTGCCTCTGTGGTGATGTTTTGGTATGTCACAGTACTTGCTAAAATGGAAAGGTTAATTTGTGTCTCAGTATATTTAGCATAAAGAATCAGGTAGTTGAGTAGCAAAATATGAGAAGGTTGCCAAAATATTACAGAATTTGATGACAACAGTTGATGCAACTTGCAACGATGATAATTATATTTTTTTGTATACTAGCTAATATTCACTATTACAGGGAAAGTTTTAAACAGGCTTTTGTAGGATAATTTATGGCCAGTCTTTTGAAAGCATTTTAAAGACTGCCAGTTTAACATAATGTCAATAGGTATAGCGTCGTAAGTATATATTCACATTTAAAAGTATTAAAACTCCTCAAAGACTTTCATTGAAAATCAAGTCTAAGCATGGCTCTAAAATAGAAGCCCTTCCATCCCACCTTTTACCGATGCTTTCTCTGTGGTTACTCTGTCCTAACGGGAGATTCTAAAGCTAGAAAGACCCTTTGCTTTGTAATAGCTCTTTGGCCAGGCCACCAAGGGCTTTAAGATGTTGTGGCTCTGAATACAAGTGCAGAGTATTAGATTAATAGCTTTCTCTTTGACCAGCAAGATTCCCCCCAGTTAGGGAATAGAAAGCAGGACCCCTGTTTTCCCTGTGGCAGAGCTCTTTGTTCCTGGAAACCATGGGGGGGATTAGTTTGAATACAGCAGAATAAAATGGACTCAGTGTAGAGATCTTATCACCTTTTATCACCTGGTGAGGGAGGGTTCAATTTAATAAGACATGGTATTAACTGCTTTTTGCCTTGTTGCAGATTTTTATATAGATTAGCAACCCCAGACTCTTTCTCTTTTTATTTTTTCTGGATGAGTGGTAGTGTGATTCATATGAAAAAGGGGTAATGGCAGCAGGGGGGCAGGGGATTTTTGAAGGTCCAGCTTTGATCCATATCAGAACTTGGGACTCACAGGAAGACATTATCACACTTCCTTTCTTCAGAAATCTTCCTGATCAACTTCTGTCAGAGCATTCTCAGTGGTTTTTGGTTTCAGCTTAATGGAAAACAAGCAAAAAAAGAACTCTTTTCAATCGCATTCTGTGACTACGTTGTCGGTAAGTCCATCTGTAGTTTCAGACACAGAAATTGGATGCACCCAAAAGCAATTTTCCTGGTTGGGAATCTGGGCAGTAGACACAGTGGCGACTGCCCGCTCTCGCCGCCATCCTCACAGTGGCATCTCTGTTTAGTGTTTCATTTCCTTTCAGCAAACACTGATCGGGTGCCAGGCCCTGTGCTAGGTGTTGAAAGGGGATACAAGACTGTGAAAGCCGTCTCATGCCCCTGATTTACCTACTTTAAAACTGCAGTTGTATCCCAAACAATGATGAGTTCATTCAGTAATCTAGATCAAACCACAGACAAATAGAGTATACCAGGAGGTGTAACTAAATAAAGACACCTAACAGAACAAGCATGTTTTCAGGACCAGGCTGTAGCATAAGGTAGATGGTTGAGTTTCCCCAACAGCAGCACTAAAAGAAGGGAAGTAACACAGGAGACACTGTCATGTGGATCCTCGCAAAGGACTTTTTGTTCTTCACAGCGCTCAGAGTTAAGACATGGCATGGCTTGATTGGCACCCGACGTTTGATAATTAACAGTTTTAGTACATCCTTTCTTGTCAATTTAAATTTAAACTGTGAATATTGAATTGAAACAAAACGGAGCCTGTTTTGTTCTTCTCTGTGGTAATCATTTGCAAAGATTATACTTTTCTCCTAAAGGGATTTTTGGAATGTGTTATTCAGATAATTTTACTTGATACTCGTGTATAAGTTAAAGAATGCACGCATAGTTCCATCTTTAGAGATGGAGACTTGGAGGCATTTGAATCTTGCATTAAAGTCAGAAAGCTAAGGGCTCCACTGGAAGCAGAACTAGATTGTCCCCCAAAGACAGATTTGTTAATGTTCATTATTCTTAACAAACTTACTTGCTTTCTTTCCAGATTTAGCACACTCAAGAAGTCACAGGAGCAACACAACTCTCTACCAGACTAAGGAGAAGTCGAGTGCCCTCCCCTTTGGCAAAGCTAGTTGGATGGGAAGTATATAAGAGGAAACCTTTCTGAGTATAAGCCGGAGCATAATTCTTTTTGTGTGAGCTGAATCAAAGATAAATTGTCGTAAGGAATGGCCCCTATCGTGGCTTTTATCCCCAGTCAAATGGAATGCTTATCTCCAGCTGCCTCACCCTACCTTCAATCTTCTGATAGTTTGGAGTTCAGATATCCTCCATTTAACATATTCATTTGCTTTAAAAATGAAAGTTTTCTGAGCTTAAGTAAAAAGCAGCTCTGTTTCCACAATGCTGAAATGGTTCTTTAAATTTCACAAATTGTCGAGGCTTTTCTCCTTCATCTTTCAAAGAGTTGGCAAATAACTAAGAAATTCACTGTGACAATTTAAGCAGCTTGCTGTTGACACAGCAGCTAACATATTCTGACAGACATGGGAGCTTTCCAACACAGGGATCACGATTGTATGTCAGCAAAATTCAAGCTTCTACCACCTGTACTGGAAACAAACACACCAGCTTTGGACTTCCCAAAGGGAAATCGATGGGCTTCACCCTAAAGAAAAAAAAAAGGCTACAGTAAAAAGTAAAATAAAATAAACGCAGAGAGACAGGGCGGCAGCGGCGGCGGCGGCGGTGGTGGTGGTGGTGGTGGTGGTGGGGAGTGCTACAAGTCTGGATAACATTTCCTGACTTTCATGCTTTCAAGCAATATTATTCTCCATTCATGCCAGCCTTCATTTATCCACCGCAGTACCAGCTGTTTTACCAACACTGCCTAGTTCTTGGATTATTTATGTTCTCTAAAGATCTTGTACATGCATCCTTGAGATAATGTGGTTTGATGGAAAAGGAATGAAATCCTGAATCAAGATTTGGTTTCACATTCTCACTTCATCTCTGGCCCTTGTATAATAGCTTTCTTAATCACTTTAGGGTTCAGTTGCCTAACAGTAAAATGGGCACATCACCCATAATTTATTATAAGGATTAAATGATGTAACATGTGTGACATTCTAACTAATATTTGACACTAGGTATGGTTGTTCTATGCAATTTTTTTTTTACTGGCATTATGAGAAATGTGTGATCTCCGCTTCATAGTGGCATCTGTGCTTCAGATTAATGTTAGTTTAGCTCCAGGAAGTTGTTATCCATCTTGGTGAGTGTTGGGAACTAAACTTGTGTCTTCTGGGAGAGCAGCAAGTGTTCGCAACCACTGGGCTATCTTTCCAATCCTGGGTTCCTCCACATTCTTATAAGCACTAAGAGGAATAACATCCCATTTGGTCAAACAGTCTTGTCCTTACCAAGGCATATCACTTTTGAAATTCAGGTTTTGCAGCATTTTAAATCTATCTTGTAGCTGCCTACTAGATTATATACATTGTTCATATTTCCATAGTTATTGTTCTGATGGTCCAGGAAGTAAATTTAAAAAATACAAGATTGTCACATTGAATAAATAATTTTTATTAGAGCTGAACATAAATAAAGAAATTAAAAGCACTAAGTAATAAAGTTGGAGTTTTGTATAAATATCTATCTTTCCTACTAGAGTGGAAGTTTCATAAAATTAAAGAACGTGTTTGTGTGTGTATGTGTGTGTGTGTATGTGTGTGTGTATGTGTATGTATGTGTGCCTACTTATCTATCATCAATCTATCATCTGTCTGTCTGTCCTCTAATGGGAGAAATCCATGGAGTCTGCTTTAAGGGCAAACAAATTTACTTGGGAAAGAAAACTAAACTCAAAAAGACAGAATAGAGGAATTTGTCACAGGATCCTGGAAGGGTGAGACATGGTCCCACGCTGTTCTTCTGCCTGAGATCTGTCTGGTCTGTCCCAGCATCCATAAACACGAGGGAGGTATGTGCATCCCAGGTTTTAAGAGTCCCCAGTCGCTGCTCCCCAGGGGCATGTACTTCAAGGTCATAGGCAGGTGAAACAGTTACCTGCTACCTTACAAGGAGCAGTGCTTCAAGGTCATAGGTAGAGCAGCTACCCACCACACCTTCCCCTTTCATCTAAATAAGAAAGTTCTAACCTAACAGAAAACTGTATTTAATAGGAATGATTATTGAGTATTGTCCAGGAGAAATAAAGGGTAATGACCTAACAAAATGGAACTACATACAACAAGAACAACATCAAACAAGAGACACATAGTAAAATCCAGAGATGTCCAGAACATAGGTAAATGGCACGTTATGGAGATTATTCCAAAAGCTGTCCTATCCTGAAAAATCTGAATCTAGTCCTTATTATGTTCTAGCTAAGATACGAGACGATTGTAACTGTAACTATTAGTCTTCAATTCCATCAAAGACCTGAGAAGGAATAAAATAATACCTGAGAAAACAGGAAATGCATGCAACCAGTTTTTGAAAATCTTTCAAGAATAGACAAGACAGCTGGCAGCCTGGACAGTCGCCTAAAGTTTCTCAGCACCATTGGGGCATCCAATTTGACTACAGGCCTAGAATATCTGACAGACTGTTTTCAGAAGCAGAAATTTTGAAAGACTATTTCATCCTGTATTGGCAGAGTTCAGTAGTCACTTTTCCTTGTATCCCGCTTGTCCAGAAAGGACAGCAGCAGTACTGTGAGCAGTTGAGGCAAGGGCAGTTCTTTGCCCAGCAGGCCATTATGCCAGGAAGAAGACAAACTTCCAATTGAAGTGTCTTAAAAATTTAACATTCTCTTGGGATCAGATTGATGCCGCCAGGAGCAATCGTGTCTCATGTCAACAAAATTCTGTTATTTAAATGCCTTATTTTCTGGGTCTTGCTGTAGGATGTCTTTCTGTACGCTGTGTGTTAGGATTCTGTACATGTGCAGCAGTGATTATGTACCGCCTTAAAAGCCGGACACAGACCCCCACACTCTCTCTCTGCACCTCTCTACCTGTGTTTCCTGCTCTGTTCCCCCTGCCAGGCCTGGCTCCCCCCATTTCCCTCCATTAAAGCTCTAAAAACTAATATTGGGTTCTGCTGTGGCTGTGACTCTTCCGCTGACCCACCAGCACTGTTCATCCTTTCACTGTGAATATGTGTTGCTCTGATTGGTTGATAAATAAAGCTGCATTGGCCTATGGCAGGGCAGGATGGAGCCAGGTGGGAAAATCCAGGAGGGATAATGAAAGAAGAAAGGAGAGTGAGGTGAGACGCCAAACCCCCAGGAGCAACATAAAATGGGACTCACGTAAAGCCATGGAACAGGTAGCGGTACATAGATAAATAAAAATGGATTAATTTAAGAGGAAAGAGCAAGCTAGCAAAAAGCCTGCCGTAGGCCTTACAGTTGGTAATTAATATAAGCTTCTGAATTTTGTAAGTGGCTACAGGACCGTGGGAACAGATAGGGAAACTTCTGCTACAGTCCTCTATCTCTAGTTCTTGGGAATAATAATAATTTTCCACAATTATCTGTTAATATTGAAGTTAATATCAATAATTAAATAACAGTAGTTTTACAGTGGAGTAGCATCTGATTTTTTTCCCAGTACATAATTGTCTCTATTTCTGGGTTTTTCTCTATAATCTACATTGATTTTTTTAAAAGCAAAATCAATTCATCTGACTATAGAAGACTGAGAGTGTATAGGGTACTGAAAGAGGAGAGGTGTCCAACCTGCCATCCTGTCATAGGTTCTGTTCATGTTTTTGTTTTTTCTTGAAGATTGAAATAATGTTAGTTAGAGTTCCAAGTCTTTTCCTAGGAATTTCTTGTCCTCCTCAAAGGATTCTCCCCATCACTAAGATGCCACAGGGCACCGTTTGTTTTAATGTTTAGCCAGATGCCTCGTGGAGAGATCATGCAAATCCCTTCACGGTCTTTCAGTTTTACTATACGATTCTTACTTGTCTACTCTCCTCAGAATTTTATAATTGATTTCTCACTCTATTGATTTTTCACACCGATGCACAACACGTTTTGTTATTACATATTTTAACACATCTATTGTGTCCAGTTTAATTTTGAGTCATCTCTGGATTATCTGAATCACTCAAGTAACTTTTTTCCCAGTCTGCTTCATAGGTAGCTTATATTTTCACCTTGAACACCTGCAAGTCTGACAGAAAATGCACTTCATTTGCTTTCATATAGACAGCAATTTATTTGAATATTAACTATCAAACCCTAGTTTGTCCCAGATACTTGACATTTTCTTTAAAGTTTGTTTTTTAATTAATATTATATAATATATATTAATTATTATATATTATATAATAATAAGTATTATTAAACAAGAACTATAATATATTTAAAGGTTAATTTTGAATAATACTGCCTTGTTCTCTACACTAAGGATACATTTATCTTTCAGCTGTGTTTGTGATTGTAGCTTTTGTTCCACTTCAATTACTCTCCCTTTTCATAACATCTAACCACATTTTTATGTTTACTAAAAAATAAGAGTAAAAATACACAAAGATATCAAGTAGATTGAAGCACAACCAGTCAACTATGGTCTACCCTTTCCATTTTTCTCCTTTTCCTATACACATTTTACTCAGATTTAGCTTTTATTTCTAAATGCTACCATTTATCTCCATGTATTAAATAATGTTTCTATCCTGTTTTTGGCTCTAACTACAATCCCTAGAATTCTTATTTTGTGGTTCACTATTTAGTTAATACTATTATATTCCTTTTCAAAAGTGACTTTTGGTGAAATTAACGGTCATTGTTCACATTGTGATTACATAAATATTGGTTGTAATTGAGGCAAAGAAAGCTGTTATTTCAGTAGTATATGACTTTAAATTATCTTAGAGTTGATCATTTCTTTTTAACTTCCTAAGTTTTCTGAATGTCCACGTGTAATCACCCATGTATGGATTAAACCAATTGCCAATGACATGCTAGATACATGCTCTGTCACTCAGCTCTATCTGTGACTTATTAATTACCCTTTATAAATGCTGCAAATGATTTATCAAACACCTAGTAATAATTTCCTAAAAATACTTGGAGGCATCAGATGATCTGTAGTTCAATTTACTGATCTTCCAGGAGGCTGTTTTCTCTCAACTTGCCCTTCAAGTTTAAGATAATTATTCTCTAGTCTTGTTGAATCTGCTGATTGGTGCTTCTTGCTAAATACACAGTGAAGCCCCACATATCCTGTTCCTTTCATGTCTTTTACTGATGTATGCTCTCTACTACCTTTTCACAAATTGTTAAATGGGTAATAGGTTTTTGAGGCATTATACTTATCTCCCTCCAGCCCTCCTTCCCTTCCTTTCCCACTTTCTTTATTTCTCTCATTCTTTTGTTCTCTGTATTAAGGACTGAACCCAGGTTAAGAAAGTGCTCTACTGCTGATTAGTTATTTCTACTAATACCTTTTTTTGGAATGGTGAGAATGTGGAGCCAGTAAAATAGGGTCTGCTCCCAAGACTAATGATCAAATTTTGATTCCCAAGACCTCATGGTAGAAAAAGAGAACTGACATCCATTTGTAATCCTCTGATCTCAAATGTGTGCATGGCATAGGACACACACACACACACACACACACACACACACACACGTAAACAAAGTTTTAAATCTCTCCTTTTTTCTGACTTGGCTGATGGTTTGAGTGAGAATATACTATATAATATAAAAATTATTTTCTCTGAGTAGTGGGAAAGCAGCCCCTGTATGTGTTTCATTGGGAGAATTTCTAGTAAATGTGATTATTTCTCTGCCCAATTTTCATTGTTATTTCAAAATTTGGTCATCCTTTTATCACTTTAAATGTTTTTAGGGGCAAGTCAGAAAAACTGTTGTATGTGTTTTATAAGGCATTTGGGAGCCCCAGTCATGGAAGATGGTCAGTTCAGACTCCATATCCTCCAATACTAGGAGACTTCACTGGGGTTACTCTTGTGGATCCCATGGAGTTTCCACTGCGCTAGATTTCTACACCGCCCTCCAAATGCCCCCCAGTTCCCATCATTTCTCCAAATACTCTCTCCTTCTGTTTCTCCACCCCCACCTGATTCCTTCTGTTTCTCCACCCCCACCTGATTCCTTCTGTTCCCATCCCCATATGTACCCAGTCCACCCAAAAACTCTGTTTTATTTCCCCTTTCCAGGGAGACCCATGCTTCTTCACTTGAGCCCTCCTTGTTACTTAGCGTCTCTAAGTTTGTGGATTGTAGCATGACTGTCCTTTACTTAACAGCTAGTGTCCACTTATAAGTGAGTACATGCCATGTTCGTATTTCTGAGTCTGAGCGCATATGAACCTGGCTCAGTTAATTTAGAAGACATTGTTGTCCATCACGTCTGGCTCTTACACTCTTTCTGCCTTCTCTTTCGTGGGGTTCGAACTCTGATGGGAGGAATTTGAGATTTCTTCTTAAGTTCTGCTAGAGGCTGGGTGTACTTCCCAGGTAGTCAAGGCTGTAAATATCACTATAGACAAAATTGGGAGATAAAATAATAGATTATGACTCACAGGGACATAAGCAAGAAATAAGTAATAAGAAAATTTAAGCATTCAAACAAATGCTCTCTGAAAGCTGTTTTCCTTGAGGTGTTTGAGAATAATAGTATGCATATTAATGTTCTGGGTGCAGTGTACTACCACAGCTAAGAGCAGGGTTTGAGAGTGAGCTGACATCTTAGTGCATTTCTGGGCAAAGAGTTTCAGCCATCTGGCTGTCAGATGTTCCTTTGCAATGTATAGAATCATAAATTTTCAGTGATGATTAAATGAAGCAGTAAATGTATAGCACATGCTGTACCTGCTACCCAATAAATAATAAATAAAAACCTTTTTGAAAAAAATAAATTCTATTAATTAGTATGCTAAGAAATTTGGATCTGTGAGTTTCAAAACTGTGTCTTACTTTTATGATATTGGTTGATGCTATGCTGATTTCATTGCTTTTATGTGCTAAATGAGATTAAAAAAGAAATCATGGAAATGAGCTTCTGTCTCTCTAATGTCTACAATATTGTAAGTGCCCAATAAATATTTGTTGAGTTAGTTAACACTAAAAGTTAAGCCAGCCTGTATTGATTCATTATACCCACTTACAGTCAACTACTGTCTGAACATTACCAGTTATCCCTAAACCACAATCTTCAATATAACATCAAATCATGTTCTGTTTCTATAGTAAAATAACAGCCTAGTAACAAAATTGGTTCACTTACCTCATGGTTTTAGAAGCTTAAAGTATATAATCAAGCAACTCCATTGTTTCAGGTGAAGAACTTCTGGCTACATCATGATATTTTGATGCTGCAGATGACATCATGATTGAGCACATGTTAAAAGGAGAGATCAGGTGGTTCAGAAATGCAAGGGCATTGAGCAACAGCTTTGTTCTTCTTATAACAACCTATTTTTGAAGGAACTCACCTTGATCCTACAAAAACTGTACCAATCTGCTTGACGATGGAGCCCTTGACGTCTGCCTTACCTCTTATCTAGCTTCATCTCTCCATTCCACTATCTGTCACCACCACACCAAGGGCCATGAATTCAGCACAAGAACCTTTAGAGAACATAATCAATTCATAGAAAATATTATTACACTTAGAGGATATTGATATTTATAATTTATCTGCAATTGCAAATGTGTCTGTATTATTCTTTAAGTAGAAGACAATTTAAACTCACTTTATAAAAGTATTACTTAGAATTACCGCTGATGTTCTACCAAAAATTACAAATGACAGTATTATGCTCTTAATTCCTGTGCCTAGTAGGCACTGTGCGGGACACTGGCTGTGTCCATTGGAGAATTTAAACAACGATCACACATACTATCTTTCCCCAAAAAGCTTATGAGTTATTTAGAGATATAAACTGTAGAACTCCAAATGAATTAAAAAGCACACAAAAACCATACAGAGGAGGCACCAGAGCCCTCAACACAGAATAGGCTATTGCCATTGCTCTTGGTTGCCCACCATTGCTAGACAGTAAGACCCTCTTGCTGAAACCCACCACACTTTGGTTGCAGGACATAGAGGAAACGTGTTGGAGCTGACCTGGAAACTTCCTCTTTGCTGGCTAATTTTCACTGTGCCTGAAGGATGTGAGAAAAACATCAACAGTGGACTCACTCAGTACCAGATAATGCCAAGTTGCCCCACAGGGTGTGCCATTGATGCAGCAGTGGAATGGTTGGTATGGGAGTAACTGATTACTTTTCAAATGGATTTGAGGACTGAGCCACAGGAAGGAATTCGTGTCTGGTAAGCATGGTCAAAAGCCCAGAGCCCTAGGGTAGAACTATTACTGTTTTGTGAAGTGGATTTTCTTTTGGCCAATTGCTCTCTAAACATGTATTCTTATATTCCTATAGGTGTGCTTCTGTCAGCCTTGGCCATAGATGCGTCTTTTCACAATGGATAGTAAATAGCCAATAGAGAGATTTGTGACTGGTAAAAATGCTGAGCATAAATGGCTGTGCAGGACTCAGTCCTAAATGAGACATCTATTTTACAATATCTCTTGCACAATGTTCAAGGAAACATCTAGGGAGAGGAAATGGAAATAATCTAAGAGCAGGAGAATCAGGAGTTGTGCTAGGAAGCATTGTCATCCAGACCTGACATGGCCATGGCCTCATGAACTCACTGAAGCTATTGTTTTTGCACAAGACTCACACAAGATCAAGCTAGTTAATGTTCCAGCATGAATAAGGAAGGGGAAAAGGAAGCGCCACCCTGAGCTGTGGGGCAACTGACAGTTGATGGCTGCTGGGGGAAAGAGATTCATTGCTTTGGGAGTGTCACCAATGGTAAATTGCTCATGTTTTGGCATATGGCCTCACATTCCTGTGTGTGCAGCAATAGTAACTAGACTCGACAGGCTTAAAAACAAGAAGAGGACATGAAGGATGGGAAGAAATTGGGGATGAATGTGCTCAACATACATTGCACACATGTATGAAAATTTCAAAGAATAACTAGAAGATACTCTTTAAAAATTGTACAGGTAGAAAAACACAGGATTGGACAAAAGATTTCAAAATGAAATTGAGACTTGAAGGTAGCATACAGTGTATTTCAGTAATTAGAAATGGAAAGAAGAGAAACAGTGAATAATGCAAAGAAAATGGGAGTAGATAATGTAAATCCTGGGTTCTTAGAATTATTATGAACTTGTTTTTTGTTTACAGTGGGAATCAGTTTCTTAAATTCATTTTGTTAGCAGTGAGTACACTGTAATTTAGTAGTGTTTCTGGAAGGTAATATGGATATGCTGCTATCAAAAAAGTTAGAGAGAAGCCAG
The DNA here is from genome assembly GCF_949786415.1 of Peromyscus eremicus. Lineage (NCBI taxonomy): Eukaryota > Metazoa > Chordata > Mammalia > Rodentia > Cricetidae > Peromyscus > Peromyscus eremicus. Next base: position 47,045,018 of record NC_081428.1, on the reverse strand, counting down.
GCCGTGGTGGCGCACGCCTTTAATCCCAGCATTCGGGAGGCAGAGCCAGGCCAATCTCTGTGAGTTTGAGGCCAGCCTGGTCTACAGAGCAAGATCCAGGACAGGCACCAAAACTGCACAGAGAAACCCTGTCTCAAAAAAAAAAGTTAGAGAGAAAAGAATAAAGAATTCAAAGCTCTGAGAGAAACCAGTCTAGAAGCCAGACTCATGGCAGGTGTTCAGGAAAATGTTCAAAGTTCTCTTCCCACCCTGTGTTCACTGTGCTTTTTCCTTCAGCTCTGTATTATTTGTTTTGAAAAGCCGCTTAAATAATATCAGAAAAATTAAAAGTGGTGATTCTGACATGGAGGAGTAACAGACTGGATCCTATAGGATGCTGATGTTTCTAGATGGTAAGGCTGGGAGAAAACATTCACTGTGAAGCACTCTTTGGCTCACTGGAGAACTGGAAAAGAAAAGGGATATGACAGAACAAGTTAGTCCTGCTGTATCCTCAGTGGAAGTCTTTGGCAATAACACAGAGTGTTCTGAAGTAGGGAAGACATTTTTAGTTAGTGCATGCTGTGATGAGGGGCAGGCATGAGAGCTACCCCAGGAAGGGAAGAGGGCATTTAGCTATTGCCTCTGGCTCCACCTAGGATGAGAAAGTTATTAGACTTTCAGTTTCTGGGGCACAAACTCTTTCAGTCATCTGCCATCCTCCAAGGGCCACTACTATGTCCCCGGACAGAGCAACTATGGGGACTATATTGGTCAGTTTAAGCTGCCTTAGCAATTGGGTGACTTAATTAACCAAAATTAACTTTTTTTACAGTTCCAGAATTCGAAGACCTAAGTCTCAGATGGTTTAGTTGTTGCATAAGGCCTCTCCCAGCTTTTTCATTGGTTACCTACTTGCCCTACAACGACAGGACATTTCATTGTAGGGAGAAAGGATAAGCAGGTAGCATGCCCTCGGGTCTTCTCTACTAAGGAGAACATTAAGGTCAAGATTACTGACATACTGTATGGAAGTTAGAACATTCAAATAATTCTAACATTGACCATGAATTTAAGCGATTTTTTTAAAAAAAATATTTATTTTATTTATTTTTATTTTTTAATGTGTATGTCCACCGAAGCAAGAAGGGGATGTTGGACCCCTGGGACTTTGACTTACAAGCAGTTATGAGGAACCTGAAGTGAGCGATTGGAACTAAACTTTGGTCTTCTAGAAGAGCAGCAAGTGCTCTTAAACAATGAGCCATTTCTCAATCCTCTCATTTTTTTTAAAAGAATAATAATAGGAATACTGCAAAGTGTTATAAAGTATTTCATGGAGATTCCTAGAATTAAACTTGACAATTTCAGCAATCTTTCTCTATTTTTCAGAGATAGAGACAGGTTACAAATGTTTGCTGAATTGATTGGTAGTTGTGGAAAATACATGGATTCATAATGACCAGTGCTTGGATTAAATGAAAAATTTTATAAGCCTTTATATCACAGTCAATTCAATAATATTTGATCTTTGGGTAGCAATCACACATATGCTCTGCTCAAATATTAAAGGACTGAGGTGAATTCACTACTTAAAAGAAATAGAACTCTTCTTTTTATTTTTGTCTATGTGTGTTTGTTACAACACAATGTAGAAAGACGTTGATATTTCCTTTGATATTTGGGCATAAATGGAAGAAATTGAAAAATGTTCTATAAATAGTAAAGAAATCTTTCATGTTTTTGTGGGAGGTTGGAGTGTCTGAAGGTGAGTGGGTAGACCTGAGCATGCTGGCAGATTTTTCTGAAACCTATAGCCCACTTTCTCCCAGGCAGCATGCTGGGTGTGAAGTCCCAGCCCTCCACTCTGTACTGTTTCAACTGGAGGGTGGAGACCTCTGCTGCTCTCCTCTGACAGGCTTATGTGTTACTAAGAGGGTGATTACTTGGAGACTTTTTCCCTTTTCCTTTTCTTCTTTTCTTCATATGCCATTAAAAAACAAAAACAAACAAACAAAAAAACAAAACAAAAAAAACAACACCCCACAGTTGAAAACTGTCACTTGTCACACCAGACACTAACATTACCTCCCTATCGAATGTGGGATATTTAGTCATACTTCTCAACTGGATTCTGACATGCAGGATGAAACAATCATTTTCAGTTTATCTTTTGTTAAGTTCTATGAACTAGTGGGCATTCAGTTATGTAGACGGTGATCAAAATACATCATCAAACATAAACACACACTTTTATTTGTGGTACAAATCGCTATTTGGAAAATTATGTGCCATTTTATAATGTACATGTATCAGTATATTGATTCATGTAAGAGATTAGCCAAGGTATAATAAATTACATGATTCTAATTTGGAAATGGATATCAAACAAATTGCTTAGTTCTAGAATAATTAGGGGAAATTCACAGATAGAAATTATGAGTATGTCCTTGAAGGATAGAAATATTCATCTCATTGTTGTGGATATATTATTTTAAGATGTGTTACATTAATTTATGCTGTGGAATATTTGTTTAATGATGCAAAGATGTGTTGCATTCTTTTATGTTGCATTTGTTTAACTCTGTGAAGCTGTGTTACTTTGCCTGTCTAAAACACGTGATTGATCTAATAAGGAGCTAAATGTCCAATAGCTTGGCAGGAGAGGGACAGATGGGGCTGCCTGGCAGAGAGAATAAAGAAGGGGAAGAGAGAGGAGAGAAAACAAAGAAGGAAAGGAAAATACCAGGGGCAAGCCATCCAGCCATGGAATAAGAAGGAAAGAAAGGAATATAGAATAGAGAAAGGTAAAAAAAAGTCCAGAGGCAAAAAGTAGATGGGATAATTTAAATTAAGAAAAACTGGCTAGAAACAAGCCAAGCTAAAGCTGAACATTCTTAAGTAAGAATAAGTCTCCATGGGTTATTTGGGAGCGGGGTGGTAGGCCCCCAAAAGAGTTTTTTTTTTTTTTAAAAAAAAAAAAAACTACATTTCATGACTAACGCTACAAAGGAAATGTGGGAGGAGGGCTGGTTATACTGCAGTTCAATGTATGTGAGAAAATTAGTCTAATTCTAAATCACACATGGACAAAACATCCAAACAGGACCTGTGTTTGTGAAAAATCACTATTTACTTCTCATGCCCAGTGGAGAGCTTAAGCTGTGACATGTTCCCAAACAGTACCTGTTGAATAAATGAACAGGAAAGGTGCAGTGGGTTACATGTATTTCCTGCCTACTATAGATACATGTCTGGCTTTGTAACAGAGGTTTCCAAGTCATTTTATCTAATTGATCACTTAATTTTATTCCTGGCTGTCAGATAGATATGCTCATGACTTGATATTCAGTCTCCTTCTCGTTTGCAGCCTTACAGTGTCCAGCATATAATGCCATTTTGCTGTGATGAGAATCGGGTACAAACTATGTTTTCTTTGATTGAAGTTTTGAGTGTGAGAGGTGGCTTATACCCAGAGCTTAGAGCAAATCCAAAAAAAGCTGAAGAAATCTAGGGGAAAAAACAGAATCCCACAAAACCCGGCATGTTCTCTTCTGTTGTGCTTTACATGTGTACTCACATCAGAGACGTGTTTAGATACCAAATTGTCACTTCAACGGGAGAGTTTTGCTAGTCTGGAAAGGGTCCAGGCAGGTCAATAAAAATGTACTGTGCACTGACTAGTGCCATGACCCATGTCTAAGTTTCATTCTCAAGAAGGTGTGAAAACAGCTTTGAGAATCTCCAATTTAGGTGAAACAGTAAGAGAATATTATACCTGACTTTATCGTTCTAAAAGTTTGGCAGTGTGCCAGAGGAAGATGAGTATAATAAATGCCTAGCTCCTCTTCCACCTGTAAGTCTGTCTCACTTCAACTGCCTACAAGGGGACTGCCAGATGAATGGTTACATGACAAATTTGGTAACATTAACTCCACTTATAAATCCCTCATCATATATCTATGGCTTTGATCATAACATTAAAAGTCATTGGAATACAGTAACAAAACCAGCTTAGGTACTCCCAAATGCCCTTTCTCTTCCTTTTTTTTTAAATGAGTATTCATCAAGTGTTTATTATGACCTCAATCTGTTGCTTGATATTCACTTACTCATTCTTAAAAACTCACCCATCTTTGACCTACCTGTCACTCCTTTCTTGAACCCACATGTTTGAAGAACATACTCTTTCCGCCAATCATTTTACATTACTTTTTCCCCCTAATTTGTAACTCTTGGGTGAAGTTACTTTGTCTACAACAAAGCCTATATTTCATATCAGTAAATCGTACAATGCCTTCCACATAACAGTTCTTTAAAAACTGTGTGTATGTGTGTGAGGTCAGAGTACAGGTTTGTGGAAGTAGATTGCTCCTTCCAGCTTCCCATGGGTTCCAGGGATGGGATTTAGACTTTCAAGAGTACATCATGAGGTAGGCAGTGCTATCTCACCAGCCTCACGCTGTGGGTCTTTTTAATAGACGAGGGTCTCAGTTCAGGAACAGCTGCCCTTTTCTGATTGAACTTGGTTTTTCAAATGATGACTTTCAGAACGCTGATTTAATTTATTCCCTTGACAAACATTTCTGAAGGAACTGTTAGGTGATGCTTCTTATACTGGCACATTTCATAGCCAATTTCTTCAGCATCAATGGCATTGAGGAAATGGAAGCCAGGTGATGTTGCCATCTTACACCTCCCATGTGGCATAAATGTTTCTCAAATTCCGATTTATGTGAGTCTAAAGCTCATGCTCTTTTTTGATGCCATAATTTTTCCTCTAGGTTGGAGCATAACTTTCTGTACATCTTATAGAGGAAAGAAAATACATTACAACTTAGCTTCGGTAGTAATGAAATTCTTAGGACTTTAAATTTCCTTATCACTTGATCACAATGAGCACACAGTTTGAAGTCCATCCTGAGGCAGGATGTGAATGGCTAAAAACTGACTCTTAGGATTTTATTTTCTACTTGTTAATAAATTATTAGATGGAAAACACTTCTGTAATGGAAGTCTGTAGGGGATGGATTTTTCTACATGTTCCCTACCCCTTTCTGAAATTTTATATGAATCCAGAAGATTATTTGATACTGACGGTGTTATAGAAAAAAGGGTGGATGACTAGGGGCTGAGGCACATAGAGAAAAGAGTGAAATTACAGTTCATTATTACTAGTGTTCTGCTGCAGACTAAAGATGACTATAAATTCTTCACATTCCTCAAAAAGGGAAATGAGATTTGTTTCTCCTTTCACTGAATTTGGGATGAAGAAGGGACACACTTCTAATACGGCCACACTTCCTAATAGTGCCACTCCTTATGGGCCAAGCACAGAAACACGTGAGTCTATTGGGGACATGCCTACTCAAGCTACCACAGACATTTTTACCAACTGGACACACATTAGTAGACAAGTAATGGTGTATTCTATACTCACAATCAAATCAAATAACCCCAAAAGTTGCCATGTAGACTCTCTCAACTGTAATTGAGAAAGAAAACAAGATCATAGCATCCTAAAGGATTCTGGCAAAAGGGGTAAACATTGTATATACAGGTAATACTAAAAAAACTCATCCAAGACTGATTTTTCTGTAGTCACAACCAGCCACCTTATGAATAGAACCTCTTCTGTACGGAAGATGCTTTGAGATTTGCAATGAAGGTCCGTGACCACCATAAAGAATCAAAACATATTCTTTATTATGCTTGGCAAACATTGAGCAATATTTGTTTCTCACATAACATTTAACTGTTAGCAATATTAAAAAACACAAAGATAAGCATAAAACATTAAACTTCTGTCTTTCTAAGACAAATCCTATTAATATTTTACTTTTCTTCTCTCTTTCTCTCTTGTCCCATGTTGAACCAAAAATGAATCTTGCTAAAGCTATATCCCATAAAGATGCAAGCTTACCTATCTCACTGTCTATAACACACTCTTGTAATTTTCTATAATAATGTTAAAGGCTTCATTGACATGAGACGTTTAAAGCACAGCATATTGTAAATGGCTGAACACAGATCCTGGGCTGTAGATTGTATTGGTACAAATGCATTTTATAAGCAATAAAATATGCATAAAAGGGTCTGCTGAAAACTTTCTAAGTTCCTCATCACCAAGGAGAGAGCTCATGACCTGTTTCTAAAAGCTGTAGTCACTGTGATCATTTATTGTAGAAAAAATCCCATTTTTTTCTCGTCCTCTTTCATATAATTTACATTTATGTATGATGCTGGTTTATGCTAAAGCATGTGATTACTTGAAAAACTGCTTAGAAGTGCTTAGCCTTGAAACATACTGAAATGAATGCCTACTCAATTCACTGAAGTGTACTTCGAAGTCTGTACCTTGCAGTGCACTTTCTCCTGCAAAGAACATGGGCCCTAGCTATTTAATACTGTCGCTCTGCCTGTCACATCTGTGCTTCATGTTTATTTTCAATCAGTGTGTGTGTGTGTGTGTGTGTGTGTGTGTGTGTGTGTATGTGTGTGTGTGTGTGTGTGTGTATGCACGTACAAGCACTCAGACTCGTTCATACAATAGGATGGAATAAAGGAAACATTTTTGTTATTTTGTGGTAGGAAGAGTAATTTCTTCTTTCAACATCTGGCAGATAGATGCCTCCTCTGCCATCTAATACCCATTCACCTCATTCACCCACATCTGTCTTTAGTGACTGCATGAAGAGATGGTGCTGGGTTTCTGTATTCTATGATCTCACAAACACTTTATTTTATTTTTAACATTATAGTAATAATGGCCACAAAGCATAGTTTTGTTCTTTTCTTTCCATTTAACACTCTATTGTACACTAAATATCTTTATTTCAATGAACTTAGAAATCATTTTCACTTTTGTTTTTGAACAAAAGATGCATAAGTTAATATCAAATAGAGGAAAACCAAAATTATACCATCGTTCTTTTTATATATTCTAGGCACATACTATTTAAACATGTATAAAATCTCATGTATACCATTTATATATGTATAAAATGTCATCACTTTGTTTTTTGCAATTTGCTTTACAAGGATGATACTTAGATAATTTTACTAACTTGTTTCTATTATTCCAATCTTTGTAAATGATGATTTTGACTTATGGAAAAATAATGTATTGTAGGGATTAAACCATATGCAAAATAAAATAAAAAATAGTACTAAAACAAGAAGGTGTAAAAATATCATTGTAAAGCTCTCATACTAAGTGTAAAATAGTATTATGCTGCTTGGAGTAATGCTATTAAAACTAAGTGAAGGGTGTGTGTTATATACTCAAAATAACAAGGGGTATGACTAAAAGCCTAACAAAGGAGAGGAAATAGATGCAGTATAGCTAATCAATTAATCCAAAATATAAAAGGGGAGGGGGTGCAGAGTAAGAACAAATAATAGATGTCACAAAGAAAAGAAACCAGAAGCTGATGGATGGAAGCCTGATTCTAGCAATAAGACACTAAAAATGACTTATTCAAACATACCTATTTGAAAGGAGTCAGGAGTCAGTTTGCCATAACAGGAAAGGTCCTAATGTTCTTTGTTACAGCTTATAGAGGAGCATTTTGGAAAACAGAAGGGAGAAAAAAAAAAAGATCACCTATTACTACACCACCATCATCATTACAACGTGAATTCATTATCCTGAGACATTTTCCAAAGAGAGCTTTGATTTGCTCCCATTGGGGTGTGTTCAACTTGCTTGACTGCTTTTCTCTCTCCACAGGGTCCCACTGCAGGACTAAACTAAACCTCAATGCATTATGGGAGCTCATTCATATATATGGACTCAGAAGGAAACTTTTAATGTTAGTCAAATAAAACTTTCACACTATCACAGCCCAGGATCTGTGCTGATGTCTGTGGTCATGTTACCACCAGGGACCATGGTTGAACTGGCCCTGATGACCTGGGCCCCAGAGTGAGAGAGCTGCTCTCTGCAACCCCCCACCCCTTCCCCAGCACTGGCCCCAGCGGCATGAGCTTGGGAAAGCTGGCCCTGACCTTGGGCTGCTCTGGGAGAACTACTACCCTCTGATCTCTCACCCTCTGTGTGCTGCTGCAACAGGGGAGCTGGCCCTGCCTCATTTGTGTTCAAGAAATGGCCCCTATGGCATGGACACAGGAAAGCTGGCCCTGACCCTCGCCTGAGAGGGGCAGTCCCAGTGGAGGCCCAGAGTGACCATCTCAGCTACCACTTAGGTCCCTATCCAGGACTTTGAGGTGGTTCACCTCAACATCTACCCCATCTATGACCTACTCGAGCTGGTGAAGATACCCACAGGATCTCCGTGACTCTGGGCAACAGCAGGGTATCCGAGAGAAGTTTCGGTTAGGGTCAAGTATTGATGGTGTACCAGAAGCCAGAGGCCTTGAACCAGACCAACAGTGAACATTTCCAAGTAAAGTTGTTTGGGCAAAAGGGTATATTGTGTGACACACCACAGCTCCCAAGACCACTACGGCAAATGAACATGTGATGGAGAGGTGGGAAAGATGGAGGAGCAAAGTAGTCTTCTTCTTTTTTAAATTTTTTTTATTAATTTCTCTTATTTTCTTTTTGGTTGAGAGAGGCTACAAAGGTGGAGGGTGGACATGGAAGGCCTGAGAAATGAGTGGGATTGGGATACAGGATGTGAAATTCCCAAAGACTCAATAAAATAATTGTGTTGATTTAAAAAAAAAAGCTTTCTCCTATTGAACTACATGATAAGTAACAGGCCACAGCATAAGGAAACTTCCTAATTTTAAAATGTTAAAAATATCTTTGTTTTCAATACCTATTGTCTCAGTTAGAGCTTCTATTGCTGTGAAGAGACACCATGACCACAGCAACTCTTATAAAGAAAAACATTTAGTTGAGGTGGTAGCTTACAGTTTCAGAGGTCTAGTCCATTATCATCATGGCGGGGGGCATGGTGGCATGCAGTTAGACACGGTTCTGGCTGCATCTTGATCAGAAGGCAACAGGAAGTGGTCTATGACCGTGGGTGGTATCTTGAGCATAGGAGATCTCCAAGCTTGCCCCTACAGTGATAGTTCCTCCAACAAGGTCATATCTATTCCAGCAAAGCCACAGCTCCTAATAGTGCCACTCCCTATGAGATTATGAAGGCCAATTACATTCAAAACACCACACTTATCCTTGGGTAAAAGACTTACCACAGTAGATGCTGATGATTCAAAGGTCCAGTTAGTAACCTTTATCTATCTATCTATCTATCTATCTATCTATCTATCTATCTATCTATCTATCTATCTATTATTTATCATTCACTCATTAATTCATTCCATTCTTTCCCTTCAATTCATTTATTTTCCAGCACTGGGGAATCAAACCCTAGGTTTTTCATGTGCCAAGCAAATACTCTATAATTTAGTTAAATCTTCATACCCAACTACATATTCTTAAATACATGACTATTCTGAATTTGATGTGATTTTCCTTAAACTCTTAGAAAGATATTTAATTTTTTAAGAGTTATTCTACAATGTCATTCATTCTAAAACTATGAAAATATAAAATTACCTAAAACAAAAATTTCTGAGTCACAGACTACTGAGCTTATCTCTTTTGGTTGATCTTAAAGGTTATATATACAACCTCTGGCTTAGACGTTGGCATGTAGTATTTATTAACTGACTTCTTTTTGAATTAAGTGCACATACATATATCTCTGAGAATTATCATCTGAACCACACTGAATGTCAAATTTCACAAAATAGATGTGTGATATGACTCAGGAATGTGCTGTTAAAAATAATTCTAATATAGTAGAAATATGCTCAAAACTGGAGGAAAAAATTTAAAATTCAGATAATATCAAGGCTTGAAATCGTGTAAAGACTTGATACCAACTTGATAGCTGTGGTAGGAAATGCAGTTTTAAACAATCAGCTCTCATTGTAAATAATAATCCATACTTTTACTTCACATTTATTTAATATTTGTCTATAATTGAAATATATAATTATAATTGCTATTTCTACTTAGTTAGCTACATGTAAGATACATTACAATGTCAATAGCCATAGGTAATTTATCCTGTCTGAATACTGTACCATTGTGTCCATGTGCTATCGTTTACTGGATTATTTCTATTATAGGTTATTGAATTACTTAGTTTCTTCGATATAAGCAATGCTGTCCTAAATGTGTTCTTTTCATGACTACTTTCTTGTTTTAATGAATGAGTTCCTGATCACTGAAACCCTTTCATGATATTGCAGTAGGTTTAGATTCAGTCCCTTATATAATCTTTCACAGCGTGACTTTTCAGATTCAAGTGTGCAAGAAGCAAAGTTGTCCTGGTTTTCAGGCTTGGCTCGCTGCAGATATGCTCCGTCAATCTTTGACAGCTGGCTGTCCTGTGATGGAAGGGATCCACAGCTTGCCATTATCACCTTCATTTTTCTCTGTGTTGTTCCTTATATAAGTTTATAGAAATTCTAAAGAATACACACACACACACACATACACACACACACACACACACACACACACACACACACACATGCTTTCTACCCTTTGAGTTTCATGCTCACATTTGTGTTTTTAATATCACATAAATTAGACCACTAAAACTATTACTAGTGGTGAAATTTAAATGAATGACTACCTTTGCATGAAGAAGCATAGAACTGAAGAGTTTGCAAGCTTATGGTTAAGAGTAAGTGGTGGGAACATATGATAATGTCTGCTAATACCATAAAAATGGGTTAACAGCTAGAAATTAATATAAAGGTTTTGATAGATTCTTGGTGGAGATGCTGTGATCTCAGAAATGATTTTGTTGTTAACTGAGTTGAAACCAATACAAATAAGACACATGAGAGATTTATTAGGTTCATGCTAAGGAAAATATATGCTTGTTAGTAGCTTGCTTTTAAGAGAGTAAAATGGTGTCTTTAATGAAATGACTCCTGGAATTCCTTTTATTCATTGGACTTTAATTATATCTTATGTTGATATCAATCTGAAACATTTAGCGTACACTTCTGTAGACTCAATTACATTCTTTAAACATAACCTCTGTAATTGGAGTGGAAACAATATAATTTCAAAGGAGGGATTTCAGAAGTAGGGTTACTAGTTCAAAATAATGAATAGACCAAGGACTTGACACATTCCACCTGCTTTATTTTTTCCAACTTCGGTTTCATTAACAACATAAAACTATGTAAATTCCATTTCAAGTGTGTCCACTATTAGATTTCTGAATTGGAAGGCATTGGTAGGGAGTAGAATAACAAGGTACCTATTTTAAAAATAGTTTTAATTATAAGTAGGTAGTTAGGTTTGCAATTTGCTGAGATCTGTTTATTAAAACACTTCCTTTTTTTGCCTAGTTAAGTATTATTATGGAATATTTTCCTTTCTGAGAGGAAGCCAATAAAAGTACTGCTTCTAATACTGAAATGTGAAAATAGAGATATTCAAGACACACAGAAAGGTGTTTTCCAGAAGGGAATCATCAGAGCTGGAGTTGGACACTAGCTGCTGGCATTTCCTTATGCCGTCAACTCTATCTAGCGATGTTCCCACTTTTCCTGAGACCCTAAGCTGGCACTGCTGGGACATGGTACACAATGGTACACATGGGATAAATATCCCTTTCTTCTTCTTCTTCTTCTTCTTCTTCTTCTTCTTCTTCTTCTTCTTCTTCTTCTTCTTCTTCTTTCTCTTCTTCTTCTTTCTCTTCTTCTTCTTCTTCTTCTTCTTCTTTCTCTTCTTCTTCTTCTTCTTCTTCTTCTTCTTCTTCTTTTTCTTCTTCTTCTTCTTCTTCTTCTTCTTCTTCTTCTTCTTCTTCTTCTTCTTCTTCTTTTTTTGGTACATCTAAAGACAGAACAAAAATCTTGGAATATAGTTTGATGTTAATGCCAATAAGGAAATAAATTAAAAAGTATTTTATATGGACATGACATAAAAGTCAAATATCTAAAATATTTATAGAGGAAAACTGTCCCACACTGTTCTGCCTTCTCAGGCTACTTTGGCTTTGGCAGGAAATTAGTAAATAGACAGTCAGACTCAGACTTCAGTGAGACGGTTCATTTCTCCAGAGTTTATCTATTATTTGTGCATTTGTAAAGATGGCAGAAATCATTACCTCAGAGGTTTGCTTTCCTCAAAATAAGTATAAAAAGCCAAAGTCTGGAACATCCTAGCTGTTCAATCAATGGTAGTTATTGTATACCTTATCATTTTATATAAATGCTAGTTTTATTATATCATTGTTAAGGGAGAGCAGTGGAAGAAATGATTAGCAACCATTCTACAAACACAAGCAAAGGAAAGGTTGCTCTGTAGGGGATTCTGTTTCTAAATGCCAGAACAATGCCAATCGTTTCTCTCTGCAACTCATCTAGGTTTCTTTCTTTACATCTCATTGTCTTATATCATCCTACTTAGTGTGTCAAAAAACACTAGTCAAAGTATCCAAACACCTTGGTTTCTTTTTCTCAGTTTATGTTAGAAAAGCTTGCTAATTCGGTTCCCTTGTCTTTTTAGCCCATGACGACTCAGTACCATGAATTGTCCTACATGTTGTCATGGAGACTCTCCATAGAGAAACTCTTTCCCTGTGAAAGAAAGTGGCTGTGAGCACAATAACAACTCCTTCTTCATGACTGGTTCCAAAGAAAAAGCTTCATATGGGTAAGGAATGAGACAGTCTGGGTCAGGCGTCTCTGTCTGGTGGTGGGCACTGTATTCATGTAGAGTAACTGATTGGTAAGTAATCATAGAGTACTTGAAATGCTTAGGTGAATGTTCCCACTACAGTAGCTTGACTGGAGTTAGTGTATGTCATAGTCATTTCTAAACACCTCTAATTTTCCACTTGTTATTAAGAAAGACATGACAGTCTTTTACCTGCTTGGTGATAATCGTCTGGATATTTGCAGCAAACGCTACACAAATGGATGAAATTAATGAGCACTATGCACAAGCAAGTCAATCAAACGAAACTCTGAAGATCTTCTCTTTTCACTTAACCTTTCTAAGTATGCTGCATGATATTGCAGTGCATTTTTCAGATATAGCTATTTCCTTCTCTGTTAATATTAGTCAATTTAAGGTTCTTTTTTTTAAAAAAAATTATTTTATAATGAACTTAATTTCACATATTTGCCACGATTCCCCCATACTCCCTCCTCCCACCCCCCATTCCCACCTCCTCCAAGGCAAGGTTTCCCCTGGGGAGTCAGCCCAGCCTGGTAGACTCAAGATGGCTCAGCCGTTAAAGGCTAGGCTCACAACCAAAAATGTAAGGTTCTTAACACCAGTAAATGCCTGGTGATTTTGCCTGCTTTCTGTATTGTGGAAGACAGCAAAGAAACACCAGGGTGTGTTCGGTTTTCCTCTTAATTATCTGTTTGCTTATTTGTTACTTTTTTTTTCTCAACAGAGGGTTAAAAACAGGGTAAAAATATTATGTTGAAGAATTCCTGAAACTGCTTTAAAAAACATTTACAAAATTGTCTCTCTCCTTTCTCATTGTTCTATTCTTATTCTTTTTTTTGTTTTTTTGGTTTTTCGAGACAGGGTTTCTCTGTGTAGCTTTGCGCCTTTTCCTGGAACTCACTTGGTAGCCCAGGCTGGCCTCGAACTCACAGAGATCCGCCTGGCTCTGCCTCCCGAGTGCTAGGATTAAAGGCGTGAGCCACCACCGCCCGGCCTATTCTTATTCTTAAATCTTGTCATAGCTAACAAATTAATACTCCATTGACAACTATGACACCAGAATTCTTATGCATTTTCTACTTAAAAATGTAATTACCATTTGCAAGAGCATGTCACAAGAAAGTGTGCAACTGATGTATGTGAACTCAGCAAATTCGTTTTCTCTCATGTAGGATGATATAGGATAGAAACTTGCCCACCATCTTATTCTATATCTTAATAAGAGTTTAGGTAGTTGAAAATAGAGTTGGAGAATATGGAGGTGGAAAGGGTTAATCATGGAGATTGGGGAGGAGGAAAGTAGAGAAGAGGAGAAGGGGTAGGATAGGCATAATCAAATCTTGAATATGATTAATGGACCAGCCTTAATAATATTCTTCCCAGGGGCCCAGAAGAGACACTAGCCAATGGCAGGAGAATGAATCTACATACACCAAGCTCTTTGTTCATTTACTTTATTCCTCTATAATGAAATTCTATCTATACAGCTTCAGTTCAGTCCTCACATTCAGTTCCTTTCTGTGCCTATTTTTTCTGCCATAATTTTCTCTATGCTTCTGACCTCATCTTCATCCTCTGTTCCTTCATCTTCCATGTATCCCTCCTAGCTCCTTACTCCTGGCTCTCAGAAAACTCTACAAGAGATGCCTTACCATCTACAGAATCTTCTCTCTGGCCATGTGGCTCTGTCTACCCTCTACAGAAAAACTACCTTGTTGTTTCTCTCCCAGCCATGTGATTCTCTCTGCCTGCCTCTAGAATCCCTCTCTAGTCCTTACTGCACTTGGTTATACAAAAAGTCCTATTGTCCTCAGTCAATTGTTCTGGAATTCCACTAGGCCTGAAGGCAAGGGATGGTTTGAGCTTCCTTTGCACAAGAAGCAAAGCTATGCATCTACAGCCTGCTTGTCTCCTAGGCTCAGGGAGGTGGGGGAGTTAGTTACCTAGAAGATCAGTGGGTCTGAGAAGCTGAACTGTTTGCCAAATGGTCTAGTAGTATATGGGCCCATAAGAATTTCATAGCAGAAGACAGCTAAAATATTAAAAACTAAACAATACCAAATATTCTGTGATAGAGGGATTCATCTAGAAAAATGCCTTGAAATTTCTAGGTATAGCTTTAATACTAGCTGAATGTCTATAATATATTCTTGTGGCCCACAAGAGTCAAATAGAAGGATGTATGAAAAGGTCATATAAAGTCATTATCTGATAGGCAAGATAGCTCAGTGAACATAAGCCTGACAACCTGAGTACAATCTCCAAGACCCACATGGAAGAAGAAAAATAGTCAATTACTACAAGTTATCCTGTGACTTTCACATGTGCACCATGTGAAAGTCACAGGATAACTATCCCCACACTCAAACACACAGATATTAATAAATACATGTAGTAATACATAAATGCAGGAATAAATCTATTATTTTGTAAACTAATTGAAAATATAGCCTTAAATATATATAGTGCATAAAATATAATGTATGTATATAATACATATTATTTGCAATAGTTTAAAGAGTGATACCCTGCAAGGTCAGATAAAGCTACTGCTAGGATTTATGAGTCATTTGACAAAAAACTGAGTACCAAGGTTAAGAAACTTTTTGAGTTGTTTGTCCAGGGAGGCTCCTGAGTCTCCCAGAGTCATACAGCTTTTTCCATTCCTCTTGGTCGTCACCAGAACTGGATGATAAGACGCTATTCCCGAAGACAGCAGACGCCTCAATTTTAAGATACGGAAAAAACAAAACAAAAAAGCCAAACCAAACCAAACAACAGCACACCAATTTCAAACTGAGATGGAAGCTTCCTCCCCAGTGGCCAGTTGTCACAGTACCAGAAGGTGCTATGCAGGCTGCAGAGAGAGAGGAAGCAAAAAGGGTCTTACCCAGTTGTGAACTCTATGAATTACAAACCCAACCTGCCAGGCAAAATGGATCTAGCGCTGCAACAGTGGCATGACTGCTATGGAAGTGTCCTAGTTGGCTCCCTGCTGCTTTGATCAATCACTGACCAGAACTGACCTGGAAGAGGAATGGACTTATTTGGCTTAGACAGTCCATCATCAAGGGAAGCCAGGACAGGAGCTCAAGCCAAGAACCTGGAGGCAGGAACTGAAGCAGAGATAGGGAGGAGTTCTGTTTACTGGCTTGTCTCAATAGCTTGCTTAGTTTGATTTCTTACACAATTAGAACCACAGGCCTAGAGGTGGTACCACCCAGGGTGGGCTACAGCCTCCCATGTCAATCCTTAGTCAAGGAAATATCCTACACACATGCTCACAGGCTAATCTGATGGAGACAGTAGTTCAGTTCAAGTTCTTTTCCCCCCAGATAACTATAGCTCCCATCTAACTAGCATAGGGAGCAATGAATCATTCTCTGGACTCCAAGCCCACCCCACAGGAGGGAATCCATTTCAGGTACTGTAAATTCTGATCAAAATACCACGACTAGGGAAGTAGTAGGTCCTAGCAGGGAACATACTGATGCTGTTTTTACCTAAATCGACATAGTGTCAAATTACCTTTTAATTGTGTTTATATGCAAAGACAACTACTATTGTTAGCCTTTACCACAGGTCTCTGCTTGTAGCGAAAGGCTAATACAATGACAAGTTCCTGAGAAGAAGTTAAGATTGATATAATCCCTCCTCTCTCTCTTTGATTGGACTCCCTGAGCTTGCCCTGGTGCTTGGCTGTGGACCTCTGCATCTGCTCCCATCAGTTACTGGATGAAGGCTCTATGATGACAGAATATTCACCAATCTGATTACTAGGGTAGGCCAGCTCAGGTACCCTCTCCACTATTGCTAGTAGTCTAAGCTGGGGTCATACTTGTGGATTCCTGGGAATTTCCCTAGCATCAGCTTTCTCCCTAACCCCATAATCTTTATCATGGTATCTCTTGCATTGCTCTCCCATTCCATCCCTGTTCCAGCTCGACCATCCTGTTCCCTCATGTTCTCATCTCCCATCACCTCCCTTCTATTGCCACCCCTTGGTCCCAGTTAACTCATGGAAATCTCATCTATTTCCCCTTCCCAAGGTGATCCATCCACCCCTCTTAGAGTCCTCTTTGTTAGCTAGCTTGTCTGGAGCTGTGGATTGTATTCTGGTTATCCTTTGCTTTACATCTAGTATCCACTTAGGAGTGAATATATACCATGTTTGTCTTCTGAGTCTGGGTTACCTCACTCAGGATGATATTTTTTAGTTCCATCCATTTGCCTGTAATTTTCATGATGCTATATGAGTAAGAGGTGGCAGGGGTGGTCAAGATCCTGCTGGGGAAATATACAGAGACAACTGAACCAAGCTTGTGGGAACTCACAAACTTTAGACTGACACCTGTGGAGCCTGTATGGGACCAGGCTAGGCCCTCTGCATATGGAAGATGGTTGTGTAGCTTGGTCTGTTTGAGGGGCCCCTGGCAGTGTGATCAGTATCTACCCCTGGTGCATGAGCTGGCTTCCTGGATGCCATTACCTATGGAGGGACTCCTTGCTCAGCCTTGATGCAGCGGGGAGGGGCTTGGTCTTGCCTCAGCTGAATGTACCAGGTTTTGCTGACTCCCAATGGGAGGCCCTAAAGGTTGAGGGGGAGTAGGAGGAGGAATGAGAGGGGGATCTGTGGTTGGTATGTAAAATGAATAAAAAAAATTTCTTAAATAAAAAAAGTTAAGATTAAGTCTTCAGCTATTGACAAGGCATTTATACCACCCCATCTAAGGCTCAGGGATCATAGGATGTATGTATGGGAAAAATGATTTAAAAGCAGAAGATAGAAGAAACTCTATAGAATGATATCTCATGGAAATGATACAGCCACTTTAAAAACCAACTCCAAGCAACTGCACCAACTACACTGAGCTTGAACAAGAAAGAGCTTGTCGATATGTTACATAATGTTACAAATTTACTATAATATAGGCAATATTTTAAGTGAAAATACTACTTCTAGCATAATAAAATGTCTTAAAATTCAAAAGAGAATAAATACTGATAACAAAATGCCATGTTGAACCATGGATTCAGGAGGGACTCAGCACACCTCATCTTGCCTTCTACAGAACTAGTGGCATCTGATAGATTTTGGGCATTGGAGAGTAACTACCATCAGCTGAATCATAACTGCTGATCTTACCAGGATCCAGTAGAAAGTTTCAAATCTATATAGTCACATAGATGGCCCTGGTTAAATCCACCAGGTCTCGAAATAAAAACATGAAGATGGTGAAGGGACTTGTAGTAAAGAGAGGAAGTTTAAGTGCATGGGAGGGAGACAAAAGACGGTAGGGGTTGAGGGTAATCAGAAAGTTTTGTATGCGTGTATGAAAATGTTGAAGAATGAATTTAATAGCAATAAAGAATATTGTTACCAAAGTGATTGTTATGGAGTGATTCTAGGAAATTTAGAGTTGATTTTTACTTACATGTTTTTTCTCATTTATAAATATTGTCTCAGACAAATAGTAACTACTGGAACAATGAGGTTCCTATTACAAGAAACTAAACAGTATTTTTAATAACAGAAGAATAATCTCATTAAATTAATTCAATAATTTGTCTTTTTTTTCTGTCACCTTCAGAGTGTCAGTCATGAGACTTTCAAAAACATAGTTGTACTGCATATTTAGGCATTTTGTCATCAGTATTTATTCTCTTTTGAATTTTAGGACATTTTATTATGCTAGAAGTAGTATTGTCACTTAAAATATTGCCTATATTATAGTAAATTTGTAACATTATGTAACAAATATAAAGAGGCCATCCATTCTATAAATGAATATTTGAGTTGGTTATAGCACTTTTTTTACTGGAATGTTTTTTTTTTTTTGTCATTTTCTTACTGCCGTAAACACATCCCTGAAGAATTGACTCTATTCAGGCAAGAATGTTTCCTTTCTTTTTTTAAATCCATAAATCTAGCTGGCTTATAATGAATCCTTAATAAGTGCTTGTTTGTGTTAGTGTTGTTCAGAGACATAAATCAGAACAACAACAGCAACAACAAAACCCCTGCATAACTTTCCTGAATGTTCACAAGTAAGAGTTTTCCTTAAATACTTACAAACAATGCTCAAAAATTTATTCCCTGTCTTAGGTGGCTTTATACTGTTATTGCAGAATACTCAATAATGAATAATTTATAATAAACAGTGATATAAGTCTTATAGTGTAGATCCTAGGAAGTCCAAGATCATAGGACTCAGAACTTTTGAGGGTCTTTTTTTTTTCTTTATCAACATTTGGTAGAAGAAGAAAGATAAAGATAGGTAGAGAGATAGATAGAGAGATAGATAGAAGACAGATGGATATATACATAGATATATAGAGACTTGAACTCATAGTGATCCATTTAAAGGCTGAGCTCTAATGATCTAATCAGTTACTAAGTTTCTGTTCTTTATATCCTTGATTTGAAGGTTTGTTTCTGAGGAAATTTGGAGAAATACATATGAAGTGTTCAATTATGGCACTAGTCCTCTAAATTCACATATACATTTTATCTAAAATATCTTTACTTCATCCTTACAACCACAAAATATTAATTCATTCCAGCCCCAATCCTTATATTCACATACAGACTCTTCTCCCAGTTGGTTATGGACAAGACTCAATTTATGAATCACCCTGAGCCAAAGCCCCTCATAGCTATAAGCCCTTGAAACCAAAGCAAGCTCTCTATTGTAAAACCACAATGCTGGTCCAGATACAGAATAGAGACATTACCACTAAAGAAGGCTGAAGCAGACAAGAAAATAGTGAAAAATGCTCTCCTAAAGTCCAAAACTCAACAAGGAAAATTCTATTAAAGCTTAAAGCTGTAAAATAGCTTCTTTAGACTTCATGTTCCTCATCTTGGGTACACTGTGATATGTCTTTTGCCTCCGAGGCCCTCATGGCTTTGTGGACTCAATCCACTTATAAATTCTTACGAGTTTGAAGAATTGTGCCCATGGCTTTTCCCAGACTACAGTTATATACTCACAGCTTTGTTTCTGGGGTCAGTGTGGAGGCCCTGCTCCAACAGATCTATGAGAAATTTACCTTAATAAGGATTTTCTAGGACAGCTCCAGCTTCATAACTGTTTTAATTTAGCATTATGTTAAAATCCTTTTAAGCTTCATATTGTATTTTAACTTATCCTTTGAAAATTTTATATATGTACACAATGCATCTGAATAATACCCATCTATTTCTTTCTTTCTTTCTTCCTTCCTTCCTTCATTTCTTTCTTTCTTTCTTTCTTTCTTTCTTTCTTTCTTTCTTTCTTTCTTTCTCAATGAATTCAATCATCACTGCCTACATGCACATGCACATGGAATTAAACACTGTGGTATAGACAATCTTCCAATAGACATACATCTAAAGAACAATAACGCTCACTACCTCAGCTACTATCAATTGCCCATAGCTCCTCAGCTATGAGAGTATCATCAGGAGCCATTCTCCACCCTATGCTAGAATTTTTAAGTGACTTGGTCTTGTGCAGGTCTTGTATAGGTAACATAGCTGTTATGAGACCATGTGTACAACACTCCATGTCATCTATGCATTCCTCCAATTCTCTGAGATTACATTATTTCAACCCTCTCTTCCATGATTCCTTTGAGCCTTGACAGTGGAATTATTGATATATACGACCCATCTACAGCTTAGCACTCACAGTCACTTATTATTAGCACTTTGAACAGCAATGCATTTCTGCATTAACCACTACACACTGAAATATGATGCTTCTTTGACAAACACGTTGAGCAGTACAGATTTATGAGTATAAACATAAATATTTAGAAGGCAGTTTGACTAGATGACCATTTAGCAAAACAGCATCAATAGGTTCTCCTGGAGAACTTATGACTTCCATGGCCATAGGTTTTGATCATGTTTACAATATCACACAGAAATTCCTTCCTGTGGAGCTGTCCTCGGATCAAATCGAGAAAGCAGTTAGTTATGCCCAAGAACAATTATGCCACTATTTCATCAGTAGGCGCATCTTGCCTGGCTAGTAGGTACTGTAGCCTGTAAGGTCCAGTGCTGGATAAGATAACTGATGTCTTTTCTCCTTCAGCAGCCTGAACAACACATTTTGGAAAAGAGAGTTTCCTGGCGAGTTGAAGATTGATTTCTCTGAGTCCTGCAAAGAGTGTGTGGTATCATCAGAAATAGGGTAGCATCATTTGGTTACAGTGGTCAGTCAAAATCAATGACAATAGACTGTATTTTGTGTGTGTGTGTGTGTGTGTGTGTGTGTGCCTCTGGGGTTTCTCCAACCAAGAATTCTTGGGAAAGTTATCCATGCCTGGAATTTTCATTTAATAACCCATGTCTTCTTGAAGCACCATTGTTGACTAATGTAGAGTACTTCTGTTATGTCATTTCCATGATTCCTTGAGACATGAATATATTTCTGTTAAATGGATAATGTAATCAAAGCATATAATGAAGGATGCCTTCACTCCAATTTCAAATACCTTGTTCATTTCTGCCTGAGACATCGTGAGAATGTCCTTTATGCTTTCGATCCCTCCAGTATTCTGATCATGACTATTTAGATAATACCTAAAAAATTAGAAAATGCTTTATCCTGAATCTTCACTACAGTCCTTCTTAATACTCATTTTGCAGCAATATGTGATTTTTTTCTTGCATGCTCCTCCAAACTGCACCAACCTCTCCCTACTATCCAGTTCCTAAATCACCTTTATGATTTCTGGTTTATCATAGCAACAGACTGTCTTCTCAGTACTAATTTTCTGCATAAGTATGTTTTGTGATGCTCTAATAGATTGGTGGGGAGCATGCAGTTTATAAAGAGCAAATATTTGCACCTACAGTTGTGGAGGCTGGGGAGTTCCAGATCAGAGGACTTGGATCTCTCTCTCTCTCTCTCTCTCTCTCTCTCTCTCTCTCTCTCTCTCTCTCTCTCTCTGTGTGTGTGTGTGTGTGTGTGTACGTGTGTACAGTCTTAGTTAGGTTTACTATTGCTGTTATGAAACACCATGACCAAAGAAACTTGAGGAGGTAAGCGTTTGTTTGGCTTATACTTTCATGTAACTGTTCATCACTGAGGGAAGTCAGGACAGGAAATCAAACAGGGCAGGGATCTGGAGGCAAGAGCTGATGCAGAGGTTTTGGAGAGTTGCTGCTTACTGGTTTGCTCATAATAGATTGCTCAGCTTGCTTTCTTATAGAACCTCGGACTGCCATCTCAGGGATATCACCACCCACAATGGGCTGGGCCTGCCCCCTATAATCACTAATTAAGAAAATGCCTTATAGCCAGGTCTTTGGAGGAATTTTTTTCAATTGAGATTTCCTCCTTTCAGATGACTCTAGTTTGTGTGAATTTGACATAAAACTAGCAGGACATACATACATACATACATACATGTATACATATATACATACGTGTGTGTGTGTGTGTGTGAGAGAGAGAGAGAGAGAGAGAGAGAGAGAGAGAGAGAGAGAGAGAGAGAGAGTTCCAGGAGTATACATGTAGAAGAGAGGGAGATGGAAGGGAAAGGTCAAACTCATCTTTTTATCCTGAGTCTATTTCTTTTACAACTATGTCTCTCCTGTGAAAATGGAATTAACCTGTTCATGAAGACACAATCCTTGTGACCTAATTCCTATAAAAATTTCCCTTTTCAAATCTGTTGTGGTAGAGGTTGTTTCTAATTAAATGAGTTTTTGGAAATACATTTAAAACTTAGTATTCCAATAACATCATATTGAAAATGTCTAACTCTCTTACATTTTAAAATAAGTATCTGTTTTATGAACCAGTTATTTCAAATAATTAGTAGTATACACAAATATTGATTACAATTGTTCTTTAAAATGGATACAATGAAAATCAAATAGTTTCATTAATATGTTTTACCCACCAATGTTTATTAAAAAGCTTTTGTTTTTCTTTGATGTTATGGCTTTTTTTGAGAAAGCATCTCATGTAGGTCAGGCTGGCATTGAAGTAGACATAAGGATGAGGATTGTCCTAGTTAGGGATTTTATTGCTGGGAAGAGACACCATGACCACGGCAACGCTTATAAAGAAAACATTTAATTGGGATTGCTTACTTACAGTTTCAGAGGTTCAGTCCATTACCATCATGACAGGGAGCATGGTAGCATGCAGGTAGATGTGGTGCTGGAAGTAGCTACGAGTCCTATATCTTCCAGGCAACAGGAAGATGACTGAGGCAATGGGTGGTATCCTGAAAATAGAAAAACTCAAACCTGCCCTCACAGTGACACACTTCCTCCAACAAGACCGTATCTACTCTAACAAAGCCACACCTCCTAATAGTGCCACTCCCTATGAGATTATAGGGGCCGACTACATTCAGACTACCATAAGGATAGTTTTGAATATCTATTACTCTGGAGTGTTGGGATTGTAGCCATGAGCTAAGGCTGTTCTGGAAAGACAGGTGTTTTCTATTTAATTCTCTGTAAATTGTATAGCCACTGCACCTCTCTCAGAGATCTCTATCCTAATGGAGGGCATATTTGTACTTACATTCATCTCATTACTCATTATTATATATGTTGCAAAAATGTACTTAAATTTTATTTTGCAAAAAGAATGCCCTCTGCTTTTAAGGCTCTTATGCCTTAATGTTTTTCTGGAGTTAATTATCATAATGATTTTTAGTAATTCATAGATGTCTGAAATATTTCAAAACTAGCTAGTAAACATGAAATAAAGTTTATTTGAAAAGATATCTTCTGAGATAAAAAGGCTATTGTCATTATTAAGTACATATTGTGCATGAATTATATCTACTTTTCATTCTCACAAGAATGAAGTCACCAGACAGGAAAGTGCCTGACAAATATCAAAAAGTATAGTTATTACCACATTTAAAAAAAAATAGTAGTGTCACTCCCATATAGTGACAGTACAGGGCAGCTTAGGAGATGTGACTTCTTTTAACTGAAGGGTGCAATTTTACAAATTCTGAATGTTTTAATTGTCTAATTGATGGGATATGTAGTGTCATGCCATCTGTGTTGCTGTTCGTGGTGCTGCTGAAGTGATGAGATCTCTCTGTCTCTGGCAATCCTTTCCCTCAAGGATGACACATGGTTAGGGGAGGTCTCTCAATAGAACTGACATCACTCTCATCACTTGACTTGGCAGTATGTACTCTGCCACACTGTACTCTGAGATGGTGTGTGTATGGTAGTGGCAGGGTTATTTCTAATGCCTATGTTGTCTTTGGTAAGAATATATTTACATAAGACTGGGCAAAGCTCAGCATTTAAAACTTACTAGAGTTATTATTTTTGTACTTAGAGTTCAACTTTATTGTTACAACCAGAGTTTATTTATAGTATATAAATCTCTTCAAAAAGATACATTCCTTCATTTAATCAATAGTAGAAAAGCATTCCTAACAGAAGCCGAAACTGCGCTTGTATCTAAACAGAAACACAGCTTCATTACAAATTCATGAACACGGATCACAAATGTAATTCACTTAAACAGCTACATGAATGCAGCTGTTGATTTTCATTTCCGTAAATTAACAGTAGTAACATTTTACGTAAATTAGCAGTAGTTAAAAACTAAATTTTAAACATAAAAATATGTAACAACAAGAACAACAAAGGGAGAAAAGCAGGAGGTATCCACATGAGGTAAAAGATGAGCGGGTTCTCAGGCGCATACACCCTTTCTGAAGCATGAGAAACCCTAAGGCAAAAGTTTCGTTCGTCTGAAATATATCACTGCATGTTCAGTGCTGAGACTATCCAAAACACTTGCAGTCTACCCAAAGCAGCATTTGGCCACAATTCACATTTGAGAAACACAAATGTAAGGTCTATGCCACACGTTCCCAATTCAGCAGACAGCTAACACAAGCATAGTTACTCATTTCAGTTTTTCCTGTGCATGTTGATAACACCATGTCTTCTCCCTTGAATAAGATTGTTTGACCTAGCTGTACAAAAGCTCCTAAATCCAGAGAAAAGTTCTGTTAGTTTACAGTTACTTTAGTACAGATAAATATAGACTACTACTTCAGATTATTGACAATGAACACTCAGTTATGTTACAACCTAGGATCAAGCGCAGCAGCCCCAAGCTACAATCATAGCAAGCAAGTACTTATTAATACAGAAAAATTCTCTATCCCAAATACGTTTTGGGTCCCTTTCCAATTTTACAGCATTATGAATTTTTTAATTTTAGATTTTTAAGTGATACATAAAAAAATATGCTATGTTCCTGAGGCACTGTGATATGTTTGATGCATAGATATATTTATTGTTTAAATCAAGTTAAACTTTTCTCTCCACATTTATCATTTCATTGCAGATGGTGAAAAATATGAAGTCCTTTTTCGCCAGTGACTTGAAGCACACAAGTATCATTATTATTTGTAGTCATGCTGCTGTGTAACACCACATCCTCTCACTTTTACCAATCTCTAAATAAGTACTCACTGGTCAGCCTGCCTCTGCTATCTCCACCAACCTCTGCTATGACCCTTCTCCTACCAGTTTCTATGATGTTTAAAATCTAAAATTCCCCAGATGTGAGATCATGGGTTTGTCTTTGCTCAACACCATATCTTACAGTTGCACTCATGTTGATAAAAAGAGCAGGATCTCATTATTTTGTGGCTGGATATTATCCTACTATATATATATATAATTTTCTTTACCTCTTCATCAGTTAATTGACACTTAGGGTATTTCTATTTCTTGGTAAGTCATATATAAAACATGGCAGTGTTAATTTCTTTTCAACCCTATTGTCTTTGGATATCTGCCTAGCAGTTAGATTGTTAGGTCACATTGTAGTTGTTGTGGTGTGTGTGTGTGTCTAACCATTTTCATGACCGAGCATTTATTAGTGAGGTGGAAGATACTTTTCTTTGTACTTATTTGTTACCTATCATTTTGCTCTTTTTAATACCAGTGCATGTGTTTTTATCAATTTCTCTACTAGAATATTTGATTATTTCTATTTTTTTCTAGAATTCTTTTTATACTCTGGATGTGTTGCAAACAGGTTTCCAGTTTAGGCTTTTCTTTTTGCTCTTTTCAAGTCTCAATGAACAGAAATTTTCAATTTACTGTGTGTGCACAGCTCTAGTGGACACATCTATAATACAGTCTCTACACCTAAGGACTAGGTAACCTTGTGGAAGAGGGGCTAGACAGATTGTAAGAGCCAGAGGGCCAGGATCTCTGCTATAAAATTGTGCTTCTATACATGATAGAAAAGCTATACCCATGAAATATCAACAATATGGCTGCTAAATGAGACCTGAACAATGACAATACCAGTTGACATCCCAATGTAGATGGGAGCAATCACACAAGGCCCAACCCAGAGAAGGAGAGCTACAAGCAATTAATAACTGCAGAGAGGAGAATCAGTCTTCCACAGTAGTGAGCTCTTTAAGTGGTTACCAAATATCAAGTGGCCAGCCCTAAAAACACATACATATGAGCAATACTAAGATAAATATGTACAATTATTTCACAGAAAAAAATCACATTTTCAGAGCCTCAAGAGTTGTATATTTCTGCTCCATTTTTAATTTATTGGAAATTAACTGCAGGCATATTGGCAAGGTGAGTGTAGGAAAAGAAAATGAAGTTTTCAGTTTAATTCGACCCAACAGATCTTTTTCTGCAATGATCAGAGTCATCCTCTTTCCTTCAAGTTAGCAGCACATTTTATCCTTTTATTAAAAGTTTTCTAAAAGTTTCTGATTTCACACTGATGTCTTTAATCCATCTGGCATTATTGATTTTCTTTTCTTTTTTTTTTTTATATTCAGTGTGAAGTAGCGACCCAATTTCCATTTTTCGCACCATTATCCAGAACTGTTTATTGTTTGGTGCAGCTCCTGCCTAATGATCTGGAGTGTCATCTTTATTATGCATCGAGCTTCTTGTATTTGTGTCTGTTTCTCTATTTTCCTGTGCTTTTATTTACTTCTTAACAATAGGAAAATCCTGCAGCCTCTCTACTGCTATACCATACAGTAAGAAAGAGTATCTGTGGCAGATTAGAGGATTGCATATGCTTTTATGTGTTTCCATCCAACAGAAAAGTCTCTTTTTCTTTATGAGAAATTGTGCCCCTCTGTGATTGCTTTGAGCAAACAAATAGGGATCTAGATCTAGATCTCCAGAGTCTGAAAGATCCAGCTGCCTTAGCAGAGAGGTCAGCTGGTGGGGTCTTAACGATGATGTGGAGAGAAAGGGCCAGATGAATCCATTCTGCAGCCTTTTCCTGCCAGGGCTCCAGATACTACTGTGCAGCTATCTGGGTAGACCAGTTAACATCCAGCTGAGTACCAATGTGACATGACCTGGAGACAGAAAATGAGATCATTATTATGCTTTCCTAGTGTGTCAGTCTGTGGATAGTGACTTAGCTTAAAAAAACCATAAAGTTCCAGCCTATGCTTGATCCCTTCTTTCTTGTTAGTGTTACAGACTGTGAAGTTACTTAATCAGCCCTCACAATTGCATAAATAAATCCGTTTAATAATTACTGCTAATTTAGTCTGCATCTGTGATTAAAACTTTATGGATGCAGGATCCAAGCCTTAGTTAGATTCTTGTTATTTATTTAATTATTTTTTTTTTCTTTAACCACAGATCCCCCTCTCATCCCTCCACCCCACCTCCCCTCCCCCTCTCCCCTTCCCCCTTCCCCTCCTCCAAAAGGGGGCGGGGACAGCAAAGCCTGGTGCATTTGGGTGAGGCAAGACCAAGCCCCTCCCCCTGCATCAAGGCTGAACAAGATGTCCCATCATAGGTAATGGGATCCAGAAAGCCAGCTCATGCACCAGAGATAGATCCTGATCTCACTGCCAGGGGCCCCTCAGACCAAGCTACACAACTGTCTCCCATATGCAGAGGGTGAAGTCTAATCCCACCGTAGGTTCCACAGCTGTTGGTATAAAGTTCCTGAGTTCCTATGAGCTTTGTTCAGTTGTCTACTGGACTCACAGAGCTTGGTTGTGGATCTCTGCATCTGCTCCTATCAGTAACTGGATGAAGGCTCTATGATGACTGTTAGTGTAGTCACCAATCTGATTACCAGGGTAGGCCTGTGCAGGTACCCTTTCCACTATTTTTTTCGTTTGTTTTTGTTTTTTCAAGACAGGGTTTCTCTGTGTAGTTTTGGTGCATGTCCTGGATCTCACTCTGTAGAAACAGGCTGGCCTTGAACTCACAGAGATTGGCCTGGCTCTGCCTCCTGAGTGCTCAGATTAAAGGCATGTGACACCACTGCCTGGCCCCTCTCCACTATTGCTAGTAGTCTAATCTGGGGTTGTCCTTGTGGATTCCTGGGAATTTCCCTAGCACCAGGTTTCTCCCTTACCCCATAATGTCTCCCTCTGTCACTCTGTTCCTTCCCCAGGTCGACCATCCCTTTTCCTCATGTTCTCATCCCCTATGCCCTCCCTTCTTTTGCCCCCACCCCCAGATTCTTAATCCATAACATCATGCAATTAATTAGTGCTAGCCATGAGGGTAAACACTATTAAACTCAGCATTCAGGAGGCTGAAGCAGGAAGCTCATGATCTCAATACCAACCAGAGCATGACAGATCCTGTCTCAAAAATACAAGGGTGAGAGATGCAGTTCAGTGGTACAGCATCACTTGCCTAGCACAAGTCTGACCCTGGGTTAAATTCTCAGTATTGCAGTCAAATTTAAATTAAACTTTAAAATATTTAAATCCACTGAACCCATTGGCAATTACCAAACATGTGAGAGAACAAGTCTACAGATAATTATCTCTAGCATTTGGCAAACACTCCCCATGAGGTCTTGACTGTGTTTCTGACCTATAAACTAGAAACATAGTAAATGATTAGTGTTATAAACCCTTATTCTTAGGAAATTAGGCTATTGCTTGCTCATCACAATCTTAAACAAAAAAGAGATTAAGAAAAGGACAAAGTTTGGATAGTTAAACGGAAGAACAGAGAATTCCTTTGAGGAGGAACATTTTGTAGACAGTTTAGTAGAAAAACTACTATGAAGCTAATCATATGTGCCCTCTAGCCCTGACCCCATCTTTTTAGTTTTACTATTGGATAAATTTGTGCCCATTTCCTAACCTCTCTGTGTTTTGATTGCATCATCTTAGAATATGAGACTTTAATGCTCACTTGCAGTGTGATGGCATTGATTTTAGAGACTATGGCTATCTAGCATCTGGAAAGACACATTGAAGGTAACTCATCCCAGAATAGTGGTGCATCCCTTATCTCAAATCTCCTCCAGCTCTGGTGGGTACATGTTCAAGCACTGAAGAAAGTTTATTATACTTGACCTTATCCACCCACAATAGTTACACATTAAGAGTTAGAGAAGGACATATTTAAATAGCTTTTCCTTCAGGAGAGAGAGGATTTTTTTTAAAATCTAACAATTTTTTTAAAAAAAATTAAAAAAGAAAATTTATAAATTTTTTCTATTTTTTATTTCTTTACATTAATCTTATGTTCTGTTAGTTTTTGTCAACTTGACATTAACCACAGTTACATGGGAAGAGAGAACCTCAACTGAGGAATTACCTCCATTAGATTCGCTTCTAGGTGAATCTGTTGGGAATTTTCTTTATTAGTAATCAGATTGGGAGTGCCCAGCCCAATGTGGGCAGTGCTATCCCCAGGAAAGTGGTCCTTTATTGTATAAGAAAACAGGCTGAGCAAGCATGATGAGCAAGTCAGTAAGCAGCATCCCTTTATGGCCTCTCCTGCCTTCAGCTCCTTCCTTGGCTTCTCTTGATGATGGACTACAACCTGTAAGCTGAATAAAGCCTTTCCTCTACAAGTTGGTTTTGATCATGGTGTTTTGTCACAGCAACAGAAAGCAAATTAAGATATCTTACTATGCTAATTATTTCTCAGATAATTACACATACACACACACACACACACACACACACACACACACACATATATATATGCTCTGTGTATGTGTGTTTCATCTGGTTTATCTTTATTTACTATATATGGGGCAATATGTAATGTTTTGATACATGTATACATTGTATAATGCTCAAACCAAGATAAAAAATTCTATCTTTAAATACATAATCTTTTTTATGTTATAAAATTAAAACCACTTTCTTTAGACTTTTTGAAGTATGCATTCATTATCTTTTTTGGAAAATATATAGAATTATCATTATCTACATTCACCTTACTGATAACTGAGTCATTAATCAACATTTCTTTATCCTTCTCTCTCACTTATACTGTATACTCTATGATAACCACCATTTAACCCTGATTCTTCTATGAAATTAACTTCTTTATATTCCACAAAAGACTGAGCTCATAACTGTACTTGTCTTTTTGTTACTTTTCAAATCATTTTCATGACCTCCAGTCACATCCATTCTATAGCAAATTGTAAGATTTCATCTTTTTTTAAAAAAAAGATTGTCATTTTATTTTATATGCATGAGTGTTTTAAAGACTGTATGCCTGCTGCATGTATGTATGTGCATCATACGCATGCTTGGTGTGCACAGAAGCCAGAAGACGGTATTGAATCCCATGGAACTGGAGTTATAGATGTTTGTGGCCACCTTGTGACTGCTGGGAGTTGACTTGTTTCCTCTAAAAGAGCACTTTACATCTTCAAGATTTACCATATTTTGTCTAATAACAACTATTTTATCATAAGGTGATGTTTCGTGTGGTTTCAGTGATTTCTCAGATCATCAGTTGTTAAAAAATTATTTCATACTTCATCTGGCCACATATACACCATAAAGTTCTTTGCAAATTTTGCTGGTTGTCTTTGGTGATATTTTTTAAAATTGGGCAATATACTTATTTAAATTGTGGTTTTCATCTGCTTACTTTGACTTGATGAATATTTTTGTTTTGTATATGTGAGATACATTTGTGCAAGAGTGTTAGATTTGATGGGTATGTATTGAGTTGATAACTGATTATAGTATTAATTTACATTTCTCTGACTAATGATGTTAAGCATTTTTTGTGCTTATCAGTTAGTTTGCATATTCTTTTATGAACAGTCTATTTAAGATTTTCTTCAATCATTTGGGGGGGTGTTTGTACTTTTATTATTGAATTACAAGTGTGATTTTCATGTATATGGAAAATTAGTTTTCATTAGGTATTTATGCTGTGGACATTTTCTTCCAGCAAGTTTATTTGCTTATTTCTTTATGATGTTTTTGACTGAGTAGAAATTTTCAAGTTTGTTAAGATTACTTTGTCATATAATCTCTTTTTCAATGCAGGGCTTGAACAGAGTACCTTACACAAGCCAAGCAACAACTGAGTTACATCCTGAGCCCATGTCATCAGATCTTCTTTTGGGAGAAGTAAGAGTGAAAGAAGACTATGTTGTGGAATATTATTTTAAGATGTGTTACATTTGTTTATGCTGTGGGATATTTGTTTAATGATGCAAAGGTGTGTTGTTGTATTCTCTTATGTTGCATTTGTTTAAATATGAAACTGCATTGCTTTGCCTGCCTAAAACACCTGATTGGTCTAATAAAGAGCTGAACAGCTAATAGTTAGACAAGAGAGGGATAGGTGGTGTTGTCAAGCAGAGAGGATAAATAGAAGAGAAAAGAGAGAGGAGTGAGAAAAGGAGGAGTGGTGGACACCAGGGGCCAGTCACACAGCCAGCCACAGAGTAAGAAGTAAACAAAGGAATATAGAATAGAGAAAGGTAAAAGCCCAGAGGCAAAAGGAAGACCGGATAATTTAAGTTGAGAAAAGTGGCTAGAAACAAGTTAAGCTAAGGCCAGGCATTCATAAGTAAGTATAAGCCTCCATGCATTTATTTCAGAGCTGGGTTGGGTGCTGGCCCCCCCTCAAAGAGTAGGGTAAAAAAAAAAAGACTAAATAAGTTTTCTGCCATATTTTCTAAGATATCATTTTGGACAAAGCATTTGTCTTCTTTTTTATTATTTAATGTTTCCAATAATGCACAGACATGTAATGGAATTATTACTTAAGACATGTTAAAAATGATGGCATAATTCAGTTCTTCTGCTTAGTTTTGATGAAGTTTTTGTTATCAAAACAGTATTCTTTTTCAAATGCAGATTTGCAAAGTAATAAATTCTAGGACTAAAAAAGAATAGGAGGGAATAAGCCCAAAGAGTAAACTTAAAGAAAAGAGTGTTTTGTAATTAAAATGGGACTTAAAGAGTGAAAGATGATGGATTGTTAGAAATTCTTTACTCTCCCTCTGTGTTTAGCATGAGCATAGGTTTATGTGTGCTTATATTTTCACAGAATACATCCTGTCTCTGGTCTTCTATTCAAATCCTCATGACTCTTCCATGACAGAGACCTGTTGTACTATCCCTGCCTGCCCTTTTTAAATTCAGTGCTTAAAAGAGAGGCATGTAAGAAGAGTTCATCTTAATTTAGATGTTCATTGTTATAAGATAAATACACTTTTCTCTTAGTAAAAGCAATGCCTCTTGTCATTTCATTTCATGAATAAGTTTGTACAAATGGAGCCAGTGGGATGACCCAGAGTGTTCAGGTGATAGCCACCACGCCTGGCTATCAGAGATCATCCCTAGGCTACACAAGATGTAATGAGAGAGTCCCATAGTTGTCCTCTGATTTCCACACTGCGGGCATGTACACATGTATACACAAGTACACATATACTAACCTGAACAAAAATTTAAAAAATCCCTATGGATTATTGTAGTGAGCTTTATGTTAGAAAAAGATTTTGAGTAAAACTCTTACTGTTTGTATCTAATAACACATTAGATTTACAATTCATAAATGGTTCTTTCATTGTAGTTTTAGGTAGTTTCTGTCTTGATTACATGCAGTGATACATTTTAATGAGAATATCTTGACTTTCAAAAGACTAAACATTTGGTGGGTCTCACAGCAAAGTTAATAATACTCCCTGAGGTAATTTAAGACTATGTATTTAGCCTGCTTTCCTACTGTGTGTGTACTAAGCCTGTTTAGGTTTAGCCTGCCTTTATGAGAACAATGTGATCAATTTTAATTGCCTTGGATTTTCCATTTAATCGCCCTTTACAGTAACCAAAGTTTAAGCATAGCTTTAATCTTATATTCATGCCCTTGACTAAGAGTAATGCATGTGTATATATGTGTGATAATCATCTGCTGAAAATAGCCAGCAGCTTGAAATCAACCTTCTACAATAAATAATCACCATATTTGTTGAAATCATTATGTAGACATAGCTGGAAAATATGTATGCTTGCAGTTCTCTGTACTTCTGAGTCTGTTGGGATCAGTAAAATTACTTCAGTCCTTGTAAAAACCATTAAAGATCCCCCTGAAAGAATCTCACATTTCTTTCCGATGCCATATTTTCTTCAATATTCAATGAATACAGGGCAAAGCTCTTGGTTAGGGACAAAGACAGGCATAGCTCTCTCTCTGTCACACACACACACACACACACACACACACACACACACAAACACACACACACACACAGAGAGAGAGAGAGAGCAAGAGAGAGAGAGAGAGAGAGAGAGAGAGAGAGAGAGAGAGCTACAAATAGGCTAGTAACCACAAATTACATACATAGAGACAAAACAGGGACAGAAGTGGAAAACTCTTGGTTAAATTAAGCCATGAGGAAGTGGCTTTATTTTCACTCCTCAATGTGATACTGACACCACTCTCTATAAACTTTAGAGTCTGAAGTTATCTCTAATTTGTTAACTAATACAATTACATTTAGAAATAATATCCTGAAACCAATTTGTCTGGTACAGTAATAAGTTTTGGTCAAAATCAACAAAAGAAACAGACTCAAATAAGAATCTAATTGTGAGTACAGCTGGTGCGTTTAGTGGTTTATTCAAATTTGATCTTATTTATAAATGCATTAAAAGGTTTATCTACATATTCTATTCAGTACTAGAGTAGCATATAATTAAGCAAAATTGTTTGTAATTGTAGTGCACCTTATCATTGCTTAACAATCTTTTCATTTTTTTTGTTTAATGTGATTTTAAAATGTTTCATTCAATACAAAGGGTCATGTTTCTTTTTAAACCTGTCTAAGACCGGCTTCAAAATTATAGGTGTTGGTTATATGTAAGCACCACCAATTAGTAAATAACTATTAGCTGGTTATCTAATGAAAGGAGGGCAGGCTAAAATAATTTGTGCCATTAACACTGACAAGGCTAAAGCTGTTAATAGAAAGAATTGCGTTTCCCTTATGTTCTCATTTGTACCACTCATATTGTGCTCCATATGTATTTCTCACAAAAATTAAAAATTATGGTAAGTAATGTTTTGGCAGAAGAACAAGAGACTATTTTTTTTAAAATTCTGAACAGGGGTACTGTTAAGATTTAATTTTATGCCTCTATAAATTTATTTGTTGAAGCAAAACCATGTACATGTTTGGAAAAAGAAATAACTAATTTTATGGAGGTTGTTAAATTTAAGTGGTATTGTAAGAGTGAAGTCTCAGTCTACCAGAACTGATGCTCACTTAACAAGTAGATGAAATGTCAAGAATGTGCACCAAGAGGATTGCCCACATGATGTTCCAGAGATAGGGAACCTGTTACTGAGAGACTTCTCACCAGAAATTACTCTACTACAAACTTGATATTGGAATTCCAGCTTCCAGATTATGAGAAGTTACATTTCTGTTAGGACATCAGTCTGAGGTATTACGCTATGGCAACTTAAGTAACATAATATAGGAGTGAGTGATAACTAGACCAGGGAGTCTGTGGTAGTTTGAATATAATTGCCCCCCATAAGCACATAGGAAATGGGACTATTAGGTGGTGTGGCTTTGTTGGAGTGGATATGGCCTTCTTGGAGGGAGTGTGTCACTGTGGAGGCATGCTTTGACGTTTCCTATGCTCAGGATACTGCCTAGTGTTTCAGTCAACTTCCTGTTGCCTGCAAGATGTAGGACTCTCAGCTACTTCTCCAGCACCATGGCTGCCTACATGCCACCATGCTCCCCACTATGATGATAATGGACTGAACCTCCAAAACTGTAAGCGAATCACCCCAATTAAGTGTTGTCCTTTGTAAGAGTTTCTTTGTCTCTTCACTGCAATAAAAACCCTAAGACAGAAGTTGCTACCAGGGGCTGGGGTATTCCTGTGATAGGCCTGACCATGTTTTCGTTTGGAGATAGATGGACTTTGAAAGTTTAGGTTAGGAAAACAGTGGAATGCCTTAAGCACTGCTTAATTGGTCATGCTAGTAAGGAGCATGGGAGACATTGATGCTGAGTTTGATCCGATGAACTTTAGGGAGCTTGCTCAAGAAGTTATAGAGGAGAAGAATATTAATATGTGGCCTAGAAATGATTCTGTAATATTTTGCTGAAGAATATGGCTGTTTTTTGCTCTTGTTCAGAAAGTCTGCTTGAGGCTAAAGGGAAGAGTTTTGAGTTAATTCCATTGACAGAGGAAATCTTAAAACAGCCTAGTATAGATTCTATTGTGTGGTTATTAGTGGTAACTCTAATGAAGATTTATAATGAAAAGGAAAAAAGCTGAGCAAATAAAAAACCAAAATGTACAGATTGAGAAAAGGATCATCAAGAAGTGGTATAGAGCTAAATCCTGTGTTCAAGGAGGTAAATGGATTAAGAAATGGAATAAAGGGAGTGGTGACCTCAGGACAATATTCCACCCAGCTAGGTTTCCAACTTGAGAAAAGGAACTAAAGAAAATCTTAGAACCCAGTGTGGTGGTGGCACACATCTTTAATCCCAGAGTTCAGAACGCAGAGGCTGGCTGACCTCTGAGTTTGAGGCCAATCTGGTTTACAGAGTAAGTTCAATGACAGTAAACCTTGGGCAGTAAGGGTAACAATAAAAAGCAAATAGCTGTTGAAGATGTAATTGAACAGGGGGGCCGTGTTCTAGCCCCAGGAAGCAGCAGAAATTGACAGCTTCAGGCACATGGTTCTGGTTTTAGAGTTAAGAGTAGAAGAAATGGGTTATGGAATTTGTGTCTGCATCCAAGAAAGCTGCTGAGGCCAGTCATATGTTGGGGTGTCACTGAATAGAGGCCTAGAGAGGCCTTTGCATGAGCTGTGAAGTTGAAGACTGGATTGCTTTGGAGAACTCAAAACGTTAGAGATGCCAGAGTTGTGTAATACCTCTCAGAAGAGCTGCTAACAGGGAGTTGAACCAGTCCAAGAGCAAGAAATGTGTTGCATTCAACAAAGATGAAAGGGGTTGGAGATCTCAAGAGCATACTGACATCAGACATGTACATGCAGAGTTTGGAGTTTGCCCAGCTGATTTTTGGTCTGGCTTTGGTTCAGTATTTCCTCACTATGCTCCCTTTCCTATGGTTTCTAACAGTAATGTATACCCTGTGCCATTATATGTTAGATCTGTTTTTTAATTTTGATTTTATAGGGGATTATAGTTAAGAAATTGCATGAATCTCAAAAGAAACTTTTAACTTTAAAACATTTTTGAGACTGTGTTAGACTATAGCGACTTAAAGTTTCACTAAATGCATTTTGCATTATGATATTGTTACAAGCTTATGGAGGTCATAGAGTAGAATGTGGTAATTTGAATGTAATTGGCCCCCATAAGCTCATAGGGGATGGCACTATTAGGAGGTGTGGCTTTGTTGGAGTAGATATAGCCTTATTGGAGGAAGTGTGTCACTGTGGGGGAGGGCTTTGATGTTTCCTACTCTCAGGATACACCCACTATCTCAGTCAACTTTCTGTTGTCCACAAGATGTAGGACTCTCAGTTACTTCTCCAGCATTGTGTTTGCCTACATATTGCCATGCTTCCTGTCGTGATGATAATGGACTGAACTGCTGAAACTGTAAGTGATCCATCCCAATTAAATGTTTTCCTTTAAAAGAGTTGCCATGGTCATGATGTCTTTTCATAGCAATAAAAACCCCAAGAGAGAATTTAGCAAAGCCAGTGCCAAATAGTAACAGCTAACTCTACTTTTACTTTTGTATTTATGAGTAATCACTATGTTGCTCAACTATGTCTCAATATTTAAAACAATAAGCTGCACATATCAATTTCCAAATAACAAGTTATTTTAAAAATGCATTGATTCATTTGATCGTTAGAGAATATGATGTGTTTGGAAGGTTGTATTTTGAACTCATGCTATTTATCCTAATGGAATAGGTATATGTGAATATGGAGAGAAATCTAAGAATAAGGGAGCAATCTTGTTTTGCAGGCAATAAAGCAAAGAATGAAAGGAGATTTGTGAGTAGATTTGTTTTTCTTCTTGAAAGCATTTTGTGAAAGTTTATTAGAAAGATGGAATCTTGGGCCCTACCTAGACCTTCTTCATCAAAATTTAAATTTGAACAACGTACCATATCACAAAGTTCATAAAGAACTGACTTAAAGATGTAGTGGTAAATTAATGTTACAGGAATAAAAGTAAATAATAGACTAGGAAAAAACAATGCCAGCATGTGCCACAAGGAGCCTTGCCTGTGAAGGTCATGCTGTGCTTTGTTTTGGAAATTTGATGACTATTCCAATAGGAGGAGTTGGGATTACAGAGAGAAGAGAGTGGAGTCACCTTGGTGGTTGGGAAATTCATAGTGAGGAAGGATGCCCATCTGCATCAGATTTATAATGCAGTGCCAGATATGACAGCTAGGAAGAAAAACTGTGTGTCCCAGTTCACTTGTTAAATTGACAAATATCTGCTACTACAGGGAACAGAAAGCCCCTGTTCTCAGACATTGCTCCAAATTTTTATCAGATAACAATTTTAATCAAGTTAAGGTAATACTTTAAGAATATAGCAAACTGTTATTTTTCTTCTATTTTGAAAAATTCTCTTCTATTACATTTTTTTTTTCTAGAAGTAATACTGGTAAGGTATCAGAAACTTTGGAGGATATTTTGATATCTGCTAATGTCAATATTTTTTATGGTTAATGTCTTTCAACTTAAAATAAATCTCTTCAAGCCAGGTGGCAGTGGCATATGCCAGCACTTGGGAGGCAGGGGCAGGTGGATCTCTGAGTTCGAGGCCACCCTGGTCTACAGAGAGAGATCCAGGACAGGCACCAAAACTACACAGAGAAACTCTGTCTCAAAAAAACCAAAAAAAAGAAAAAAACTTTTCAAATGGTGACTTCAATGGGAGCTTTAGCTTTATTTTAGTATATTTAAAACAATCCAATTTTAATGAAATTATAATTAATTTATTATTAACATTGAAGATAGTAATTATCTTTTCAGTATGCAGAAACATGGCATTATTCTTTATTTATTCAAGTGTTTTATATTCCTTAATCAGTGTGGTGATACATTTACTTATGTCTATGAAAGTTTAAGGTTTATTATTCAGTTAATAGATTGAGAATAGCTTGCTTAATATAATGGATACACATGAATTCATTAATTGTTTAACATTTCTGATTTAACAGTTCAAAATTTGGATTCCTGCCTAAAGGGCTCAAATATTACTTAATTATAAGCTCAATTTACCAAGACACATTCTGTAGCATTATATTATATGAATTAAGGACTAGGTTAATGTGACTGTCTTAAAATATCCCAGAATTTCTTGCTATGAGGTTTGTTTTAGTACGTTGTCATTTCCATTTACTATAAATATATTTGTTTTGTTTTAAACATTAAAAAATATCACATGTGTTAAATATCTTCAAGTCAGTAAGGATATCTAATACTAATATTAATACTAGGAGAATAAAGGTGAAAGACACAGGATCATTTCACTCAATTGAGAAAAGTCGTTGAACATACAGTAATGTATAAGCAGCAAAGGAGGAAGATAGGAAATTTTAAAAGCTTTGTGCTCTAAAGAATGATACAAAGAAATAAAAATTCAATCTACACATTGGAAGAACGTATTTGTGATTGGAATGTTTGAATGTAGAATGCTTTATAAGATTTGTTCTCTCTCTCTCTCTCTCTCTCTCTCTCTCTCTCTCTCTCTCTTTCTCTCTCTCTCTCTGTGTGTGTGTGTGTGTGTGTGTGTGTGTGTGTGTGTTGAATGTCTCTGGAGCTAGAGTTACGGGTGGTTTTGAGCCCTCTGACATGAATGCTGAGAACCTAACTACTTCCAGTTTTCTAGAAGAGCATCAAGTGCTCTTAAGTAGTAAACCATTGCTTCAGCAAATGTGGAATATTTAATAATTCTTATACATTAACAATAAAATAAAAGTTTTAAAGATTTATATTGAAATTTTCCTCAAGAAGATATACAAATGGTTAATGATCACCTTAAAAAAGTCATTCACACAACTAGGCAAGAGAGAAACACAATGAAATACCAGAACATACTGACAAGGGTGTTACCAGAGAAACATGAAGATAGGTAATACTGTTTAAGCCAGGATACACTCATAGAAACTGGAATCCTATAACACTCCTGGGGAAAGATAAACTGGTGAATTCACTTTTTAAAATACCTTGTCAATTTCCAAAAATAATGAGTGCAGAATGCCACATGAACCAACAATTGTGCTCTTATTTCATATATAATTTCCCATATATATTTA
The DNA here is from genome assembly GCF_949786415.1 of Peromyscus eremicus. NCBI lineage: Eukaryota > Metazoa > Chordata > Mammalia > Rodentia > Cricetidae > Peromyscus > Peromyscus eremicus. The sequence continues at coordinate 47,005,804 of NC_081428.1, read as the reverse complement.
ATGTATGTTCACACAAAATTTTGATGCAAATACATTAGTAAAATTCAAAAAAGGAAAACAACAATGTTGTCCATTAACTGAAAAATGAGTAAATAAAATGTGACATGTGAATGAAACAGAGTATTATTAAAGCAATAGGAAGAATGAAGACTGGTACATGCTACAATAGAAACAGATCTTGCAAACATTTTGCTAAGAAAAAGAAGCCAGTCCCCAGAAACCAGAGCGTATATGATCCCATGTTTGTGGCATGTCCAGAATCAACAAATCAACTCACAGAAAGTAGAGTCCATCCATAGAACACTGTTCTTACTTCATTTTGAAACTGTAACAGTGTCAAGTTGTGGAATAGATTGAGCACTTCATGGCTAGTAATCTACAACTTTGGCATCAGTGCAAATTACAGCTCTTGCTTCACAGGGATCGAGAGGCAATCTATTCCCTGTCAAGGAGGAGTAACCAAGGCCTGGGAACGTGGATTCTACTTTACCTCCTTACCCCCAAAATAATTTGTTCTACCATGGAAGATAATATATGAGCTTTTCTAGTCACCAATCAAAGGCAGTCATAATTAATGCATTTACCAAACACAATGCTGAGACATCAAGGCAGCAGTGAGAGCATGCATGAAGGTCTCTTGCAGGTTTCAGATGTTAGAAAAGTATTCTTAATTTTAGAGTTGACTAGAGCTAGAGGACTGCTGAGGTTAATAATATACCCCCAAATTTTTGCCTAGTAGTCATAAAGTTGTTAGGGCAGATAGAAAAATTGGTAGTAAATGGCTCTTAAAAGGGACTAAAGAGAGCAGAAGGTTAATTTGGGGTCTGCACTTGCAGCACTCCATTTCTCTACAATTACAGTGTTCTAGTCAGCCAATCCATTTGCAGGACTCTCAGCACACTTGTGGCTTCTTCAGGGAAGTTCTCAACACTGGGATACTCCTGCCCTCCTATTCCTCCATCTGTTTAGCGTATGCTACAGGATAGACAATTTTTTTCATTGTCAGGGAGCAAACCAGTTCTATCAGCAAAAATAATGGGGCTTCATTTATATTGATGCTCAAAATCAAATTACCCTTGGCTTTAAAGAAACCACAGATTCTTTTTTTTTTAAATTTTTTTATTTTGCAATACAATTCAGTTCTACATATCAGCCACAGATTCCCTTGTTCTCCCCCCTCCCACCCCCCTCACCTTCCCCCCAGCCTGCCCCCCATTCCCACCCCCTCCAGGGCAAAGCCTCCCCCCTGAGGACTGAGATCAACCTGGTAGACTCAGTCCAGGCAGGTCCAGTCCCCTCCTCCCAGACCGAGCCAAGCGACCCTGCATAGGCCCCAGGTTTCAAACAGCCAACTCATGCAATGAGCACAGGACCCGGTCCCACTGCCTGGATGCCTCCCAAACAGATCAAGCCAATCAACTGTCTCACCCATTCAGAGGGCCTGATCCAGTTGGGGACCCCTCAGCTATTGGTTTATAGTTCATGTGTTTCCATTTGTTTGGCTGTTTGTCCCTGTGCTTTATCCAACCTTGGTCTCATCAATTCTCGCTCATATAAACCCTCCTTTTTCTTGCTAATTGGACTCCCAGAGCTCCACTCGGGGCCTAGCCAAGGATCTCTGCATCCAGATCCCTCAGTCGTTGGATGGGGTTTCTAGCATGACAATTAGGGTGTTTGGCCATCCCATCACCAGAGTAGGTCACTTCGGGCTGTCTCTCGACCATTGCCAGCAGTCTGTTGTGGGGGTATCTTTGTGGATTTCTGTGGGCCTCTCTATCACTTTGCTTCTTCCTATTCTCATGTGATCTTCATTTACCATGGTCTCCTATTCCTTGTTCTCCCTCTCTGTTGTTGATCCAGCTGGGATCTCCCGCTCCCCCAAGCTCTCTTTCCCTCGACCCTCGCCCTTCATTACCCCCACTCATGTCCAGGCTGTTCATGTAGATCTCTTCCATTTTTCCATCATTGGGTGATCCCCATGTCTTTCTTGGGGTCCTGTTTTCCAGGTAGCCTCCCTGGTGATGTGAGTAGCAGTCCAGTCATCCTTGTTCCACATCTAGTATCCTCCTATGAGTGAGTACATACCATGTTTGTCTTTCTGAGTCTGGGTTACCTCACTCAGGATGATTTTTTCTAGATCCATCCATTTGTCTGCAAACCTCATGATGTCATTGTTTTTCTCTGCTGAGTAGTATTCCATTGTGTATATGTACCACATTTTATTTATCCATTCTTCAGTTGAAGGGCATCTAGGTTATTTCCATGTTCTGGCTATTACAAACAATGCTGATATGAACATAGCTGAACAAGTGCTCTTGTGGTGTGGTTGAGCATTCCTTGGGTATATGCCCAAGAGTGGTATAGCTGGATCTTGGGGGAGATGGATTCCCAGTTTTCTAAGAAAGCGCCATATTGATTTCCAAAGTGGTTGTACAAGCTTGCATTCCCACCAGCACTGGAGGAGAGTTCCCCTAGCTCCACATCCTCTCCAGCATAAGGTGTCTACAGTGAAGAAACCACAGATTCTTAATCTGAGTGTTAATTCACCGTGTGAGGTTGATCAACTACAGTGGATAACTTGGAATTTTGTGACTCGATATCTTGAATTGACCATATAAATCTCTGTTTTGATTGCTTTAAGAACTTCCTCAGGTATATTGGTTTGCAAACAATTCTGTACTCTAGCATGATATCAGACCCCTCCTGCAGTGGTAAGTTATCTCATGTCTTCTAGAGATGCACATAAATTGTCATTTATGTAGCTGCTCTAGCTTGTGCTTAGAAAACATAATTTTATATTTTCAAAAGTAGATAGCAGAAAGTCATTGACACTTGTCAATCAGACAATAGAGCTGAAATATTCTGGGAAGGGAGATACACAACCATCGCAGTTTTTACATGCTCAATCCTTCTTTGTTAGGAATTGTAAATTGTGCCTAGAAGGGTATCTAGAATTTGAACCCACAGAGGATATAGCTGTCAAAGAGATACCCTGGATAAAGTGGAACAGTATGGTGTGTGTCCCAGTCCTGCATCTGGCTGCTTCTCTTGCAGACATCATATTAGCACTGTAAACCCAATTTTCTCGCCTGCTGTTAGCTACTTCATAGAGCACCATGGTGAAGATGCAGTGGCCAACTCAGGCTCAGCATCCAGCAGATGTCAGAAGTTCCTGAGAAGTGTCTCCTCCACTGTGTGGCCGTGAGGTGGAGATGAGAGCCTCTGACTTCTCCACGTGAGCAGCAGAAAAAGAGGTGGGCTGGAGTTTATCTTTGTCAGAGCTTTGTGCTTTCACCAGCTGTGAGATGTTTGCTCTAAGAGCAGCCCCCTTTTTGGCTCCTCCCAGCAGCCATCCTTTTGCCCTCCTCTAATTAAAGGTCCCGTGAGTCGTGTGGTATTTTGCTGAGCAGGCTTGCACATGTTTCTTTGGACATAGAAGGATGGAAGGCTGAAGGGCACAGTTTTAAAGCTGTTCTGGCAAGCTTTGGGTTTTTGTCTTTTGTCTTATCTTCTATCCTTTCCCTCCCTAGGATTCTGGAAAAGGGAAGCAGGGGCTATGAGTATGACTGGGCATGCAGGTTTGTCATTTTATTTAAACATTTCTATAAGTTGACATGAACTTCTGTAAATGACCATGATTAAAGATGCTCTTTTGTTTCAATCTTGAATTGACTTGAGCAGCCTATGATTTTTCTTGGCCTTTATCTCATTACCAGCAATTTCCCACTGCCACCAGCTCACACCCTTCTTAATGATACACCGTCTAACTTGCTGAAAAATAGCACCTTTCTATCCTTCCTTTTAATAGTCTGTAAAATGCACTGGCTTCTCCTGCTTGGTTTATTTATTATTTTTTTATATTGATTGGTTGATTTTGATTCTTATTATTTTATTTATATCTTTTTACTTTCTTTTTATTTACGCTATGCATCTTTTACATCATGTATCTGCAGGGGCAGAGGGCAGATTGATTTTTGAAACGCACTCTCATTTATTCCGGGCTTACTCCAGACTTACTGTACATGCTCTGCAGCTCAGAATGTCTTTGAGCTTCTGATGCTCCTACCTCTACCTTCTAAGTGCAGAAATTACAGATGTGTGCCACCATACCCAGTATTGCTGAGGATGGAACCCAGGACTTCACGCATGCTGGGCAAGCAACTCTACCAATTGTGGTATACTCTAGCCCCTTAATTGGTTGCCTTTTGACTAGAGATGCCGTATCACAAAGTTTTAGCCTACTGTCCTAAGAATTCCAACCATTTAAACCTCTTATACTTAGCTTCTTGTTTCGAGCTCTGGCTTTTCACTGCAGGTGATACCCACTCTTAACTGGTGATTAATGACTACACTCTTCATATATAAAAGCAATCACATGTTATCACCATCCCATTGCAACATCTGGCTTAGATTGCTTTCCCCTAACAGACATACTCACAGAAATATATCTGATTTTCCTCCCACATGCCTCCCCCAGCTCATCCCTACTCACTTCCTGAAGATACCCAGTGGTTTGTAGTAAAATGATCTTTTCTAGCATATTTAGTTTAGATTCTTGTCGCAAATGATTGGCTAGAATTCAAAGTTTGATAGTTTTTAATTTTTGAATGCAAACTTCTATATTCATCTCTTTAAAGGATTCTGTAGTTATAGAGTTGATTTAGCAATTATTGTTCAAAAACTCACTCAGTTTTTTAATGTATGTTTTACCATTCGGTAAAACAGTGTTTAACTTAACATTATTTTTGAACAAGTCCCTCAAAGGTCTGCCTAATCTCCTGGTGCCTGAATCCACAGCAAAGCTCTTGTTGCTGCTTCTCACACAGAGACAAAAGCTGTGCCAGCTTCCTTCACATCTGTGACTTGGGCTGGTTTCAAAATATAAGTATTAAGCATCAGATGCTGAAGTTATATGATCTGGAGACTAAGTTGGTATTTGTTCACTGCTTTAGTGCATATCAGCATGAGTATTTTGTTGTTATAGGTGTGTGTGTGTGTGTGTGTGTGTGTGTGTGTGTGTATGCATCAGGGTCACAGATTGACATCAGGTGTCCTCCTATTTTGCTCTCCATGTTATCCTTTGAGACATGGTCTCTTATTGAACCTGAAGCTTGATGTTCAGGGTAAACCATCCAGCAATCCTCAGGGATCCCCATCTCTTCACCTCCCAATGCTGGAACTGCAAGAGCATGCTGCCACATGTGGGTTTTTAATGTGGATGCTCTTTTCCCACCGAGTCATCCTCTGAGCCCTATAATGTAATATTTTATGTGTTTTAAATTCTAGCCAACTTTACATATTTTATCATATTTACATATTATAACTACTAATCAATAAGTATTAAACATCATAGCTATTTTACCATGCCATTTTAAATTGTCTAGCAGAGAGGTAGGCTTATCAATGATCCTAAACTGATACTTTGCCAGATGGTTTGTTTGCTTGGGTAATTTTTGCTTTGTTTCCACTTAACTCCTAATGTGAATTTAACACCGTTTTCCTCTGCTAGTATATTTTTTTTAAGTATTTTTCGTAATAGCGACACAACAGGAAGTCAGTCAATTTGTTGATAAGTGAACAAATGCACTCAGATCCAATCCACATATTCGGAGTAGGCATAATTGACGCTGTTCAACAAAATAACAAGCTGAATTTCGCACTTACGGATGAGTTTCTGGAGTTTAATTGCATCAGGAAAAGAGCAATTATATTCACTTAGAAATAAACGCATCCTTTCTCATCTCTAGCAGCATCAGCTTCCATTGTCACTGGGCTCCCTGAAAGACCCATGGTCCCATTTAATCTCCCAATGTAGCAAGAACTGTGCTTTCTTAGGACCAGCTTCCCAAGCGGCGGGTGTCCTGCCTGGCCTAAAGCGGCACCAGTCACCTTTGTGGAGCTGCTTTTTAGTGGGTGAGTAGCCCACATTCTACAGCCGGGAATAAGTCAGGCTTAATTAGAAGCCATCGCTTTCTACCTGTAACACTATTTCTTGAGCTTAACACTGACTGAAAAGTGCATCTGGATCAAGACAATTGTTTTAAACGCTCCTGGGGTTGGCGAATTTCATTTTACACATCCCCCCAGTGCATTACGTGTGTCCGTTTCAACCTCACATACTCACATCCCTATTAGTCACACTCATCTCTTTGTGTCGTGTTTTTTTTTTTTTAAATGCTTGTCCTAAAATAGGAAACGCTAGTGAGAAGATGTCTGATATACCTTTACATATAGCTATAGAGTTAATTTCATTTCGGCAACACTAAAAACCAGTAGAAGGAGGGAAGGCTTGGGAATTGTATGAATACATCTGTGCCTCTGTTTGGAAAACTAATTTGAATTGAGGTTACCCTTTTGTTCTTCTGGGAAAATAACTTACTCCAAATTCTATTTCTTTTTATCATTAAGTTCTGTTGTCCTGCCTCACTGTGGTGCTGTTAATTTCTGTCACTGTTATATTTTTTCCTAATTTTGTATTGTATATATGGAATTAAGGCCTGCCTGTGTAGATGAATTTCTAAATGTTCTTATTAAATATAAAAAAAAAAACCAAAAAAAAAACCATGGTGCCAAATATAGGAGTGAAAGCCTTAGAGAAAGATCACGGAAATAGGGAAAGCCACCAGCCAACTTCATCTCACCAACTCAGCAGCTTCCAAATGCAAGTTACTTCCTGTCTACCCACACCTTTATTGCCTTGCTGTTCTGTCCTCTCATTGGCTCTCGTAGCCCAGCTACCTCATTTCCTCTTCCTACGCAGTTCTGTCACTTTCTGTCTGTCTGTACAGACCTCTAGGTCTCTATGGTTGGTACTGGGATTAAAGGCGTGTGTCACCATGCTTGGTTCTGTTCCCTGGTGTGGCCTTGAACACACAGAGATCCTGTCTGCTAAGGGATAGGATTAAGGGAATGTGCTACCACTGCCTGACTTATTTGTTTACTTAAAATGGCTTGCTATTTCCTCTGATCTCCAGGCAAACTTTATTTATTAAAGCACAAATAAAGTAACACCACATTTCAGCAAAAATAAAATATCACCACATGCCTGAATTTGTTTCTTTTTGAACTTAGGATTTGGGGCCATTGAGAATGTTATTTAGTCAAACCTAAGGGATTTCCACCTTTAGATTCACTCATATATGCTTACTCATCCCTCCATCATTATATGACCATATTTTTTCACTTAATAGTATCACTTCCTGTGTCAGCTCATATTTGCTGACTGTTTATATTATTAATCTAATTTGCACTTCTAGCCCACTACTACATATTATAGTCTATTTTTATAATTGAGGAAAGATTATGTTCAGGGAGGTTTGCATAGCTTTCCTTAGATAAAGCTGTTCAATCTTATTATCTGATTCTAAATTCTCCTACTCCCTATTGTTCTTGTACTTTCAAATACATATGTGTGTGTGTGTGTGTGTGTGTGTGTGTGTGTGTATGTGTTCTAAAGTGTTGGATGGTATTTCTTGTAGCTGAAGTTTTCCTGGTCTCACCCGGCACCAAGGTGCCACAGCCATTTATAAAATTCCTGTGTCCCGCCTAGTCCTGCAACTGCTCAGATCCAAGTAAACACATAGAGGCTTATATCAATTACAAATTGCATGGCCATGGCCTATGGCTCAAGCTTCTTGCTAGCTAGTTCTTCTATCTTAAATTAACCCATTTATATTAATCTATAGTTGCCATGTGGCTGTGGCTTACTAGTCTGCTGGCATGTTGTTCCTTTGGTGGTGGCTGGCGTCTGCTTTGCCTCTCCTTTCTCTTCCTGTCTATCTGTTTGGATTTTCCACCGGCCTTTAAGTTGCCTTGCCATAGGCCAAATGGCTTTATTTATCAACCAATCAGAGCAACATATTTTCACAGCATACAGAAAGACATTACCCCGTCACTGAATCAAGTACATTTTGGACTTACCAAAATAGGATAGATAATGGAATGTTTTCTCTGAGTTTGTCAAATGCAAATGGACTAGGTATTGTTGGTATAATTATTGCTTGTATATATTGTATATAGTTATTGTACTTATTGTATATAGTCTTATATTAGTTATAACTTTTTTATTCTTTTTTATTTTTATTAGAAAAAAGGAGAAATGTGGTGATATTTTATTTGTGCTGAAATGTGGTGATATTTTATTTGTATGTTAATAAATGAAAGTTTACCTGGAGATCAGAGGACATAGCCAACCATAAACAAAAGTCAGGCGGTGGTAGCACACGCCCTTAATCCGATCACATGGCAGGCAGAGTCTCTGTGTGTTCAAGGACACAGCTAAGCGTGGTGACACACGCCTTTAATCCCAGTATCAACCATAGAGATCTGGAGGTCTGTACAGACAGGCAGTGACAAGGAAGTGAGTTAACTGAGCTAAGAGCCAATGAGAAGGCAGAACAGCAAGGCAATAAAGGCACAGGTCAGACAGGAAGAAGCACTCTCAGTTGGGAAGTTACTGTGATGTGGTGAGCTGAGGTTAGCTGGTAGCTATTCCTATATCTCTGATCTCTACGGCTTTCACCCCTGTATTTGGCTCTGAGTTTTTTGTTTAATAAGACTGTTTAGAAATTCACCTATAATTTCTTGCTGAAGAAATTTGACCTTCTGTTGCTATGCGTTAACTTATGGGAAATATAATTTTTTTTTTAAATATTGACTTCCTTCAATAACTTTAAACTTCTGTTTTATTTCACTGAATTGTTAATTATGGTGATCACTATCTCTTTGTACTTTGGTGTGTATAGTATCTAAGAAATAAACAGTCTATAACCAGAACATTAATTATTATTAGAAAAATCTAATTACAAAGAACTGTTGTTTAGATAAAGCCTAAAGTCCGCAATTACTTTGATTTACACAAGCAGTTGGCCTGTGGGCAGAATAACTGGATATGGATGTCTCATAACGGAGGACGTTGGCATGGGCTATGCGAATACAATCTCAGAGACTTAAACTCTCTATAGAGATGCACACTGGAGACGTCCCAAAGAATCATGGTATCTTTCTGATTTTGGCAAGAACACAGATTATTGCAGTTCTAACTGGGTAATTTGTTGATAGTCCAATGGCAATTCAGCCCATTTCCTGAGAAAAAGTTTTGGCCAGTGAGAAGACAAACCCTAGGTACTGTTTTGAGCAGGGCAACCAAGAACCACTTGGTTTTCTGGAACAGTTTGTATGAAGGTGAAATATAACTGTCATAGCGTCACAGTGCAAATTTTGTTTACTTGCAAAGTCTTGACTCCTTAGGAAAGTAGATTCTGCTGCAAAAGAGAAGGCTTCAGAGTGGGTACCATGCTAATGACCACTCAAAATACAGAGTAATTATTCTTACCCTAAATGGTGTGTCCTATGTAGTCATAAATGAATCTCAACAAAACGAGATGAAAGTCTTATGAAACTCTCACACTTGTTTGAGGGTTCCATGTGCATCTTTGCAGTTCCACTTCAGACTCAGGAAGCTGGTAAACTTCTGGGTTTTTTAATTGAAGATTACAAGACTGAGATGCTTTGAGATAAGGCTCTGATAATAAAAGATGCATATATTTTGAAATGTGTATGTGTGTGCATGTGTGTGTATTGTGTGTTGTATATGATACATCTTCCCTTCTTTTAAAACCACTCAGGAAATATTAGACTTTTTGAGTACATGCCAAGAATAAAATAAACTTAGCTAAAATGAATAGTTTTTCTTTTTCCAGAAATTTAAGGCAAGTGTCCAAAAACAAGGCTTACAACAGAAATGGTTTTGTTCTAGCAGAATTACGGCATAATTATGGAGAGGCCATATTATATTTTATACTGCCTGTCTGGACTTTCTACTATTTTTCAGCCTTCGGAAGATTTTACTGCGCTGAACTCAGGATAGAGTTCACAGTTTATACATCTAAGAAATAAATACACACAAAAGTAATAATCGTAAACAGAATATGATGTCAGCTACGTTCTGTAGAGTACCACAGTCTAACCCCTTACCCTCACTTTAGGTATGCTAATTCACCATCTAATCCATCCAAGATTCAATTAAATCAGGAACTCATGTAGAGTAGTTATGAGAAATTGTTTTAGCTGCAAGATAGTAGAATTTTCTGGATATTTCCTAGTTTTTTTCAGTGAATGCAAAATGAAAAAAAAATACACTCATACAGTCGGTGTTAAGTATTTTTGCTTGAATATAAGCATGTTTGGTGTAAAAGCATAAATATTTATATTTTCCAGGTAAAATATACTTCAGAGACATGGCTAGCATTACTGTAGACATAAAAATGCCATTTTAAAGAGTCTGACTCAAGCCGGGCGGTGGTGGTGCACGCCTTTAATCCCAGCACTCGGGAGGCAGAGCCAGGCGGATCTCTGTGAGTTTGAGGCCAGCCTGGGCTACCAAGTGAGTTCCAGGAGAGGCACAAAGCTACACAGAGAAACCCTGTCTGAAAAACCAAAAAAAAAAAAAAAGAGTCTGACTCAGACTGGCCTCCATTCACTATACAGCCATGGCTGGTTTAGAACTCCTGACACTTTTGTGTCTATTTTCCTGGAATCACAGGTATGCACTACCACATCTAATTCTCATTTGGGACTCATTTTTTGGGAAATTATTTATCTTTTGTTTTCTAATTTCTGTAATTGTGACATAAGTTTTAATTTCCAAACAGCCTATTTGCAAAACTTGTTCCACTATTCTATAAACTAATTCAAATCATTTAATAAAAGTGACACCACTCACCTGTGTCCCAACCTTTGTTTGTTAACTTGTATTCTTATTTTTTTTTATGGAGTTAACAGGGAATTTGAAGTATTTTCAAACTGTACTCAAAAGAAGTTAACAATTCTACCATTCTAATGCAACATGATGTTTATTGTCCATATATTCAAACACGTATAACTGAATGAAATGTCAAATAATTGAATTTTATGTATTATAATATATCACATTTTATAAATATCACATTTAAACTAATATGTGCACACACACATACACACACAGTATATACTTAGTTTCTAAATGATAATGAATGCAACCAAGGTATCATTGCTGACCTACAATTCATTACTGTCTTAAAGATCATAATTACCTTTCATTCACACTTTTTTTTTTTTGGTTTTTCGAGACAGGGTTTCTCTGTGTAGCTTTGCGCCTCTCCTGGAACTCACTCTGTAGCCCAGGCTGGCCTCGAACTCACAGAGATCCTCCTGGTTCTGCCTCCCGAGTGCTGGGATTAAAGGTGTGCGCCACCACCGCCCGGCTTTATTCACACTTATTAATACTTTTTCATACAAGGGTGTATTGGGGATTTTAAAAAGTTTAAATTCATTCTTTATATAATAGCCCCTTTTATCTCTAAGTATGCATTTTTCTGATAAAGATCAACTGTAAATTATTATGTAGCTAAAGAAGCTTAAGTTTGCTAGATGCATTTACCCTATTTACTTATTTTAATTTCTTTTTATCCTTATGTGTATTTATATACACTGTTCTTCTAATGTTTGGGAATCATCTGCTTGTCTTAGTCTGTTTGTGTCACTTCAGAACATACTACTGACTGGGTGAGTTCTAAATGCAAGAATTTGTCCCTCCTCATGCTGGCATCTGGGAACACTGACAGAATTACTATCCGCAGAGGGCCTTGCTGTGTTCAGCATTGCTCAAGGGATGGACCTGACCGAAGTGTCAAGGAGATGAAGAAAAGACAAACACGCATATACACCAAAATGCTGGGATCAGATGGACTGGGCTCTCTGATGGAGAAACCTCAGAATCCTGGAAGCTCAGTGTGTTTATTGTACACAGCTGAACAGGGAGGCAGGGTTACTGCATACAGTTTAATCAAGGAGGCAGTGTTTATGGTATACGGCTGATAATCTTAGCAGGAGGAGTCTCTGGGGAGGAGCAGTCTTCAGATGGCAAACATCTGGAAAGAGAAAGATACAATGGGCATTTTCTTCACACACTATCAACATCTACACACTTGGATCCCCAAGGAAGACATTGCCATCTTGGTGAGCTTCACCTGGGGAAGGCTTTGCCACTCCTATGGAGTTAAGGCATTGGAGTCCCTGACATGGAGGAACCTATGTCAACACATACCATTCCCTCAGGACTTCCTCTCTTATACACAGGGCCTTATTCTAGGCTCATAGACAGTGTCTTCTTCAGCATCATCATATGGTGGAAGGGATAAGACAGTGCTCTGTGTCCTCTTTCATCATGGTACCAATCTGATTCAGGAGGATGTCCCCCTCTTAAGAAGGCCATGTCGGTGGATAGGTCCCAAGATGAACTTTGAGAAGAGACAAACTTTCAAGCCATACTGATACTGCATTTTTACTCTTTTAGTAGTTATTCTAGAAATTTCAACCATCTACTTGACTTTGCATTAGAAATGGCTCATTTATATGTACCAAATCATTACTTCCAAAGGAAGAATCTCATTTGTGAACTGTTTTCATGGATCAAAACAGTATAGTGTTCATATATTTGTCATTCCAAAGAAATACAACATCAATTTATATTGCAAATGACAGTATATAAACGTACAAAATTTCCTACAGTCTCTCATTCTCTATGTACCATATGACTTCTATATCTGTGCTTATCCTAACTCAGTTGTGGAAAGTTATTCTTTAGTGTTGATAATTTCTTCTGTTTCCTAACTACAATCGTTATGTGTAATTTATTCTTTCCAAATAAGCTATTTATTTACCAAGTTTTCAAGTTTTATGTAGTATGTATAAAGTAGTTATTTGGGGCTAGTTTTTTTTTTAACTGTCTATGTAACAGATGTGAGTTTGGTATTTAATTTATCCTGAAAATTTCCTACGTCACTCTGATGATATTTTTATTTTAGTATGTGTTTTTCTCTCTCCCAGATGGGAGCAGTATTAGACTCACATTTCGGCTTCTATTACTTAGCAGGATACTCATGCATTGTGAATTCCTAAATGCTGGGTATGGCAGGTTATTTTAAGCAGCAGCTCTATAATTAGTCACTGAAAACCATGCCAAGCCATTTTCACCGTTTTTAAAGGAGGGCATACAAAGGAAAGACAGTGACTTTGGGTCAATTTCCTTTACTTAACTCAAGGTTGACAACTCTATTCGAACAGTTTTTCTTATTACTTGTTATCTTATTGAATGACTTAAGTGAAAATGGAAGATTGATAGCCCCGTCTCTTAACTTTTTTTTTGTAATTTAAGAACTGTTTCTTCCTATTCTCATGTGGTCTTCATTTACCATGGTCTCCTATTCCTTGTTCTCCCTCTCTGTTGTTGATCCAGCTGGGATCTCCCACTCACCGAAGCTCTCTTTCCCTCGACCCTCACCCTTCACTACCCCCACTCATGTCCAGGCTGTTCATGTAGATCTCATTCCATTTCTCTGTCATTGGGCAATCCTTGTGTCTTTCTTGGGGTCCTGTTTTCCAGGTAGCCTGCCTGGTGATGTGAGTAGCAGTCCAGTCATCCTTGTTCCACATCTAGTATCTTGTTATGAGTGAGTACATACCATGTTTGTCTTTCTGAGTCTGGGATACCTCACTCAGGATGATTTTTTCTAGGTCCATCCATTTGTCTGCAAATCTCATGATGTCATTGTTTTTCTCTGCTGAGTAGTATTCCATTGTGTATATGTACCACATTTTGTTTATCCATTCTTCAGTTGAAGGGCATCTAGGTTGTTTCCATGTTCTGGCTATTACAAACAATGCTGATATGAACATAGCTGAACAAGTGCTCTTGTGGTGTGGTTAGAGGCCCACAGAAATCCACAAAGATACCCCCACAACAGACTGCTGGCAATGGTCGAGAGACAGTCCGAATTGACCTACTCTGGTGATGGGATGGCCAAACACCCTAATTGTCGTGCTAGAAACCTCATCCAACTACTGAGGGATCTGGATGCAGAGATCCATGACTAGGCCCCAGGTGGATCTCTGGGAGTCCAATTAGCAAGAATGAGGAGGGTTTATATGAGAGAGAATTGTTGAGACCAAGGTCGGATAAAGCACAGAGACAAATAACCAAACAAACGGAAACACATGAAATATGAACCAATGGCTGAGGGGTCACCAACTGGATCAGGCCCTCTGAGTGGGTGAGACAGTTGATTGGACTGATCTGTTTGGGAGGCATCCAGGCAGTGGGACCGGGTCCTGTGCTCATTGCATGAGTTGGCTGTTTGAAACCTGGGGCCTATGCAGGGTCGCTTGGCTCGGCCTGGGAGGAGGGGACTGGACCTACCTGGACTGAGTCCACCAGGTTGATCTCAGTCTGTGGGGAAGGCTTTGCCCTGGAGGAGATTGGAATGGGGGGCGGGCTGGGGGGAAGGTGAGGGGGGCGGGAGGGGGGAGAACAAGGGAATCTGTGCCTGTATGTAGAATTTAAGAATTAAAGTATTTAAAAAAAAAAAAAAAAGAACTGTTTCATTTGTTTGGAAATGGAAAAAAAAACCCAACATTTGTTTCCCTTAAATTCATTCATTTCTCATATCCGTTCACAGTAAATTGTAGCAACTATACTACAAATTAAGAATTAAAAATTCAGTTATGGTGTTTTATTATAGCCCTTTACATTGTTGAATGTACAACAATGATTCTGGAAACATTTTTCCTTCAGCTTGTACATTGATTGGATAAGATATAATAATATAATCATATGGAAATTGTTTAATTCATAATTTTGTTTACTTTTTTGTTTAAATGTCCTTATTAATACACTCAGCACCTCAAACAAAAGCTACAATACTGCCAGACAGACTCATGCTTCTATCCAGCAGATTTTTCTTTTTGAAAATTCCATCTCTTTTCCATTTACTTTCTCCTTGAATTCTCTCTTCTTTATTAACCTGTTTAGATTCTATGGACTTTTATATCATGTCCACATATTCACCAGAGGTATACGCTTATTTATATGAGTATACACTCATATGTGAGCAGATAGCTTGCTAAGTGTTAGACTTAAATTTTAAGCAATCAAATGCTATAATAGAAATAAGAAAAAATCTGAGATATATATTGAGGGATGCTTATGATTTTAGTTTTGTGTGGAACAGACTTTTTGGGGAAAGTATCTAATGAGATTTAAGGGATAATCCACACAACTGGGAACATTTAAATAATGAAATATCTCCAGCTTATAGCAGGGAGTGTGCAAGATATTTTCAAAGAAGACAAGGCTCACAAATATATAGGTACCAAGCATATTTACACCAGACACATGTAAATCAGAGGCATCTAACTCAATGCATTCTAAAGGTAAAAATTCGTCATGCATGAAATTTTAAAAAATTCTTAAGCCAGTAGAGAAATGCAAAAACTAAAGAGAGAGTCTTGCCCCAAGCAGAAAAGCTAGCATCAAAAAGCGAAGTGAAAACAAGTACTGTGGGAGATGAAGAGGAAAGCCACCTTTATGTACTGATGGTTTAAATTAGTGTAGACAGTACAGAAGTTAGTATGGAGGAGGTTCATGATAAAACTAAAGGTAGAACCAACATGTATTTCTGCTCTCCCACTGCTGGCACATGCCTGAAGGAATCTATGTCTGCAGACCTCAGTGATATCCGCCCCACTTACTGCAACCTGATTATGACAGTCAAGTTGTGGAACCAGCCTAGGTTAGCCATCAACAGAGGCATGAGTAAAGAATTATATATACAATAGAGTTTTGTGTATTTGTTTGTGATTTGCATGGTGCTTAATTCAACTATAGAGAAGTGTGAATTGATATCATTTGCAAGAAAAGTAGATAGAACTGGAGATTTTCATATTAGGTGAAATAAGCCAGATGTTTAAAAACAAATGTATATTATGTCTCATTTGGAGAATCTATCTATCTGTCTATCTATCTATCTATCTATCTATCTATCTATCTATCTATCTATCTATCTCCCTCCCTCCCTCCCTCCCTCCCTCCCTCCTTCTCTCTCTCTTTCTTTCTTTCTATCATCTATTTATTCATAAATCCACTTTGATAATGTCCATTTGTCTATTATCTATGTCCACCTGTCTATTTATTCATATTCCCATCTTTTTGTCACCAATTTATGAACTATTGTACAAGAATTAAGAGGGTATTGTTGAGAAAGAGGAAGGAACCAGTGGGAGAGGAGAGGAATATGAGCAATATAACTTAATGGGGGAGTTGAACATGAACAAAATATATGATATACATACATGCAAATATTATGAAATACAAATAGATGTTAGTAATATTTCAGAACAGACAGACAGAGTGTTGACAGTGCGGTATTTGTCTGTCTACTAGGGAGACAGTTATGCTCCTGAGGAAATTACATTGGACCCACTGCCTGCTTTATTTCCCCCAGAAGAATCCTCACAACCTCAACTCTTCTGACCTCCTGATAATTGGGGGAAAGTGTATCACAACAGCTTTACTTCTTTCCCTACTTATCATTGTACAGCTAACTAGGTTTAATCCAAGATTGTCCTATCTATAGCGCTGACAAGAGGACAAAGAAATGGTGAATTCTGATGTTTCTAGTTGCATAAGCTTTTGCAATGGCCCTCATGCCATCTATTATTAAACTATGTCAGTGTGCAAAATGTTCATTGCACATCTTCCTGAAATGTGCATGCTGCTTACACCAGTATCATTACATCTCTGGCAACCTAATTTTGTAGTCCTGAATGAGCTACCTGACAGAAACAGTTACAGAAGTTTTACATATTGAAACTATATTATTTAATGATAATAGCATTTGCTACTCTAGTATAAATACAAAACATGAAGTTCTATATTCTAAGATGCACATGCCTATAGCATAAACTGAAAGGAAGGAGAACACAGGGAAACCTCTTGAAAAGCCAAATATTGGCTTCTTTGAATAACACCTTTCAACTTTCCAAATATTGGCTTCTTTGAATAACACCTTTCAACTTTTACTCAGCAGTGCACTGTCTAATATAAGATGCTATCAATTAGTGGCATAACTCTTCAAAACATAGCAGAGTAACCTCTCAAGCAAATAAATAAATTTGGCAAGAAAAAAACAAATCAATTATTGGATGCAAGTAGCAGGGGGAAATCAAATATACAAAAAAAAAATGGTTTTGAGACATGCTTCCAAGGTGAAAATGACTGTCAGATGTCATGTAACAGCCGAGATTGTGACACAGTGGAAAACACAGTGACTTTCATCACAAATTGAAATCACAGCTATCAAGTGATAATATCACATAAAATAAAACTGTATCATAAGATATCAACGAGAAATTATTGCCGTATGTTTTACTTAAACTTGCATGAAACTGTGCTGAGGCTAAATCAGTCCACTGTGCTTGCATTTTCAGGAGGAGAAATGTTTGACTACTTTGCCTTCCGTTGTCGCCAAATGCTATAATAAAGGAATTTTTATTAACTTATTAATTAATTGATATTTCATGAACTATTTGGCGGGTGAAGAGAACTACAGAGCTTTTACAGAGCTTTTGTGCTATCAGAGTATGATTACTTACCTGGCAAGGAAGGAGAATACTGTACATGGTTTTTGAAGGATTACAGAAAAACACTAGACCACACGTTCTTTTACTTACGAACAACAGATCTTGACTCAGAGTTGAAGGACAGTGAAAAATTCAAGCCTAGTCATTTCGGTGTTCAGATTTTTAATTACATTTACTAATTTGTCTGTGTGCATCTGTATGTGTTTGCATGTGTGGGTGCACGTGTGGCATGGCAAGCATGTGGAGTCAACGGATGATTTGTAGGAGTCTAGATCTAATCCCACCCTGTGGGTCTCAGGGGTCTTTAGGACTTTAGGACCTTGGGTCTTTAGGCTTGGCAGCAAGCACCTTTACCCACTGATCTATCTCAATGGGCCTCATACCCACATTATAAAGCATGCTATTTGAGCAAATGCACAGACAGTGTAAGATTTTATCGTCCATACTCAGTGTAGTAGCTATCATATGCCAAGTTCTCAAATGGGTATTATGAAATGATGAATAGGATTTTATCAATGTTTTAAAACAGAAAGCTGCTAAAGAATTTTTTTAATGATTCATTTCACTTATTTAAGTAGCTGTATGAACTAGGCAATGGTGGCACATGCCTTTACTACCAAAACTTGGGAGGCAGAGGTGGGTGGATCTCTGAGCTCAAGGCCAGAATGGTCTACAGAACAAGTTCCATACAGCCAAGGCTACACAGAGAAATCTTGTCTTCAAAATTGCCTCAAAAAGTGGTTATATGAAATGATACATTGAACACCATTGATAACTAGCTTATCCTTTCTTGTCACAAATGGGATATCACAATTTATATTGGCATAAACAGATGGTTACTTGAATTTTATTGTAAAAATGTATAAATATTTTTAATCTCTGAAAATTTCAAAATTGTCTAACATTAGTTAAAGAACAATTGAATTATTTGAACATACTATTCTGATATTTTTAAATTAATTAATTAGTTTTTGCAACTCACTGAGTCAAATTAGTGCTTATCATTTATGCATTGGTGTAGGTCCATACACTAGAGCATGAACAACCTATCAGCGGTCCATCAACTGTGAATTACTTCCCAGCTATGGGTGTGGCCTCATGAGCTTTCCCTTCGTCTATTCAGGATAGTTGGCTACCTCAATCTTACTTAGGACTTTTGTAGACAACCATACTGTTGTAAGTTACTGTGTGCAATGTCCTTGTCATGTCCAAAAGATAGTGTTTTCTACAGATCTCCCCAATCTCTGGCTCTTATGATCTTTTTTCAGTCTCTTCTACAATATTCCATGAGGATGGGCTACGAAATACCACACATTTTAACATTGAGGATTAGATTAAAAATTTCTATGTAGAAAGGCTGGCTTCTATTCATAACTCATGTTTTTCCTGCTTTGTTCTCTTGGATGTTGGGGTTACAGCTATACAAAGTCACTCCACCTGGCTTTGTATATCAATTTTTAAGCTGATCAAATAATACTTCTAGTGGCTACTGGCCAAGGGCATGGCAGTCTCAACAGTGTAATTTTCTTTACTTTTACTGACATATTTCAGTACACAGTCTGTGTTCAGAACACAGCCGTGTTCTTCCCAATAAAAACTTATCCTTTGTTAATTATCCAGCATTGGTTCCCCTTGGAGAAAGCATTAGATTCCAAAGCTCAGTCCACATGTAACAGGAGATTTGTCTTGAGTGTAAACTTTCTGAAAAGCAGGTGACCACCCATGATTACTTACAGTCCCTTTAACTTCAGGTCAATAGCAATTGGTTAAGAAGTCAATTTGTGATCAAGGAGATTCCTAGATAATGAGGAGAAATGAACCCCCCTTCTTTCCTCCATGATGAATTTTTTAAGAGGATAATCTTGTTGTTACCAACTTAAAAACGAGCAGCTTGGGAATGGAGTCTGTCAATAAAATGTAAGAAATTGATTTTTGAAACTGAATTAGTCTTGTGTCAGTGATTCTTGTGTCTGGCAGCACCTGTCCTCAGTGCTGAGTGTAGAAAGAGGCTCCAGTGAGCAAAACAGTGGAGAATTTTGTTGGGATCAGAGGAAGGTAGAAATCAGCAGCCAGCAGAGAGCTGGTCGTATCAAGTTCCTGAGGGAACTGAAGGAGAATCTTGCATATTTACTGCTGTTTGGACACCTGCTCTTTCTTGTTTCTTCTCAGTGTCAGATTTTTACAAGCAAATCACTTATGATTTGTTAACATAGGAGCTTAGCTAGAATGACTGTCTGGGCCTATTTTACGATGTCAAGAATGAAGAAAGAGATACGGGAAATAAAGATCTTCATCACATTCTAACTGCTACTGAAAAATGTGAGAAAGTGTGTGGTTCAGTTCAATCAGTATTTGTAAGCACTTTTTAGTTACTTTTTTTCCTTCGGTTGTGATATTGTGTGATTGAAAACCAAGTAGATTTTTCATAGTGAATAGCTAGAATCTGGAGTCAGTCTAAACACATTTAAATGCTGGCCCCACACTTTTTTTTTGTTGTATAGACCTGTAAAAGTTTTTTTTTTAACTTCTTAGCATCTCAGGTTTTTCAACTATAAAAAGTGAATATTTATTTTATAGAACTGCTGTGATAATTAAAAGAGATAGTATATGCAAATTATGTAAAATCTCAGTTTACTTGGCATGACTTAAGTATTTATCAATGCTAATAATTTTATTGTGTATTACTATTCACATATGAGTAGAAGAATGTAAGGTGACTACATAAACCATAGGCTCAACAAGAATGTTAAAAGCTTTCAAGTTTTAGGGACGGGAGAAATGGCTCAGTGGTTAAGGGCACTGCCTGCTCTTCCACAGTACCCAGGATTGATTCTTAGCATCCAGATACAGCTAACCTGTAACTCTGGTTCCAGGAGATTTGACAGGCCTCTCCTGTACTCCACAGGAACTGCATGCATGAGGTGTACAGATATACATGAGGGCAAAACACTCATACACATAAAATAAAAATAATTCAAAAACTTTTGAATTTTCAATAGTTTGATTTTCTTATAATTTTTGGAGTGTCCTATATATTCTTCACCCAATGTTCATTGATGAAGAAGGCCATGCCTCACCAAGTGGTTCAAAGTGAAGATGGCTGTCCAAGAGAGTAAGCTGCTCTGAGTGGAGAAGGACTCTTGTAAGGTTTCATGTATGTAAAGGAGGTCTGTGAGTCATTTACATCAGAGACTTCTTTGCATATTTACATCTCAGGGGAAAGCCCCGATACCCTGCTCACCATATAGCTGTCTGTTTTAGTAAGTAAATTTTAAGTGTGGTGCAGAGCATAACATATGAAGCTGGTGAAATGTGGATTGTGATTTACGATAGAAGTCATGCATCACCTGTTTAAATAGAGATAGTTTGGCAAAATATTCCAATTAAGTTTTATTTATATTACTGATAGCATGAAAATGATTATATGAAATAAAGAAAATATTGTGTTCTATTTGTTTAAAGTATACTATTGCAAAGGTGGGAGGTTTCATAATTCCAATAGAAAATCAACAAAATTCTTTCAAATTTATACTCAATTTAATAAAACCCAGGTAATACTATTATGTAAAACAATGGTTTTGTAACCCCCATATCCAAAATTAATTATCCATCTACCTGTGTATATTTCCTATGGTTTTTAAATTCATTAAATTACAATTTTATATAGCTCAGGAATCTACATGGGATATTAATTTAGAATTAAATGGGAAATAATGCCAACCTCTTTGCTTCTATATATAAATTGATTTTTAAGTCTACATCAAACTGCAGACTTTTAAATAATGAATTTTTTTTAATGTGTAATACCTCTCTGTGCTAAATATATCTAGTTTCTGTCAAGTGGCTACTTAAAAAGGAAGCATTATTGATTTAGTAAGTAGTTCAAAGTTGGAACTCATTCTAGGAGTGTCCAAGTTGTGCCTTGGAACTGTCTTTGTTCCTTTTCTAACTCATGGCACTGCAGATTATCAGGATAATGCATTCTCTTTGAATGCAGTTTTTCTCATTTTTAAATTATCACAGATAATATATTCTTCATTTCAGAATAATATAAATTAGAAATTATCAAGATGGATGTGGAGAATTCACTGAGAATTATTTAGAACTTGAAATATAGAGAGAATAAAAAAAATCCATTACCAAATTACACGTTTGTAGCACGAATCTTAAAAGGTCTTATTAATAAAAACAAACTCAGAGCCAGGTATGGGGTGAACGCT
Organism: Peromyscus eremicus; assembly: GCF_949786415.1. NCBI lineage: Eukaryota > Metazoa > Chordata > Mammalia > Rodentia > Cricetidae > Peromyscus > Peromyscus eremicus. Next base: position 46,984,127 of record NC_081428.1, on the reverse strand, counting down.
GAAAGATCAGAGAGACAGAACCAGCCACAGCTTGCCAATTACTCAGCTGATCCTGTTTCTTCAGACTGGAAACCTCTGTGTCCTCATCCGAATGGATCTCAGCTGAGCTGCTGCTAAAAGCCTAAAAGCTTAACCAGGCTACTTCTGGTCCTCACACCTTATATACCTTTCTGCTTCCTGCCGTCACTTCCTGAGATTAAAGGTGTGAATCACCATATTTGGCTGTTTCCAGTGTGGCTTTGAACTCACAGAGATCCAGGTGGATCTCTGCCTCTGGAATGCTATTAAAGTCGTGTGCTACCACTGCCTCACCTCTATGTTTAATATTATAGCTGTTCTGTTCTCTGACCCCCAGATAAGTTTATTGGGGTGCACAATATATCAACCACATTTCCTTTTTTTGTCTAAAATAAGAAAGCTTGTAACTAATACAAGAAAAATTATATCCTATAAGTATATACAATATATACAGTCAAGAATTAACAATGTCTAGTCCATTAACATTTGACAGATTCAGACAAAAAATTTTCATTACTTATCCTATTTAAAGCAAGTAGTTCCTTTTAAAAAGTAGATTCAATAGTCTCCCTTTTTATCTTATATCCACATTCTCTTTTTTAGTAGATCCAAAAAAAATCTACCTTTTATCTTATCATTTCTATACACGTTGCTAGCAATGGACCTGGAAGTATGAGATTCACCACAGGAATGTCATGTAATAACAACATGCCAAGAGTGAGAACTGAGGACATGGTTCTCAGTCTCATGGACGGGCTATTTGGATGTATCCTTAGTGACAGTCAAAATCATCTCCTTTTAAAGTAGTATTGTAAAAATACAATTTTACTCAATATTTTTCATTCATTTAAAAATAAAGATTACAGTTATAGGGGCTGGAGAGATGGCTCAGAGGTTAAGAGCACTGGCTGCTGTTCCAGAGGTCCTGAGTTCAATTCCTGGACCCACGTGGTGGCTCATAACCATCTATAATGAAATCTGATGCCCTCTTCTGGTGTGCAGGCAAATACGCAGACAGAACATTGTATACATAATAAATAAATAAATCTTAAAAAAGTTTACAGTTATAGTGCATAATATTACAAAAATAATAGTAAGATAAAAATGTGGCTTTGAGTATTTAAACTTTGAAAAAACATTGACCCAAAATATTACAGATATTAGAAATTATCTCAGATATTTTATAAGCCATTTAATTTCATAGAAGGCAGTCTTGTCATCTCACTCCATTAGAATGGGGCCTACAACAAAGCTAGAATATAAATAAAATAAAATAAAATATTGAAGAAGGTATAGAGAAATTGTAATCCTTGTGAATTGTTAGAAACTAAAATAGTAAAGTTGATATAGAAGCACTTTGCTGATTCCTTAAGAGATTGAACATAGAATTACCATAGGATATAAAACAGGATGTCGCCGGGCGGTGGTGGCGCACACCTTTAATCCCAGAACTTGGGAGGCAGAGCCAGGCGGATCTCTGTGAGTTCGAGGCCGGCCTGGGCTACCATGTGAGTTCCAGGAAAGGCGCAAAGCTACACAGAGAAACCCTGTCTCGAAAAACCAAAAAAAAAAAAAAAAAAAAAAAAAAAAACCAGGATGTCAAAGAGATAGTTGACACACATTTTCATTACATTATTTACAATAGTTAAAATATAGACAAAATGCATGCTTTCATTGCTAGAACAAACTATTGTAGCAAATATATACAGTATACATATTATCCATCTTTCAGAAAGGAGAAAAATATAATACATTCTACAACATGGCTTGAGTAAAAGAACATTATGTTAAGTGAAATAAGCCAGTCATGAAAGGACACATATATACGTTTTCACTTATATGGGTTACAGAGAATATAAAAGCTGACAGAAAAAAGAAATGGTGTCTACAACAGTTAGAAATACACAAGTAATTGTTAATTAATGAGTATAAAATTTCAAACTTGTAATTGAAAAAGTCGTGGTTACACAACTGAAGTAAGGATTTAGAAGAGTTATATTGATAAATTTTATAATATACACTATTTAGCACAAATAAAAACAAACAAAATTCTTAACTCAGGGTTAAAGAAAAAAAATATCCCAGACTATTCAAGTATGTAGCCGGTTTAAAAGCACTCTGCTGAAAAGCAGTGCTCTTCACATTTAACCCATGGATCTAGAATATCTGTGTTAACTGGGACCCTAAAAAAATCCATTCAATGTTTTTACTGGGCCTACTTAAAAGAACAAAGGTGAGAAGGAATTTTTATTTAGTATAAGACAAATTGTTCTAGTCCTGAGTGAAAATAAAATTCAACATTTAAGATTCTTGCAAAATCCCATCACCAGAGTAGGTCAGTTCGGGCTGTCTCTCAACCATTGCCAGCAGTCTGTTGTGGGGGTATCTTTGTGGATTTCTGTGGGCCTCTCTAGCACTTTGCTTTTTCCTATTCTCATGTGGTCTTCATTTACCATGGTCTCCTATTCCTTGTTCTCCCTCTCTGTTGTTGATCCAGCTGGGATCTCCCGCTCCCCCAAGCTCTCTTTCCCTCGACTCTCACCCTTCACTACCCCCAATCATGTCCAGGCTGTTCATGTAAATCTCATTCCATTTCTCTGTCATTGGGCAATCCTTGTGTCTTTCTTGGGGTCCTGTTTTCCAGGTAGCTCCCTGGTGATGTGAGTAGCAGTCCAGTCATCCTTGTTCCACATCTAGTATCCTCCTATGAGTGAGTACATACCATGTTTGTCTTTCTGAGTCTGGGTTACCTCACTCAGGATGATTTTTTCTGGTGATGGGATGGCCAAACACCCTAATTGTCATGGTAGAAACCTCATCCAACTACTGAGGGATCTGGATGCAGAGATCCATGACTAGGCCCCGGGTGGATCTCTGGGAGTCCAATTAGCGAGAATGAGGAGGGTTTATATGAGCGAGAATTGTTGAGACCAAGGTTGGATAAAGCACAGAGACAAATAGCAAACGAACGGAAACACATGAACTATGAACCAATGGCTGAGGGGTCACCAACTGGATCAGGCCCTCTGAGTGGGTGAGACAGTTGATTGGCCTGATCTGTTTGGGAGGCATCCAGGCAGTGGGACCGGGTCCTGTGCTCATTGCATGAGTTGGCTGTTTGAAACCTGGGGCCTATGCAGGGTCGCTTGGCTTGGCCTGGGAGGAGGGGACTGGACCTACCTGGACTGAGTCCACCAGGTTGATCTCAGTCTGTGGGGAAGGCTTTGCCCTGGAGGAGATGGGAATGGGGGGTGGGCTGGGGGGAAGGTGAGGGGGCAGGAGGGGGGAGAACAAGGGAATCCGTGGCTGATATGTAGAACTGAATTGTATTGCAAAATAAAAATTAAAAAAAAAGATTCTTGCAAAATAAAAAACTAACAAAACAGCCCCCAAACAAACAGAACTAAATGAAATACAAAGAATATGATCACTATAAAATGCAAGAAACAGGCACAGAAAGTCTTATGTGAACAACCAAACACTCTTAAGGGTATAATATTCAACATATTCAATAACTTTCGTATGAGAAAAATAACAGAGTGCTGTCCTTAGTGCTGAAGTTGAATTCTGAATTACTTTTGAGATTCTAGGCATTATATGTTTAGTTTCTTGGTAAAAAGAGCTGAGGAGCAATAGTCTGGGGGGGGGAGGTTATCAGTTGACAAAAACAAGTGGTATAGTTTAGGGTTCAGAGCATCAGCTAAGTGAAAATGTTGATTGAAATACCTCAATAGTTTAATAGCCCACCTAGAAGTAGAGCTGCCTTCTGATGAGTGTCACTCTTGGCCTTACTGTAGTTGGTTGTTTTGAAGAGTCCATGATTGTACATAACTTCTAAGTTGCTTTAATGAATCTTACCACATTGTACTAAAGTATGGGTACATCATAAAATGTAATCTTTCTGCTTGAGCTAAACCTAGGTTGTGGGAAATTATAGCTATTAATACAACGGTACAGCCCAAATTGTAGTCTATGACAACATAATCCAACAGAATCAAGAGTGTTCCAGAATAAATACACAATCCTGTAAGATAATGATGATCCATTGGTTTGTGTGTTTGTTTTATTTAGATACTTAAAAAAAAAACTCAACTTTGCTAACTAGGTCAGAAAAATGAAGTAGAAAAGCCTAATTGCATTGTGGAGTAGAATAAAATGAAAAATAAACTGGCCTAATATATAACACACCTAAGAAAACAATACTTCACAATGAAAGCTTTAATTATGAGGGTGTGGAGCATCATTTAATACTCTTTCAATAAGTAATTTTGTGTGGTAGATATATTATTCCTTAATCATGTTTGTTAAATTACCATTAGCTCTAATGGATATATACAACTTATTTTCTATGCACCTTTTGTGAGCATGAGTCTATATTATTCTTAATAAAAATAGGACTTTTTTCTGAGGAGGAAACACTAGTTTTTCTTTTCATTTTATGACTCCAATAAGCCTCTGAGCAGATACTTGCAACTACTGAAAACAGTACCAAGATCATTTCCCCCTCCTTTGTTCCCAAAGCACTAAGAAAATACCTATTGTTCAGGAGCACTGTGCAATATATTTGCTACAAACAGAATGCCCTTTCAAATAACCATACTGCATCCATTAAGATCATGTAATGAACCGGGCTGTAGTAGACATGCCTTTAATCCGAGAACCAGGGAGGCAGAGGCAGGCAGATCTCTGAATTCTATGCCAGTCTGGTCTACAGAATGAGCTCCAGGACAGCTAGGGCAACACAAATAAACTGTCTCAAAAAAACCAAAAAAAAAATCATGAAATGATTGTTGATGCATACTATCATCCAATAAAAAATTCACTCAAATTTTGTTGGTTATTCTAATAATGTCATTTACAGCAAGAATAACTTATCAATGATCACTTGTTGAATTCACTTGTCATGTTTGTTTTTAGAAGAATTTTATACAATGTTTCTAAATTTTGGTTCATGTCTTCTCACAATTAGACACTGGATATGTACTTCTGGATGGAATATATAAGAAATAACAGTTTCCATCTCATCAGATAGTGTATAATATGTTAATTACAATCATTTGATTAATGGGTTTGTCATGTTTCTACACTATAAATATCCCTTTTATATTCAATAAACCTTTTACTGGGAAAAATCTTAAACCATATGAATATCGCATTGCTCATCAATCACCCTCTCACCTTAAACCGATGTATCTTGACTGAATTAATTATTTCAAGGATTTAAAGTAGTGATTTTCAAAATGAAATATTCTTTTATACTGGGCTATTGACATCCCACACTGGTGTCTCTATTTTTTGTTATGCTTTGTCTTTGTGGTGTGTGTGTGTGTCTGCTTGGTGGATGCATGTGAGTGTGTAGATGTGCATGCAGGTATACATACACAGACCAGAGAAGAAAGTCGGGTTTCTTCTGCTCTTACTCTCAGCTTTAATACCTCAAGACAGAGTCTCTCACTGAACTGGATACTCCTCTTTTTTGCATCTAGGTTGGTTGACCAAAGAGCTGTTGGGGTCTTCCTGGTCTGCAGCCTCCATATTTAGTTTATAGGGACACACAGTCATGCATGACTTTTCATTTAGATGCTGCAGTTTCAAACTCTGGTCCTTATGCTTACACAGCAACTGCCCTTAAACACTGGATGACCTCTCTAGTCCCAGTTTCTCTACTTTGAATTGACTAATTAAGTAATATCATCATAGGATCACATATTCCTGTTTTCATTCATGAATTGATATTAACTACTATTATTCATTTAGTTATTTGTTTTGCTCTTAAATTAAGCTTGTTAAATATATAATGCCTATAATAAACTGCTGTGGAAGAGAGAGTAGAAAGATGGTAAGAGCCAGAGTTAATGAGACATTATTTTAAAGACATGAAAGCACTGTTTCACACATGAACTCACAGTTGCTATGACAGCACACACAAGACCCATACAAGATCAAGGCAGTCAAAAATGCAACATAGATGAGGGCGCGCGTGTGTGTGTGTGTGTGTGTGTGTGTGTGTGTGTGTGTGTGTGAAGTCACACCTCTAGCTGAGAAGGTATTGACACTTGATGATTGCTGGGGGAATAAGAACGTTTTCTTCAAGGATGTGGCCCCCGAGAGACTACTATTCTCCAGTCAATGGACCTACAACAGGCAGCACTAATTGGACTCAGTGAGTTTTAAAAAGGGTTGGAAAGGAAGCATAGTAGAGGGATAGAGGGGAAATTGGAAAAGGAATTTGGGGGGATGGGATTGTTCAAAATATACTTTAGATATGCACCAAATGTTCTACACAAAAGGAAAAATTAAAAATCACAAGCTGCAACTGTTTTTGACTGTGCTGTTTTACCTTTGACAGTTGTATGAATCTTTGGCACTATCAATTCACGAGAGATTTAGCATTTCCGTTACTTTAAACTGTCCTTTGTGTACCTTTGCAATCAGCCTCTTCACCCACATCACATATTATCAGGTGATATTCTTCCATCTGTCACTAAAGTGAAGATTTGTCAATTGTAGACTTATATAAATGTAAATCTGATGTATGTACCTTGTTTTATCTAGAATGTTTTGCTCTTAACACCACTTAAAAATCTATATATTTTAGCATATCAGCAATTTGCTGTTCAGATTGTTAAGATTCTATTTATATTCTAAAATCTGTCTATTTGCTCATCAATAGGTTTGTTGATTATCTCAGTTTGGCTACCATGAACATTTATAGAAATGATTTGTGTGGTAGATACGTGATTTTCTATTGTTTCTAGGGGAGAATGGTTTTATTTGCAGCTCATGGCTTGAGGGTATAGTCCATCCCAGTGTAGCAGGCATCTCCAGAGGAACAGCTTGCAGCTGTTGTTTCAGAAATGTGTAGCAGACCCTTACTCACATCTCAGATGACCAGGAAGCAGAAAAGCAAGACCGGAAGTATGACCCAGTTAATAAACCCCAATTCACTCAACTAGTAACTCACTACCACTGGCTAGGTACCAACATCTGAAATTCTACATCTAAATATAGATCAAAGAGCTAGTCCCACGTGTTCAAATACCCAAGTCCCTAGCACCCATGAGACCCATGGTCATATGAAATTAATTCTGTACAACTTTAAGTGCCTTAACACTCTTAACAGTCTCTTCATGGTTCAAAAGTCTCCATTCCCTTCTGGTTGAGGCAATCTTTTTTATTGTCCTTTCCTGTAAAATCAAAAGTACTTAATAAATCTATTTCATGTGACATTATTATGAGAACAATGAAACAAACATCTACTCATCCCAGACAAGGAAGTGATAAAAGACAAAAGTAACAATACCACCAAAGACAAACTTGATAAGACAATGAGTGTACTGGTGCTGCTTACAGGAGCATGGGTGAGGGGTTACTTACAGGAGTATGAGTGAGGGATTACTTACAGGAGCATGGGTGAGGGATTACTTACAGGAAGGAGTATGAGTGGGGGATTGCTTACAGGAGTATGAGTGGGGGATTATTTACAGGAGCATGGGTGAGGAATTACTTACAGGAGCATGGGTGAGGGATTACTTACAGGTGTATGAGTGGGGAATTGCTTACAGGAGTATGAGTGGGGAATTACTTACAGGAGTATGAGTGGGGGATTACTTACAGGAGTATGGGGGAGGGGTTACTTACAGGAGTACTGGTGAGGGATTACTTACAGGAGTATGGGGGAGGGGTTACTTACAGGAGCACGGGTGAGGGATTACTTACAGGAGAATGGATGGCTCAAACCTACCTGTATCACCAAAGACACACTCCAGCATTGGTGAAAATGCATGAGAGTTCGAGCTCTAGAACTTTCTGCAGGATGTACAGGCAGCTCAACAGGTCAGAGTCTCCTCCAAGCAGTTTGGCTGGTCACAGTCTCTTCTCTCAGCAATTTATTGCTCCTATAACCTTGGCTGAGGGATGTTATGAATATTTTAATTTTCAACATTCTCAGACACATGAAGTGTTTTATTCCCCTCATTCCTGCAGGGAATGCTTCAACTCAAAGGAAATTTCTACACAGCAGCTTCCAATAGTCAATGACACAGAAGAAACATTCTTATTCGAGTATGGAGGAAAGCAACAAACACAAGGAAAGAGCAGTCTGAAGCCAGACTAACAGCAACTAGGGATAGCACCAAACCTTGCAACCTCCTGTTCAGTTTCTGGAGTTCATGATGGCATCACCTGGGCTCCAGCGGCCTACATAACCCCAAAGTTTCATTTCTGAGGCCTGCAACATGTATGACTTCTCTGTTGGGTGGTTCCATTTGGTGCCTACAGGTTTCGGGGTGGATGTCTCATGTTCTTGAAATTTACAATATACTTGAAATCTTCATTGGAACTTTTATTTCTTCTTCATAGCTTCATGTGCAGTCCACTCAGGAGTCCAGTAGGAAGGAATCTGACCCTCTTGCACATTGCCTGGCCTGAATACCCTACAAGCTGTTTTTCTTCAGTAACTCTTTTTGAAAAGAAAAATTTAAAAATTGAGTTTGTATTATTGTACCCTACGGTTTTCAGTGGGTGAGGTCCTGCCTTCAAAGTACCATTCATTCTGTTCCAGTCTAGACTAAGAGGTTTCTTTATTTTTTAAATATTTATTTTTAATCTATGTGTGTTATATGTGTGTGTGTGTGTGTGTGTGTGTGTGTGTGTGTGTGTGTGTGTGATATGTGTAGGTGTCTTTGGAGGCCAGAAGAGGACATTAAATTCCCTGGAGCTGACATTATGGGTAACTGAGCTGCCTGACATGGGAGCTGGGAACATACCACATTGTAGTTTGACTACCTCGTGAAATTTTCGTCAGTAAGTTACTTAACCCTTTCCATTGGAGTTCAGCCTGATTCAAGCTCTCAGGACAAGGGTACAAAGCAACCAGATCCTTTGACGGAATATAATACAAATATCCACGCTCCAGTTCCTGGTAGATTCTTGTTCCCCTGTGCAACCTCACATACTTAATCTTTGTAGTCTGCATTTCTATCAGCATTCTGGTCTTCCACGCTCCCAACAGAACTGGCCATTCATCTGCTTAAGAGCATTCTAAGGCTTTCTTGGCTCACAGTTCTGAACTCTTCCATATTTCTTTTATGAACCAGTTATAACAGTGGATTAGCATGGTCGTGTTGAGTCGAAGCAACATCCCTGATTCTTGGTACAAACTTTCTCGTTGGTATAGCTAGAAATTTACCTGACAAGAACAGGAGAAAGGGATTGTTTTGGCTTGTGATTTGAGGATATGGGCTTTCATAGAGGGAGGACAGGGTGATGGGAGTAGCACACTTGCTTATATCATAGTAGATCCAGGAGAAGAGATGCTATTCATCTTTCGTTCAGTTATTCATGTGTAGAATCCATGAGTATTATGATTAAAATGTTTAAATTTGTAATAATTTGTTTGAATGTTTTTCTAAGTGGCCACAGCACTTAACATTCCAACTAGCAGCAGGTGAAAGTTACACACCCACCTATCACCTTCTCATGCTGTCACTCATAATACTTTAAACTGCCTTATTGGTATGTTATGGTATTTGTTTAGGGGTTTAGTTTGTATTTCTCTAAGAAACCAATATTATTTAATGTGTTTGTTGATTAATAACATCTTTTGTGAAGTGTTATTCAAATGTCTTATTCAATTCACTAATGTTGAGTTTTTTTATTTGTACCAAGGTGTAAGATTTTTCTTTTGTATTTAGGATACAATTTCTTCATTAAGTACATATATTAGAAATATTTTTTTCTCATGCTATGGGGTTACAGTTAATTTTGCTAAACATGATTTTGAAGGATCAGGAGATTTTTGCTTTGTTGAATTCAATTCAACTTCTTGTTTTATGTTTGAATGTTTACTGCATTTGATGTAATTGCTGACCAGATAACTATTTTAAATGACTATCACAAGGGGACTCATTTGTAGAATTGGGAAGGTTTTCTTTTTGATGCTTTCTCCTCTGTAGTACTTTGCTCTGTTTACCTGTCACCTGAGCTTTCCAGATGTCTAGTAGCCATCTATTCAAGATAGTTGTTTTTAAATTCATTTTTTTCATGATCATGTGTAAGTATAATACTGACAAGAAACTCCTTCTCATTCCAGAATGTTCTCTGTGTTCTTTGTGAGGCTCCCATCCTCTGATGTGATTCCCTTTCCCTTATCTTCAGACAGGAAGATGTTTCTGGACAGAAAGTATGGGTGAAAGATTATAGCCAGGTGTTGTCTGTTGCTAAAGCTTTAAACAGGGGCTTTATCAGTTTTGTGTGGTTGTTTCTGTTGAAAGGACAAACCTAAGGACAGTTTCTCTGATGGGAAACAGATGCCAATTATCTGATAAGATAGCAAGTTAACTTTGAAAAAAAAAACATTGAAAAGCCAAATTATAGCACTGTATTTTCTTATTGATTTTATTTCATAAAATTAGAACTTTGAATTCAAACCTTTGAATCCTTAAAGTACACTTTTCATAAATCCAAAAAAATTATTAAGTTTATCCAAGCATTTTGCACTTCTCATTGCAGCTTTCTAGAGCTTCTCAAATATATATATATATATATATATATATATATATATATATATATATATATGGATAGATATTTCAAATGCAGTTGGTAATTATAATGGTTTAGGAAAGTGCAGTAGCAGATTCTCCTTTAGGGTCCATGACCCCACTAGCCACAATTACTGGCTAGGTTGACAGTACCATGCATGAATTCTCTCCTACTAAGTGGGTCCTAATTCCAATTAAGTGGCTGTTGGTTATCTCCAAGATATAAATGCCACTATTTCACCCTTACATATATCTTGCCTTGGTGGCCATTGTTGTGGTTCACAGGTTTTACAACCAGGTAAGACTTGCATATCACAATCATTGCTATGCATTGGATTTGGAAGCATAATTTTGTATTTAATACTTACACAGTCGTGGAAGTTTTACACAATTACTATAAATTAATAAAGTTCCTTACTCTTGTACTTGAAAAATAATTGTCATTTGTCCACTTTGCATTACAGAACATTCTTGCATATGTAATTTCTCTCTTTGGGAGACCAGGCTCTGTGAGATGTAGAAGCAATGCTGGGATTAGGAAAAGAATAGTAAATGATGGGCTATATTTACTTTATTATTAAAATTAACTGAGAAGAAAATAAAAAAGCAAGGTTTTGGATCTTCTACATCTTAGCTGCCAGTGCAGAACAGATTGGATGGTAGATTACATATTGAAATGGACAATGTATGAGGCACAACAGAGGGCTGGGATATCTTTAATAGTAAAAAAAGAATAATATCTGCCTTTAATTTAATGAGTGTTTTGCCTGCTGTTTGTACATCAGTTGCATGCTTTTTGCCATGGAGGCCAGAAGATGGAGTTAGCTCACTTGGAACTGGAGTTTCAGATGGTTGTGAGTTGCCATATAGGTGCTGGGAATTGAACACAAGTCCTCAGGAAGAGCAGCCTGCATTCTGAGCTACTGAATCATTTCTCCAGTCACTTGCCATTTCCTAAATAGCATTAGCTGCTTTTAGTTTGCACTGGAAGCTTAAACGGTAGCTGAAAACTACTCTGTGTCTATGGTCAAGTGATCAGTAGCACAGGCCATATCTGTGGTAATCAACTGGGCTGCACCTGGAAGACACACCAGCAGCCCCACACTGCTGTGAGACTGATGGGGTGCACTTGCCCAGGTACTAAGAGCACACATGTATCTATTTTATGTGACTTTGAAACATAAAATTGGTATATACATCTAGAGAGTTCATGCAGGAGAACTGTACAGTGAGTAATAAAAAACATACACATGTAGAGGTGGGGAGAGGAGACAGTTTTAAGTAAGTTCATGATTATGAGTTGGACTAATTTATAGCTATCCTAGGCAGCATGTGACTCGTGGCCCATGGAGATACCCCTTGTGCTGGCCAGTTTTATGTCATCTTGACACAAACTAGAGTCATTTTGGAAGTGGGAACGACAGTTAAGAAAGTGTCCCCACCAGACTGGCCTGTGGGAAAGCCGGTGGTACATTTTCATGATTGATGATTGATGTAGTAGGGCCCACATAAACATGGACAGTGGCAACCTTGGGCTGGGTATCCTGGATACTGTAAGCACGCAGGATGAACAATCCATGGTTAGCAAGCCAGTAAGCAGGACATCTCCATGACCTCTGCATTTGCTCCTGCCTCCAGGTTTGAGTTTCTACCTTAACTTATAGACAATAGAATACAAGCTATATGATGAAATAAACATGCTCCTTCCCAAGTGTCTTTAGGTCATCATGTTTTATCACAAAAATAGAAACCCTAACTAATATACCATGAACTAGAAAGGACACTGTGACAAATCTGAGGAAATCAGTATTAAACACATACACACATTCAAGATGTATGGAGGGATTCCAAATGGAAAATAAAAGTTTCTATTGATTTTTAGATTGGCCTAATTGACTGAATACTTTCATTCAGAATTATGTGAAAATATTAATGAAATGTGTCACCATTTACCTTCACTTTAGAAAAAAATTATTTTTACTTTTTATGTTTATGAGTGTTTGCCTGCATGCTCATGTGTGTGCCAGGTGCATGCCTGTTACACAAAGCGGCCAGAAGACGGCTTCAGATTCCCTAAAACTGGAATTACAGTTTGATTTAAGATGTCATGTGTGTGCAGGTAATCAAACTTGGGTCTTCTGAAGAACAGCAAGTGCTCTACACCATTGAACTATCTCTCCAGCCCCACCTTAACCTTTCAATTTGACCTAATGTATTTGTGATGAGGTTGCAAAACTCTCATATGACATCATTAACCTTAGGAAACTTTTAGCTTCTACCAACTACAGAGCTGTGAATGTTGCAAGGCCACATTTAAAACCTTATATAAGATGGTTGAATACTTATCTGTATTCCAATCACCCAGTGTTTCTGTCAGTTGCTAGGAATGTCTTTCTGAATGCTGTGAAGGTGTTGCTCTGATTGATTGATAAATAAAATGCTGATTGGCCAGTAGCCAGGCAGGAAGTATAGTGTAGGCGGGATAAGGAGAGAGGAGAATTCTGAGAAGTGGAAGGCTAAGTCAGGAGCTACTGCCAGCTGCCGCTGCCATGAGAAGTTAGATGTAAAGATACCGGTAAGCCACAAGCCATATGGCAACTTATAGATTAATAGAAATGTGTTAATTTAAGATATAAGAACTAGATAGCAAGAAGCCTGCCATGGCCATGCAGTTTATAAGTAATGTAAGTTTCTACGTGTTTAATTGGGTCTGAGTGGCTGCAGGAGCCAGTTGGGCACAGGAATACTCCAACTACAGTCAATGTTATCCAAAAATGTATCAATTATATGATTTTCTTTTCTTCTGTGACTATAGAAGTTTATTTCACTTTCTCCATGGTAGAACATGTCATTCAAGGCAATTAGAATTCATGCTCATGCTGTGAACATTCATATTTGAAACAAAATATTTTCTTTCAAATAGTCTAAAAACATAATACATTTGTAAGAATTTCATATGAATGTTTTAATTGTTGCACAAAAACTGGTATTACTTTTTGATTCTCAATTCTTTCACAAGAATCTTGATTTAATTGTTCCTGTCTAGCACTGTAGCTTGACAGACAGTGCAGAAGACTCTACAGGAAGTTTAGGACAACTTAAGTTTGTTAGCTAGTTAGATATTAGCAAGGTTAGATGGCATTAGGATTGGAACATTGTCTTATCAGAAAATTGTAAAACCAACTATTTGAAGTGTTCTATTGCTTAGAGGAAAGGCACCTCAAATAAATCCCCAGTCCTGGGAGGAAATATGCCATCCTGAACTGCACATGGAGTTCTGATAACTACCTAAACCTGAGTCTAGGAACCCCAAACCTTATAAGATTGCACCAATAAGAGGCTTTCTGATAAAGAACAAGGATATCCCATTGTATTTTCCTGTAAGAATGAACTCAAAGGGGTCTGTCATCTGGACAGGAAAATGTCCATCAGGAATGCTGTCTGATCCAGAGATATTTTGCATAGCATAAAACCTGCCCAAAGTGAAGATCAGGTCTAACTGGCCCCTTTGACCATTGCCTACTCTCACTTTCTACTGTGTAGGAAACTCTGCCTGTCTTCAGCATTACGCTCTCCATGTCTTGTCTAAATTTTTTTGACAGAGAGCAAATGGACTGGGGAGCCAATGGGAGTTCAGAATGAGGTCTCAGTGACAGTTTTACTTTACAGTAGAAGAATACAAATCAAAATGGACTGAAATTCAGGGCCCTACTTTGTCTTTTTTCTTTTCTCTTTCCCTGGCCAGTGTAATAGAATGTATTTTTTACTATGAAGGTAATAAATAGGGTTTTAGACTATACAGAAGTTATAAATTGATATGTGGCAGTAGATAAGTATATATTCTTTTTTCTTAAATTATTGACAATTATTTATCTGTCAAGTTATTTTTTAATTTTTAATTTTTTTTTTTGGTTTTTTGAGACAGAGTTTCTCTGTGCAGCTTTGTGCCTTTCCTGGAACTCACTCTGTAGCCCAGGCTGGCCTCAAACTCACAGAGATCCACCTGCCTCTGACTCCTGAGTGCTGGGATTAAAGGCGTGTGCCGCCACCATCCAGCATTTTTAAATATCTTTATTAATTATTTGAGAATATTAAACAGTGTATTTTGATCATATTTACTAAACACCTCCCTCAACACCTCCTAGATCTACCCTCCCCTCTCCCTCCTAACTGTGTATCCTCCATTTTCTTTTGTAAAGCACATCAAGTCCAGTTCATGCTACCCAAATACTTGTGGGTGTGAGGCCACCCATAGGCTAATAGCTGATGTTCCAGTAGCTACACCCTATAGCAAACTACCCCTCTCTCTCCCAGAAGCTATCAGCTGTCAATAGGTGCCTACTCCTGGAGCTTGTAAGTGGCTCACAAATCCCTCCATGTTAGAGTATTATCTGGCTTGAAGTTGTTCAGGTCTTTTGAAAATAACCAGCTACTGTGCGTTTTTGAATACAGAGGCCCTGTCAGGTCCAGAAGACACTGTGTAAGTCCAGTCCTCTCTAACCTCTGGCTTTTACCGTCTTTCCTCGTGGTCTTCTTAGATGGTCCCTGAGCCTTTGTGTGTGTGTGCCTGTGTGTGCCTGTGTGTGCCTATGTGTGTGTGTGTGTGTGTGTGTGTGTGTGTGTGTGTGTGTGTGTGTGTGTTATAGATGTCCCATTTGTGACTGAGCCCTTCCCTGGTACTTATTCTCTGTACTTGGACTTAGTTAACCACTGTCTATGTCACAAAGAAACTTTTCTGATGAGATCTGAGACCTGCACTAATTTCAGAATATAGAGATATGAATTTAAAAGGCAAATTTAACACTTTATCTATTTAGCAGAATAGTAATAGTAGGTCTATCAATGGGAACCTGTGAGATCCCAAACCATGAGTTCTTGGCTAAATTTATACTTCCTGACATATATTTCCACCTGTATAGCAGTTAAGTGCTATCAGAAGGAGTTACTTACTCCCATAACATTCATGCCACTACTGCAATCATAGGTGTGTCTTGACATGCTGGTCACTATTGTAATTCACAAGGTTCAGAGATGAGTAACGGTGCTGATGAATTCCCCCTGATACATACATGCCCAGCAACTTACATAGCATCTTCTGATACTATGAAGGCTACCCAGAAGGAGGGAAGTTTCCTGATCAGAACTAACATGGTTGCTCAATATCCTGTGACCAATGTGTGTGATATCTTCATCAATAGCATCTTACCATTGATTTCTGGTGGGAAACCAAGAGAAATGCCAACAGCTTGCATTGTTCTGGGAGGGTCTCTGGGATAACCCTGACCCACAGCTTAAGGGTAGGTATCTGTCTTAGTAACTTTCTATTTCTGTGGAGAGACCCATGACCAACACAACTAATGGAGTAAGGAGTATATTAGGGATTTGGAATTCCAGATTGTAAGTTCATGACTATCATGGCAAGGAACATGGCAGTAGTCAGGTAGGCACTCTTCTGGATCAGTAGCTGAGAGGTCACATATTCAGACAACCATGTGGCAGAGAAAGACACAGGGGATGATCTGGGCTTTTGAAACCTCAATTATCACTCTAATGATACATATTTTACAAGACCACACCTCTTAATCCTTCCCAAATAATACTATCAACTGGGAACCAAATATTCAAACATACTAGTGTATGGGGGTCATTCTCATTCAAACCACCACAGTATACCACACCTGGCACTGGACCTTTTATTTGGTCACTGTGGTGATATTGTATCCCCCAATATATTGTGCACCCTAATAAGCTTATCTGGGGTCAGAGAACAGAACAGCCACTAGATTTGACATAGAGGCCAGAAAATGGTGGCACTCACATCTTTAATCCTAGCATTCTGGAGGCAGAGATCCATCCAGATCTCTGTGAGTTCAAAGCCACACTGGAAACAGCTAGGCAAGGTGACACATGCCTTTAATCCCAGGAAGTGATGGCAGGAAGCAGAAAGGTATATAAGGCATGAGGACCAGGAACTAGAGTCTTTTGAAGCTTTTAGCTTTTAGCAGCAGTTCAGCTGAGATCCATTCACATGAGGATTCAGGGGCTTTCAGTCTGAGGAAACAAGATCAGCTGAGAAGTTGGTAAGGTGAGGTTAGCTGTGGTTTGTTCTGCTTCTCTGATCTTTCAGCATTCACCCAAATACCTGGCTCCATGTTTGTTTTTATTAATAAGACCCTTTAAGATTCGTGTTGCAGGCCGTTTATGGCTAATATAAAATTTCTTAATTACTCATTTATTTAATGATGAATGATAATCACCTGAAGATTTATCTTTATGAACACTCCGGTAGAAGCTTACAAAGCTTTTGAAAAATATCATCACAAGACACAATTTGTAGTACTTTTGTATGATACCAGGGAAATCAGTGTCCCTTTTTGGGGTTCTTAGTCTCATTATTATTTAAAAAAAATAAGAACGAATTCAAATAGAAGATAGAAGACAATTTTATTACATTTTAAAAGAAAATCTCCTTGGCATGTGATCTGTAATCTGAGCAGCTCTCTAGAGGAGGAGAATTGTGGAAGGGGCAAAAAGGCTGTGACATTTGAGCTAAGTTGGCAGGGAGGGTAGCTATGTGGTAGCAGGCAGCCATATGGCAGGAAGGTGAAGCTCAAAGCATTAGGAAAATCCTGCATACAAAAAAGAAGGAAAAGATAATTCTCCTTTTGTCTAAATAATTTATAAAAGCAGACAGACTTATGGAGCTTCATGTGGGGGTCCTGTAAGCTACTAGAGGACAGGAATTCTGGAAAGGAAAATTACATAATCTTATTAAAGCAGTCATTATTCCATCTATCTCTTTGGCAGGGCTTAAAGTGAACCTGTCTTTCTGAGAGGTGATTTCTTGGCAGGGTGATTGACCAGCTTAACTGGAATGTTATGTTCTTACCCAGTGCAGATATTTCATCCTCTTGACTGGAAAGAATTAGTTTTCCCTTAATGGGCCTTTACCACTGCTGTGTCAACCCACCTTGCTCCCCAAAGAAGGAATGCTAAAATTATTTAAGAGAAGGGCTGATTATCAAGTTACAGTCCATAGACCCAAAAAGGTTAAGATAAAAGGAAGGCTATAGGGGGAGGGAGCATGGCTCTCTCTGGGAAGGGGCAATAGAGTAGATTCTGAGAGTGGACTGGGGTGGGTGGGGACAGGAGCAGAAGATATCCCATGGAGGGTTAGAGAGAGAGAGGGATTGCAGGGAGAGACAACTGGAACTGGGGGGCATTTCGGGTGGTAGTGTGGAAACCTAGTGCAGTGGAGACTTCCTGGAATCAATGCAGTTGACCCTACTGAGAATTCCTGGTAATGATGTAGAGTATGAGCTGAGGACTAGCTCTTGTAGCCAGGCAAGGTTTTCAGTGGTTGGACTGGGTTACATTCGGTTGAGTTGTTGGTAGAGGAGGTCCCATGGAGATCGCTAAACAACCCAGGTTGATGCTGGGACAGAAAAGCACCCTCTAAAAAGTAACAGCAGGGCCCCAGTGCTCCTGACAACTTCCACTCACTTCCTTGAATGTAGAGAGTTCCAGCTGGTATAAGCTTGGGGCCTTCATGCCTACCTTCTAGTCTCTTTGCCATAAGAAGTTACTTTGCTGGCCACAGAAAGAGAAATGCTAATACCAACCCAGCCACAAAACCCTTGACCTATAATCTGTCTTGCCTGCCAGATGTGCTGGGGCTATGGTGGCACAGAAAATGTGGGAGTGGTCAACCAATATTTGGTTTAACTTGAGGCCAATCTCATGAGAGGGAACCCATGCTCTACACTGCTCAGATGACCAGGAATTAGAGACTTGATAGCCCAGAGACCTGGGGTAGAACCAAACATGACTGGCAAAAACAAACAAACAAACAAATACATAAATAAAAACATAAAACAATAAAGTCAATGAAATGATTCCTAATGATATTCTACTATGCTTATGGATCAGTGCCTTGTCCAGTTATAATCAGAAAGGCTTTCTCTGGCAGCAGATGAGAGCTGGTGTAGAGATCCACAGCTAGACATTATGCTGAGAGAATCTAAATTGGAGATCTCCATCATCCTCAGAGATGGGGGAACCACGTGGTTTGGGTGAGGAAAGGCAATAGGAGTCAGAGGGATGGAGGACACCAGGATTACATGGTCCACCAGATCGACTAAACAGGGCTCACATGGGCTCACAGAGACCGAATTAGCAAATACGGGGCCTGCATGAGTCTGCACCAGCTTGGTGTTCTTGTGAGACTCCTAACAGTGAGAGCAGGTATTGTAGAATATTATTTTAAGGTGTGTTATTTTTGTTTATGTTGCATTTGTTTAACTCTGTGAAGCTGTGTTACTGTGCCTGTCTAAAAACACCTGATGATCTAGTAAAGAGCTGAATGGCCAATAGTGAGGCAGGAGACAGGATAGGCAGGGCTGGTAGGCAGAGGATAAATAGAAGGAGAAATCTGGGAGGAAGAAGAAAGAGCAAGAGAACAAGGAGAGGAGGACAGTAGGAGCCAGCCACCCAGCCAGTCATTCAGTAAGAATGAAAGTTAGATATACAGAAGCAAGAAAAGGTAAAAGGCCAGGGGCAAAAGATAGGTGGGATAATATAAAGTTAAGAAAAGTTGGCTAGAAGCAAGCCAAGCTAAGGTCAGGCATTTATAATTAAGAATAAGCCTCCATGTATGATTTATTTGGGAGCTAGATGGCAGGCCCCCAAAAGACCAAAGAGCAAAAGAGCAAAAACAACCAGCTGCAAGCTGGTATATCTGACAATTTTGTCTGCTCTTGAGACTTTTTCCCTCCTATTGGGTTGCCTTGTCCGGCCTTGATGTGAGGGCTTTTGGCCTTGACTTATTGTATCTTGTTTTGTCCTGTCTGGCTGTCATCTCTTAGAGGGTTGCCCTTTTTGAAGAGGAAATGGGGGTAGGGGTGGGAGAAGTGGACCTGGGCAAGAGGGAGGTAGAGGGGAGCTAGGAGGAGTGGAGGGATGAAAAGAGGTGTAAATGTGGTTAGACTGTTTTATATGAGAGAAGACTCTACTCTCAATTAAAAAAGAGTTTTGAGAGTATAAATAAAAGATTTCTTTTAAAAAGGGCAAATTCACAGAATAGATATAACCCATTTTAAGCATGAAAATCTGTAGATCCAGTTACAAAGTTGTTTACCAGAAGGGATTATTAATGGATGGGCTGGAGTTTTCATTTCTAATATTATGTGTAGCCTCCACGCAATGGAGCTCATTTAGCAAGAAGTAAGAAACCAAAGCTCACATGTGGCACTCCTGGCAGAGAACCCAGGGCACTCTGAAACTGTTGCTTTTGGGGTCCTTTCTCAGAGCTGCCTGACCTGTTTTTATCTCCTGTAACATGAATCTTAAAAAGTCTTAATAAAAACAAACCTAGAGGCAGATATTGGGGTAAATTCTGAAAGATCAGAGAAGCAGAACAAACCACAGCCAACCTCACCTCGACAACAACCTCATTGGATCCTGTTTCCAAGAATCTTCAGACTGAAAGCTTCTGAGTCCTAACCTGAATGGATCTCAGCTGAGCTGCTGCTAAAAGCCTCAAAGCTTAAAAGGCCTAAAAGCCTCTAGTTGCTGGTCCTCATGCCTTACATACTTTTCTCCTTCCTGCCATCACATCCTGGGATTAAAGGCATGTGCCTTTTCCAAGCAAGACGTGAGATCTCAAGTGCTGGGATTAAAGGTGTTAATCACCATGCCTGGCTGTTTCCAGTGTGGCCTTGAACTCACAGAGATCCAGATGGATCTCTGCCTCCAGAATGCTAGGATTAAAGGCGTGTGCTACCACTGCCTAACCTCTATGTTTAATATAGTGCTGTTCTGTTCTCTGACCCCCCAGATAAGTTTATTGGGTTGCACAACGTATCAACCACATTTCCCCTTTTTTTGTTTAAAATTAAAAAAAAAAATTATATCATGAGGACACAGGCATTCAGTCTGAGGAAACAAGATCAGCTGAGAAGTTGGCAAGGTGAGGTTGGATGTGGCTTGTTCTGTTTCTGTGATCTTTCAGCATTCACCCCAATACCTGGCTCTGGGTTTGTTTTTATTTATAAGACCATTTAAGATTTGTGTTACAATCTCCTGTTCTTCTCAATGCATAAAAACCACTGTTGCGAATTTCCCTACAGTTTCACTAAGCTAGTGTTTCTTAATGTTTTCATGCCTGGGATGCACCTGGAAGGAGTACCCTTCTCCAGATTTCCTGGCTCAGTTGTCTGCATTTCTAAGAAGTTCCCAGGTGGTGCCCATGCTACTTGGAGAAACAGTGTTAGGGAAATCATATGAGACCAGAGCTGTTAACTTTAAGTAGGGGATTTCACAACTAGTAAATATTTTTGCTTTGGCTAACTGCCTGCACTTGAAGCTGTAAACATTTTGTCTATATTGCATTTGGGTGCCTTAATTCCTGTATTTGCAACAATAATATTTGTTTGGTGATGAAGTTTACATCTGTTACCATCCCTCAGCTTTTATTCTAGAGTAGATCAAGGTTTTGTATTTGAGACACAAATTTCATTCATGCTTTTCCCTGTCAGACCAAGACTGATTAGTGAATTTTCACTAAATAATTGCTTGTGCTCTAATATGCAAGTTGTTTTAGACTACTCTACAATCAGTTTTACTTTATATTATATCAGGAATGTTTCTTTCCCGCCCCCTTCTTTATTGTATAGCATGAGATTTTCTCATTCTGTCCCTTTTCTTTCATACATGAATCTTGCTGTGTTATTCTTCCATTACTAAGAGGAAGTAAATTCAAGAAAGATTATTAACAAATGACTCTTTCATTTGTCACTCAACTTATTTTTTGGGAAGACTGTCAACTAGAATAGAATTACTATTTAGACTTCTACTTCTTAATTTCCTTCCTTATTGTTTTCTCATTCCTAACACACATATGTGTGGCCACATATACATGTACACTGCACGCAATCATCACCATCATTAGTATTTATATAGTACTTCACTTTTAGTTAAAGTGTCTTCTATCAGAAAATGCTCTAATGCTTATATGAGCAGAAGAGATGATGCTTTAGAATCTGTAGCAGCACATCTAACTAGTTAGTGTGGCTTAGCTTCTGTATCTTTGTGATCTGCTCTTAGGCATAAAAATATAAATTGGAACATGAATGTCCAGTTCCCATGCCATGAATATACAATAACATGCACACAACTGTTTTCCAAAAGCAGGTCTAATTGTAGGTGATTTCACATCTATTATTTTTTATCTTCACAAAAGAGCATTTTTAGTGTCCATTACCTATATAATAGTTTTTATAATTATTTAGGAAGTAAGTTGGGAGACAGGCATTGGATACTAAGGAGCAGTTAACAAAAATAACACTCTTTATGTTTGGGTTCATAGGAAACTAGGCTGAAGAATTTCTAAAACGTTGAAATGGCTTAGTTAGTAAAGGTGCTCACCTCCTAGTGGGAGAACTTGATTTTGATCCTTGGGCCTCACATGGTGGAAGGAGAAAGCTGACTCTTACAGTTGTCCTCTGTCCTTGCCAATTATGCCATAATGTAAGGGAGACTTGATGGAATGTATCTATAACCCCAGCAGTCTGGAGGCTGATGAGGAAGTTTGATAATTTGGGGGTCAACCTGAGCTACACAGTGAAACACTTTATCAGGACCAAGCAATTAGGAAAGGGAGGAATCCTTCGATCCAATTATAGAATGAATTGCCCAATTTACACATGAGGAAAATGGAAAATGATTTTCAGAGTCTCTGTACCGATTTCCTGAATTAGAATCAGGGGGTTATTTCTTTTCTCTTCCTCTTCTCTCTCCCTCTCTCTTTTTCTCTCTAATACCCTACAACAGAAACATAAGTTCAAAAAGAATAGGGAACAAGGCCTTCTAGACACAACAGGACTCACTCGTATACAAACTCACAGACACTGGCAGCATGCACGTGATCTGCACGGATCTAAGCCGGGTCCCAGCGATGAGGTGGGACGAGACACAAGCCCCCATCTCTAACCTAGAAGCTCTCTCTAATTGATAACTACTGAAAAAGAAACAGTTCTTTTTCCCCAGTGGAGTCTCACTGGGTTTATATACCACACTTAAGGGCAGGCCTTGTGCCTAGCAATAGATGGCCAACACAAAATGAGTTCAATGGTGACTTTAGAGAGGTTTTTTTTTTCCCACAATGCTTTGTCTGGACTTTTCTACTCTCTCTCTCTCTCTCTCTTTTACCTTACAATTTTTTTGCTCATATACTCTCTGATTTTGTTTTTATGGATCCTCTGTGTGTGTTAATATGTGTGTCTTGGTTACTTTTCCTGTTACTATGAAAAAAATCTACTTAAGGAGGAAGAGTTCATTTGGGGTCAGAGTTCAAAAGGAAGCTGAGCATGCAGGGAAGGCGTGATGGTGGGAATGTGAGGATACTGCTCACATTCTACCCAGTCAGGAAGTGAACAGTGATGAACACCAGTGCTCAACTCACCTTCCCTTTCTTATTTGTTTGGACATTAGTTCAGGTGTTCACACCTCAATTAACTTAACTTATATATTACCTCACAGACTTGTCCAGAAGTTTATTTCTTACATAATTCCAAATTTGTCAAGTTGGCAATATTAACCATCACGTAAATTAAGGAGTTAAAAAAGAGCTGTTAACACCACTGACTTTCAGGAGAGTGAGAACAGGAGGCAGAATGTCATGCCCAACAGGAATAACAACAAAACCACATCATCAAATACATC
The DNA here is from genome assembly GCF_949786415.1 of Peromyscus eremicus. Taxonomy (NCBI): domain Eukaryota; kingdom Metazoa; phylum Chordata; class Mammalia; order Rodentia; family Cricetidae; genus Peromyscus; species Peromyscus eremicus. Next base: position 46,960,848 of record NC_081428.1, on the reverse strand, counting down.
TGTAGATAATAACTCATCAGCCCACCAAACCATGCACTGTATCAAGTAAGTGACCAAATATTTAATGATTTCATTGAAGTATACCAGGTTTCAATCTGTCAAAAAGAAGAGGTTCTCTCAGAATGACGTCTGTATGAGCAAGTCATATTTTTGTCTTGTTTTGAAAAAACAAATTTGTGAAACAGCACCATAATACAGTTTTCCACAAGTAGAAAATGAAACTAAATTCCAATAGTCATGTGATCAGCAATGTATGACATCATTTGAGGCAGCCTTAGAAACACTAAGTTATAGTGAAATTAGACCTGAAGTTGACAGTTCCTCCTCTACCAGAAAGTTCACCTCTGAGGATGGATGCTCTGTCAGTTTCTGGACCAGTGTTCTCTTTAAGCATTCCTGATCGTAGTCTGTTAACCCTCCAGGCACCTCGGAATGCCTACAGATCAATTTTCACTTCTTGTTTCTTTTTGTAAAACCAGGGCCTAAAGGAAGACCCACCTCTGAAAAGGTCACCTGGTCATTTGCAGAACTGGGCAAAATACTTCCAGGGCCAACTGCCTGGTGGAGAGAAATGAATTTGCTTCTGTTCTTAACACTTTGGTGACCCATTTGTTTACTTTGGTTTATTCCCTGGAGTCACGTGATGCTCCTATTCAAGGTAAGTTAGATCCCTTGACCCTCAAACCCAGGGGGTTTAGATTGTTCTGTAACTTTCAATTCAACTGACATTTGCCCTTATTTATTATGGCAGTAGCTCACACGTTAGCTTCCTTTAATAATAAATAATTGGGAAAGTGATTGTTCAATTTGAAGTGCTAAAAAGAGTGAATAAGTTGGTGCCTATAAAAAGCAGCTTCCCATTGGTTTCACATAAAGGATGAACTTTACAGAGGTCTATAATTAAAATCAAAATTCTCATTTTGTTTTTCTATTAGGAGGCCACAGTTCCTGCTTTTAAAACGATGACTTTCTAAAACAATGACTAAACTCATCTTGTTTTAACCGAGCTTTTTTTTTTTTTCATTCTCTTTAGTCTTTCTTCAACAAAGCCACTGACATCACTGTTCCAAGTACCCAACTAAAACCTTGAAAATTTGCCGTGTTGTGATGCAAAGAAGAAAAGTAGAAGTTAACTGTGGTCTATGCGTTAACATTTAAGTGGACACAGCTATGAAGACATTTGCTTGAAGAAAATTACTATAGAATTATGCGCTTGAGAAAGGCAAGGGGAAATCCACACATCATCTGGTCTGTATGGCACATTAAGGAGTTAGAAAATGAAGAAGGAAGTCAGAGCTGCGGCAAGGAAATCCGGGTTTAAATGATCAGTTTCTCTTCCACCAGAGTGACCATGTGAACCACAGGCCTTTATGATGCTTAGTCACCTTGTCTATTCAATGGGAAAGGACTAGGGTGCCTGCTTTCATCGCCTGCTAAGCACTCACATACAGAGTTCGTATAGCTTTTGCAGTTGATAACACATATGAAAATGGGTACAAAAATTTGTTATGTATTTTCCAAGTATTTGAGATTAAATGAATATGAGATAATTGAGATGGAAGCTTGTAGCCAGAAATTACAGATCAAGTATCCTAGAGTCTTAATCTTCAAATCCTAGAATCTTTTTCAACAACTTCTTCCTCTTCTCCTTCTCTTCCTCCTTCCCCTCCTCCTCCTTCTACTCGTTTTTTTGATAATAGATTATAAAGAAATTTACTTTAAAATAATTCTTTGCTTTACACATAATTTCATAATTTCTTGAAGGTAAAAGAAAAGTTGCACACTAATGAGGGAGATGTGCTGTCTGTTGTTAAACAAAGAACTTAATCTTGGCTGAGTATCTGTTTCTGCAGGACATGGAGCATCTTCAATGCTTTTCAGAGTTAATCAGTATTTGACTTTATAATCACTAATTGTGAGAATGTCACATTACATAAATGCAAAGTACAAAGTGGCAGAGGTGTGTTGAAGACCATTTCAGAAATCATTGGAAATTCTGTTCTTATCTTGAGCCAAAATTTCATTTAATGATTTTTTTGAAAGTCAAGTCAGCAGCTTAAGCAGCAACTTTTAAAATCAAACATTCTGACTCAATACCAAGATATTCTAACTTGATATTCACATGCTGAGAAAAGACAGTAGGAAGCTATTAAACACCTTTTTCTATAATTAAATAATTATGCTTATTATTTCCTTTTATAGAAAGTAGATTTTTTTTCTCACACAAAATATCATGACTATGGTTTCCCCTCCCTCTACTCTTCTCAATTCCTCTCCATCTCCTCTACCATTTAGACCTCCCCCCCTACCTTTCTGTCTCTCAGAAAGCAAACAGGCTTCTAAGGGATAAGAATAAAATACAGTAAGATAAAATAAAAACTAACCTATTGGAGTTGGACAAGACAAACAAACAAGGAAATAGCCCAAGGGAAGAAGCAGAGACCCACTTGTTTACACTCTTAGGAATTCCACAACAGCACTAAACTGGAAACCATTATATATACACAAAGGACCAGGTCCAAACACATGCAGACCCTGTGCACGCTGCCATTTTGTGAGGTCGTATGAGCTTTGTTCATGCTCGTTTTGAGGACTTTGTTTTCTTGTTATCCTCCATTCCCTCTGGCTTATCCTCTTTCTGCCTTCTCTTCTACAGGGTTCTGAGGCCTGAGGGAAGGGATTTGATGGAGACATCCTGATTAGGTCCAAGTGTTCCAAAGTCTGTCATTTTATGCACATTGTCTGGCTAGGTTTTTGTGTTTGTTCTCATCAAATGCAGGAGGAAGCTTCTCTGATGATGGCTGAGCAAGACACTCTCTGAATATAGCAGAATGTCCTGTTTGTCTTTCTGGATCTGGGATACCTCATTCAGGAAGATTGTTTTTCAAATTACATCCATTTACCTGGGAATTTATGATTTCTTTTTTCTTTCTTTCTTTCTTTTTTTTTTTTTTGAACAGCTGAGTAATACTCAATTGCGTAAACGTAACACATTTTCTTTTTCCACTCTTATGTTGAAGGACATCTAGATGGTTTCCAATTTCTGGCTATTATGAAGATAGCAACAATGAACATGCTTGAACAAGTGTCTGTGGTAGGATGAAGCATATATGCCCAAGAGTAGTATAGCTGAATATTGGGATAGGTCAAGTACCATCTTCCTTTGAAACTACCACACTGATTTCCACAGTGGGTGTACAAGTTTGCACTCCCATCAGCAATGCATAAGTGTTCCCTTTAGTCCATATCCTTGTCAGCATGAACTGTCACTTGTTGCATTGATCTTAGCCATTCTGTTATATTTAAGGATTAAAGAACATCTTAATTATATAATATAATCATTTCAGCAATTGATAGAGTCGTATGAAATAGATATAGCCTAAGAAGAAAATATCTTTCATTTGAATCACTTTCTCATTGGCTTCCCTAAATTTAATAACACAGTCCTTAATTGTCACAATGACTCTAGTGTCAGTCAAACAAAGGGAAAAGGAATTATGAAAGGAGTATGTAGTGCTCTGTGCCATGCAGAGGCTAGGCAGTATATTCTGCCTCAGAGAAGAGGTCTGTATCTGGCTTCCACAGCATTCTGTGATAGAGCTAGTGAAGGGTTAGCAGCCCTGTGTAGGTGATGATGTCACTTTTGAAATGGAGGTGCCTTGTGCCTGCCTGCCTACAGGTCCATCTACAGTTTACAGATTCATACAAATTACAGACTGCAATGCAAAAAGCTGTCATGCCCATTCTGACACTAAAGGTTAAATAATACAAGGAGACAACAGATGAAGAATCAAAATGATAGTTTCCCGAAGTTATAATCTGTGGGCCAAGAGAGCCACTGGTAGTACAAATATGAATTTTCAAAAAAATAAAAATAATGATTTTAATCTCAAATCCCTTCTACAAAAACAAAGAAGCTTTTCAAAAGTGTGGAACAGCAAGTTGCACACACCAAGTTCCTGTTGCAGTGAGTCCTATGGAGGACATTGCCTCCATAACCTTCCCGGATCAGCCGTGCCTTAGAAACTTACGGCATCTGCTGGGCAGTGGTGGCGCACGCCTTTAATCCCAGCACTTGGGAGGCAGAGCCAGGCGGATCTCTGTGAGTTCGAGGCCAGCCTGGGCTACCAAGAGAGTTCCAGGAAAAGGCGCAAAGCTACACAGAGAAACCCTATCTCAAAAAACCAAAAAAAAAAAAAGAAAGAAACTTACGGCATCACTGGCCATGTCCTATGGCACTGAGCCATACAAAAGACACAGATCTGAGGAGCACAAACTTATTTTTGAAGAGATGAGAAAATAGAAGGACAAATAACTGGGTGAGAATAATTATATTTAAGCATTAATAGTTAATGATAGACAGTGCTATGGTTAGAGTCTAAGGGCTTAATTTAATTTAAATAAGAGATATCATAGGGATCTAAAGATATGGTTCAGTGGTTAAGAGAACTGGCTGCTTTTCCAGAGGACAGAATTTTGTTGCTCAGCACCCATGTGGTAGGTATCTCACAACCATCTGTAAGTCCAGTTTCAGGAAATTGGGTGCCCTTTTCTGGCCTCCATGGGTATCAGGTATGCATATGGTGCACAGACATACATCCATGCAAAACACTCATGTATAAAATAAAGATAAATTATTTTAAAAGGATACTATTCTACTTCCATCATATTCTGCTTTTGCACTGATTTGTGTTGAGGGCTTCATTTAAAGTTCAGTTATAAATTTAATTGCTATATTTTATTCTGAAGTAGGAGAATAAGCATTTCACTTCCCTGATTTCTTAAAATTTTCTTAAAATTTTTACTTTGTAATTCTGTTCATGATTAAATTTTCATTTGGAAGTGATGAGCATCAAAATTTTAAGAGAATGTTCTATCTTGTTCATTTGTAAGTGCTTTCCAACATGTATGTGTTTATGGAGTATCTACTGTATACCAGGTGCTAGAAAAAATATGTGGCTATTTATAACACTTTTTAACTCATCTCAACATGAACATAAGTTACTACTTTATAGGAGGGAATAGTCTAACCAGTTTACAAATCAAGGAATGAAAGAAAAAGGAAAGTTTTAAAAAATGACTTATTTGGTAATATTTATAGGTTGATGTTAAACTATGTAACTAAAACATGTTTTAAATAGCCAAATTTAGAATTTGAGTAATAGACTAAATAAAAGATTGAGTTTAGACAAGGCCTAAAACCAAGTCAACCCATGTCCTGCTGTGTCTTGGAGGCAGGGTTTGCACTAATTTTCATTGTTTGCTAAGTAACTGTTACTTCATCTCATCGATTCTGACAGAGATTAGCAAGCAAAAACTACCTGGAACAGTGATGGATAAAAACAAACAAACAAACAAAAAACCCAATTACCCTCCAAAGAAAGGTTAGTTAGTCAGTGCCCAGACAAAAAACAAAATGCTGCATTTTTATTTTCAGGTTTAAACTTCATAATTTTCTTTTAAAAAATGTGTGTAGGGGGGCGGGGACTGTTTGTAAAGCAAATCATGGTAAGATCGTCTACTAATATGACAGCGATAGCTTGCTTTATTTTACTGAACTCCTGGGACCTTGTTTTATTACATCACAACCTCTCAGCATTACAAAGTAGTCTAAACAATGACTGATTGACTTCTGTGGGTTTTTTTTTTGTATTTCTTTGTTTTAATTTATTTTTATTTCATGTGCATTGGTGTTTTGCCTGCATATAGTTCTGTGTGAGGGTGTCAGATTCCCTGGAACTGGAGTTACAGACAGCTGTGAGCTATCATGTGGGTTCTGGGAATTGAACCCAGGTCCTCTAGAAGAGCAGCCAATGATCTTAACCACTGAGCCATCGACTTCTGTGATAATTAGTTTTGATTGTCAACTTGCTGTTTAGAATCACCTGGAAGATCATCTCAATGATGGATGTTTGGAATAGTTTATCTGAGGGCATGTCTGTAGGGGCTTATCTTTATGACATTAATTAGTGTGGGAAGACCTGACTCCATCCTCAGACCCTGTAAAAGTGGAGATGATGAGCTGAGTGGTAATCAGAAGTGCTTCATTTTTCTCTTCCTGACTATGGGTGTGAGGGGATCAGCTGAACCCGTTCCTGTCACCTCGATGTCCATGCAGTGGGATGGACTGTAACCTGGAATTGTATACTAAATAAAGCATTTCTCAACCAAGCTGCTTGACTTTAGGGCATTTATCATAGCAACAGGCACAAAATTGGAACAATGTTCAAACTCATTTGACAGCAGAATAGAAGCTAATTAAATAAGAAGTGCTTTACGGTCTTTCCCTATCTCCCCTCGTCCAGTGATATTTCTAGCTTGAGTTTTACAGTGTGAAGGATTGGGTATTTGATTATTCCTGAACCATCATATACATTTAATGGAACTTCAGTAAAATTCACAAAGAATTGTTCTGAGCATTTGGTACACTGATGATAAATTATAGATGTAAAAATTTATAATTCATGCAAATTATAAATTTATATGAATGCAAAAGGCTAAAAATAGTCAAAGCACTTCTGCAGATAAAGAAACAGTACAGCCTAATAATGAAAATATTAGGCTACGAAGATTGTCAGCTTGGTTACTACCCATCTATGATGCTTCCTCGGTGTTTGGTTCTGGAAATGTTACTGACCCTCCCTATATCTTGGTTTCCTCATCTGCATGCTCAAAATAAAAGGTTTGCACTACAAGGTGGTTTTGAGCATATATAAGTTAGTATTTTGTAAGCATGAGGATAAAATTTGGGGCAAGTTAGATTCATATTGTTAATTACAAAATAGTTTAGTGTGGGATGGGGTAATTGTTCCCCATACCACATTTTATCAAGTGTGGTATAGTTTGGATAAGAAATATCCCTCTGAAAACTCATGTGTTAAACAGCCCACCATACAATGTTCAAGAAAGCTTTGTAGAAGTGACTGGCTCATGAGGACTCTGATCATCAGTGTTCATCATGGGTAAATTAATAATTTGATGCCATTAGTGTGCAGTGGTAGACAGTAATTGCATAAACTAGGGCACTGAGAATTTGCCCCTGAGGGATAAATCTTCTCCCCAATACCTTGATCTGTTTCCCTCTGCCTTCTGGATGCAGTGGAGTGAGCAGTTTTCCTTTGCATTTCCCAGTCACTGTGATCAATCTTAAGTCTGTTTCAAGAGCAATGGAGCCAACAGCCAATGTGGCCTGAAAATTCTGAAACTGTGAGCCCAGAAAATGACCCCCCCACACACACACATGACACACACATACATTGTTCTGTCAAAGTGATGGAAAGCCCACAGTACAACATGGTACAGCCATAGGGAAGGGGTCAAATCAACTATGGAAAGGAAGCAGAGTGTGAAAAGACTTATGTTTTTACAGAATTTGGTATGAAATGGGTACCAAAACAGATCTCTGAAGGTGAAAATAATTTTTTAAATAGAACTTATTTAAAGTTTTATTACAAAAAATAAATCCACAATAGTCAAATCATTATTAATGGAGTATACCATGTAAAAGATATCCACACTGTGCAGTAGAATTCCCAGAAATAAGTGGGGACCACAAAACTGACCAGAACTACAGCAGTGGAGAGTTTTGAATGTTGCAAGTCCAGAGCCAAGTTATATGGAGCTCTCTTGTTCTACCGTGCATGCGACCTAGCTTCTTTGTGACTGTTAGATAAAATCTTTGGAATGTTCAATCAGACTTCTACTTTCTATCAATGGAACATGAAGCAGAATTTGGGGTGACCTGATTCTGTGTTCCTTAGTCCATTGGTGGTTATACTCAGCTCCAGAATAAATGGTATTTTATTCCCTTTGAAGTGAGTTATATTTTTAGATTAACAAATTTTATTAAGAATTAAAATGTCAAAGCAGATACTTTCACTGGGAAAACTATTTACTGTATTTTTTGTAAGTCCAAAACCAAAGTTTAAGGTCACATTCTTTCATTCAGGCCTCAAATGCAGACAATTTATTCTTACAGTCCATCAACTTGTATAATTCACACATTGACTCTTTAGACTATGAATGAAGCACAACCATTTATTAGTTCCCAAACCACTTAAAGGATTAGCTTGACAAAAATCTCTTCCCTTCATTTTCTGTGCCACAATCCCATCCATGTTGTTTGTAGTTTAGTGTGGTGATATTTTGAACGAGTAAAATTTGTCTGAAGATCAGAGGACAGAATAAGCCACTAGATTAAATAGAGGCCAGGCAGCGGTGGCACACAACTTTAATTCCAACACTTGGGATCACACACCTTTAATCCCAGCACTAGAAAGGTTGAAATAGGAAGTGATATGGCTGGGTAGAGGAAGGAATATAGGGCAGGAGGAGAAAGGAAGTCGCTCTCTTCCAGGGGTGCTTTCAGGCTGAGGAGTTAGTGAAAAGGTGGTAGCTGTGGCTTGCTCTGCTTCTCTGATCTTTCAGCTTTCATCCTGACAGTTGGCTCAGGATTTTTATTATAAGACTATTTAGGGTTTGAAGAACAATGTAGTCCATTTTTGGATTATGGCCCAGGTCAAGTTAAAGGAGTTGCCAGCCTGGAGGCCAATAGACTTGCTCCCCAATGACTTTATAACTGCCACAAGCCAAACAAAGCAGGAAAGTGGGCCTCCAGCTGCTCTAGAAGGTTCTGGGCCTGTCTCCCAGGCACCTACAAAGCCTGCAGTCTTAGAGTGCTGAGCCTGCTCTCCACAATGGCAAATGCATCTGTCCTTGTTGGAGCCCTACAGATACCTAGAAGTCAAGGTTGGACTGTGCCCCATACTAGCCTTCCCAGGCTATACTCATGCTTCTGGAGAAGAGACCACCTACCTTGAGCTACAGCCAGAGGCTGGAGAACCTGCTTTGCAGTGCCTTGATGGTCACTAATAGCCAAGAAAATATTAATAGATAAATGTAACTAAAAATCAACCATAGGTAAGGCAAAATGATATTGAGTTTCCACCTGAAGTATAAAAGAAAAATAATCATTATATATGAAGTAACAATACTGAAAAACAGAAGCTAAAATTTAAATCTCTTAGAAGAGAATATAGTTAGTTACATGAGTTTCTGACTTCAGGTAATGCTGTGGAATAATCTTTCTGTACACTGTGAAAATGTGTTACTCTCATTGTTAATAAAGAGCTGACTGGCTGATAACTAGGCAGGATTTTCAGGGCAGAAAGAATGCTAGGAGGAAGAAGGGTGGAGTTATGGGAGTCACAAGGGTCATGAGAGACACAGGAAGTGGGAGATGAATGGGCTGTGATGAAAGAATGTATTGCCATGTGGCAGAGGGTAGATAAAAATATGAGTTAATTTAAATTGTAAAAGCTAGTTATTAACAGGCCCAAGCTATCAGCTGAGCATTTACAATTAATAAGTCTCTGTATGGTTATTTGGGAGCAGCTGGCAGTACAGAGCTGACCAGCAGTCCCAGTGAAAAACTCTGCAAAAAGGGTGACATAAAAATATTTTACCCCAGACTCAGAAAGACAAACATGGTATGTACTCACTCATAACAGGATACTAGATGTGGAACAAGGATGACTGGACTGCTACTCACATCACCAGGCAGGCTACCTGGAAAACAGGACCCCAAGAAAGACACAGGGATCGCCCAACGACAGAGAAATGGAATGAGATCTACATGAACAGCCTGGACAGGAGTGGGGGTAGTGAAGGGCGAGGGTCGAGGGAAAGAGAGCTTGGGTGAGTGGGAGATCCCAGCTGGATCAAAAACAGAGAGGGAGAACAAGGAATAGGAGACCATGGTAAATGAAGACCACATGAGAATAGGAAGAAACAAAGTGCTAGAGAGGCCCACAGAAATCCACAAAGATACCCCCACAACAGACTGCTGGCAATGGTCGAGCGACAATCCGAACTGACCTACTCTGGTGATGGGATGGCCAAACACCCTAATTGTCGTGCTAGAAACCTCATCCAACTACTGATGGACCTGGAGGCAGAGATCCATGACTAGGCCCCAGGTGGATCTCTGGGAGTCCAATTAGCGAGAATGAGGAGGGTTTATATGAGAGAGAATTGTTGAGACCAAGGTCGGATAAAGCACAGAGACAAATAGCCAAACAAACGGAAACACATGAAATATGAACCAATGGCTGAGGGGTCACCAACTGGATCAGGCCCTCTGAGAGGGTGAGACAGTTGATTGGCCTGATCTGTTTGGGAGGCATCCAGGCAGTGGGACCGGGTCCTGTGCTCATTGCATGAGTTGGCTGTTTGAAACCTGGGGCCTATGCAGGGTCCCTTGGCTCAGCATGGGAGGAGGGGACTGGACCTACCTGGACTGAGTCCACCAGGTTGATCTCAGTCTGTGGGGAAGGCTTTGCCCTGGAGGAGATTGGAATGGGGGGCGGGCTGGGGGGAAGGTGAGGGGGGCGGGAGGGGGGAGAACAAGGGAACCTGTGGCTGATATGTAGAACTGAATTGTATTGCAAAATAAAAATTAAAAAAAAAAAAAAAATATTTTACATTAATATAAAAAAATTAAAAACTTGAAAAAGATGTTAATAAATTCCTACATGGTGGTCTCACTTCCTGCTGCCAATAATGGAACAGATCCGCTGCTTGAAACCTTCTTTAGATGGTTGGTCTTTCTTCAATAGACTTACCTCTTAGTTTTACACAGAGAATATTGACAAGAATATCTTGGATTTGTTGAGTTTCAGATTACTAATTTGTGAAACAGATCGTTAGTGACACTGTTTTCAAACCATAAAAACAACCAGGCAGAAAAGACAGAAATCTTAATCTCCATATTAAGCATAAATAAAATGACACTCAAAGAACCTTTTACAATAAAGCTGTGTAGCTTAGGTGATCCACCATTTTGATGCTAAGAATCCCAATTCTTATTCTTTGTCCATCAGTTTTAAGCTCCAAACTACAATTCAGTATCCTATATTTTCAAGCATGTTCTTTTAGTATTAACATTTTAATAAAAGTGTATTTCACTTATTGACCACCACAAATCAGTTCATTGTCCTCCTTGCCTCTTTTAAAAAGTAATGTTATTATTGTGTAGGTTTAAAGCACATGTCTATCTTTAATTATGTCTTCTAGTCCATTCATCAGGTTTCAAGCCCTACAAATTCCTTTTTTGTTTGTTTGTTTGTTTTTTTTTTTTTTTTTGTTTTTTTGAGACAGGGTTTCTCTGTGTAGCTTTGTGCCTTTCCTGAATCTCGCTCTATAGACCAGGCTGGCCTCGAACTCACAAAGATCTGCCTGCCTCTGCCTCCCGAGTGCTGCCCGGCCCTACAAATTCCTTCTATTGCTGACTCTTGTGCTCTGTTCTTCAGATTATCCTGCATTCTATACTTCACTGCTCTCCACTTCTATGCTCTGCATGCTGATCAGTTGTGGGTCTTTGTTGTAATCACCACCTATTGCCAACAAAGCTTCGGTGATAAGAATTCAGAGATGCACTAATCTACAGTTATAAAGATGATAAGCACTTAAGGGGTAGTTTAATACTATGTTCCTTTAGCAGAATTAATAATAGGTTCTCACCTAGGTCATATGACGTAGCCAGCTACAGAGTTTGGGCCAGTTAAAAGTACCAGGCATTACATCCAACCAGAAAGTGTGTGGTTGCTCCTATGACATTCCTGCTACTGTTGCGCCAGTTGGCATATTTTGCTAGTCCAGTGACTATTATAGCTTGCAGAATTCAGAGCTGGAATAAAGTTGCTGGTTACTCTTTTTAATCCTGATATCATGTATAGAACCTTAACCCACTATGAAAGCTTTTTACTCTGGTCAGAATGACTATGATTTTTTTTTTTTAAAGTCAACCAATGCTGGAATGGACATGAAGAAAGGAAAACATGAATTCACTGTTGGTTTGAGTGAAAGCTGGTGTAGCCACTATAGAAATCAGAGTGGATGTTCCTATAAAAAACTAGAAATAGAACTATCATATGATCTAGCTATACTACTCCTGAGCATCTTCCCAAAGGACTTTATATCCTACTACCAAGATATTTGCTCAGATTTGTTCATTGTTGCTTTATACACAATATCCAGGAAACAGAAGCAGCCTAAATGTCAATCAACAAGGAACAAACAATGAAAGTGTGGTACATATAAATAATCATTTATTATTCAGATGTAAATACAAATGAAATTATGCAACTCACTGGTAAATGAGTGGAGCTAGAAATAACCATTCTGAGTGAGGTAACCCAGACTGAGAAGAGACAAGTGCCACATGTTTTGTCTTATGGGGGTCTGAGATTTGACTCTTCAGATGTGTCTGTTGAGAGTACCCGTGAAAGGCAGCAAACTAGTAAGGGCACAAGGAGGATTTCAAGAGAAGAGCAATATAATGCAGGTGGTATGAAGGGTGAAAGGAGAATAATGGAGAAAAAAGTTTCAAATGTGGCAGGGGTGGAAAGGCAGAGCAGAGAGGAATTATAGGGAGGGATATCATTAAAGACCTTTCAAAAGGCCGAAAGGAAGCATACTATTGAAGAAGCTTCCTAAAATGTGCACATACACAGTTATAAAAGGAGTTTAAATGGAGTGACCCTCTAATAGGAGGAACACACCTCTCCCAGATACTACAGTCTATCAAATAAAAAGACAAGTGCCAATTATGGGCTACTTATTTTTGAGTTGTTGGTTAGTGGGATCCCATAGAACCCCAGGCATTACAGGCTATTGCTATTGCTCTTGGGGTTACCTTGGAGAACTTGAAGCTAAGCTCCTATGGATAAAGATACCACATAATATCTACATTATAGAACATGAAGAAACCAAGCCGCTACGGATCTGAAAGCTTCACCCTAAGGGAAATTCTAACTCTTGATTCTTCAAATGCAATTTTGGAGCCTTTCTTTTGAAAAATTACTTTTTGTCATCTTTTATATTATGCTATTTCTGTTTTTATTATGCCTGAAGAAACAAACACAATGCTTAATTTTTTATTATTTTATTTTTATCATACCAAGTTGAAATATTATTCCCTCAGAAGCTTGAGAGTTTGACTGTCCATGACTAGATTTATCAGAAGGACGTTTACCCTCTTTGAGAATAAAAACTATCTGCACTCTACTAAGACAGTATCTGGAATTATATAATTCCAACTCAAACATCAGCTTTGAGACAAGTTGCACAACTCTGACAAATTTGTCTTTCTAGGTAAAAATCTCCCATCTGAAAAAATGGTCAGCATTGTGATATCCACTTCAATGTGTTTGTGAAAATTGAGTGGGATAATGAAGTTACAGTCCTCGGCTGTGTCATGTGACAGTGTTAATAATAAAATTAGTACTTATTAATAAATAGGAAACTTGTTTATGTAATAAAGCCAAGGTGGGTGTGTTATGAAAACTGAATGGAAAATTAAATCATCTTTCATTTTCTTGCTTATCACCAACGTATCGTAAGGACATATTGGCCATAAGAACTGTTGCTTTAATATCATGGGCTCTGAATATGGATTCTGAAAGTCTGCCACCTTCTCCAATTGTAGGCATTATTTTGTAAATTTTAACAAAAAATTCTATGGAAGAAAACCCTTGACAGATACTGTAGCTTCCTTACCCTCAGTTCTCCAGCTGTGGCAGTAAGCTGGTTTTGCATTACATGTTATGCTTCAAAAAGGATCTCCGTGTGTCTGCTGTATTATCGATTTTTTTGCATAATAATTTTTCTTGTCTTTTCCAGTAAAATTAGAAGGGAGAATGGGATGGAAATGGTAATGGCACAGTCAGAAGCAGCTCACATTTTTCTATAATCTGTTGCAGGTGTTTGGAGTGTTCTTTCCACCCAAAACTTAGTATTTATCCTCTTAAATTTAAACACAGATGTTTAGAGATTCTTGGATTTCTATGGAGTCTCTAAGATATTCCCCAAACAATTATACATATTCTCCATACCTTTTGAAAACTTTCGTATGTTCAATCCTGTTTGATTATTTACAATTCTTATAAAATACCAGCAATATTTTATACATTATTATAAGATGTCTTAATACTAAATAACAATCATTTAAAATGTGCTGCATTATGTGATTTAAAAGCATATCAATAGTAATGTAGAAATTCATTTGAAAATAAAAAGTATTTTATACGATATTTCAGAAGGAAACCATATAATATAGTAGACTATTGAAAGAGAAAAAAACCTACTTGAGTCATGACTTAAGTGAAGGTAGCAATTTTTGACATTATTTAAGACTGTAGAATCTCTGAATTTGATTTTTTTTAGAAGTAGAGTGTAGCACGAATCTTAAAAGCTCTTATTAATAAAACAACCTGGACCTGGGTATTGGGTGAATGCTGGAAGATCAGAGAAGCAGAACAAGCCACAGCCACCTCACCTTGCCAATTCCTCTGCTGATCTGGTTTCCTCAGACTGGAAGCTTCTGAGTCCTCATCCAAACAGATCTCAGCTGAATTGCTGCTCAAAAACCTAAAAGCTTAATCAGCCTAGTTCCTGGTTTTCATGCCTTATATGCCTTTCTGCTTTCTGCCATTACTTCCTGGGATTAAAGTTGTGAGTTACCATGCCTGGCTGTTTCCACTGTGGCTTTAAACTCACAGAGATCCGGATGGATCTCTGCCTCCTAAGTGATAGGATTAAAGGTATGAGTGCCACTATTTTCTGGCCTCTATGTCTGTCTAGTGGCTGTTCTGTTCTCTAACCCCAGATAAATTTATTAGGGTGCACGATATATTGGGGAACACAATATCACCACAGTAGAGTTTCTTTAAAACATGCATTCATATTCATATCTCTATACTGGTGAGCATAGAGATCAAAAATAAAGAATTTTCTTTATTCCCAAGAAGCATTTGCATGCATTTGTTCCCTGAGCTGTGATTTTCTGTAGCCAGGACCTGTTTTAGCAATACACACACACACACACACACACACACACACACACACACACACACACTCAAAATGGAGCCATTGAGTTTGAAAATATTTCATGGCTTTGATTACTAGGTTAATTTGATATTATCCAATTTTTTCACCTATAGGATTATTATTTTCCCATTTGAAGCAAAGAAATTTTCTGGAGAAGGTCCTTTGAGACTACACAAACATTTTTTTCTCCTCAAAATTCACACTGATAACTTTAGCATACATTGGTGCAGTTTGTAGTAATGTTCACTATAATGGGTTGATTAGTTTCTAACAATAGTCACCTTTCTAACACCACATGATATGAGTACAGTATCTCATGTAATTCTCATTAAAACACACTGAGGGACCCGAGGGACCAGAGCAATGGTTCAGACTTTAAGAGATACTGTGATGCCTTCCCAGAGGACTCAAATTTGTTTCCTATCACCCATGTTGGATGGCTTGCTATCACCTATAACCTTCCGGGAGATCAAATATTCTCCTCTGGTCTCTGTAGGCATCTGCACTCACACATGCACATACTCTCCCAACATATACATATAATTAAAAATAAAGTAACAAAAACCACATTGTGTTTAGTATCACTAGAGTGGCCATTTAAAAGAAATGACGTCTTCCAAAGTGTTTTTTTTTAATTGTTCTAAATTTTAAAAATTCGTGTGTGTGTGTGTGTGTGTGTGTGTGCGCGCGCGCGCGCGCGCGCGTGTGCGTGCACATGCGTGCACGAGCACGGGTTTTTCTGCATCATGTGCCTGCTTGAGCCCATAGGGGGAGGAGGATGGCATTGCATTCCCTGGACTTGGAGCTACAGGTACTTGTGAACCAATGTGTGGCTGCTGCAATCCAAGCTAGGTTCCTCTGCAAAAGCAGTAAGCACTCTTAACTGCTGATCTGTCTCTCCAGTCCCTTTACGTTCATCTACAATACCCATTTAATATAGATCATACTGATGTGTACATGATGTGTACATGGCGGAACTAGAAAGTTACAGCTCTAAAACATTAACTAATCAACTACACTCCTACAATCCTGTTACTCAAGAGATGTAGGCAAAGGGTCAGAAGTTCCAGGTCATCCTCGGCTACATAGTGACGCTGAAGCCAGTCTAGACTCTTTCTCAAAATATGCAAACAAAAACACTCCACAACATTTCTGTAGTGTATTGTGAAAGCTAATAATGACTTTGACTTTAATGACTTCTATTTCTTTAATATGAGAAAATATCAAACAAATAGAAACTGAGGGATGTGGGACAAAATTATTGATGAGTATGCTTCAACAGTGCCAAGGTCATGAAAGGAAAGGCGAGTGCCAAGTCATTACTGTAGGGTTCAAGGTGTGACCCTTGGATAGAAAAGGGTACCTGGAAACAGACAGCAGACAAGAAGTTGGTGAAACTTCAGTAAAGTCAGCAGTCTTTTTTCATGGAATTGTATCAATATTAATATCTTAACTTAAGTAATTGTACTGTCATTATATTTGATGTTAATCATAGGAAACCTGAGTGAGGAGTATAAAGGAATTCAACTATTTTTTTTGCAACTTTTGAATAAAGTTTATTTACAAGTAAATGTTTTAAAGTAAGGTTAAAAACATTTTGGGACTCCTTAGTCTAAGAGGGAAGTTTTCACTGTGACTTTGGTCCCTATCTTTCTTTCCTCTAGAGTACAAGTGTTTTGATCAAATTATATATTTTCTTGTTTAGAAAACAAGAGCAAGTAATTTGTGAGCATTTAATTCTAGGTTACTTTAAAGTAGTAGAAACCTCCTCAAGAAATATTCTTATTCAACAGATTATTAACACATGGATCCTGGGAGGAATTGAACCCCAGAGAAAGTAGTGTATTGAATTTTATCACCCAATTGAATTGATCTTTAGAAATAATACCATTCTAGTCAATATCAGAATTCTTATTAAAATTCATCTTAGTTATTTCCAGTAGGAGCCTGTCATTAGCCAGATTCTATCAAGCTAACAAGACAGATTTAGTGCTAAAAAACCATTGTTAGAGCAGCCATATTCAGTTCATCATGACCTTAGCTTCCAATAACTAGAGGGTAGAAATTGTGGGAAATTTTCAAGTTCCATTAAGTCTCTATATAAATCTGTGGATTAGGATGAAAGAATGCACAGAAAGAAAGGCATTCAGAAAGCAGTCAGAGAGAGACTTAGCCTGAGGCTTAGAGGCTCCTGCAGGAGACTGTGATGCCACCCAGGAAATAAAATCCATCTTTAGTGAGAGTCAGAGGAATTAAAAACAACAGCCAGGAAGACTGGGGCATGAATTGGGTTCAAGTTGGTTCACAAATAATCGAGGCAATAAATATTTTAAAAACCTATTAGGAAGCAGAATTCTTCTTTGCTTCCTCAAGGCTTCCCATCACTCCTGCAGCCTCAGGCAATTAATTATCTTTGTCTTTTAGTGTTCATAATGAGCTAATGCCTTTTAACATTATTATTTTTAATCATTATTATCTTACATTATAGGAATCCTAAAAATGTATCATTAGTGCAAAAACATTTAAAAATTTTAAATGAAAAGCATAAGTCTTTACTTATTCTCTTGGTAGAAAGCAGCTTCCTAGCTTTTTAGAAGAAAAAAAATCAAAGAAATGATATAAGTACTACGTCTGAGCTTTAAGAAATGAAGTTTTTTTATTAAGTGAAATCTGAAAATATTGTTCAGGGTACCAAACTAGAAGAATAACATTTCCTCGTTTCTTCTCATGAAGTAATAAAATGAAATAATAAATGAGAAATAAGGGTATGGATTCGCCACTCAGAGTTTTATCTTTGATCTGAAATATCGTCGGTGTATTGGCTAAGTGGAAAAACTCGGGGATCTCACCAGATGGCTTCAAACCAAGATAATGCTTGTGTCTTCAGAGATGCCGGTGTGTCCTTTTCTCTCCCTGTCGCCTTAGCAAAGCAGTGAGAGAGAAAATGCTGCAGCTGTAGACTGATGTTGGAGAACATGAAACAAAGCCCCCCACAGCCAAGACACTGTTGCAAAGTAAGTTGCTCAGGAGCTCTGGAGGTGCCATGTTTTCCTCTCTGAGGCAGAAGCTGAGCCTGTCAGGTAGGGCAGTGATAAAATACAGGAATCTCGTGCCAAATCATATTTAAACTGGGTTAACCTTCCAGAGTGTGGACAGTGTGAAGACTCAGGATAGTGAAACTATAACTCCTGAAACAGAATAGATTACCTTTGTCCCCAGGATATCCATCTTCCTACATTTCAACTCAACTGAAATCAGTTATTAGCCCTGGACGGAGATGATTTTTCCAATAACTTCTTAAGAACAGGTTTCTTTGAGTTAGTGCTAAAAGGCTTTTCAAGGTCACCAGTGGTCTGCGACTGCATTCATATTTATCTCTTCCTATTGTTATCACCACAGGAGATTTGACATCAAACTAGGATATCTTAACAAAACTAGTGTGTGTGTGTGTGTGTGTGTGTGTGTGTGTGTGTGTGTGTGTGTGTGTGTAAACTGAACATCAACCTGTACCTATTTGGGGGAGAAAGGGTTGCTCCTAGTAAGTCAGTATTCTGTAGAAACAAGTGGGTCTTCAGTAAAAACTGGAATCTGAGCCCTTTCTGGGTCATCAGTGAACTTTCTCTGTCTCTAACTCTGACTCAAATTTCCATATGAAAATGGGAATCTATGGAATTCGATCTACAGGGAAATCAGTCAAGTCACAAGGATAATTAAAAAGAAATAGTTTCTGGGTAAGTTTTTGTTCTTCAAGTGAACCCACCATTAATTCACTTTGTATTCTTGTTTTCTCACATTTTCAATATGATCTGCCAATTGCTTTATTCACATTAATGACAAAGTCACACCTCATAACTTCTCAGTTTTCTAATCAGTAATCAGCAACCTAGATATTATATCCTGGAGCGGCATCACTGACATAATCTTCAAGCTCACAAAACTCAATCTCAGGTTCCTCTCCAGACCTACAGAGTCTCCGTTTTAATGAGATCCCCTGGCAATCTTCCGTGCATTAAGTCTTAAGAGGTACTGTCTTCCCCTATTGGAATGGAAGAAAGCTGTCTGTTTTCACTTGACATTTGGTAATTCTGATTGTTTTTTGATTCTCATCAATTGAAAGCCAAATTATGATGTGTCAGCCTCAATAATACAGAGATTCTCCAGGGAATAATGCTGTTTATTTGAGACAGGCAGAACATTAGGTGAGAAAGATGCATACTATAGTAAAGTACCCGCATATTCAAAGATGTAGCATGAGTAAGTTTTTAAATCAAAGGGAAGACATTTGTATCAGGCACTTGGATAGAGTTCAATGACCTTAGAGGGTCAAAACAGGAGTTGGTGGCAGGTCACTGGTGTGAGTTCTGTTCTTGGGCAAGTGTTCTAGAAAGAGTATATTACTCAGATTGTTACTGTTTCAAAGACTGTTAAAGATGAAGTAAGTTACAGAAAGGTGTGCATATGTACAAGACATGTAAAGCATGTTTGCATGTAGAATATGAATATTCTCTTTTTTTCATTTTTTGGAAGAACTTAGATCAGTATCTCAGAAAACTACGCAGTCTTCTTTCTTTTCCATATTGACATTTATCTGGATTGACAAGAATACATTGATCTTAGCATTTGCAATATTTATAGTGATATATAGTGTATACATATTTACATATTTATTATTAAAGTTTACAATTTAGGAACATACCAAAAGGAACTACATAAAAAGGAAGTTCTCAATCACACGTGTACAAATCTTAAATTAAACTTGAATTTTTTGAAACAAGAACCATGCTCCAGGTTACAAGCTACATAAATGTTACAAAATGATAACACAGTGAATTTTAAACAAATTTTCAACAAATTATTCTGCTCAGTTAAACTGATGAGACATCCTCATATGTTTAAGGTAACTAATCAGGTAGATCTTATAAAATAAACCTCTTAGATAAATGCTGCTCCTCAAATGTGCCAGATTCCTTGGACTTGAGGGTTATCTGTGCAATATATACATAAAATGATAAAAATAATATGATGAAACATCATGAGTATCTCAGTTGTTTGGGAGGTGAATATACAGGATGACAATGAAAATGAAAAAATATACATGACAAAGAGATATGTACAAAGAAACTGGGACAAAGATTATTAGATGATTATAGATCCTGTGAGGAGGTGATGATGTTTGAAGCAAGAAAGACCTGAAGGAAGAGTATGGTCCAGCTAGGCTTCAAGTACAAGGAATCTGGTGTGTTTGAAAAGCAGCAAAATATCTAATGGGCTTATTTCATAAGATCTGCCTGAAGAATTATCTGAAAATATGTGAGGATGTCTCACCAGCTTAGTAAGGTGATACAGTTTCAGTCCTTTGAGTATGTACAGAGCAACAGCTCTATGCATCTTCACTACCTAGTATGTTGACTTCTCTCTGTAGAGTGGCATGTTTGCTTTCAGAGGAAAGGAGTGAGTAGTGATGTGTGGTCTGTAACCAGAATGCCACAGCTTGGGCCTTCTTTGCAGAGAATTGTAGGGAAGTGTTATAGAACAACAACATGCAAATTATGGCTCTCTTAAAGAAATCAAACAGAAGAACAAACTGAATTTCATAACACCTTTTTCCTAAGTATAGCTACATTTGTCTCCCATAATCTCTTAGGTCCTAGCCATTGTTCTATTTCTACATTTTATATTCAGATTGTTTTATTAATTATGATACTCATTCTTAACATTAAGTCATGTAGACAACCATATGGTATATCATTAATAATGCTAATTTCATGTATGGGATGATTTCATTGTTCTTTAATTATGACTTAGATAAATCATTGTGGAGTTGTCAGAAACTAGAGTCATTCCCACAAATTTGTTGTACGTGGCACATGTGTACCATCCTCACCCCCTTCTAAAATTTGATTGATTGCTTTATACTTCTTATTTTCTGAAGGAATAATATATTGGTAGATTATTTGCCCTCAAGAAGAGCAAAACCTGTGTATTTATTTCTCATACAGAATTGTCTGGATTCATTGCTGAGTTCCTTTGGTCCTTGGTTTTTATAAGAGATGTGTTCAAACTCTTTCAGCCTTTTTCTATGCATACTAGAGATTCATCTACAGCTAAAGACTGCATTACCTAGTTCATTATTTAAAACCAGAATTGCTGTAAACGTTATCTAACATGTTAGTTACTTGTCTCATTGCTACATAAAAGCACCTTAAGGAAGGAATGTTCTATTTTTGAATGACAGTTTGAAGGTTCAGACCATCAGCTCAGAGAATGAGGCAGAAGTTGGGTCCATTCCAGGACTAGGCTTCACTAGTATTTGACTAGATCCCTCCTTGCCAAAGTTCTATGATTATTGAGCCTGCCTTACCTGCAGTGGGTGAGTCTTGCTCTATGATTAGCTACCTAATATTGAGGCAGCGGTAGCATGTTCACCGAGCCGTTATTGTGTGCCTGAGTCTCACAGTGTAGAAAACTATACAGTCTCAGAGGCACAGAGAAATCTGTGCTGCAGTAAGTGGCGTTGTGAATCAAAATACAAATCCATCTTACCAGACACGGGTCTCAGATGATACTGAATACCAGCCTTCAAGAACAATGCTGCCTGAGGTGGGGATCTGGGTGTCATAAAGACTATTTGCTACTGAAGCTCAGGCTCATGTAGATGACATATCACAGTCACCAAGGCCTGCAGTCTAGGGGTGGGAGGTTGTGTCCCAGTCCCACTCCAAAACTACCAAATGTGTTGAACGAAACCCGAGACTGTCCCATAAGCTCCACATAATGTCAGGAAAGTGCCTGAAGCACTTTGAATCCTGGCTTGGATATATGACCTTTGATTTTTCAACTTGTGGTCTCAATGTCATATGCCTGGTACTGAGCTCAAAGGTAAAGACCAATGTAGCTGCTTCTCTATTACTCTCAAACACTTAGATTTTTTGTTCTTGCCCCTCTCTGTGAGATTGAAGAAGGGTATTGGAAGCCAGTAGCTTCCTGGCTATGAGTACCTGTGGCACGGTCTGCTGACACTGGCCTGATGATGTGTTGTGGGGCTCTGCTTGGCACTAGTTTTTACCATAGCAGGTCTAATACTGGATTTCATGTCTTAAGCCTGGCCTGAATTCTCTGTCACTCTCCCAGTCAGGGCCATCTCTTTCCTGCTTTTGCTGCTTAGAGTCATGGGGAGTGTGCATTGCTCTGTCCTGTCCTTCTGAAGTGACTCGTGCTTCTGTATAATAAAAAGAGTCAGTCATTGGATGGGGTTTCTGGCACAACAATTAGGGTGTTTGGCCATCCTATCACCAGAGTAGGTCAGTTCGGGCTGTCTCTCGACCATGGCCAGTAGTCTGTTGTGGAGGTATCTTTGTGGATTTCTGTGGACCTTTCTAGCACTTTGCTTCTTTCTATTCTCATGTGGTCTTCATTTATCATGGTCTCTTATTCCTTGTTCTCCCTCTCTGTTCTTGATACAGCTGGGATCTCCTGCTCCCCTAAGCTCTCTTTCCCTCGAACCTTGCCCTTCATTACCCCCATTCACGTCCAGGTTGATCATGTAGATCTCATCCATTTCTTTGTCATTGGGTGATCCCTGTGTCTTTCTTGGGGTCCTGTTTTCTAGGTAGCCTCCCTGGAGTTGTGAGTAGCAGTCTAGTCATCTTTGGATGCAGAGATCCATGGCCAGGCCCCAGGTGGAGCTCCAGGAGTCCAATTGGCGAGAAAGAGGAGGGTTTGTATGAGCATTTTTCACGCCCCTTATCTACACTGATTCTAGGAAAAGAGGGCCCTGGTAGCACATTAGCACTCCTGGTCTAGAAAGATTCATATATGTGTAATGTTGAAAACCACAGAGGTAGTGAATTAAAAGCCACTCAATAAGGAACCTTAGAATTAGAACACAACATGCTAATTCTCCATTTTGTTCACTACAGAGAGAAGCTGAAGGCTGGAGATTCCTGTCTTGATATGATACACTGTCTGTAGCCATGCATCATGGCTGAGTATGCTTCAGATTTTCTACCTGGTAAAAATGTCTCTCCTCAGCATCCTCTGATTTTCTATCTCTGGAAACTGGTCCCAGAGTAGAGGTTTGTTTGGTGTGTTAATGGATGGGGTAGATTTAGCAGCAGCATCCACTATCATGACACCAGTCTCATTCCCAGGACTTTCACTGATAAATTGAAAGCAACATTTTCCCCTTCTTTTGTTTACGTCTTTCTAGAAATTAGGAGTCAGAGAGTATAAAATATCTGCTAAAGTTAGACATTGCATCAGAGAACTGAGCTTGAAGGAAATGTAATAGAGTGCTGTCTGAAAAGAAAAAGAATGACTCTTTTAAGAGTAATAAATGTCCCTTAAAAGAATAAATGGACATTTGTAGTGATTGAAGTCAATCTGTGAAATGATGGTTTGTGTGTTCCAAGAAAGATATAGTGAGAAACTTAATCCATGTTTTACAATCCCTAAAGAAACACACACACACACACACACACACACACACACACACACACACACACACACACGCGCGCGCGCGCACACACCCCTGCTGAATTCCAGAATCGTGTATTTATATGATACACTGAAATAATGGCTAATTATTTTACAGAAAATATATATTGGAACTTAAAAGAACTAAAGTCCTTCAATTTGCATATTAATTTCTTTCAGACCAGACTGCTTTTGGATGGTACCTTAGTCAAAAGTGTCTCAGAGTAGATGTTAAAGCACATTATGAAAGATCTTTAATGATTTACAGGTATTTTATGGAAATTTAAATGTGCTTTTCTTCTTTTGACTTAATCATGAAGTATAAAATTTCCTTAAATTGTCACCTGAATGTCAACTTTTTAATTTATTACATATTTGAACTTAAAAAAATGCCATTAGTATAAAATCAAAAATAAGTAATGGGCCAGTATAAATTAAAGTATTCCCTTTTTTCAGCAATAATTATGAACCAAATGCATAATTATTTAATGTTCAGAAATGTACATCTACATGTAGTAAAGTAAAAGAAACTCTGTTGATACTGAATCGTGATAAAGTAAGATTTCTTCCATTTTTCCTATTATCAGAGCAGTGATTTAAGAATGTTTACATGTTGTAGGGCAAACAAACAGTGGACTTTATATCTTACTACAGAGACACTTGAACACCCATGTTCACTGCTGCTCTGTTCACATTGGATAGAATATGGAATAAACTAAGTATCCATCAACAGACAAATAGATAAGAAAAACATGGTACCCATAGAGTGTAGAATATTACTTAGCTCTCAAGATAAATGAAATTTGTAGGTAAATGTATAGAACTGGAGAAAATAATACTGAGTGATGATAACTCAGGCCCAGGAAGACAAACAGGCCTTATATTCACTCTCATATGGGAATCCTATAAAGCTTCAAATCATTTATTTTGTGTGTAGAAGTTGGTGCACAAGTGGAAGCCAGGAAACTAGGATGTGGCTTTTAGGGGGACATGTGAATGGAGGGGAAGTAGACTATAAATGAAATGAAAGTAGTGAAGTATAATACTGGCTATTAGAAGGCATGAGAATGATGGGGTATAAGAGTATGGGGAACACCAGGGGGTGAAAAGTAGGGATAATCCAAAGGAAGAGTGTGGTAATATTATGTTCCCCAAAATATTGTGCACCCCAATAAACTTATCTGGGGGTCAGAGAACAGAACAGTCATAATATTAAACATAGAGGTTAGGCAGTGGTAGCACATGCCTTTAATCCTAGCATTCCAGAGGCAGAGATCCATCTGGATCTCTGTGAATTCAAAGCCACACTGGAAACAGCCAGGCATGGTGACTCACAACTTTAATCCCAGGAAGTGATGGCAGGAAGCAGAAAGGTATATAGGTATATAAGGCGTGAAAATCAGGAACTAGAACTGAGTAAGCTTTTAGGCTTTTGAGCAGCAGTTCAGCTAAGATCCATTAGGATGAGGACACAGAGGCTTCCAGTCTAAGGAAACAGGATTAGCTGAGGAATTGGTGAGGCGAGGAAGCTGTGGCTTGTTCTGCTTCTCTGATCTTCCAGCATTCACCCCAATACCCGGCTCCAGGTTTGTTTCTATTAACAAAACCTTTTAAGATTCATGCTACAGAAGAGGGTAGGAAAAACCATACAAAAGGCCACAATCTCACAACTAAACTTTACAAAAAACAAGTGTAAAGATAGGAGAACATGTCTGAAATGATATAAGAGGGAGGAATACTGAGGGTTAAAGGATCAAGTGGGGGTGGAGGAATGAGGAGAAGAGGGGTTTGTGGGTGGCTTAACTAAAACCGATGATGTGTGAAAAAGCCTTATGGAAACCTACTAGTCAGTAAGCTAATTTCAAAATAAAACTTTAAAAAGTTTGCTGGGAATTACCCTTCATAAGTGGTCATTGTTGATCTCAGAAATATGTATTATTAAACAAAATTCACAGAACAAGGCCTGGGATAACCTACTATGATTTACTGGTTCAGGAGGTCCCGAAGCTTCCAAACCAACACAAGCTATTGGCATGGTTGTTCCCCACTAGAACTTGATGATAAAACCATATTGCTGAAAATACCATACCTGTAACCTCCTCCTTTTCAGCTAGTTTTCATAGTGATAGCATGTAACATGCTGGCTGCTGGGTGAGGAAAGACACCAATAGCCTTATCAAGCGCTGGAACATTTTTGCTGTAATCCTGACCTGCCAGATCAGATGTGCATACTGACACAATAGTGTCATGACTATTAAGGAGTAACTAACAATATTCTTATTGGGTCTGAGGCCAGTCCTATAGGAAGGAACTTTATTCTTTGTACTCTAATCCTGGTTAAAAGTGTATGGTTCTGGAGTTCTTAGATTCTAAGGTATATGTGGTGAAATATTGTCCACCCCAGTAAAAGTTATCTGGGGATCAGAGGACAGAGCCAGCCACTAGATTATACAAAGAGGCCAGACAGTGGTGGCACACACCCTTAATCCTATCACTCAGGAGGCAGAGATCCGTCTGGATCTCTGTGAGTTCAAGGCCACACTGGAAACAGAGCCAGGCAGCAGTGGCACACACCTTGAATCCCAGTACTGGGAAGCACACACGCCTTTAATCCCAGGAAGTGATGTCTGGTCAGAGAAAGGTATATAAGGCCTGAGGTGTAGCTAGAGTTTTCCTTCCTGGCCCACAGTCAGGACAAATCTCTCTCACCTGCCAGTCCCACAGCTGCTCAGACCCAATCAACTAAACACACGGAGACTTATATTGCTTACAAACTGTATGGCTGTGTCAGGCTTCTTGCTAACTCTTCTTATATCTTAAATTAACCCACTTCTATTAATCTATAAGTTGCCACGTGCCTTGTGGCTTACCAGTACCTTACATCTCGCTTGTCATGGTGGTGGATGGCAGAGTCTCTCTGAACTGTCCTCCTCCCAGAATTCTCCTCTCCTTGTCCTGCCTATACTTCCTGCCTGGCTATTGGCCAATCAGTGTTTTATTTATTAACAAATCAGAGCAACACATTTAACATCCATGACATCCCACAGCACTGAGGAAACAAGAACTCATGCTCTTTAGACTGAGGATTTTGTAGAGGTAAGAACTAGTGACAGGCTGTTCTGTTTTTCTGATCTTTCAGCTTTAACCCCAATATCTGGTTCCATATTTTTTTATTAATAAGACCTTTTAAGATTCATGTTACAGGCATAAGAAGGTATTTTCATCTTACTAAGTGTTCACACTATCAAACTGACTTCTAAATGTTTATGCTTGTAACCATAAACCTGGTCCTCTCTCAACCTTTGTCATAGAAGGTATCTTTTGCAATTGACAACAGTCAACTTGTAAAAATGCTGAGAATAGCAGGCTGAATTCTCAGCCCCAAGTGGGACATCTTTATTACCTGACACCACCACTAAGGCTTAGGGTGCATTAGAAAGAATGTGTGAATTAGAGGATGGGGGAGGGTGTTGTGGAAGGTTGTCTCTTAGGTATGACTTGGCCAATACAATCATTAATTAAAATTCTGGCATAGATATGGTAGCATATCTTCAGGCCTGGCCTCTTACAGAGGAGCTATTGGTAGTAGATGGTTTCTTGGAAGGGTGAATCACTCTGTCTTGAAGTTGTGGTCACTGGTAGGTTTCCCACATTCCAGTGGATAGCCATCTATGTTGGTATGGACAGCACTAACCGTACTTAGTGGATTATTAAAAAAGTAGACATGAAGTTGGAGTAAGAAGTGTGTTGGGGGAGCATAGGGGGAGTTGGAGGGAGAAAATGGGTGTTTGTATGATTGTATTTCATTGCAAACATATATGAAACTCTCCAGAACAAAGAATATGCAAATGCATGGCTTTAATAGAGAGAAATTAACAAATAAACTTGACTTCTTTATTCTGTCAGTCATGACAATACTCACCAATTCTTTCTTTAGATCAAACTGCTAGCTGAATATAGAGCTTAATAATGTTCTGTGGTGGGAACATTGATCTTGAGGCATTAGCCTTCCTCCAAACAAGCATATGAAAATTAATAAAACCTATGTGCAAGAGATCACATCTGTCTCTCTTTAGGGCAGTGACTATTTTGAATACCAGGGAACGTATTTTCCCTAAACTGAGGACAAAAATGTCCACAGTGCTTTGAACAACTGGGCCATATGGATGCTTTATAGAAATGAGGTTTTTCCTCATTTTTTTATTTCTTCTTTCAGAGAACTCAGTGGCTGCATTTTCTCTGAAGTGAATTTTGTTCTTTGTCATTTCACTTCCTGAGCAATGCTAAAAGCAGACCATGTCCATTGGTGGCCGCAGCTACCTCTGGAGTCAGAGTGTTTGCCCTTCTCTGTTTGTAGTGTGATAAATAAAACAGCATATGATTTATTTCAGATTACAACACTTTTCTGGTACTTCTGCCAACTTGACCAACACTAGGGAAGAGCAAGAGAAGGACTTTTCCTTTGAAGGGGCGCCTCCTGTTGAGCAGCAGTATGTCAACAATTTATTTTTCTACTCTTTGATACATGCTTTAAGCAGCTATTGCTGGGCATCCCAGTGTTGACCTCCCTTGGAAGTTTCCACTCTTGAGAAGAATTCATAGTCAGAGTGGGAAGATGATT
Source organism: Peromyscus eremicus (assembly GCF_949786415.1). Taxonomy (NCBI): domain Eukaryota; kingdom Metazoa; phylum Chordata; class Mammalia; order Rodentia; family Cricetidae; genus Peromyscus; species Peromyscus eremicus. The sequence goes on along the minus strand of NC_081428.1, from coordinate 46,932,866 downwards.
TCCTGTTGCTTATGGCTGAATTCCAGGATTGCTGCAGCTTCTCTGCCACGGCATTTCCCAGTGAGAGTATTTGCTAGGAGAAGAGCTAATGCATTCAAGTAGTTTAGAGATATTGCTAAAGGGACCAGAACTGGAGTGGGGTGTTCTAAACCTCAATGCAGAGTAAAAAATTCAGTGATAAGCTGTGGTAGGGATAATAGGAAATCCCACAGTGTTGTGTTACTCCTTAAGGTAAAAGCCCACTCTTTCAGGCATGGAGTTGTAAGAAAAATTCAAGTCTTTGAAAGGACTTTAAATTGATGAACCCCCTTCTACACCCCCCACCTCGTGCTGTTCAAGAATCCTTTTCTTCTTCAGGATTGTTACTCCAACAGTTTTCCTTGCTCTCTGTGCTCTTCCACATTACTAACAATTTTTTTCCTGAATTAATCCATTGCCATTTAAACTTTGCAATATTAATTATGTCTTAGAAATAGTTATATTGTCTACAAGCACATTTTACCTACTATTACACTACACTGTTCATCCTTACAGCAAAACCCAGCAAAATTAATCAATAGTCATAGCTACCAATCTCTTTCTTACTAGATTCTTTAAAGTCACTATAAGATGTCACACTCATCACTCTAACTGATTTCTGAAATTGCATTATGTTGTAATATTATAGCTTTGATCTGATTGATTCTTAATTCATGGTGCTTTTGGAATGTAATGGATCCATCAAGTAATGGAGCATACTAAGAAGAAGGTAGTCCATTGGGAGTGTGTCCTAGAAGGGAATATTGAGCCTTTTATGCCCTTGGGCTGCTATGAAGTGAACAGATTCCTATGTCACTTTCTCACATCTTAGTATGCTCTCTTGCCCAAACCTCATACACACAACCAACTGTGAACTGAAATCTCTGAAACTATAAACCCAAATAAAACTTCCCATTGATACTGTCTCATTAAATGGTGACATCTTTGCCTTTTTAGTTTTTTTCTTATAGCCAGATTTGATACACAATGTAAGTGAAAGTGCTCTAATACTTTAATATGATGACAATGTGGGAAGATATTCCTCAATCCTGAGATTAGCTCTAATATTTCAATGAACTTGCGACTCTGGAATGTGAACAAGTGATCCTCAATTCTTCATCCTCAGTAGGTGGGGCAGGATGGCTACAGAGGGCTCAATTAGGAAATTTTTCTTATTCTATGTTTTGAGTATTTCTTGTCTTCCCCCCACCGGGCACCCCATGAAAAGATAGAGTCACCTTTGGGTCAATATTTACCTCTTCTCATGTTATGTAGAGTTTAATAAAGTCCTAGCAGTTACAGATCTGTTTAAATAGTTTTGTTTGAGGGAGGACCTTGATGAACAGGTATTCCGAGATGGTACATTTCCCCCTCACCTTGAAGAGAGTATGAATGACTTTCTTTCATTCATGTCTAGAACAGGTGGATCACTAGGGGACAAAATTCACAAATGTGTGGGGTGCACTCTAATAAACTGGGTCCCTCCTGAGTTTTTATATCCCATACTCATGCATGGCTAGCCTCCAGCAATTTTTCAATTACAATTTAGCTTTTCCTATTCTGGCAGCAGTTCCCACAGAGATTTCTGCCTATGGGCTGTTATTTTATGCATTCACTTGTCAGATTTAGGGGAAGCGATTTGCCTTGCAACTTCATTTCTATTACAGATCTAGAGTTGTTAATATCTTAGATTTTCAGCTTTTGTCGTTAGGATTAAATGAGTACTTTAAATTTCTCTCATGTTAGATTAGAATTTCTAAGTCTGTGAGTTCAGAAAGAAACAGTGGATAGAAACCTCTTGGATTTTTTAGGGACTTTATAGTGTTTTGAATACTTCAGAAGGCAAAATAGATTTATAGATGTAAATAATTGCTTATTAAACCAACCTATCTATGCTCAGGAAGTTTTAATAGTTGAGCATGATATTTTAAAATGGATGCTGTGGTTTAAAGTGACTTTTGAGTAATTTTTCTAGGAATCAATCTTAAGACAGCAACTTCTTTGTTGTGGGATTTTGAACAAATCTAGCCTTTCTACATATAAAATCCTACTTGTAAGCCAGGAAAATTACTCAAAATACGCACTTGGTACCAAGCATGACAACCTGAGTCAATTTCTGGAACCCAAAACAGTGGCAGCAGAGAAATGAATGCTGCAAGATGCCCTTTGGTCTGCACAGGAGCACATGTGCACATGTGTACACACACCACACTAAATAAATAAATAAATAAATAGATATTAAATTGTACTCATTGAAGTTGGGTGATTAAATCATAAACCATTTATATTATTTATAGTATTTACTTTTTCAAACCACCTTATGAAATGAAGTTTATATATTCATATTATAAAGAATAAGTTATAAATGCTAATATTTTTGCCCTTGCCCATCCTTGATGTGTCTCTTTCTGTGCTTCTCTCTGAGTTGCTGTGTGCTAAAAGTAGGGAGGAGATAGACAAGAAGATGTCCTGTCATGAGTGGTATATACCTTCAGTCACAGAACAAAAGAGACAAAGGCAGGAGGATCAATAGTTCAAGACCATCATCATATAGAGCAAGTTCGAGAATAGCCTGGGCTACACAAAACCCTGTCACAGAAAAATAAAAAGTAAAAAAAGGAAAGAGAAAGTATCTCTAGATAGATACAGAGGGCACGAAGAAGATCAAAGACCTTAAATGGACCATTGGCTCTCAACATGGGGAACATGACATCATTCTAGGGTGCCAGCCATTTCCTGACTGTTTACTAAGTCAGTAAGCATAACTTTAGAGATGCTGAGGGGAAAGTGTGATTTCAACATCTGAAATGTGTTCCTAAGAGTTTGTGACTATATTCTATTTGATGTAGTATGTCAGTCACTTTTTTTTTTCCGAGACAGGGTTTCTCTGTATAGTTTTTTGGTGCCTGTTCTGGAACTTGCTCTGTAGACTAGGCTGGCCTCAAACTCACAGAGATCCACTTGGCTCTGCCTCCCAAGTGTTGGGATTAAAGGCATGCACCACCACATGCCTGGCTATGTCAGTCACTTTTAATCTCGGTCAAGTTGAAGTTGGTTCTTATAGATATGCAAATCTGATTTCTCATGTTGATTCCACTTCAGTATGACATGTAGTAAAACTCAGAAAGAGCTAGCTAGAAATGACCAGATATTGTAGAATATTAATTGAAGATGTGTTACATTCATTGATACTGTGGATTATTTGTTTAATAATGCTAAGATGTATTGCATTCTTTTATGTTGCATTTGTTTAACTCTGTAAGGCTATGTTACTGTGCCTGCCTAAAACACCTGATTGATCTAATAAAGAGCTGAATGGCAGTAGGTAGACAGGAGAGGGATAGGTGGGGCTGCCAGGCAGAGAGAATAAATAGAGGGAGGAAAAAAAGAAGAGGAGGAAGGAGAAAAGGAGAAGAGGACATCAGGGAACAGCTACCAAACCACATAGCAAGCCATGGAGTAAGAAGTAAGGAAATATGTATAGAATAGAGAAAGATAAAAGCCCAGAGGCTAAAGGTAGACAGGATAATTTAAGAAAAGCTGGCTAGAAATAAGCCAAGCTAAGGCCAGGCATTAATAAGAAATAATAAGTTTCTGTGTGTGATTATTTAGGAGCTGACGGTTGGCTCCCCAAAGAGTAGAGCTAAAAAACAAAACAAACAAACAAAAAAACCAAACCTACAACCAGAACACTTGTATTTATCATAGCATTAGCATTTAGATGGTTAAAATAGTATCATTCTATTTGGAACTTATTATAGAATATCATCTTATTCTCCAGATACACTCACTGCCTAGTTCCGAAGACAGTGGAGGTTGTAACTTTCTCTACACAACACAGAAACTGAATATTGTATTATAAGAAACGCAATCAATCCAGATCACATTTGTGATCACATTTGTGATCATATTGAGTTTCAGCATTCGTTTACTCTTTTAAACCACTTAGAAATAATCTGCTCAGGTTTGGACACAGTTTGTCCCCCGAGAAGTTCATTTGCTGGAAGGCTTATGATGTGACTTTCAAAGATGAGACTCCAGGAGAGGACAATGAGAGCATAGAGTCTTTCACCCTCATTAATGAATTAGTAGTTGCTCTCTTATGAGAGTAGATCAGATCACGTGACACTTGATTAGTTCCTGTGAGAACAGGCTGTTGTAAAATGAAATTGCTCTGTATGACTGATTTCTTTTGTGGTCACTCAGTCTCTTTCCACTTCTCTCCCATGTTTTCATGATACCATCATTATACTGTTTGGATTCCCCCCCCCCAACACACACATCCAGTTTATCAAATGGCAGGCCATGTAAATATTTTTACTTTATAGGCAATCAGCTTTTGTTGTTTTGTTATAGAAATACAAAAGCATGTAGGAAGGAAGTTGGGAAGGGGAAATGCCATGCGGTATTGTGATATCAAGACCTGGAAACAACGAAGTGGCTTTGGAACTGGACAATGGGCAGAGGTTGGAAAGGTTTTGAGGAGTAGCCTAGCAATGACTTATATCGCTATACCAAGGGCTATTTTATGATATGAGGAGGGTCTAGAAGATAAGAGGACTAGGAAAGAGCTAGAAGTTCTAGAGATGAGCTAAGTGGAGGTGAGCAGAACACCAATAGAAATATGTACAGCTGTGGTCTGCTGGTAGGATCTCAGATAGAGATGAAGATCATTCTGTTGCAGACAGGAGGTAAGAGTGCCCTTGTGTTATCAGCACAGAAGACTTAGCTGCATTATGTTTGTGCTACGGCAAGCCAAAGTTTTCAGTGATGAAATTGTTGAAGAAATTTTTGAACAGCAGAACATCAGGTGGTTGCTTGGTTACTTGAATGAGTAAAAAAAAGTAATGGCTTGAAAAAAGTGTAATTAAGGGGAAGTAAAAATGATAGAGGAGTCACTAGGATTGTAACATTCATAGCCTTTGAAGAAAAAATTAAAGAAAATAATAATGTAAAGATGAGGTCCGAAGACATGAGATACACTGGAGCACACTGCTGTGTATTACGGCAATGTGGCAGAGGACTAGAGGCTGGTCCAGAAACATGTGAGATTCCTTTAATCATGATCCTATCAATCTTGTATGAAACTCATCCAGGATTCTGTCCATAGGTTCACTGTCCAGGGCTGCTTTGGGAGTCTGATCATTACTTTCTAGGGTAGTACACAGCAGTCATCCCAGCTGTGGTTCACACCAAGGTACAGCTGGTGCTGGTGTTCCTAGGGAAGCAAGCTTCACACTCTGCTGGAATCCATGTGGTACTAATTCTGTGGACAATATTAAACATAGAGGTTAGGCAGTGGTAGCATAAGCCTTTAATCCTAGCATTCCAGAGGCAAAAATTTGTCTGGATCTCTGTGAGTTCAAGGCCACACTGGAAACAGCCAGGCATGGTGACATGTGGGATGATTCATCCCTAACAGGCTTGAGGGCCAGAAAGCCCAAACAAATAAAAAAGATACTTACTGAGAGCCAGCCTGGGTCAGCCTGATGGTCTTAGCAATAGCAGCTTAAACATGATCTGGAGATGAACTGGAACAATGAGAGGCAGCCATGCCACACCAGATGATGCATATTCATCAGACCAACCCCCAGGATGGGGTAGAGGGTATATAAAGCTTACTTCTTCCTGAATAAACTGAGCTTGTGGTTTGGACATTCTCCAAGACTGGTCTGTTACTCAATCTGTCATTAAGTATGACCTATAGTATCTGTCTGGATCTACTGAGCACTGGAATTACAGGCATGTGACACCACACCTGATTATCTGTGATGCTGAAGATTGAACCCAGGGCCTAGTACATTCTAAGCAAGTACTCTGCAAACTGAGAAATAGCTCTTTCCATTTTTTTCCTTTTCAAAATTGGGCCCACATAATATTGGTGATTTAGGAATCAAGTTTTTAAGTGATGCTGGCCTAGAACTTCTAATCCTAAGGCTTCCAAATTCCACCATAATTAACCTCTCTCAAAGTAATTTGAACATAGTATACCCTTTTAAATAACAGATTATCCTGTAAGAATTTAATGCTTTGGGGTTGGAGGATGAAAGTCTGCTGGGAGAGTGAGTGCCTGGCATCTAAGGCAGGATTTCAATGAGGAAGAAACAGAAACTCATATTGGACCCATTTTACTTGGGGATTAATATTTTCTGTAAGGATCAGAAGAGTAAGAAATCATAAAGGAAAGGCAATGATGTTCCAAAAAATAAGGGGCAGAAAAAAATCTATTGGTAAACTCAATGGAAGAGATCAATTATTTAAAGTCAAGGTTTTGATCCTCTGCCATTGATAAAAACAGGCAAGCAGCTTGCCTGTTATGCACATGTGTACTTAAAAACCCTATGTTTAGGCCATGATTTGGTGGCATGTTCCTTTAGTCCCAACTCTTGGGAGGTAGGAGAATGTCAGTGAGTTCCAGGTCAGTAGGGTCTGCAAAGTGAGTTCCAGGACAGCCAGAGCTGTTATTCAGAGAAAACCTGTGTTGAAAAAAAAAAAGAGAAAAATAGAAAAGAAAAGAAAAAACAAAAAAAAATCAAAACAAAACCACAAAACAACAAACAAACAAACAACAACAAAAATCTGGGTTTAAGTAGGATTATGTTAGCATTCCAGTACAGGTGGACCACTGTATTTTTCTAGGATCATACTGTAATTGTTTCTTTCTGAAACATTGATAATGTCCTCAAAACACAGAACACTGAAAATAGATCCATACCTACGACCTTGCATAAAAGTCAACTGCATGTGGATCAAACACATCAACCAAAAACCACATATACTGAACCTAATCAAAGAGAAAGTGGAGAATATTCTTGAACTCCTAGATACGGGAAAGGACTTCTAAACAGAACACCGAGAGTACGGTCCCTAAAAGCAACAATTAATAAATGGAACCTCATGGAATTGAAAAGCATCTGTTTGGCAAAGGACACCATCCCAAGGACAAAGTAACAACTTACAGAATAGGAAAAGATTTTTGCCAACTACACACACTACAGATGGATAATATCTTAAATAAGTAAAGAATTCAAAAAACTGGACATCAAGAAAGCAATGAACTCAGTTAAAAATGGGATATAGAACTAAACAGAGAATTCAGGAAAGTGAAAATACAACCCACACTTCCAATCCTCAGACCCCCAAAGAGGAAGATCAGAGAGCTCTGAAACAGCTTAGCTCACACCCCAAATGCTCACTTAAATGAAGCAAATCATCTGCCTTTTTGGCCCTGGTATTCTCAAAGGCAGTTTCTAAATGGCTTTGATGATCCTATCAACTAGGGTTAAGGCTTTCCAGGATCTGGCAATGACTTTGGAGGCAAAGGAAATTGCCTAAGTGGAAACAGTAGGCTCCATCTCTTGGTCTCCTATCATGTAACACCTGCGATTGGAGGGATTTTAATTCCAACACTGGAAAGATGCTGCAGTGAAGCCAGACCATGAATGATATCACACTTCCTGACTTCATCTGTAGGATTCCTTATTGGAATAATCCTTATCTGAACCATATTTCTAGCTACAAACCTCAAAAAAACTTTACATACAGGACATCTTCACTAGTCTAGGATTCATTAAGTTACATTTAATTTTTATGTCTTCCTCATCCTCCTTTTATACACTGTCTGGAATCTATCTTAACATACACATTATGATTCCTTGTGCTCTCTAAATACTAAACATGTCTCAATGACTACAACTGGCTGGCCACATAAATAATACAAAAGGTCCTTTACCTGCCAGTCCTCTTAATAGTTAACCCAAAAAGTAGGGTCCTACACCAGTGAAGGGATGACCTTGCCAGTGAGAAGAAGAGCAAGAAGAGAAATAGCAAAGACGAAAGCGTTTCCTTCTTCTGTGTCCTTTATACAGGCTGCCAACAGACGGTACAGCTAGGATTCAAGATGAGTTCTCATATCTCAAAACATCTGAGTTTAGGTGGGCTTTCCTAATTCCAGTGATTCAGTCCAGAAAATTCCCTCACAAGACAAATCATAGCCACTTGGGTTTTGGTTCATTAAACATCTTTTTTCTTTCCATTATCACTGTTTTTTGTTTGTTTGTTTGTGTTTCTATTTTTTTTCTAGGCAGGATTTCTCTGGTCAGCTTTGGAGCCTGTCTTGGAATGCACTCTGTAGTCCAGGCTAGCCTGAAACATTCAGAGACATGCCTGCCTCTGCCTCCTGATTGTTAAGCATAAAGGCATGTGCCACTACCATCACCTCCCGGGCTTCCCCATGTATTTAAAAAACTATGAAAGAAGGAAAGAACAGAAAGGGCACTGGGTAGAAAAAGGGATGAATCTTGAAGAAATTGCAGTTGAGGTAAATATGGTAAAAATGAGTTGAGGTAAATTCTCAAGGAATGATTAGGAATTTTTTAATGTTGATATTTGCTAAAATCACAGATAGATATCATTAACTGTTACACTGCAAAAGGTAAACCGAAAATATAAGCACATCTCAAAATATTAGAAAGAGTGAAATATCGTAGTATAATTGCTCTTGTTTTTTTTTTTTTTTTTTTTTGTTAAGACAAGTTCTCAGTGTATATTCCAGGCAGGCCTTGAACTAAAACTCCTGCTGCCTCAACATCCCATTCCCTAGGGCTCTAGCATTAAAGGTGTGAGCTATCACACCCAGTTTAGATGTGTGACTCAGGAAACCTTATTGTGGATGATTGTTTTGTGGGCATTGGCCTGGGATTTAGTTCCATCTTCCATCCAATCAGATTACTGCTCCTTAGAGTGGGTGTGGTCTCTAGCGAGTATATAAGCACACTCCAGGGGCCAGTCAGGTTCCTTCTCCTCTAGACCAGACAGTGTGTGTTTCCATAGCTTCTGGCTCCTAGACTGCTAGATCTTCCTCGCCCTCACGTTGAGGATCACTCCACAGAGCTGAGCTAACATTGTTGTGACCCCAGCAGACCCTGCTGAGACCAGAGTCTATTCCGTGGGAAAATGGAGTCAGACATGTCACAAGCCTTCCAGGAAGAACTCACGTGCTTCATCTGCCTGAGCTGCCTTACAGAGCCAGTCACCATAAGCTGTGGCCACAGCTTCTGTCGAGCCTGCCTCCAGCTTTCCTGGGAGGACACCCAACTGGTAGTCCACTGCCCTATGTGTCGGGAACCATGCCAACAGAAGGAAATGAGAACCAACGTTGTTCTGAAGAAGCTGGTGTCCATTGCCAGACGAGCCAGCCTCATGAAGGACCTGAGCTCTGAGGAGCATAAGTGTGGGACCCACAAGGAGACAAAGAGGATCTTGTGTGTTGAGAGCAGGATCTTCCTCTGTCAACTCTGCTCTAACTCCCCTGAGCACAGAGGTCACGGACATTGTCCCATTGAGGCAGCAGCTGAGCGTCAAATGGAAAGAGTTCTGAAGCAGATGGCATCTTTATGGGAGAAGATCCAAGAAAATCAAGAGAATATCGAGGCAGAGAACAGAACAAAAACTTTGTGGATGGACTATGTGACTCTGCAGGAAGAAATGATCAGGACCGAGTATAGGGAGCTGCATCCATTCCTCTGTAAAGAGGGAGAGAAACATATCGAGTGCATGAGAAAGGAAGGCCAATGTGTTTTAGAGAAACTGAGGAAGAGTGAAGCCATGATGGTGCAAAAGAGCAAAGAACTAAGAGATATGTATCGGGAGCTGATGGCAATGTCCCAGGAGCCATATGTGGTACTGCTCCAGGGTTTGGATGACATGGTCAGAAGGAGTGAGTCCATGCAGCTGAGCATGCCCCAGGGTATGCAACCTGAACTCAGTGCCCTACCCATCACTGGACTGACTGAAAGGTTCAAGCACATCCAGGTGCACATTTTCTTTGAAAACATAACCACATTCCATTACAAGATGAACCTGTTTAATGTCTTGAGAAAATTCAGCTTCGGACATCACCACAAGGATTCGTCTGTGGATTCTGTTGGATACTATTTGGCTTCTTGGGGATCCGGGAACTTCATCTCCGGGAAATATTACTGGGAGGTGGATTTGCAGGGCTCTGGGGACTGGGCTGTAGGGGTCTGTAGGGATTCCTGGTTAAGGAATCCCAACCGAATGATTGACTATGAGGGTGCCTTTCTTCTTGTGTGTGTCAAGGAGGGGAATCATTACAGTCTCCTCACCACATGCCCAGTCTTCCGGCACTATATAGAGAGGCCACTGGGCCGGGTTGGGGTGTTCCTGGATTGTGAAGATGGATGTTTAAGTTTCCTGAATGTTGCCCAGAGTTCCCTCATATATAAGTACCCCCCAGGCACCTTCCAAAACCCTGTCCAGCCTTTCTTCTCCAGTGGCCTTGAAGCGAGAACCTTTAATCCAGCACATTAGTGTTTTTGTAAATATTTCCTACTGTACTGTTATCTCTTTTATTGCTATGAAATAATAAAATACTATTATAATGGAAAAAATTGGTTGTTTCTTTCTTTACAGACACTGTATTTGAGTGCATGTCTAAAACAGGGTTCACTGTGGAGCGATCACTGGCCTAGACTAGGCCTCTGGTTACTGGAGACAGTTGTTTAGCTTGAGCTATTTGGGGGGTGGGGTGGGACCCAGGTAGTGGGATCAGGATCCATTCCTGGGGAATGGGTGGGCTTTTTGGAGCCATGTGCCTAAGGTGTGACACCTTTTGCTTCCTTGGTTCAGAGGGGAGGGCCTTGGACCTGACTCAACTGAATGTACCATGCTCTGCTGAATCCCCATGGGAGAGCTTCAAATGGAGGGGGTGGGAAGGAGGGGTGCTTTTGGGGGGAAGGCTGTGGTTGGGGGAGAGTGAGGAGGGCTGATCTGTGGTTGGTATGTAAAATGAATAGAAAAATTCTTCATAAAAATAATAAAAGAAAAAGTAAAAGGGGGTACAGAGACATAGCCCACATTTCTAATAATGTTACTCCATAGTTTCTAGTTTTTGTAGTTTGTTTTGTTGAGACATGCTCACACTATGTTTTCTTGGCTTTACTGGTACTCACTCATATGTAGGCCTCAAACTCAAAGACGTCCACCTGCCTCTGCCCGAGGAGCGCTGGCATTCAAAGCTTGCACCACCTGATCCAGTACAATATGAGTTGATATTTATAACTACCTTTTCCTCTTCCTTTTCTCTGAAATTGAATATTTGACCCAGGCTGAATATTGACCAAATGCCTGGCTATTCGAATAATGTTTCAAATTCTTACAATATTATAATAATATAAATGGTATGATGGCACTTTCAGAAGAAATAAAGGAATATAATGGATGACTTGGGTATTTAATAAAGAACCCATCACAAGAGAAAAACTGCTGTGGAATATTAGTTGAGGATATGTTACATTTGTTTATGCTGTGGAATATTTGTTGAATGATGCAAAGGTGTGTTGCATTTGTTTAACACAGTGAGTCTGTGTTACTTTGCCTGTCTAAAACACCTGATTGCCCTAATACAGAACTGAATGGCCAATAGCTAGGCAGGAGAGATATAGATGCGGTTGCCAGTCAGAGAAAATAAATAGAAGGAGAATAAGAGAAGAGAAAGGAGTGAGAAAAGAAGAAAGAGAGGACGATGCTGGGGAGCAGCCCCCTACCCATCCAGCCACACAGCCAGAAGCAGAGTAAGAGTAAAGAAAACTTCTACAAAAAGAGAAAAATGTAAAAGCCCGGCAGCGAAAGGTAGACTGGCTAACTGAAGATCAGAAAAGCTGCTTTCCACAAGCCCAGCTAAAGCCGGGCATTCCTAAGGAAGAATATTTCTCCATATGATGATTTCAGAGCTCAGTGGCAGGTTATAGTGGTTAGTTTACAGTTTTCATTCCACAACCCAACCTCTGGATAAATACCGTGAGAGTCAATAGTGAAAGTGCACTTATGGGATGGCATAAACATGGACCAAGTACCCTCAAACAATATTATGCCCTCAATCTCTACAGGCTATTGGGTTGGGATAAGTAGATGTGGGGCACAGAGAAAATGATGACACAAGAATCTCACAGGGCTATGACAGGGGTCTTTGTTTGTTTGGATTTTGGTTTTTGTCTGGTTGTGTGGTTTTGAGTCAGGGTTGCATGAAGTTGTCCTGGTTTAGTTTGAATTTGTGATGTTCCTGCTTCAGTCTTTCATGTAATCGGTCCTCATAATAATTACTTTGATTAATGAGTCTGTGTATTATCAAATGAGAAGGGTTTCTTTCCTGGCCCAACCTATTCTCTTCTCTTTCCCACCACACCATGCTCTCTAGAAGGCAGATTTCTCAGACTGGCCTTACCTACTAGAGTCTCCTTGAATTCTCGGGTTTTATTGCTTGCAATCCCCTGTTGGTGACTACAGTATGCTCTCCTGCCACATGGTATTAGATACTTCTATACTGAATTTTTATATCCTTTTGATTTATCGTCTCATTGGTGTAGGAATCCATCAATAATCTAAACATAGGCATCAACTACATAGAAAGTAACACGTGCCTAAAAGAAGAAACCAGGTTTGACATTTAAGAGATTGTGCTCTACTCTAAGTGAAGAGGCAAGGTGGATACCAACCTCAAACTCCTAACTGAGTTCCTCAAGATTACTATGACTACTACTACTACTACTACTACTACTACTAGTACTACTACTACCACAATTATTATTATTATTAATTTGAGAAACATTCTCCTGTATCCCAGGCTGGTCTGCTACTCAATCTGTCATTAAGTATGACCTATAGTATCTGTCTGTATCTTCTGAGTACTGGAATTACAGACATGTGACACCACACCTGATTATCTGTGATGCTGAAGATGGAACCCAGGGCCTAGTACATTCTAAGCAAGTACTCTGCAAACTGAGAAATAGCTCTTTCCATTTTTTTCCTTTTCAAAATTGGGCCCACATAATATTGGTGATTTAGGAATCAAGTTTTTAAGTGATGCTGGCCTAGAACTTCTGATCCTAAGGCTTCCAATTTCCACCATGATTAACCTCTCTCAAAGTAATTTGAGTATACCCTTTTATATATACTCTCATAGTATACCCTTTTAAATAACAGATTATCCTGTAAGAATTTAATGCTTTGGGGCTGGAGGATGAAAGTCTGCTGGGAGAGTGAGTGCCTGGCATCTAAGGCAGGACTTCAATGAGGAAGAAACAGAAACTCATATTGGACCCATTTTACTTGGGGATTAATATTTTCTGTAAGGATCAGAAGAGTAAGAAATCATAAAGGAAAGGCAATGATGTTCCAAAAAATAAGATGCAGAAAAAAATCTCCTGGTAAACTCAATGGAAGAGATCAATTATTCAAAGTCAAGGTTTTGATCCTCTGCCATTGATAAAAACAGGCAAGCAGCTTGCCTGTTATCCACATGTGTACTTAAAAACCCTATGTTTAGGCCATGATTTGGTGGCATGTTCCTTTAGTCCCAACTCTCGGGAGGTAGGAGAATGTCAGTGAGTTCCAGGTCAGTAGGGTCTGCAAAGTGAGTTCCAGGACAGCCAGAGCTGTTATTCAGAGAAAACCTGTGTTGAAAAAAAAAATAGAAAAATAGAAAAGAAAAAACAAAAAAATATCAAAACAAAACCACAAAACAACAAACAAAAAAAAACCAACAAAAATCTGGGTTTAAGTAGGATTATGTCAGCATTCCAGTACAGGTGGACCACTGTATTTTTCTAGGATCATACTGTAATTGTTTCTTTCTGAAACATTGATAATGTCCTCAAAACACAGAACACTGAAAATAGATCCATACCTACGAACTTGCATAAAAGTCAACTGCATGTGGATCAAACACATCAACCAAAAACCACATATACTGAACCTAATCAAAGAGAAAATGGAGAATATTCTTGAACTCCTAGACACGGGAAAGGACTTCTAAACAGAACACCAAGAGTACGGTCCCTAAAAGCAACAATTAATAAATGGAACCTCATGGAATTGAAAAGCATCTGTTTGGCAAAGGACACCATCCCAAGGACAAAGTAACAACTTACAGAATAGGAAAAGATTTTTGCCAACTACACACACTACAGATGGATAATATCTTAAATAAGTAAAGAACTCAAAAAACTGGACATCAAGAAAGCAATGAACTCAGTTAAAAATGGGATATAGAGCTAAACAGAGAATTCAGGAAAGTGAAAATACAACCCACACTTCCAATCCTCAGACCCCCAAAGAGGAAGATCAGAGAGCTCTGAAACAGCTTAGCTCACACCCCAAATGCTCACTTAAGTGAAGCAAATCATCTGCCTTTTTGGCCCTGGTATTCTCAAAGGCAGTTTCTAAATGGCTTCCATGATCCTATCAACTAGGGTTAAGGCTTTCCAGGATCTGGCAATGACTTTGGAGGCAAAGGAAATTGCCTAAGTGGAAACAGTATGCTCCAACTCTTGGTCTCCTATCATGTAACACCTGTGATTGGAGGGATTTTAATTCCAACACTGGAAAGATGCTGCAGTGAAGCCAGACCATGAATGATATCACACTTCCTGACTTCATCTGTAGGATTCCTCCTAACTCAGTTTGGAATAATCCTTAACTGAACCATATTTCTAGCTACAAACCTCAAAAAAACTTTACATACAGGACATCTTCACTAGTCTAGGATTCATTAAGTTACATTTAATTTTTATGTCTTCCTCATCCTCATTTTATACACTCTCTGGAATCTATCTTAACATACTCATTATGATTCCTCGTGCTCTCTAAACACTAAACATATCTCAATGTCTACAACTGACTTGCCACATAAATAATACAAAAGGTCCTTTACCTGCCAGTCCTCTTAATAGTTAACCCAAAAAGTAGGGTCCTACACCAGTGAAGGGATGACCTTGCCAGTGAGAAGAAGAGCAAGAAGAGAAATAGCAAAGATGGAAGAGTTTCCTTCTTCCATGTCCTTTATACAGGCTGCCAACAGAAGGTACAGCTAAGATTCAAGATGATTTCTCACATCTCAAAACATCTGAGTTTAGGTGGGCTTTCCTAATTCCAGTGATTCAGTCCAGAAAATTCCCTCACAAGACAAATCATAGCCACTTGGGTTTTGGTTCATTAATCATCTTTTTTTTTCCCTTATCACTGTTTTTTGTTTGTTTGTTTGTTTTTCTATTTTTTTTCTAGGCAGGATTTCTCTGGTCAGCTTTGGAGCCTGTCTTAGAATGCACTCTGTAGTCCAGGCTAGCCTGAAACATTCAGAGACATGCCTGCCTCTGCCTCCTGATTGTTAAGCATAAAGGCATGTGCCACTACCATCCCCTACCAGGCTTCCCCATGTATTTAAAAAACTATGCAAGAAGGAAAGAACAGAAAGGGGGCTGGATAGAAAAAGGGATGAATCTTGAAGAAATTGCAGTTGACTTAAATATGGTAAAAAAGAGTTGAAGTAAATTCTCAAGGAATGATTAGGAATTTTTTAATATTGATATTTGCTAAAATCACAGATAGATATCATTAACTGTTACACTGCAAAAGGTAAACCGAAAATATAAGCACATCTCAAAATATTTAGAAAGAGTGAAATAGCGTAGTATAATTGCTCTTGTTTTTTTTTTTTTTTTTTTTTGTTAAGACAAGTTCTCAGTGTATATTCCGGGCAGGCCTTGAACTAAAACTCCTGCTGCCTCGACATCCCATTCCCTAGGGCTCTAGCATTAAAGTTGTGAGCTATCACACCCAGATAAGATGTGTGACTCAGGAAACCTTATTGTGGATGATTGTTTTGTGGGCATTGGCCTGGGATTTAGTTCCATCTTCCATCCAATCAGATTACTGCTACTTAGAGTGGGTGTGGTCTCTAGCGAGTATATAAGCACACTCCAGGGGCCAGTCAGGTTCCTTCTCCTCTAGACCAGACAGAGTGTGTTTCCATAGCTTCTGGCTCCTAGACTGCTAGATCTTCCTCGCCCTCACGTTGAGGATCACTCCACAGAGCTGAGCTAACATTGTTGTGACCCCAGCAGACACTGCTGAGACCAGAGTCTATTCCGTGGGAAAATGGAGTCAGACATGTCACAAGCCTTCCAGGAAGAACTCACGTGCTTCATCTGCCTGAGCTGCCTTACAGAGCCAGTCACCATAAGCTGTGGCCACAGCTTCTGTCGAGCCTGCCTCCAGCTTTCCTGGGAGGACACCCAACTGGTAGTCCACTGCCCTATGTGTCGGGAACCATGCCAACAGAAGGAAATGAGAACCAACGTTGTTCTGAAGAAGCTGGTGTCCATTGCCAGAGGAGCCAGCCTCATGAAGGACCTGAGCTCTGAGGAGCATAAGTGTGGGACCCACAAGGAGACAAAGAGGATCTTGTGTGTTGAGAGCAGGATCTTCCTCTGTCAACTCTGCTCTAACTCCCCTGAGCACAGAGGTCACAGACATTGTCCCATTGAGGCAGCAGCTGAGCATCAAATGGAAAGAGTTCTGAAGCAGATGGCATCTTTATGGGAGAAGATCCAAGAAAATCAAGAGAATATCGAGGCAGAGAACAGAACAAAAACTTTGTGGATGGACTATGTGACTCTGCAGGAAGAAATGATCAGGACCGAGTATAGGGAGCTGCATCCATTCCTCTGTAAAGAGGGAGAGAAACATATCGAGTGCATGAGAAAGGAAGGCCAATGTGTTTTAGAGAAACTGAGGAAGAGTGAAGCCATGATGGTGCAAAAGAGCAAAGAACTAAGAGATATGTATCGGGAGCTGATGGCAATGTCCCAGGAGCCATATGTGGTACTGCTCCAGGGTTTGGATGACATGGTCAGAAGGAGTGAGTCCATGCAGCTGAGCATGCCCCAGGGTATGCAACCTGAACTCAGTGCCCTACCCATCACTGGACTGACTGAAAGGTTCAAGCACATCCAGGTGCACATTTTCTTTGAAAACATAACCACATTCCATTACAAGATGAACCTGTTTAATGTCTTGAGAAAATTCAGCTTCGGACATCACCACAAGGATTCGTCTGTGGATTCTGTTGGATACTATTTGGCTTCTTGGGGATCCGGGAACTTCATCTCCGGGAAATATTACTGGGAGGTGGATTTGCAGGGCTCTGGGGACTGGGCTGTAGGGGTCTGTAGGGATTCCTGGTTAAGGAATCCCAACCGAATGATTGACTATGAGGGTGCCTTTCTTCTTGTGTGTGTCAAGGAGGGGAATCATTACAGTCTCCTCACCACATGCCCAGTCTTCTGGCACTATATAGAGAGGCCACTGGGCCGGGTTGGGGTGTTCCTGGATTGTGAAGATGGATGTTTAAGTTTCCTGAATGTTGCCCAGAGTTCCCTCATATATAAGTACCCCCCAGGCACCTTCCAAAACCCTGTCCAGCCTTTCTTCTCCAGTGGCCTTGAAGCGAGAACCTTTAATCCAGCACATTAGTGTTTTTGTAAATATTTCCTACTGTACTGTTATCTCTTTTATTGCTATGAAATAATAAAATACTATTATAATGGAAAAAATTGGTTGTTTCTTTCTTTACAGACACTGTATTTGAGTGCATGTCTAAAACAGGGTTCACTGTGGAGCGATCACTGGCCTAGACTAGGCCTCTGGTTACTGGAGACAGTTGTTTAGCTTGAGCTATTTGGGGGGTGGGGTGGGACCCAGGTAGTGGGATCAGGATCCATTCCTGGGGCATGGGTGGGCTTTTTGGAGCCATGTGCCTAAGGTGTGACACCTTTTGCTTCCTTGGTTCAGAGGGGAGGGCCTTGGACCTGCCTCAACTGAATGTACCATGCTCTGCTGAATCCCCATGGGAGAGCTTCAAATGGAGGGGGTGGGAAGGAGGGGTGCTTTGGGGGGAAGGCTGTGGTTGGGGGAGAGTGAGGAGGGCTGATCTGTGGTTGGTATGTAAAATGAATAGAAAAATTCTTCATAAAAATAATAAAAGAAAAAGTAAAAGGGGGTACAGAGACATAGCCCACATTTCTAATAATGTTACTCCATAGTTTCTAGTTTTTGTAGTTTGTTTTGTTGAGACATGCTCACACTATGTCCTCTTGGCTTTACTGGTACTCACTCATATGTAGGCCTCAAACTCAAAGACGTCCACCTGCCTCTGCCCGAGGAGTGCTGGCATTCAAAGCTTGCACCACCCGATCCAGTACAATATGAGTTGATATTTATAACTACCTTTTCCTCTTCCTTTTCTCTGAAATTGAATATTTGACCCAGGCTGAATATTGACCAAATGCCTGGCTATTCGAATAATGTTTCAAATTCTTACAATATTATAATAATATAAATGGTATGATGGCACTTTCAGAAGAAATAAAGGAATATAAGGGATGACTTGGGTATTTAATAAAGAACCCATCACAAGAGAAAAACTGCTGTGGAATATTAGTTGAGGATATGTTACATTTGTTTATGCTGTGGAATATTTGTTGAATGATGCAAAGGTGTGTTGCATTTGTTTAACACAGTGAGTCTGTGTTACTTTGCCTGTCTAAAACACCTGATTGCCCTAATACAGAACTGAATGGCCAATAGCTAGGCAGGAGAGATATAGATGCGGTTGCCAGTCAGAGAAAATAAATAGAAGGAGAATAAGAGAAGAGAAAGGAGTGAGAAAAGAAGAAAGAGAGGACGATGCTGGGGAGCAGCCCCCTACCCATCCAGCCACACAGCCAGAAGCAGAGTAAGAGTAAAGAAAACTTCTACAAAAAGAGAAAAATGTAAAAGCCCGGCAGCGAAAGGTAGACTGGCTAACTGAAGATCAGAAAAGCTGCTTTCCACAAGCCCAGCTAAAGCCGGGCATTCCTAAGGAAGAATATTTCTCCATATGATGATTTCAGAGCTCAGTGGCAGGTTATAGTGGTTAGTTTACAGTTTTCATTCCACAACCCAACCTCTGGATAAATACCGTGAGAGTCAATAGTGAAAGTGCACTTATGGGATGGCATAAACATGGACCAAGTACCCTCAAACAATATTATGCCCTCAATCTCTACAGGCTATTGGGTTGGGATAAGTAGATGTGGGGCACAGAGAAAATGATGACACAAGAATCTCACAGGGCTATGACAGGGGTCTTTGTTTGTTTGGATTTTGGTTTTTGTCTGGTTGTGTGGTTTTGAGTCAGGGTTGCATGAAGTTGTCCTGGTTTAGTTTGAATTTGTGATGTTCCTGCTTCAGTCTTTCATGTAATCGGTCCTCATAATAATTACTTTGATTAATGAGTCTGTGTATTATCAAATGAGAAGGGTTTCTTTCCTGGCCCAACCTATTCTCTTCTCTTTCCCACCACACCATGCTCTCTAGAAGGCAGATTTCTCAGACTGGCCTTACCTACTAGAGTCTCCTTGAATTCTCGGGTTTTATTGCTTGCAATCCCCTGTTGGTGACTACAGTATGCTCTCCTGCCACATGGTATTAGATACTTCTATACTGAATTTTTATATCCTTTTGATTTATCGTCTCATTGGTGTAGGAATCCATCAATAATCTAAACATAGGCATCAACTACATAGAAAGTAACACGTGCCTAAAAGAAGAAACCAGGTTTGACATTTAAGAGATTGTGCTCTACTCTAAGTGAAGAGGCAAGGTGGATACCAACCTCAAACTCCTAACTGAGTTCCTCAAGATTACTATGACTACTACTACTACTACTACTACTACTACTAGTACTACTACTACCACAATTATTATTATTATTAATTTGAGAAACATTCTCCTGTATCCCAGGCTGGTCTGCTACTCAATCTGTCATTAAGTATGACCTATAGTATCTGTCTGTATCTTCTGAGTACTGGAATTACAGACATGTGACACCACACCTGATTATCTGTGATGCTGAAGATGGAACCCAGGGCCTAGTACATTCTAAGCAAGTACTCTGCAAACTGAGAAATAGCTCTTTCCATTTTTTTCCTTTTCAAAATTGGGCCCACATAATATTGGTGATTTAGGAATCAAGTTTTTAAGTGATGCTGGCCTAGAACTTCTGATCCTAAGGCTTCCAATTTCCACCATGATTAACCTCTCTCAAAGTAATTTGAGTATACCCTTTTATATATACTCTCATAGTATACCCTTTTAAATAACAGATTATCCTGTAAGAATTTAATGCTTTGGGGCTGGAGGATGAAAGTCTGCTGGGAGAGTGAGTGCCTGGCATCTAAGGCAGGACTTCAATGAGGAAGAAACAGAAACTCATATTGGACCCATTTTACTTGGGGATTAATATTTTCTGTAAGGATCAGAAGAGTAAGAAATCATAAAGGAAAGGCAATGATGTTCCAAAAAATAAGATGCAGAAAAAAATCTCCTGGTAAACTCAATGGAAGAGATCAATTATTCAAAGTCAAGGTTTTGATCCTCTGCCATTGATAAAAACAGGCAAGCAGCTTGCCTGTTATCCACATGTGTACTTAAAAACCCTATGTTTAGGCCATGATTTGGTGGCATGTTCCTTTAGTCCCAACTCTCGGGAGGTAGGAGAATGTCAGTGAGTTCCAGGTCAGTAGGGTCTGCAAAGTGAGTTCCAGGACAGCCAGAGCTGTTATTCAGAGAAAACCTGTGTTGAAAAAAAAAATAGAAAAATAGAAAAGAAAAAACAAAAAAATATCAAAACAAAACCACAAAACAACAAACAAAAAAAAACCAACAAAAATCTGGGTTTAAGTAGGATTATGTCAGCATTCCAGTACAGGTGGACCACTGTATTTTTCTAGGATCATACTGTAATTGTTTCTTTCTGAAACATTGATAATGTCCTCAAAACACAGAACACTGAAAATAGATCCATACCTACGAACTTGCATAAAAGTCAACTGCATGTGGATCAAACACATCAACCAAAAACCACATATACTGAACCTAATCAAAGAGAAAATGGAGAATATTCTTGAACTCCTAGACACGGGAAAGGACTTCTAAACAGAACACCAAGAGTACGGTCCCTAAAAGCAACAATTAATAAATGGAACCTCATGGAATTGAAAAGCATCTGTTTGGCAAAGGACACCATCCCAAGGACAAAGTAACAACTTACAGAATAGGAAAAGATTTTTGCCAACTACACACACTACAGATGGATAATATCTTAAATAAGTAAAGAACTCAAAAAACTGGACATCAAGAAAGCAATGAACTCAGTTAAAAATGGGATATAGAGCTAAACAGAGAATTCAGGAAAGTGAAAATACAACCCACACTTCCAATCCTCAGACCCCCAAAGAGGAAGATCAGAGAGCTCTGAAACAGCTTAGCTCACACCCCAAATGCTCACTTAAGTGAAGCAAATCATCTGCCTTTTTGGCCCTGGTATTCTCAAAGGCAGTTTCTAAATGGCTTCCATGATCCTATCAACTAGGGTTAAGGCTTTCCAGGATCTGGCAATGACTTTGGAGGCAAAGGAAATTGCCTAAGTGGAAACAGTATGCTCCAACTCTTGGTCTCCTATCATGTAACACCTGTGATTGGAGGGATTTTAATTCCAACACTGGAAAGATGCTGCAGTGAAGCCAGACCATGAATGATATCACACTTCCTGACTTCATCTGTAGGATTCCTCCTAACTCAGTTTGGAATAATCCTTAACTGAACCATATTTCTAGCTACAAACCTCAAAAAAACTTTACATACAGGACATCTTCACTAGTCTAGGATTCATTAAGTTACATTTAATTTTTATGTCTTCCTCATCCTCATTTTATACACTCTCTGGAATCTATCTTAACATACTCATTATGATTCCTCGTGCTCTCTAAACACTAAACATATCTCAATGTCTACAACTGACTTGCCACATAAATAATACAAAAGGTCCTTTACCTGCCAGTCCTCTTAATAGTTAACCCAAAAAGTAGGGTCCTACACCAGTGAAGGGATGACCTTGCCAGTGAGAAGAAGAGCAAGAAGAGAAATAGCAAAGATGGAAGAGTTTCCTTCTTCCATGTCCTTTATACAGGCTGCCAACAGAAGGTACAGCTAAGATTCAAGATGATTTCTCACATCTCAAAACATCTGAGTTTAGGTGGGCTTTCCTAATTCCAGTGATTCAGTCCAGAAAATTCCCTCACAAGACAAATCATAGCCACTTGGGTTTTGGTTCATTAATCATCTTTTTTTTTCCCTTATCACTGTTTTTTGTTTGTTTGTTTGTTTTTCTATTTTTTTTCTAGGCAGGATTTCTCTGGTCAGCTTTGGAGCCTGTCTTAGAATGCACTCTGTAGTCCAGGCTAGCCTGAAACATTCAGAGACATGCCTGCCTCTGCCTCCTGATTGTTAAGCATAAAGGCATGTGCCACTACCATCCCCTACCAGGCTTCCCCATGTATTTAAAAAACTATGCAAGAAGGAAAGAACAGAAAGGGGGCTGGATAGAAAAAGGGATGAATCTTGAAGAAATTGCAGTTGACTTAAATATGGTAAAAAAGAGTTGAAGTAAATTCTCAAGGAATGATTAGGAATTTTTTAATATTGATATTTGCTAAAATCACAGATAGATATCATTAACTGTTACACTGCAAAAGGTAAACCGAAAATATAAGCACATCTCAAAATATTTAGAAAGAGTGAAATAGCGTAGTATAATTGCTCTTGTTTTTTTTTTTTTTTTTTTTTTGTTAAGACAAGTTCTCAGTGTATATTCCGGGCAGGCCTTGAACTAAAACTCCTGCTGCCTCGACATCCCATTCCCTAGGGCTCTAGCATTAAAGTTGTGAGCTATCACACCCAGATAAGATGTGTGACTCAGGAAACCTTATTGTGGATGATTGTTTTGTGGGCATTGGCCTGGGATTTAGTTCCATCTTCCATCCAATCAGATTACTGCTACTTAGAGTGGGTGTGGTCTCTAGCGAGTATATAAGCACACTCCAGGGGCCAGTCAGGTTCCTTCTCCTCTAGACCAGACAGAGTGTGTTTCCATAGCTTCTGGCTCCTAGACTGCTAGATCTTCCTCGCCCTCACGTTGAGGATCACTCCACAGAGCTGAGCTAACATTGTTGTGACCCCAGCAGACACTGCTGAGACCAGAGTCTATTCCGTGGGAAAATGGAGTCAGACATGTCACAAGCCTTCCAGGAAGAACTCACGTGCTTCATCTGCCTGAGCTGCCTTACAGAGCCAGTCACCATAAGCTGTGGCCACAGCTTCTGTCGAGCCTGCCTCCAGCTTTCCTGGGAGGACACCCAACTGGTAGTCCACTGCCCTATGTGTCGGGAACCATGCCAACAGAAGGAAATGAGAACCAACGTTGTTCTGAAGAAGCTGGTGTCCATTGCCAGAGGAGCCAGCCTCATGAAGGACCTGAGCTCTGAGGAGCATAAGTGTGGGACCCACAAGGAGACAAAGAGGATCTTGTGTGTTGAGAGCAGGATCTTCCTCTGTCAACTCTGCTCTAACTCCCCTGAGCACAGAGGTCACAGACATTGTCCCATTGAGGCAGCAGCTGAGCATCAAATGGAAAGAGTTCTGAAGCAGATGGCATCTTTATGGGAGAAGATCCAAGAAAATCAAGAGAATATCGAGGCAGAGAAGAGAACAAGAATTTTGTGGATGGACTATGTGACTCTGCGGGAAGAAATGATCAGGACCGAGTATAGGGAGCTGCATCCATTCCTCTGTAAAGAGGGAGAGAAACATATCGAGTGCATGAGAAAGGAAGGCCAATGTGTTTTAGAGAAACTGAGGAAGAGTGAAGCCATGATGGTGCAAAAGAGCAAAGAACTAAGAGATATGTATCGGGAGCTGATGGCAATGTCCCAGGAGCCATATGTGGTACTGCTCCAGGGTTTGGATGACATGGTCAGAAGGAGTGAGTCCATGCAGCTGAGCATGCCCCAGGGTATGCAACCTGAACTCAGTGCCCTACCCATCACTGGACTGACTGAAAGGTTCAAGCACATCCAGGTGCACATTTTCTTTGAAAACATAACCACATTCCATTACAAGATGAACCTGTTTAATGTCTTGAGAAAATTCAGCTTCGGACATCACCACAAGGATTCGTCTGTGGATTCGGTTGGATACTATTTGGCTTCTTGGGGATCCGGGAACTTCATCTCCGGGAAATATTACTGGGAGGTGGATTTGCAGGGCTCTGGGGACTGGGCTGTAGGGGTCTGTAGGGATTCCTGGTTAAGGAATCCCAACCGAATGATAGACTATGAGGGTGCCTTTCTTCTTGTGTGTGTCAAGGAGGGGAATCATTACAGTCTCCTCACCACATGCCCAGTCTTCCGGCACTATATAGAGAGGCCACTGGGCCGGGTTGGGGTGTTCCTGGATTGTGAAGATGGATGTTTAAGTTTCCTGAATGTTGCCCAGAGTTCCCTCATATATAAGTACCCCCCAGGCACCTTCCAAAACCCTGTCCAGCCTTTCTTCTCCAGTGGCCTTGAAGCGAGAACCTTTAATCCAGCACATTAGTGTTTTTGTAAATATTTCCTACTGTACTGTTATCTCTTTTATTGCTATGAAATAATAAAATACTATTATAATGGAAAAAATTGGTTGTTTCTTTCTTTACAGACACTGTATTTGAGTGCATGTCTAAAACAGGGTTCACTGTGGAGCGATCACTGGCCTAGACTAGGCCTCTGGTTACTGGAGACAGTTGTTTAGCTTGAGCTATTTGGGGGGTGGGGTGGGACCCAGGTAGTGGGATCAGGATCCATTCCTGGGGCATGGGTGGGCTTTTTGGAGCCATGTGCCTAAGGTGTGACACCTTTTGCTTCCTTGGTTCAGAGGGGAGGGCCTTGGACCTGCCTCAACTGAATGTACCATGCTCTGCTGAATCCCCATGGGAGAGCTTCAAATGGAGGGGGTGGGAAGGAGGGGTGCTTTGGGGGGAAGGCTGTGGTTGGGGGAGAGTGAGGAGGGCTGATCTGTGGTTGGTATGTAAAATGAATAGAAAAATTCTTCATAAAAATAATAAAAGAAAAAGTAAAAGGGGGTACAGAGACATAGCCCACATTTCTAATAATGTTACTCCATAGTTTCTAGTTTTTGTAGTTTGTTTTGTTGAGACATGCTCACACTATGTCCTCTTGGCTTTACTGGTACTCACTCATATGTAGGCCTCAAACTCAAAGACGTCCACCTGCCTCTGCCCGAGGAGTGCTGGCATTCAAAGCTTGCACCACCCGATCCAGTACAATATGAGTTGATATTTATAACTACCTTTTCC
This sequence comes from Peromyscus eremicus, assembly GCF_949786415.1. Taxonomy (NCBI): domain Eukaryota; kingdom Metazoa; phylum Chordata; class Mammalia; order Rodentia; family Cricetidae; genus Peromyscus; species Peromyscus eremicus. The sequence continues at coordinate 46,907,752 of NC_081428.1, read as the reverse complement.
TCTTCCTTTTCTCTGAAATTGAATATTTGACCCAGGCTGAATATTGACCAAATGCCTGGCTATTCGAATAATGTTTCAAATTCTTACAATATTATAATAATATAAATGGTATGATGGCACTTTCAGAAGAAATAAAGGAATATAAGGGATGACTTGGGTATTTAATAAAGAACCCATCACAAGAGAAAAACTGCTGTGGAATATTAGTTGAGGATATGTTACATTTGTTTATGCTGTGGAATATTTGTTGAATGATGCAAAGGTGTGTTGCATTTGTTTAACACAGTGAGTCTGTGTTACTTTGCCTGTCTAAAACACCTGATTGCCCTAATACAGAACTGAATGGCCAATAGCTAGGCAGGAGAGATATAGATGCGGTTGCCAGTCAGAGAAAATAAATAGAAGGAGAATAAGAGAAGAGAAAGGAGTGAGAAAAGAAGAAAGAGAGGACGATGCTGGGGAGCAGCCCCCTACCCATCCAGCCACACAGCCAGAAGCAGAGTAAGAGGTAAAGAAAACTTCTACAAAAAGAGAAAAGTGTAAAAGCCCGGCAGCGAAAGGTAGACTGGCTAACTGAAGATCAGAAAAGCTGCTTTCCACAAGCCCAGCTAAAGCCGGGCATTCCTAAGGAAGAATATTTCTCCATATGATGATTTCAGAGCTCAGTGGCAGGTTATAGTGGTTAGTTTACAGTTTTCATTCCACAACCCAACCTCTGGATAAATACCGTGAGAGTCAATAGTGAAAGTGCACTTATGGGGGGATGGCATAAACATGGACCAAGTACCCTCAAACAATATTATGCCCTCAATCTCTACAGGCTATTGGGTTGGGATAAGTAGATGTGGGGCACAGAGAAAATGATGACACAAGAATCCCACAGGGCTATGGCAGGGGTCTTTGTTTGTTTGGATTTTGGTTTTTGTCTGGTTGTGTGGTTTTGAGTCAGGGTTGCATGAAGTTGTCCTGGTTTAGTTTGAATTTGTGATGTTCCTGCTTCAGTCTTTCATGTAATCGGTCCTCATAATAATTACTTTGATTAATGAGTCTGTGTATTATCAAATGAGAAGGGTTTCTTTCCTGGCCCAACCTATTCTCTTCTCTTTCCCACCACACCATGCTCTCTAGAAGGCAGATTTCTCAGACTGGCCTCACCTACTAGAGTCTCCTTGAATTCTCGGGTTTTATTGCTTGCAATCCCCTGTTGGTGACTGCAGTACGCTCTTCTGCCACATGGTATTAGATACTTCTATACTGAATTTTTATATCCTTTTGATTTATCGTCTCATTGGTGTAGGAAACCATCAATAATCTAAGCATAGGCATCAACTACATAGAAAGTAACACGTGCCTAAAAGAAGAAACCAGGTTTGACATTTAAGAGATTGTGCTCTACTCTAAGTGAAGAGGCAAGGTGGATACCAACCTCAAACTCCTAACTGAGTTCCTCAAGATTACTATGACTACTACTACTACTACTACTACTACTACTAGTACTACTACTACCACAATTATTATTATTATTAATTTGAGAAACATTCTCCTGTATCCCAGGCTGGTCTGCTACTCAATCTGTCATTAAGTATGACCTATAGTATCTGTCTGTTTCTCCTGAGTACTGGAATTACAGACATGTGACACCACACCTGATTATCTGTGATGCTGAAGATGGAACCCAGGGCCTAGTACATTCTAAGCAAGTACTCTGCAAACTGAGAAATAGCTCTTTCCATTTTTTTCCTTTTCAAAATTGGGCCCACATAATATTGGTGATTTAGGAGTCAAGTTTTTAAGTGATGCTGGCCTAGAACTTCTGATCCTAAGGCTTCCAATTTCCACCATGATTAACCTCTCTCAAAGTAATTTGAGTATACCCTTTTATATATACTCTCATAGTATACCCTTTTAAATAACAGATTATCCTGTAAGAATTTAATGCTTTGGGGCTGGAGGATGAAAGTCTGCTGGGAGAGTGAGTGCCTGGCATCTAAGGCAGGATTTCAATGAGGAAGAAACAGAAACTCATATTGGACCCATTTTACTTGGGGATTAATATTTTCTGTAAGGATCAGAAGAGTAAGAAATCATAAAGGAAAGGCAATGATGTTCCAAAAAATAAGATGCAGAAAAAAATCTCCTGGTAAACTCAATGGAAGAGATCAATTATTCAAAGTCAAGGTTTTGATCCTCTGCCATTGATAAAAACAGGCAAGCAGCTTGCCTGTTATGCACATGTGTACTTAAAAACCCTATGTTTAGGCCATGATTTGGTGGCATGTTCCTTTAGTCCCAACTCTCGGGAGGTAGGAGAATGTCAGTGAGTTCCAGGTCAGTAGGGTCTGCAAAGTGAGTTCCAGGACAGCCAGAGCTGTTATTCAGAGAAAACCTGTGTTGAAAAAAAAAAAAGAGAAAAATAGAAAAGAAAAGAAAAAACAAAAAAAAAAATCAAAACAAAAACACAAAACAACAAACAAACAAACAACAACAAAAATCTGGGTTTAAGTAGGATTATGTCAGCATTCCAGTACAGGTGGACCACTGTATTTTTCTAGGATCATACTGTAATTGTTTCTTTCTGAAACATTGATAATGTCCTCAAAACACAGAACACTGAAAATAGATCCATACCTACGACCTTGCATAAAAGTCAACTGCATGTGGATCAAACACATCAACCAAAAACCACATATACTGAACCTAATCAAAGAGAAAGTGGAGAATATTCTTGAACTCCTAGACACGGGAAAGGACTTCTAAACAGAACACTGAGAGTACGGTCCCTAAAAGCAACAATTAATAAATGGAACCTCATGGAATTGAAAAGCATCTGTTTGGCAAAGGACACCATCCATCCCAAGGACAAAGTAACAACTTACAGAATAGGAAAAGATTTTTGCCAACTACACACACTGCAGATGGATAATATCTTAAATAAGTAAAGAACTCAAAAAACTGGACATCAAGAAAGCAATGAACTCAGTTAAAAATGGGATATGGAGCTAAACAGAGAATTCAGGAAAGTGAAAATACAACCCACACTTCCAATCCTCAGACCCCCAAAGAGGAAGATCAGAGAGCTCTGAAACAGCTTAGCTCACAACCCAAATGCTCACTTAAATGAAACAAATCATCTGCCTTTTTGGCCCTGGTATTCTCAAAGGCAGTTTCTAAATGGCTTCCATGATCCTATCAACTAGGGTTAAGGCTTTCCAGGATCTGGCAATGACTTTGGAGGCAAAGGAAATTGCCTAAGTGGAAACAGTAGGCTCCATCTCTTGGTCTCCTATCATGTAACACCTGCGATTGGAGGGATTTTAATTCCAACACTGGAAAGATGCTGCAGTGAAGCCAGACCATGAATGATATCACACTTCCTGACTTCATCTGTAGGATTCCTCCCAACTCAGTTTGGAATAATCCTTATCTGAACCATATTTCTAGCTACAAACCTCAAAAAATCTTTACATACAGGACATCTTCACTAGTCTAGGATTCATTAAGTTACATTTAATTTTTATGTCTTCCTCATCCTCATTTTATACACTCTCTGGAATCTATCTTAACATACTCATTATGATTCCTCGTGCTCTCTAAATACTAAACATATCTCAATGTCTACAACTGACTTGCCACATAAATAATACAAAAGTTCCTTTACCTGCCAGTCCTCTTAATAGTTAACCCAAAAAGTAGGGTCCTGCACCAGTGAAGGGATGACCTTGCCAGTGAGAAGAAGAGCAAGAAGAGAAATAGCAAAGAAGGAAGAGTTTCCTTCTTCCATGTCCTTTATACAGGCTGCCAACAGAAGGTACAGCTAAGATTCAAGATGATTTCTCACATCTCAAAACATCTGAGTTTAGGTGGGCTTTCCTAATTCCAGTGATTCAGTCCAGAAAATTCCCTCACAAGACAAATCATAGCCACTTGGGTTTTGGTTCATTAAACATCTTTTTTTTTCCCTTATCACTGTTTTTTGTTTGTTTGTTTGTTTTTCTATTTTTTTTCTAGGCAGGATTTCTCTGGTCAGCTTTGGAGCCTGTCTTGGAATGCACTCTGTAGTCCAGGGTAGCCTGAAACATTCAGAGACATGCCTGCCTCTGGCTCCTGATTGTTAAGCATAAAGGCATGTGCCACTACTATCCCCTCCCTGGCTTCCCCATGTATTTAAAAAAAAATGCAAGAAGGAAAGAACAGAAAGGGGACTGGGTAGAAAAAGGGATGAATCTTGAAGAAATTGCAGTTGACTTAAATATGGTAAAAATGAGTTGAAGTAAATTCTCAAGGAATGATTAGGAATTTTTTAATGTTGATATTTGCTAAAATCACAGATAGATATCATTAACTGTTACACTGCAAAAGGTAAACCGAAAATATAAGCACATCTCAAAATATTTAGAAAGAGTGAAATATCGAATATCGTGGTAAAATTGCTCTTTTTATTTTTATTTTGTTGTTGTTGTTGTTGTTGTTGTTGTTGTTAAGACAAGTTCTCAGTGTATATTCCGGGCAGGCCTTGAACTAAAACTCCTGCTGCCTCAACATCCCATTCCCTAGGGCTCTAGCATTAAAGGTGTGAGCTATCACATCCAGATAAGATGTGTGACTCAGAAAACCTTATTGTGGATGATTGTTTTGTGGGCATTGGCCTGGGATTTAGTTCCATCTTCCATCCAATCAGATTACTGCTCCTTAGAGTGGGTGTGGTCTCTAGCGAGTATATAAGCACACTCCAGGGGCCAGTCAGGTTCCTTCTCCTCTAGACCAGACAGAGTGTGTTTCCATAGCTTCTGGCTCCTAGACTGCTAGATCTTCCTTGCCCTCACGTTGAGGATCACTCCACAGAGCTGAGCTAACATTGTTGTGACCCCAGCAGACCCTGCTGAGACCAGAGTCTATTCCGTGGGAAAATGGAGTCAGACATGTCACAAGCCTTCCAGGAAGAACTCACGTGCTTCATCTGCCTGAGCTGCCTTACAGAGCCAGTCACCATAAGCTGTGGCCACAGCTTCTGTCGAGCCTGCCTCCAGCTTTCCTGGGAGGACACCCAACTGGTAGTCCACTGCCCTATGTGTCGGGAACCATGCCAACAGAAGGAAATGAGAACCAACGTTGTTCTGAAGAAGCTGGTGTCCATTGCCAGACGAGCCAGCCTCATGAAGGACCTGAGCTCTGAGGAGCATAAGTGTGGGACCCACAAGGAGACAAAGAGGATCTTGTGTGTTGAGAGCAGGATCTTCCTCTGTCAACTCTGCTCTAACTCCCCTGAGCACAGAGGTCACAGACATTGTCCCATTGAGGCAGCAGCTGAGCATCAAATGGAAAGAGTTCTGAAGCAGATGGCATCTTTATGGGAGAAGATCCAAGAAAATCAAGAGAATATCGAGGCAGAGAAGAGAACAAGAATTTTGTGGATGGACTATGTGACTCTGCGGGAAGAAATGATCAGGACCGAGTATAGGGAGCTGCATCCATTCCTCTGTAAAGAGGGAGAGAAACATATCGAGTGCATGAGAAAGGAAGGCCAATGTGTTTTAGAGAAACTGAGGAAGAGTGAAGCCATGATGGTGCAAAAGAGCAAAGAACTAAGAGATATGTATCGGGAGCTGATGGCAATGTCCCAGGAGCCATATGTGGTACTGCTCCAGGGTTTGGATGACATGGTCAGAAGGAGTGAGTCCATGCAGCTGAGCATGCCCCAGGGTATGCAACCTGAACTCAGTGCCCTACCCATCACTGGACTGACTGAAAGGTTCAAGCACATCCAGGTGCACATTTTCTTTGAAAACATAACCACATTCCATTACAAGATGAACCTGTTTAATGTCTTGAGAAAATTCAGCTTCGGACATCACCACAAGGATTCGTCTGTGGATTCGGTTGGATACTATTTGGCTTCTTGGGGATCCGGGAACTTCATCTCCGGGAAATATTACTGGGAGGTGGATTTGCAGGGCTCTGGGGACTGGGCTGTAGGGGTCTGTAGGGATTCCTGGTTAAGGAATCCCAACCGAATGATTGACTATGAGGGTGCCTTTCTTCTTGTGTGTGTCAAGGAGGGGAATCATTACAGTCTCCTCACCACATGCCCAGTCTTCCGGCACTATATAGAGAGGCCACTGGGCCGGGTTGGGGTGTTCCTGGATTGTGAAGATGGATGTTTAAGTTTCCTGAATGTTGCCCAGAGTTCCCTCATATATAAGTACCCCCCAGGGACCTTCCAAAACCCTGTCCAGCCTTTCTTCTCCAGTGGCCTTGAAGGGAGAACCTTTAATCCAGCACATTAGTGTTTTTGTAAATATTTCCTACTGTACTGTTATCTCTTTTATTGCTATGAAATAATAAAATACTATTATAATGGAAAAAATTGGTTGTTTCTTTCTTTACAGACACTGTATTTGAGTGCATGTCTAAAACAGGGTTCACTGTGGAGCGATCACTGGCCTAGACTAGGCCTCTGGTTACTGGAGACAGTTGTTTAGCTTGAGCTATTTGGGGGGTGGGGTGGGACCAGGTAGTGGGATCAGGATCCATTCCTGGGGAATGGGTGGGCTTTTTGGAGCCATGTGCCTAAGGTGTGACACCTTTTGCTTCCTTGGTTCAGAGGGGAGGGCCTTGGACCTGCCTCAACTGAATGTACCATGCTTTGCTGAATCCCCATGGGAGAGCTTCAAATGAAGGGGGTGGGAAGGAGGGGTGCTTTTGGGGGGAAGGCTGTGGTTGGGGGAGAGTGAGGAGGGCTGATCTGTGGTTGGTATGTAAAATGAATAGAAAAATTCTTCATAAAAATAATAAAAGAAAAAGTAAAAGGGGGTACAGAGACATAGCCCACATTTCTAATAATGTTACTCCATAGTTTCTAGTTTTTGTAGTTTGTTTTGTTGAGACATGCTCACACTATGTTTTCTTGGCTTTACTGGTACTCACTCATATGTAGGCCTCAAACTCAAAGACGTCCACCTGCCTCTGCCCGAGGAGCGCTGGCATTCAAAGCTTGCACCACCTGATCCAGTACAATATGAGTTGATATTTATAACTACCTTTTCCTCTTCCTTTTCTCTGAAATTGAATATTTGACCCAGGCTGAATATTGACCAAATGCCTGGCTATTCGAATAATGTTTCAAATTCTTACAATATTATAATAATATAAATGGTATGATGGCACTTTCAGAAAAAATAAAGGAATATAATGGATGACTTGGGTATTTAATAAAGAACCCATCACAAGAGAAAAACTGCTGTGGAATATTAGTTGAGGATATGTTACATTTGTTTATGCTGTGGAATATTTGTTGAATGATGCAAAGGTGTGTTGCATTTGTTTAACACAGTGAGTCTGTGTTACTTTGCCTGTCTAAAACACCTGATTGCCCTAATACAGAACTGAATGGCCAATAGCTAGGCAGGAGAGATATAGATGCGGTTGCCAGTCAGAGAAAATAAATAGAAGGAGAATAAGAGAAGAGAAAGGAGTGAGAAAAGAAGAAAGAGAGGACGATGCTGGGGAGCAGCCCCCTACCCATCCAGCCACACAGCCAGAAGCAGAGTAAGAGTAAAGAAAACTTCTACAAAAAGAGAAAAATGTAAAAGCCCGGCAGCGAAAGGTAGACTGGCTAACTGAAGATCAGAAAAGCTGCTTTCCACAAGCCCAGCTAAAGCCGGGCATTCCTAAGGAAGAATATTTCTCCATATGATGATTTCAGAGCTCAGTGGCAGGTTATAGTGGTTAGTTTACAGTTTTCATTCCACAACCCAACCTCTGGATAAATACCGTGAGAGTCAATAGTGAAAGTGCACTTATGGGATGGCATAAACATGGACCAAGTACCCTCAAACAATATTATGCCCTCAATCTCTACAGGCTATTGGGTTGGGATAAGTAGATGTGGGGCACAGAGAAAATGATGACACAAGAATCCCACAGGGCTATGGCAGGGGTCTTTGTTTGTTTGGATTTTGGTTTTTGTCTGGTTGTGTGGTTTTGAGTCAGGGTTGCATGAAGTTGTCCTGGTTTAGTTTGAATTTGTGATGGTCCTGCTTCAGTCTTTCATGTAATCGGTCCTCATAATAATTACTTTGATTAATGAGTCTGTGTATTATCAAATGAGAAGGGTTTCTTTCCTGGCCCAACCTATTCTCTTCTCTTTCCCACCACACCATGCTCTCTAGAAGGCAGATTTCTCAGACTGGCCTTACCTACTAGAGTCTCCTTGAATTCTCGGGTTTTATTGCTTGCAATCCCCTGTTGGTGACTACAGTACGCTCTTCTGCCACATGGTATTAGATACTTCTATACTGAATTTTTATATGCTTTTGATTTATCATCTCATTGGTGTAGGAATCCATCAATAATCTAAACATAGGCATCAACTACATAGAAAGTAACACGTGCCTAAAAGAAGAAACCATGTCTGACATTTAAGAGACTGTGCTCTACTCTAAGTGAAGAGGCAAGGTGGATACCAACCTCAAACTCCTAACTGAGTTCCTCAAGATTACTATGACTACTACTACTACTACTACTACTACTAGTATTAGTACTAGTACTAGCACTACTACTACCACAATTATTATTATTATTAATTTGAGAAACATTCTCCTGTATCCCAGGCTGGTCTGCTACTCAATCTGTCATTAAGTATGACCTATAGTATCTGTCTGTTTCTCCTGAGTACTGGAATTACAGACATGTGACACCACACCTGATTATCTGTGATGCTGAAGATTGAACCCAGGGCCTAGTACATTCTAAGCAAGTACTCTGCAAACTGAGAAATAGCTCTTTCCATTTTTTTCCTTTTCAAAATTGGGCCCACATAATATTGGTGATTTAGGAGTCAAGTTTTTAAGTGATGCTGGCCTAGAACTTCTGATCCTAAGGCTTCCAATTTCCACCATGATTAACCTCTCTCAAAGTAATTTGAGTATACCCTTTTATATATACTCTCATAGTATACCCTTTTAAATAACAGATTATCCTGTAAGAATTTAATGCTTTGGGGCTGGAGGATGAAAGTCTGCTGGGAGAGTGAGTGCCTAGCATCTAAGGCAGGATTTCAATGAAGAAGAAACAGAAACTCATATTGGACCCATTTTACTTGGGGATTAATATTTTCTGTAAGGATCAGAAGAGTAAGAAATCATAAAGGAAAGGCAATGATGTTCCAAAAAATAAGATGCAGAAAAAAATCTCCTGGTAAACTCAATGGAAGAGATCAATTATTCAAAGTCAAGGTTTTGATCCTCTGCCATTGATAAAAACAGGCAAGCAGCTTGCCTGTTATCCACATGTGTACTTAAAAACCCTATGTTTAGGCCATGATTTGGTGGCATGTTCCTTTAGTCCCAACTCTCGGGAGGTAGGAGAATGTCAGTGAGTTCCAGGTCAGTAGGGTCTGCAAAGTGAGTTCCAGGACAGCCAAAGCTGTTATTCAGAGAAAACCTGTGTTGAAAAAAAAAAAAAAGAGAAAAATAGAAAAAAAAAAATAAAAAAAAAATCAAAACAAAACCACAAAACAACAAACAAACAAACAACAACAAAAATCTGGGTTTAAGTAGGATTATGTCAGCATTCCAGTACAGGTGGACCACTGTATTTTTCTAGGATCATACTGTAATTGTTTCTTTCTGAAACATTGATAATGTCCTCAAAACACAGAACACTGAAAATAGATCCATACCTACGACCTTGCATAAAAGTCAACTGCATGTGGATCAAACACATCAACCAAAAACCACATATACTGAACCTAATCAAAGAGAAAATGGAGAATATTCTTGAACTCCTAGACACAGGAAAGGACTTCTAAACAGAACACCAAGAATACGGTCCCTAAAAGCAACAATTAATAAATGGAACCTCATGGAATTGAAAAGCATCTGTTTGGCAAAGGACACCATCCCAAGGACAAAGTAACGACTTACAGAATAAGAAAAGATTTTTGCCAACTACACACACTACAGATGGATAATATCTTAAATAAGTAAAGAACTCAAAAAACTGGACATCAAGAAAGCAATGAACTCAGTTAAAAATGGGATATAGAGCTAAACAGAGAATTCAGGAAAGTGAAAATACAACCCACACTTCCAATCCTCAGACCCCCAAAGAGGAAGATCAGAGAGCTCTGAAACAGCTTAGCTCACACCCCAAATGCTCACTTAAGTGAAGCAAATCATCTGCCTTTTTGGCCCTGGTATTCTCAAAGGCAGTTTCTAAATGGCTTCCATGATCCTATCAACTAGGGTTAAGGCTTTCCAGGATCTGGCAATGACTTTGGAGGCAAAGGAAATTGCCTAAGTGGAAACAGTAGGCTCCATCTCTTGGTCTCCTATCATGTAACACCTGCGATTGGAGGGATTTTAATTCCAACACTGGAAAGATGCTGCAGTGAAGCCAGACCATGAATGATATCACACTTCCTGACTTCATCTGTAGGATTCCTCCCAACTCAGTTTGGAATAATCCTTATCTGAACCATATTTCTAGCTACAAACCTCAAAAAAACTTTACATACAGGACATCTTCACTAGTCTAGGATTCATTAAGTTACATTTAATTTTTATGTCTTCCTCATCCTCCTTTTATACACTGTCTGGAATCTATCTTAACATACTCATTATGATTCCTCGTGCTCTCTAAATACTAAACATATCTCAATGTCTACAACTGACTTGCCACATAAATAATACAAAAGGTCCTTTACCTGCCAGTCCTCTTAATAGTTAACCCAAAAAGTAGGGTCCTACACCAGTGAAGGGATGACCTTGCCAGTGAGAAGAAGAGCAAGAAGAGAAATAGCAAAGACGGAAGAGTTTCCTTCTTCCATGTCCTTTATACAGGCTGCCAACAGAAGGTACAGCTAAGATTCAAGATGATTTCTCACATCTCAAAACATCTGAGTTTAGGTGGGCTTTCCTAATTCCAGTGATTCAGTCCAGAAAATTCCCTCACAAGACAAATCATAGCCACTTGGGTTTTGGTTCATTAAACATCTTTTTTTTCCCTTATCACTGTTTTTTGTTTGTTTTTCTATTTTTTTTCTAGGCAGGATTTCTCTGGTCAGCTTTGGAGCCTGTCTTGGAATGCACTCTGTAGTCCAGGGTAGCCTGAAACATTCAGAGACATGCCTGCCTCTGCCTCCTGATTGTTAAGCATAAAGGCATGTGCCACTACTATCCCCTCCCTGGCTTCCCCATGTATTTAAAAAAAATGCAAGAAGGAAAGAACAGAAAGGGGACTGGGTAGAAAAAGGGATGAATCTTGAAGAAATTGCAGTTGACTTAAATATGGTAAAAATGAGTTGAAGTAAATTCTCAAGGAATGATTAGGAATTTTTTTTTTTTAATTTTTATTTTGCAATACAATTCAGTTCTACATATCAGCCACAGATTCCCTTGTTCTCCCCCCTCCCGCCCCCCTCGCCTTCCCCCCAGCCTGCCTCCCATTCCAATCTCCTCCAGGGCAAAGCCTTCCCCACAGACTGAGATCAACCTGGTGGAATCAGTCCAGGTAGGTCCAGTCCCCTCCTCCCAGGCCAAGCCAAGCGATCCTGCATAGGCCCCAGGTTTCAAACAGCCGACTCATGCAATGAGCACAGGACCCAGTGCCAGTGCCTGGATGCCTCCCAAACAGATCAGGCCAATCAACTGTCTCACCCACTCAGAGGGCCTGATCCAGTTGGTGACCCCTCAGCCATTGGTTCATATTTCATGTGTTTCCGTTTGTTTGGCTATTTGTCTCTGTGCTTTATCCGACCTTGGTCTCAACAATTCTCTCTCATATAAACCCTCCTCATTCTCAGAAATTGGACTCCCAGAGATCCACCTGGGGCCTAGTCATGATCTCTGCATCCAGTTCCCTCAGTAGTTGGATGAGGTTTCTAGCACGACAATTAGGGTGTTTGGCCATCCCATCACCAGAGTAGGTCAATTCGGACTGTCTCTCGACCATTGCCAGCAGTCTGTTGTGGGGGTATCTTTGTGGATTTCTGTGGGCCTCTCTAGCACTTTGTTTCTTCCTATTCTCATGTGGTCTTCATTTACCATGGTCTCCTATTCCTTGTTCTCCCTCTCTGTTGTTGATCCAGCTGGAATCTCCCACTCCCCCAAGCTCTCTTTTCCTCGACCCTCGCCCTTCACTACCCCCACTCCTGTCCAGGCTGTTCATGTAGCTCTCATTCCATTTCTCTGTCATTGGGCGATCCCTGTGTCTTTCTTGGGGTCCTGATTTCCAGGTAGCCTCCCTGGTGATGTGAGTAGCAGTCCAGTCATCCTTGTTCCACATCTAGTATCCTGTTATGAGTGAGTACATACCATGTTTGTCTTTCTGAGTCTGGGATACCTCACTCAGGATGATTTTTTCTAGGTCCATCCATTTGTCTGCAAACCTCATGATGTCATTGTTTTTCTCTGCTGAGTAGTATTCCATTGTGTATATGTACCACATTTTGTTTATCCATTCTTCAGTTGAAGGGCATCTAGGTTGTTTCCATGTTCTGGCTATTACAAACAACGCTGATATGAACATAGCTGAACAAGTGCTCTTGTGGTGTGGTTGAGCATTCCTTGGGTATATGCCCAAGAGTGGTATAGCTGGATCTTGGGGGAGATGGATTCCCAATTTTCTAAGAAAGCGCCATATTGATTTCCAAAGTGGTTGTACAAGCTTGCATTCCCACCAGCAGTGGAGGAGAGTTCCCCTAGCTCCACATCCTCTCCAGCATAAGGTGTCTTCAGTGTTTTTGATCTTAGCCATTCTGACAGGCGTAAGGTGGTATCTCAGAGTTGTTTTGATTTGCATTTCCCTGATGATTAGGGATGTTGAGCAATTCCTTAAATGTCTTTCAGCCATTTGAGTTTCCTCTGTTGAGAATTCTCTGTTTAGTTCTATAGCCCATTTCTTAATTGGACTGTTGGGCATTTTGATGTCTAATTTCTTGAGTTCCTTATATATTCTGGATATCAGTCCTCTGTCAGATGTGGGATTGGTGAATATCTTTTCCCATTCTGTAGGCTGTCACTTTGCCTTGTTGACCGTATCCTTTGCCCTACAAAAGCTTCTCAGTTTCAAGAGGTCCCATTGATTGATTGTTTCTCTCAGTGTCTGTGCTACTGGTGTTCTATTTAGAAAGTGGTCTCCTATGCCAATGCGTTCAAGACTACTTCCTACTTTCTCTTCTAGCAGGTTCAGAGTAGCTGGGTTTATGTTGAGGTCCTTGATCCACTTGGACTTAAGTTTTGTGCACGGTGATAGATATGGATCTATTTGCAGCCTTCTACATGTTGATATCCAGTTTTGCCACCACCATTTGTTGAAGATGCTTTCTTTTTTCCATTGTGCACTTTTGGCTTCTTTGTCAAAAATTATTTGTTCATAGGTGTGCGGATTAATGTCAGGGTCTTCAATTCGATTCCATTGGTCCACATGTCGGTTTTTATGCCAGTACCAAGCTGTTTTTATTACTGTAGCTCTATAGTAGAGCTTGAAGTCAGGGATCGTGATGCCTCCAGAGGTTGTTTTATTTTACAGGATTCTTTTGGCTATCCTGGGTTTTTTGTTTTTCCATATGAAGTTGAGTATTATTCTTTCCAGGTCTGTGAAGAATTGTGTTGGTATTTTGATGGGGATTGCATTGAATCTGTAGATTGCTTTTGGTAAGATTGCCATTTTTACTATGTTAGTTCTGCCTATCCATGAGCATGGGAGATCTTTCCATTTTCTGACATCTTCTTCAATTTCTTTTTTCGGGGACTTAAAGTTCTTGTCATATAGGTCCTTCACTTGCTTGGTTAGTGTTACCCCAAGGTATTTTATGTCATTTGTGGCTATAGTAAAGGGTGATGTATCTCTGATTTCCTTCTCCGCTTTTTTGTCCATTGTATATAGGAGGGCTACTGATTTTTTTGAGTTGATCTTGTATCCTGCTATGTTGCTGAAGGTGTTTATAAGTTGTATCAGTTCCTTGGTGGAATCTTTGGGGTTGCTCAAGTATACTATCATGTCATCTGCAAATAGGGAAAGCTTGACTTCTTCCTTTCCAATTTGTATCCCCTTAATCTCCTTATGTTGTCTTATTGCTCTGGCTAGAACTTCAAGTACTATATTGAATAAGTATGGGGAGAGCGGACAGCCTTGCCTCGTTCCTGATTTTAGTGGAATTGCTTTGAGTTTCTCTCCATTTAATTTGATGTTGGCTGTTGGCTTGCTGTAAATTGCCTTTATTATGTTTAGGTATGTTCCCTGTATTCCTGATCACTCCAAGACCTTTATCATGAAGGGGTGTTGGATTTTGTCAAATGCCTTTTCAGCATCTAGTGAGATAATCATGTGGTTTTTTTCTTTGAGTTTGTTTATATGGTGTATCACATTGACAGACTTTCGTATGTTGAACCATCCTTGCATCCCTGGAATGAATCCTACTTGATCATGGTGGATAATTGTTTTGATGTGTTCTTGGAGTCTGTTTGCCAGTATTTTATTGAGTATTTTTGCATCAATGTTCATGAGGGAGATCGGTCTGTAGTTCTCTTTCTTTGTTGTATCCTTGTTTGGTTTGGGAATCAGGGTAATTGTAGCCTCATAGAAGGAGTTTGGTAATGTTCCTTCTGTTTCTATTGTATGGAACAATTTAGAGAGTATCGGTATTAACTCTTCTTTGAAGATCTGGTAGAATTCTGCACTGAAACCATCTGGTCCTGGGCTTTTTTTGGTTGGGAGACTTTTAATGACTGTTTCTATTTCGTTAGGGGTTATTGGACTATTTAAATAGTTTATCTGGTCTTGATTTAATTTAGGTATGTGGTACCTATCCAGAAAATTATCCATTTCTTTTAGGTTTTCCAGTTTTGTGGAATAGAGGTTTTTGAAGTATGACCTGATGATTCTCTGGATTTCCTCAATGTCTGTTGTTATGTCCCCCTTTTCATTTCTGATTTTGTTGATTTGGATGCTCTCTCTCTGTCTTTTGGTTAGTTTGGATAAGGGCTTGTCTATCTTGTTGATTTTCTCAAAGAACCAACTCTTTGTTTCATTAATTTTTTGTATTGTTCTCTTTGTTTCTATTTTATTGATTTCAGCTCTTACTTTGATAATTTCCTGGCATCTATTTTTCCTGGGAGACTTTGCTTCTTCCTGTTCTAGAACTTTCAGGTGTGCTGTTAAGTTACTAGTGTGAGATTTCTCCAGTTTATTTATGTGGGCGTTTAGTGCTATGAATTTCCCTCTTAGTACTGCTTTCATAGTGTCCCATAGGTTTGGATATGTGGTGTCTTCATTTCCGTTGATCTCTAGGAAGTCTTTAATTTCTTTCTTTATTTCTTCCTTAACCCATTGGTGATTCAGTTGGGTATTGTTCAGTTTCCATGAGATTGTAGGTTTTCTGTAGTTTTTGTTGTTGTTGAAATCCAACTTTAGACCATGGTGGTCTGATAGAACACAGGAGGTTATTCCAATTGTTTTGTATCTGTTTAGATTTGTTTTGTGACCAAGTATGTGGTCGATTTTAGAGAAGGTTCCATGGGGTGCTGAGAAGAAGGTATATTCTTTTTTGTTAGGATGGAATGTTCTGTAGATGTCGATTAAGTCCATTTGAGTCATGACATCAGTTAAGTCCTTTATTTCTCTGTTAAGTTTCGATTTGGGGGATCTGTCCAGTGGTGAAAGTGGGGTGTTGAGGTCTCCCACTATTAATGTGTGGGGTTTTATATGTGATTTAAGCTTTAATAATGTTTCTTTTACATATGTGGGTGCCCTTGTGTTTGGGGCATAAATGTTCAGAATTGAGACTTCATCTTGGTGGATCTTTCCTGTGATGAGTATGTAATGCCCTTCTTGATCTCTTTTGATTGATTTTAGTTTGAAGTCTATTTTGCTGGATATCAGGATGGCTACACCCACTTGTTTCTTAAGACCGTTTGATTGGAAAGTCTTTTCCCAGCCTTTTATTTTTAGGTAGTGTCTATCTTTGAATTTGAGATGTGTTTCTTGTATGCAGCAGAAAGATGGGTCCTGCTTTCGTATCCATTCTGTAAGCCTATGTCTTTTTATAGGTGAGTTAAGTCCATTGATATTGAGGGATATTAATGTCCAGTGATTGTTCATTCCTGTTATTTTTTGGTGGTGATGTGTGTGTACTTTTCTTCGTTGGGGTTTACTGCTGTGGCTTTATCTATTGCCTGCGTTTTCGAGGGTGTATCTGACTTCCTTAGGTTGGAATTTTCCTTCTAGTGCTTTCTGTAGGGCTGGGTTTGTGGATAAATATTGTTTAAATCTGGCTTTGTCATGGAATGTCTTGTTCACTCCATCTATGTTGATTGAAAGTTTTGCTGGGTATATCAGTCTAGGCTGACATCCATGGTCTCTTAGTGTCTGCATTACATCTGTCCAGGACCTTCTGGCTTTCAAAGTCTCCATTGAGAAATCGGGTGTTATTCTGATAGGCTTGCCTTTATATGTCACTTGGCCTTTTTCCTTTGCTGCTCTTAATATTCTTTCTTTATTCTGTACATTTAATTGTCTAATTATTATGTGGCGAGGGGACTTTTTTGGGGGGTCTAGTCTGTTTGGTGTTCTATAGGCTTCCTGTATCTTCATAGGCATTTCCTTCTTTAAGTTGGGAAAGTTTTCTTCTATGATCTTGTTGAATATATTTTCTGTGCCCTTGAGTTGGTATTCTTCTCCTTCTTCTACCCCTATTATTCATAGGTTTGGTCTTTTCATGGTGTCCCAAATTTCTTGGACATTTTGGTTCATGACTTTGTTGACTTTAGTGTTTCCTTTGACTGATGAATCTATTTCTTCTATTGTGTCTTCAACGCTAGAGATTCTCTCTTCCATCTCTTGCATTCTGTTGATTATACTTGCATCTGAAGTTCCCAATCGTTTTCTCAGATTTTCTATTTCCAGCATTCCCTCTGTTTGTGTCTTCTTCATTTTTTCTATTTCCCTTTTCAGGTCTTGGACAGTTTCCTTCATTTGTTTCATTGATTTTTCTTGATTTTCTTTCAGTACTTTATTGTTTTCTTCCAGGACTTTATTGATTTCTTCTAATTTGTTTGCCCTTTCCTCTAGTTGTTTACAGCGTTCTTCACATTTCTTTGTCTTTTCCTCTACACGAGCCTCTAGCTTCTTCATGATGACATTCATAAGGCTATTTTCTTCTGCTTCTTCCAATTTCTGATGTTCAGGTCTAGGTGTTGGAGGAGGGCTAGGGCCTGGTGATGGTGTATTGCTATTCATTTTGTTGTATGTGTTTCTGCCTTGACGTCTGCCCATCTCCTTGTGGTTCGTTCTTGGCCTTATCCGCACACTTGGTTCAGACAGAGCTGACAGATTCAGGAAGTCTTTCTCTCTTGTCCAGATAGGAGCTCTCTGTGCTGTGCTGTGCTGTGCTGTGCTTCAGAAGGGAAGTCCTGGGCCAGATGGGAGCTGGGGGCTGGCCTCTAAGTCTCAGAAAGAGGCTTGGGGCTCAGGCCGATTAGGAATTTTTTAATGTTGATATTTGCTAAAATCACAGAGAGATATCATTAACTGTTACACTGCAAAAGGTAAACCGAAAATATAAGCACATCTCAAAATATTTAGAAAAAATGAAATATCGAATATCGTGGAAAAATTGCTCTTTTTATTTTTATTTTTTTTTTTGTTGTTGTTGTTAAGACAAGTTCTCAGTGTATATTCCGGGCAGGCCTTGAACTAAAACTCTTGCTGCCTCAACATCCCATTTTCTAGGGCTCTAGCATTAAAGGTGTGAGCTATCACATCCAGATAAGATGTGTGACTCAGGAAACCTTATTGTGGATGATTGTTTTGTGGGCATTGGCCTGGGATTTAGTTCCATCTTCCATCCAATCAGATTACTGCTCCTTAGAGTGGGTGTGGTCTCTAGCGAGTATATAAGCACACTCCAGGGGCCAGTCAGGTTCCTTCTCCTCTAGACCAGACAGAGTGTGTTTCCATAGCTTCTGGCTCCTAGACTGCTAGATCTTCCTCGCCCTCACGTTGAGGATCACTCCACAGAGCTGAGCTAACATTGTTGTGACCCCAGCAGACCCTGCTGAGACCAGAGTCTATTCCGTGGGAAAATGGAGTCAGACATGTCACAAGCCTTCCAGGAAGAACTCACGTGCTTCATCTGCCTGAGCTGCCTTACAGAGCCAGTCACCATAAGCTGTGGCCACAGCTTCTGTCGAGCCTGCCTCCAGCTTTCCTGGGAGGACACCCAACTGGTAGTCCACTGCTCTATGTGTCGGGAACCATGCCAACAGAAGGAAATGAGAACCAACGTTGTTCTGAAGAAGCTGGTGTCCATTGCCAGACGAGCCAGCCTCATGAAGGACCTGAGCTCTGAGGAGCATAAGTGTGGGACCCACAAGGAGACAAAGAGGATCTTGTGTGTTGAGAGCAGGATCTTCCTCTGTCAACTCTGCTCTAACTCCCCTGAGCACAGAGGTCACAGACATTGTCCCATTGAGGCAGCAGCTGAGCATCAAATGGAAAGAGTTCTGAAGCAGATGGCATCTTTATGGGAGAAGATCCAAGAAAATCAAGAGAATATCGAGGCAGAGAAGAGAACAAGAATTTTGTGGATGGACTATGTGACTCTGCGGGAAGAAATGATCAGGACCGAGTATAGGGAGCTGCATCCATTCCTCTGTAAAGAGGGAGAGAAACATATCGAGTGCATGAGAAAGGAAGGCCAATGTGTTTTAGAGAAACTGAGGAAGAGTGAAGCCATGATGGTGCAAAAGAGCAAAGAACTAAGAGATATGTATCGGGAGCTGATGGCAATGTCCCAGGAGCCATATGTGGTACTGCTCCAGGGTTTGGATGACATGGTCAGAAGGAGTGAGTCCATGCAGCTGAGCATGCCCCAGGGTATGCAACCTGAACTCAGTGCCCTACCCATCACTGGACTGACTGAAAGGTTCAAGCACATCCAGGTGCACATTTTCTTTGAAAATATAACCACATTCCATTACAAGATGAACCTGTTTAATGTCTTGAGAAAATTCAGCTTCAGACATCACCACAAGGATTCGTCTGTGGATTCTGTTGGATACTATTTGGCTTCTTGGGGATCCGGGAACTTCATCTCCGGGAAATATTACTGGGAGGTGGATTTGCAGGGCTCTGGGGACTGGGCTGTAGGGGTCTGTAGGGATTCCTGGTTAAGGAATCCCAACCGAATGATTGACTATGAGGGTGCCTTTCTTCTTGTGTGTGTGAAGGAGGGGAATCATTACAGTCTCCTCACCACATGCCCAGTCTTCCGGCACTATATAGAAAGGCCACTGGGCCGGGTTGGGGTGTTCCTGGATTGTGAAGATGGATGTTTAAGTTTCCTGAATGTTGCCCAGAGTTCCCTCATATATAAGTACCCCCCAGGCACCTTCCAAAACCCTGTCCAGCCTTTCTTCTCCAGTGGCCTTGAAGCGAGAACCTTTAATCCAGCACATTAGTGTTTTTGTAAATATTTCCTACTGTACTGTTATCTCTTTTATTGCTATGAAATAATAAAATACTATTATAATGGAAAAAATTGGTTGTTTCTTTCTTTACAGACACTGTATTTGAGTGCATGTCTAAAACAGGGTTCACTGTGGAGCGATCACTGGCCTAGACTAGGCCTCTGGTTACTGGAGACAGTTGTTTAGCTTGAGCTATTTGGGGGGTGGGGTGGGACCCAGGTAGTGGGATCAGGATCCATTCCTGGGGCATGGGTGGGCTTTTTGGAGCCATGTGCCTAAGGTGTGACACCTTTTGCTTCCTTGGTTCAGAGGGGAGGGCCTTGGACCTGCCTCAACTGAATGTACCATGCTCTGCTGAATCCCCATGGGAGAGCTTCAAATGGAGGGGGTGGGAAGGAGGGGTGCTTTTGGGGGGAAGGCTGTGGTTGGGGGAGAGTGAGGAGGGCTGATCTGTGGTTGGTATGTAAAATGAATAGAAAAATTCTTCATAAAAATAATAAAAGAAAAAGTAAAAGAGGGTACAGAGACATAGCCCACATTTCTAATAATGTTACTCCATAGTTTCTAGTTTTTGTAGTTTGTTTTGTTGAGACATGCTCACACTATGTCCTCTTGGCTTTACTGGTACTCACTCATATGTAAGGCCTCAAACTCAAAGACCTCCACCTGCCTCTGCCCGAGGAGCGCTGGCATTCAAAGCTTGCACCACCCGATCCAGTACAATATGAGTTGATATTTATAACTACCTTAATTTCTTCCTTTTCACTGAAATTGAATATTCGACCCAGGCTGAATATTGACCAAATGCCTGGCTATTCGAATAATGTTTCAAATTCTTACAATATTATAATAATATAAATGGTATGATGGCACTTTCAGAAGAAATAAAGGAATATAATGGATGACTTGGGTATTTAATAAAGAACCCATCACAAGAGAAAAACTGCTGTGGAATATTAGTTGAGGATATGTTACATTTGTTTATGCTGTGGAATATTTGTTGAATGATGCAAAGGTGTGTTGCATTTGTTTAACACAGTGAGTCTGTGTTACTTTGCCTGTCTAAAACACCTGATTGCCCTAATACAGAACTGAATGGCCAATAGCTAGGCAGGAGAGATATAGATGCGGTTGCCAGTCAGAGAAAATAAATAGAAGGAGAATAAGAGAAGAGAAAGGAGTGAGAAAAGAAGAAAGAGAGGACGATGCTGGGGAGCAGCCCCCTACCCATCCAGCCACACAGCCAGAAGCAGAGTAAGAGTAAAGAAAACTTCTACAAAAAGAGAAAAATGTAAAAGCCCGGCAGCGAAAGGTAGACTGGCTAACTGAAGATCAGAAAAGCTGCTTTCCACAAGCCCAGCTAAAGCCGGGCATTCCTAAGGAAGAATATTTCTCCATATGATGATTTCAGAGCTCAGTGGCAGGTTATAGTGGTTAGTTTACAGTTTTCATTCCACAACCCAACCTCTGGATAAATACCGTGAGAGTCAATAGTGAAAGTGCACTTATGGGATGGCATAAACATGGACCAAGTACCCTCAAACAATATTATGACCTCAATCTCAACAGGCTATTGGGTTGGGATAAGTAGATGTGGGGCACAGAGAAAATGATGACACAAGAATCCCACAGGGCTATGGCAGGGGTCTTTGTTTGTTTGGATTTTGGTTTTTGTCTGGTTGTGTGGTTTTGAGTCAGGGTTGCATGAAGTTGTCCCGGTTTAGTTTGAATTTGTGATGTTCCTGCTTCAGTCTTTCATGTAATCGGTCCTCATAATAATTACTTTGATTAATGAGTCTGTGTATTATCAAATGAGAAGGGTTTCTTTCCTGGCCCAACCTATTCTCTTCTCTTTCCCACCACACCATGCTCTCTAGAAGGCACATTTCTCAGACTGTCCTTACCTACTAGAGTCTCCTTGAATTCTCGGGTTTTATTGCTTGCAATCCCCTGTTGGTGACTACAGTATGCTCTCCTGCCACATGGTATTAGATACTTCTATACTGAATTTTTATATGATTTTGATTTATCGTCTCATTGGTGTAGGAAACCATCAATAATCTAAACATAGGCATCAACTACATAGAAAGTAACACGTGCCTAAAAGAAGAAACCATGTTTGACATTTAAGAGATTGTGCTCTACTCTAAGTGAAGAGGCAAGGTGGATACCAACCTCAAACTCCTAACTGAGTTCCTCAAGATTACTATGACTACTACTACTACTACTACTAGTACTACTACTACTACCACAATTATTATTATTATTAATTTGAGAAACATTCTCCTGTATCCCAGGCTGGTCTGCTACTCAATCTGTCATTAAGTATGACCTATAGTATCTGTCTGTATCTCCTGAGTACTGGAATTACAGGCATGTGACACCACACCTGATTATCTGTGATGCTGAAGATTGAACCCAGGGCCTAGTACATTCTAAGCAAGTACTCTGCAAACTGAGAAATAGCTCTTTCCATTTTTTTCCTTTTCAAAATTGGGCCCACATAAGTGATGCTGGCCTAGAACTTCTGATCCTAAGGCTTCCAATTTCCACCATGATTAACCTCTCTCAAAGTAATTTGAGTATACCCTTTTATATATACTCTCATAGTATACCCTTTTAAATAACAGATTATCCTGTAAGAATTTAATGCTTTGGGGCTGGAGGATGAAAGTCTGCTGGGAGTGTGAGTGCCTGGCATCTAAGGCAGGATTTCAATGAGGAAGAAACAGAAACTCATATTGGACCCATTTTACTTGGGGATTAATATTTTCTGTAAGGTTCAGAAGAGTAAGAAATCATAAAGGAAAGGCAATGATGTTCCAAAAAATAAGATGCAGAAAAAATCTCCTGGTAAACTCAATGGAAGAGATCAATTATTTAAAGTCAAGGTTTTGATCCTCTGCCATTGATTAAAACAGGCAAGCAGCTTGCCTGTTATGCACATGTGTACTTAAAAACCCTATGTTTAGGCCATGATTTGGTGGCATGTTCCTTTAGTCCCAACTCTCGGGAGGTAGGAGAATGTCAGTGAGTTCCAGGTCAGTAGGGTCTGCAAAGTGAGTTCCAGGACAGCCAGAGCTGTTATTCAGAGAAAACCTGTGTTGAAAAAAAAAAAGAGAAAAATAGAAAAGAAAACAGAAAACAAAAAAAATCAAAACAAAACCACAAAACAACAAACAAACAAACAACAACAAAAATCTGGGTTTAAGTAGGATTATGTCAGCATTCCAGTACAGGTGGACCACTGTATTTTTCTAGGATCATACTGTAATTGTTTCTTTCTGAAACATTGATAATGTCCTCAAAACACAGAACACTGAAAATAGATCCATACCTACGACCTTGCATAAAAGTCAACTGCATGTGGATCAAACACATCAACCAAAAACCACATATACTGAACCTAATCAAAGAGAAAGTGGAGAATATTCTTGAACTCCTAGACACGGGAAAGGACTTCTAAACAGAACACCAAGAGTACGGTCCCTAAAAGCAACAATTAATAAATGGAACCTCATGGAATTGAAAAGCATCTGTTTGGCAAAGGACACCATCCCAAGGACAAAGTAACAACTTACAGAATGGGAAAAGATTTTTGCCAACTACACACACTACAGATGGATAATATCTTAAATAAGTAAAGAACTCAAAAAACTGGACATCAAGAAAGCAATGAACTCAGTTAAAAATGGGATATAGAGCTAAACAGAGAATTCAGGAAAGTGAAAATACAACCCACACTTCCAATCCTCAGACTCCCAAAGAGGAAGATCAGAGAGCTCTGAAACAGCTTAGCTCACACCCCAAATGCTCACTTAAGTGAAGCAAATCATCTGCCTTTTTGGCCCTGGTATTCTCAAAGGCAGTTTCTAAATGGCTTCCATGATCCTATCAACTAGGGTTAAGGCTTTCCAGGATCTGGCAATGACTTTGGAGGCAAAGGAAATTGCCTAAGTGGAAACAGTAGGCTCCATCTCTTGGTCTCCTATCATGTAACACCTGCGATTGGAGGGATTTTAATTCCAACACTGGAAAGATGCTGCAGTGAAGCCAGACCATGAATGATATCACACTTCCTGACTTCATCTGTAGGATTCCTCCCAACTCAGTTTGGAATAATCCTTATCTGAACCATATTTCTAGCTACAAACCTCAAAAAAACTTTACATACAGGACATCTTCACTAGTCTAGGATTCATGAAGTTACATTTAATTTTTATGTCTTCCTCATCCTCCTTTTATACACTGTCTGGAATCTATCTTAACATACTCATTATGATTCCTCGTGCTCTCTAAATACTAAACATGTCTCAATGCCTACAACTGGCTGGCCACATAAATAATACAAAAGGTCCTTTACCTGCCAGTCCTCTTAATAGTTAACCCAAAAAGTATGGTCCTACACCAGTGAAGGGATGACCTTGCCAGTGAGAAGAAGAGCAAGAAGAGAAATAGCAAAGACGAAAGCGTTTCCTTCTTCCGTGTCCTTTATACAGGCTGCCAACAGAAGGTACAGCTAAGATTCAAGATGAGTTCTCATATCTCAAAACATGTGAGTTTAGGTGGGCTTTCCTAATTCCAGTGATTCAGTCCAGAAAATTCCCTCACAATACAAATCATAGCCACTTGGGTTTTGGTTCATTAAACATCTTTTTTCTTTCCATTATAACTGTTTTTTGTTTGTTTGTTTGTGTTTCTATTTTTTTTCTAGGCAGGATTTCTCTGGTCAGCTTTGGAGCCTGTCTTGGAATGCACTCTGTAGTCCAGGCTAGCCTGAATCATTCAGAGACATGCCTGCCTCTGCCTCCTGATTGTTAAGCATAAAGGCATGTGCCACTACCATCCCCTACCAGGCTTCCCCATGTATTTAAAAAAAATGCAAGAAGGAAAGAACAGAAAGGGGGCTGGGTAGAAAAAGGGATGAATCTTGAAGAAATTGCAGTTGAGGTAAATATGGTAAAAAAGAGTTGAAGTAAATTCTCAAGGAATGATTAGGAATTTTTTAATGTTGATATTTGCTAAAATCACAGAGAGATATCATTAACTGTTACACTGCAAAAGGTAAACCGAAAATATAAGCACATCTCAAAATATTTAGAAAGAGTGAAATATCGAATATCGTGGTAAAATTGCTCTTTTTATTTTTATTTTGTTTTTGTTGTTGTTAAGACAAGTTCTCAGTGTATATTCCGGGCAGGCCTTGAACTAAAACTCTTGCTGCCTCAACATCCCATTCCCTAGGGCTCTAGCATTAAAGGTGTGAGCTATCACACCCAGATAAGATGTGTGACTCAGGAAACCTTATTGTGGATGATTGTTTTGTGGGCATTGGCCTGGGATTTAGTTCCATCTTCCATCCAATCAGATTACTGCTCCTTAGAGTGGGTGTGGTCTCTAGCGAGTATATAAGCACACTCCAGGGGCCAGTCAGGTTCCTTCTCCTCTAGACCAGACAGAGTGTGTTTCCATAGCTTCTGGCTCCTAGACTGCTAGATCTTCCTCGCCCTCACGTTGAGGATCACTCCACAGAGCTGAGCTAACATTGTTGTGACCCCAGCAGACCCTGCTGAGACCAGAGTCTATTCCGTGGGAAAATGGAGTCAGACATGTCACAAGCCTTCCAGGAAGAACTCACGTGCTTCATCTGCCTGAGCTGCCTTACAGAGCCAGTCACCATAAGCTGTGGCCACAGCTTCTGTCGAGCCTGCCTCCAGCTTTCCTGGGAGGACACCCAACTGGTAGTCCACTGCCCTATGTGTCGGGAACCATGCCAACAGAAGGAAATGAGAACCAACGTTGTTCTGAAGAAGCTGGTGTCCATTGCCAGACGAGCCAGCCTCATGAAGGACCTGAGCTCTGAGGAGCATAAGTGTGGGACCCACAAGGAGACAAAGAGGATCTTGTGTGTTGAGAGCAGGATCTTCCTCTGTCAACTCTGCTCTAACTCCCCTGAGCACAGAGGTCACAGACATTGTCCCATTGAGGCAGCAGCTGAGCATCAAATGGAAAGAGTTCTGAAGCAGATGGCATCTTTATGGGAGAAGATCCAAGAAAATCAAGAGAATATCGAGGCAGAGAAGAGAACAAGAACTTTGTGGATGGACTATGTGACTCTGCGGGAAGAAATGATCAGGACGGAGTATAGGGAGCTGCATCCCTTCTTCTGTGAAGAGGAAGAGATACATATCGAGTGCATGAGAAAGGAAGGCCAATGTGCTTTAGAGAAACTGAGGAAGAGTGAAGCCATGATGGTGCAAAAGAGCAAAGAACTAAGAGATATGTATCGGGAGCTGATGGCAATGTCCCAGGAGCCATATGTGGTACTGCTCCAGGGTTTGGATGACATGGTCAGAAGGAGTGAGTCCATGCAGCTGAGCATGCCCCAGGCATTGCGACCAGAACTCAAGGCCCTACCCATCACTGGACTGACTCAAAGGTTCAAGCACATCCAGGTGCATATTTTCTTTGAAAATGTAACCACATTCCATTACAAGATGAACCTATTTAATGTCTTGAGAAAATTCAGCTTCGGACCTCAGAGTAAGGATACATCTGTGATTTCTATTGGATGCTATTTGGCTTCCTGGGGATCCTTGAACTTCGTCTCCGGGAAATATTACTGGGAGGTGGATTTGCAAGACTCTGCGGACTGGGCTGTAGGGGTCTGTAAGGATTCCTGGTTAAGGAATCCCAACCAAATGATTGACTATGAGGGTGCCTTTCTTCTTGTGTGTGTGAAGGAGGGTAATCGTTACAGTCTCCTCACCACATCCCCAGTATTCCAGCACTATATAGAGAGGCCCCTGGGCAAGATTGGGGTGTTCCTTGATTGTGAGGATGGATGTTTAAGTTTCCTGAACGTTGCCAAGAGTTCCCTAATATACAGGTACCCCACTGGCACTTTCAATGACCCTGTCCTGCCTTTCTTCTCCAGTGGCCGTGAAGGGAGAACCTTTAATCCAGCACATTAGTGTTTTTGTAAATATTTCCTACTGGACTGTTATCTCTTTTATTGCTATGAAATAATAAAATACTATTATAATGGAAAAAAATTGGTTGTTTCTTTCTTTACAGACACTGTACTGGAGTGCATGTCTAAAACAGGGTTCACTGTGGAGCGATCACTGTCCTAGACTAGGCCTCTGGTTACTGGAGACAGTTGTTTAGCTTGAGCTATTTGGGGGTGGGGTGGGACCCAGGTAGTGGGATCAGGATCCATTCCTGGGGCATGAGTGGGCTTTTTGGAGCCATGTGCCTAAGGTGTGACACCTTTTGCTTCCTTGGTTCAGAGGGGAGGGCCTTGGACCTGCCTCAACTGAATGTACCATGCTCTGCTGAATCCCCATGGGTGAGCTTAAAATGGAGGGGGTGGGAATGAGGGGTGCTTTGCGGCGGGAGGCTGTGGTTGGGGGAGAGTGAGGAGGGCTGATCTGTGGTTGGTATGTAAAATGAATAGAAAAAATCTTCATAAAAATAATAAAAGGAAAAATAAAAGGGGGTGCAGAGACATAGCCCACATTTCTAATAATGTTACTCCATAGTTTCTAGTTTTTGTAGTTTGTTTTGTTGAGACATGCTCACACTATGTCCCCATGGCTTTCCTGGTACTCACTCATATGTAGGCCTCAAACTCAAAGATGTCCACCTGCCTCTGCACCAGGAGTGCTGGGATTAAAAGCTTGCACCAACCACCCGATCCAGTGCAATATGAGTTGATATTTATAACCACCTTTTCCTCTACCTTTTCTCTGAAATTGAATATTTGACCCAGGCTGAATATTGACCAAATGCCTGGCTATTCGAATAATGTTTCAAATTCTTACAATATTATAATAATATAAATGGCATGATAGCACTTTAAGAAGAAATAAAGGAATATAATGGATGACTTTGGTATTTAATAAAGAACCCATCACAAGAGAAAAACTGCTGTGGAATATTAGTTGAGGATATGTTACATTTGTTTATGCTGTGGAATATTTGTCGAATGATGCAAAGGTGTGTTGCATTTGTTTAACACAGTGAGTCTGTGTTACTTTGCCTGTCTAAAACACCTGATTGCCCTAATACGGAACTGAATGGCCAATAGCTAGGCAGGAGAGATATAGATGTGGTTGCCAGTCAGAGAAAATAAATAGAAGGAGAATAAGAGAAGAGAAAGGAGTGAGAAAAGAAGAAAGAGAGGATGATGCTGGGGAGCAGCCCCTTACCCATCCAGCCACACAGCCAGAAGCAGAGTAAGAGGTAAAGAAAACTTCTACAAAAACTGAAAAATGTAAAAGCCCGGCAGCGAAAGGTAGACTGGCTAATTGAAGATCAGAAAAGCTGCTTTCCACAAGCCCAGCTAAGGCCGGGCATTCATAAGGAAGAATATTTCCCCATATGATTATTTCAGAGCTCAGTGGCAGGTTATAGTGGTTAGTTTAGAGTTTTCATTCCACAACCCAACCTCTGGATAAATACCGTGAGAGTCAATAGTGAAAGTGCACTTATGGGATGGCATAAACATGGACCAAGTACCCTCAAACAATATTATGCCCTCAATCTCTACAGGCTATCGGGTTGGGATAAGTAGATGTGGGGCACAGAGAAAACGATGACACAAGAATCTCACAGGACTATGGCAGGGGTCTTTGTTTGTTTGGATTTTGGTTTTTGTTTGGTTGTGTGGTTTTGACTTTGGGTTCCATAAAGCTGTCCTGGTTTAGTTTGAATTTGTGATGTTCCTGCTTCAATCTTTCATGTAATTGGTCCTCATAATAATTACTTTGATTAATGAGTCTGTGTATTATCAAATGAGAAGGGTTTCTTTCCTGGCCCAACTTATCCTCTTCTCTTCCCCACCACACCATGCTCTCTAGAAGGCAGATTTCTCAGACTGGCCTTACCTACTAGAGTCTCCTTGAATTCTCGGGTTTTATTGCTTGCAATCCCCTGTTGGTGCCTACAGTACGCTCTCCTGCCACATGGTATTTGACACCTCTATACTGAATTTTTATTTCCTTTTGATTTATTGTCTCATTGGTGTAGGAAACCATCAATAATCTAAACATAGGCATCAACTACATAGAAAGAAACACGTGCCTAAAAGAAGAAACCATGTTTGACATTTAAGAGACTGTGCTCTACTCTAAGTGAAGAGGCAAGGTGGATACCAAGCTCAAACTCCTAACTGAGTTCCTCAAAATTACTATTAGTACTACTACTACTACTATGACTACTACTACTACAGGACTATTATTAATATTATTATTTTGAGAAACATTCTCCTGTATCCCAGGCTGGTCTGCTACTCAATCTGCACTTAAGTATGACCTATAGTATCTGTCTATATCTCCTGAGTACTGGAATTATAGGCATGTGACACCACACCTGATAATCTGTGATGCTCAAGATTGAACCCAGGGCCTAGTACATTCTAAGCAAGTACTCTGCAAACTGAGAAATAGCTCTTTCCATTTTTTTTTTTCTTTTCAAAATTGGGGCCACATAATGTTGGTGATTTAGGATTCAAGTTTTTAAGTGATGCTGGCCTAGAACTTCTGATCCTAGTGCTTCCAATTTCCACCATGATTAACCTCTCTCAAAGTAATATGAACATAGTATACCCTTTTAAATAACAGATTATCCTGTAAGAATTTAATGCTTTGGGGCTGGAGGATGAAAGTCTATAGGGAGAGTGAGTGCCCGGCACCTAAGGCAGGATTTCAGTGAGGAAGAAACAGAAACTCGTATTGGACCCATTTTTCTTGGAGATTAATATTTTCTGTAAGGATCAGAAGAGTAAGAAATCATAAAGGAAAGGCAATGATGTTCCAAAAAATTAGATGCAGAAAAAATCTCCTGGTAAACTCAATGGAAGAGATCAATTATTTAAAGTCAAGGTTTTGATCCTCTGCCATTGATAAAAACAGGCAAGCAGCTTGCCTGTTATCCACATGTGTACTTAAAAACCCTATGTTTAGGCCATGCCTTGGTGGCACGTTCCTTTAGTCCCAACACTCAGGAGTTAGGAGGATGTCAGTGAGTTCCAGGTCAGTATGGTCTGCAAAGTGAGTTCCAGGACAGCCAGAGCTCTTATTCACAGAAAACCTGTAGTGAAAAAAAATAAAAAAAGAGAGAAATAGAAAAGAAAAGAAAAAAAATCACAACAAAAAACAAAAAAACAAAGCAACAAACAAACAAACAACAACAACAAAGATCTGGGTTTAAGTAGGATTATGTCAGCATTCCAGTGTAGGTGGACCACTGTATTTTGCTAGGATCATACTGTAATTGTTTCTATCTGAAACATTGATAATGTCCTCAAAACACAGAACACTGAAAATAGTTCCATACCTACGACCTTGCATAAAATTCAACTGCATGTGGATCAAACACATCAACGAAAAAACCACATATACTGAACCTAATTAAAAAGAAAGTGGAGAATATTCTTGAATTCCTAGACACCGGAAAGGACTTCTAAACAGAACACCAATAGTACAGTCCCTAAAAGCAACAATTAATAAATGGAACCTCATGGAATTGAAAAGCATCTGTTTGGCAAAGGACACCATCACAAGGACAAAGTAACAACTCACAGAATAGGAAAAGACTTTTGCCAACTACACACACTATAGATGGATAATATCTTAAATAAGTAAAGAAGTCAAAAAACTGGACATCAAGAAAGCAATGAACTCAGTTAAAAATGGGATATAGAGCTAAACAGAGAATTCAGGAAAGTGAATATACAACCCACACTTCCTAATCCTCAGACCCCCAAAAGGAAGATCAGAGAGCTCTGAAACAGCTTTGCTCACACCAAAATGTTCACTTAAATGAAGCAAATCATCTGCCTTTTTGGACCTGGTATTCTCAACGGCATTTTCTAAACAGTTTCTATGATCCTATAAACTAGGGTTAAGGCTTTCCGGGATCTGGCAATGATATTGGAGGCAAAGGAAATTGCCTAAGGGGAAGCAGTAGGCTCCATCTCTTGGTCTCCTCTCAGGGAACACCTGCGATTGGAGGGATTTTAATTCCAACACTGGAAAGATGCTACAGTGAAGCCAGACCATGAATGATATCACACATCCTGACTTCATCTGTAGGATTCCTCCCAACTCAGTTTGGAATAATCCTTATCTGAACCATATTTCTAGTTACAAACCTCAAAAAAAAAAAACAAAAAAAAAAACAAAAAACTTTACGTACAGGATATCTTCACTACTCTAGGATTCCTTAAGTCACATTTAATTTTTATGTCTTCCTCATCCTCATTTTATACACTCTTTGGAATCTATCTTAACATACTCATTAGGATTCCTCGTGCTCTCTAAATACTAAACATATCTCAATGTCTACAACTGGTTGGCCACATAAATAATACAAAAGGTCCTTTACCTGCCAGTCCTCTTAATAGTTAACCCAAAAAGTAGGGTCCTACACCAGTGAAGGGATGACCTTGCCAGTGAGAACAAGAGCAAGAAGAGAAATAGCAAAGACGAAAGAGTTTCCTTCTTCCATGTCCTTTATACAGGCTGCCAACAGAAGGTAGAGCTAAGATTCAAGATGAATTCTCACATCTCAAAACATCTGAGTTTAGGTGGGCTTTCCTAATTCCAGTGATTCAGTCCAGAAAATTCCCTCACAAGACAGATCATAGCCTCTTGGCTTTTGGTTCATTAAACATATTTTTTTCCCTTATCACTGTTTTTTGTTCGTTTGTTTGTTTTTCTATTTTTTTCTAGGCAGGATTTCTGTTCGGCTTTGAAGCCTGTCTTGGAATGCACTCTGTAGTCCAGGCTAGCCTGAAACACTCAGAGACATGCCTGCCTCTGCCTCCTGATTGTTAAGCATAAAGGCATGTGCCACCACCATCCCCTCCCTGGTTTCCCCATATATATATATTTTTTTTTTAAAAAAGAAATGCAAGTAGGAAAGAACAGACAGGGGAATGGGTAGAAAAAGGGATGAATCTTGAAGAAATTGCAGTTGAGGTAAATATGATGAAAATGAGTTGAAGTAAATTCTCAAGGAATGATTAGGAATTTTTTAATGTTGATATTTGCTAAAATCACAGATTGATATCATTAACTGTTACACTGCAAAAGGTAAACCAAAAATATAAGCACATCTCAAAATATTTAGAAACAGTGAAATATCGTAGTAAAATTGCTCTTCATTTTTTTTTGTTAAGACAAGTTCTCAGTGTATATTCCGGGCAGGCCTTGAACTAAAACTCCTGCTGCCTCAACATCCCATTCCCTAGGGCCCTGGTATTAAAGGTGTGAGCTATCACACCCAGATAAGATGTGTGACTCAGGAAACCTTGTTGTGGAGGATTGTTTGGTGGGCGTTGGCCATAGATTTAGTTCCATCTTCCATCCAATCAGATTAGTGCTATTTAGAGTGGGTGTGGTCTCTAGCGTGTATATAAGCACACTCCAGGGGCCAGGCAGGTTCCTTCTCCTCTAGACCAGACAGAGTGTGTTTCCATACCTTCTGGCTCCTAGACTGCTAGATCCTCCTCGCCCTCACGTTGAGGATCACTGCACAGAGCTGAGCTAACATTGTTGTGACCCCAGCAGACACTGCTGAGACCAGAGTCTATTCCGTGGGAAAATGGAGTCAGACATGTCACAAGCCTTCCAGGAAGAACTCACCTGCTTCATCTGCCTGAGCTGCCTTACAGAGCCAGTCACCATAAGCTGTGGCCACAGCTTCTGTCGAGCCTGCCTCCAGCTTTCCTGGGAGGACACCGCACCTCCAGTCCACTGCCCTATGTGTCGGGAACCATGCCAACAGAAGGAAATGAGAACCAACGTTGTTCTGAAGAAGCTGACGTCCATTGCCAGACAAGCCAGCCTCATGAAGGACCTGAGCTCTGAGGAGCATAAGTGTGAGACCCACAAGGAGACAAAGAGGATCTTGTGTGTTGAGAGCAGGATCTTCCTCTGTCAACTCTGCTCTAACTCCCATGAGCACAGAGGTCACGGACATTGTCCCATTGAGGCAGCAGCTGAGCGTCAAATGGAAAGAGTTCTGAAGCAGATGGCATCTTTATGGGAGAAGATCCAAGAAAATCAAGAGAATATCGAGGCAGAGAAGAGAACAAGAACTTTGTGGATGGACTATGTGACTCTGCGGGAAGAAATGATCAGGACGGAGTATAGGGAGCTGCATCCCTTCTTCTGTGAAGAGGAAGAGATACATATCGAGTGCATGAGAAAGGAAGGCCAATGTGCTTTAGAGAAACTGAGGAAGAGTGAAGCCATGATGGTGCAAAAGAGCAAAGAACTAAGAGATATGTATCGGGAGCTGATGGCAATGTCCCAGGAGCCATATGTGGTACTGCTCCAGGGTTTGGATGACATGGTCAGAAGGAGTGAGTCCATGCAGCTGAGCATGCCCCAGGCATTGCGACCAGAACTCAAGGCCCTACCCATCACTGGACTGACTCAAAGGTTCAAGCACATCCAGGTGCATATTTTCTTTGAAAATGTAACCACATTCCATTACAAGATGAACCTATTTAATGTCTTGAGAAAATTCAGCTTCGGACCTCAGAGTAAGGATACATCTGTGATTTCTATTGGATGCTATTTGGCTTCCTGGGGATCCTTGAACTTCGTCTCTGGGAAATATTACTGGGAGGTGGATTTGCAAGACTCTGCGGACTGGGCTGTAGGGGTCTGTAAGGATTCCTGGTTAAGGAATCCCAATCAAATGATTGACTATGAGGGTGCCTTTCTTCTTGTGTGTGTGAAGGAGGGTAATCGTTACAGTCTCCTCACCACATCCCCAGTATTCCAGCACTATATAGAGAGGCCCCTGGGCAAGATTGGGGTGTTCCTTGATTGTGAGGATGGATGTTTAAGTTTCCTGAACGTTGCCAAGAGTTCCCTAATATACAGGTACCCCACTGGCACTTTCAATGACCCTGTCCTGCCTTTCTTCTCCAGTGGCCGTGAAGGGAGAACCTTTAATCCAGCACATTAGTGTTTTTGTAAATATTTCCTACTGGACTGTTATCTCTTTTATTGCTATGAAATAATAAAATACTATTATAATGGAAAAAAATTGGTTGTTTCTTTCTTTACAGACACTGTACTGGAGTGCATGTCTAAAACAGGGTTCACTGTGGAGCGATCACTGTCCTAGACTAGGCCTCTGGTTACTGGAGACAGTTGTTTAGCTTGAGCTATTTGGGGGTGGGGTGGGACCCAGGTAGTGGGATCAGGATCCATTCCTGGGGCATGAGTGGGCTTTTTGGAGCCATGTGCCTAAGGTGTGACACCTTTTGCTTCCTTGGTTCAGAGGGGAGGGCCTTGGACCTGCCTCAACTGAATGTACCATGCTCTGCTGAATCCCCATGGGTGAGCTTAAAATGGAGGGGGTGGGAATGAGGGGTGCTTTGCGGCGGGAGGCTGTGGTTGGGGGAGAGTGAGGAGGGCTGATCTGTGGTTGGTATGTAAAATGAATAGAAAAAATCTTCATAAAAATAATAAAAGGAAAAATAAAAGGGGGTGCAGAGACATAGCCCACATTTCTAATAATGTTACTCCATAGTTTCTAGTTTTTGTAGTTTGTTTTGTTGAGACATGCTCACACTATGTCCCCATGGCTTTCCTGGTACTCACTCATATGTAGGCCTCAAACTCAAAGATGTCCACCTGCCTCTGCACCAGGAGTGCTGGGATTAAAAGCTTGCACCAACCACCCGATCCAGTGCAATATGAGTTGATATTTATAACCACC
Source organism: Peromyscus eremicus (assembly GCF_949786415.1). Classification (NCBI taxonomy): domain Eukaryota; kingdom Metazoa; phylum Chordata; class Mammalia; order Rodentia; family Cricetidae; genus Peromyscus; species Peromyscus eremicus. The sequence goes on along the minus strand of NC_081428.1, from coordinate 46,873,535 downwards.
TTTTCCTCTACCTTTTCTCTGAAATTGAATATTTGACCCAGGCTGAATATTGACCAAATGCCTGGCTATTCGAATAATGTTTCAAATTCTTACAATATTATAATAATATAAATGGCATGATAGCACTTTAAGAAGAAATAAAGGAATATAATGGATGACTTTGGTATTTAATAAAGAACCCATCACAAGAGAAAAACTGCTGTGGAATATTAGTTGAGGATATGTTACATTTGTTTATGCTGTGGAATATTTGTCGAATGATGCAAAGGTGTGCTGCATTTGTTTAACACAGTGAGTCTGTGTTACTTTGCCTGTCTAAAACACCTGATTGCCCTAATACAGTCACACATCTTATCTGGGTGTGATAGCTCACACCTTTAATACCAGGGCTCTAGGGAATGGGATGTTGAAGCAGCAGGAGTTTTAGTTCAAGGCCTGCCCGGAATATACACTGAGAACTTGTCTTAACAAAAAAAATGAAGAGCAATTTTACTACGATATTTCACTGTTTCTAAATATTTTGAGATGTGCTTATATTTTTGGTTTACCTTTTGCAGTGTAACAGTTAATGATATCAATCTGTGATTTTAGCAAATATCAACATTAAAAAATTCCTAATCATTCCTTGAGAATTTACTTCAACTCATTTTCATCATATTTACCTCAACTGCAATTTCTTCAAGATTCATCCCTTTTTCTACCCATTCCCCTGTCTGTTCTTTCCTACTTGCATTTCTTTTTTTTTAAAAAAAAATATATATGGGGAAACCAGGGAGGGGATGGTGGTGGCACATGCCTTTATGCTTAACAATCAGGAGGCAGAGGCAGGCATGTCTCTGAGTGTTTCAGGCTAGCCTGGACTACAGAGTGCATCCAAGACAGGCTTCAAAGCTGAACAGAAATCCTGCCTAGAAAAAAATAGAAAAACAAACAAACGAACAAAAAACAGTGATAAAGGAAAAAAATATGTTTAATGAACCAAAAGCCTAGAGGCTATGATCTGTCTTGTGAGGGAATTTTCTGGACTGAATCACTGGAATTAGGAAAGCCCACCTAAACTCAGATGTTTTGAGATGTGAGAATTCATCTTGAATCTTAGCTCTACCTTCTGTTGGCAGCCTGTATAAAGGACATGGAAGAAGGAAACTCTTTCGTCTTTGCTATTTCTCTTCTTGCTCTTGTTCTCACTGGCAAGGTCATCCCTTCACTGGTGTAGGACCCTACATTTTGGGTTAACTATTAAGAGGACTGGCAGGTAAAGGACCTTTTGTATTATTTATGTGGCCAACCAGTTGTAGACATTGAGATATGTTTAGTATTTAGAGAGCACGAGGAATCCTAATGAGTATGTTAAGATAGATTCCAAAGAGTGTATAAAATGAGGATGAGGAAGACATAAAAATTAAATGTGACTTAAGGAATCCTAGAGTAGTGAAGATGTCCTGTATGTAAAGTTTTTTTTTTTTTTTGAGGTTTGTAGCTAGAAATATGGTTCAGATAAGGATTATTCCAAACTGAGTTGGGAGGAATCCTACAGATGAAGTCAGGATGTGTGATATCATTCATGGTCTGGCTTCACTGTAGCATCTTTCCAGTGTTGGAATTAAAATCCCTCCAATCGCAGGTGTTCCCTGAGAGGAGACCAAGAGATGGAGCCTACTGCTTCCCCTTAGGCAATTTCCTTTGCCTCCAATATCATTGCCAGATCCCGGAAAGCCTTAACCCTAGTTTATAGGATCATAGAAACCGTTTAGAAAATGCCGTTGAGAATACCAGGTCCAAAAAGGCAGATGATTTGCTTCATTTAAGTGAACATTTTGGTGTGAGCAAAGCTGTTTCAGAGCTCTCTCATCTTCCTCTTTGGGGGTCTGAGGACTAGGAAGTGTGGGTACAGGATGAAGGCATCCTGAAGTGGAGGTTGTATTTTCACTTTCCTGAATTCTCTGTTTAGCTCTATATCCCATTTTTAACTGAGTTCATTGCTTTCTTGATGTCCAGTTTTTTGACTTCTTTACTTATTTAAGATATTATCCATCTATAGTGTGTGTAGTTGGCAAAAGTCTTTTCCTATTCTGTGAGTTGTTACTTTGTCCTTGGGATGGTGTCCTTTGCCAAACAGATGCTTTTCAATTCCATGAGGTTCCATTTATTAATTGTTGCTTTTAGGGACTGTACTATTGGTGTTCTGTTTAGAAGTCCTTTCCTGTGTCTAGGAATTCAAGAATATTCTCCACTTTCTTTTTAATTAGGTTCAGTATATGTGGTTTTTTCGTTGATGTGTTTGATCCACATGCAGTTGAATTTTATGCAAGGTCGTAGGTATGGAACTATTTTCAGTGTTCTGTGTTTTGAGGACATTATCAATGTTTCAGATAGAAACAATTACAGTATGATCCTAGCAAAATACAGTGGTCCACCTACACTGGAATGCTGACATAATCCTACTTAAACCCAGATCTTTGTTGTTGTTGTTTGTTTGTTTGTTGCTTTGTTTTTTTGTTTTTTGTTGTGATTTTTTTATTTTCTTTTCTATTTCTCTTTTTTTTTTTTTCACTACAGGTTTTCTGTGAATAAGAGCTCTGGCTGTCCTGGAACTCACTTTGCAGACCATACTGACCTGGAACTCACTGACATCCTCCTACCTCCTGAGTGTTGGGACTAAAGGAACATGCCACCAAGGCATGGCCTAAACATAGGGTTTTTAAGTACACATGTGGATAACAGGCAAGCTGCTTGCCTGTTTTTATCAATGGCAGAGGATCAAAACCTTGACTTTAAATAATTGATCTATTCCATTGAGTTTACCAGGAGATTTTTTTCTGCATCTAATTTTTTGGAACATCATTGCCTTTCCTTTATGATTTCTTACTCTTCTGATCCTTACAGAAAATATTAATCTCCAAGAAAAATGGGTCCAATACGAGTTTCTGTTTCTTCCTCACTGAAATCCTGCCTTAGGTGCCGGGCACTCACTCTCCCTATAGACTTTCATCCTCCAGCCCCAAAGCATTAAATTCTTACAGGATAATCTGTTATTTAAAAGGGTATGCTATGTTCATATTACTTTGAGAGAGGTTAATCATGGTGGAAATTGGAAGCACTAGGATCAGAAGTTCTAGGCCAGCATCACTTAAAAACCTGAATCCTAAATCACCAACATTATGTGGCCCCAATTTTGAAAAGGAAAAAAAAATATGGAAAGAGCTATTTCTCAGTTTGCAGAGTACTTGCTTAGAATGTACTAGGCCCTGGGTTCAATCTTGAGCATCACAGATTATCAGGTGTGGTGTCACATGCCTATAATTCCAGTACTCAGGAGATACAGACAGATACTATAGGTCATACTTAACTACAGATTGAGTAGCAGACCAGCCTGGGATACAGGAGAATGTTTCTCAAAATAATAATATTAATAATAGTCCTGTAGTAGTAGTAGTAGTAGTAGTAGTCGTAGTAGTAGTAGTAGTACTAATAGTAATTTTGAGGAACTCAGTTAGGAGTTTGAGCTTGGTATCCACCTTGCCTCTTCACTTAGAGTAGAGCACAGTCTCTTAAATGTCAAACATGGTTTCTTCTTTTAGGCACGTGTTTCTTTCTATGTAGTTGATGCCTATGTTTAGATTATTGATGGTTTCCTACACCAATGAGACAATAAATCAAAAGGAAATAAAAATTCAGTATAGAGGTGTCAAATACCATGTGGCAGGAGAGCGTACTGTAGGCACCAACAGGGGATTGCAAGCAATAAAACCCGAGAATTCAAGGAGACTCTAGTAGGTAAGGCCAGTCTGAGAAATCTGCCTTCTAGAGAGCATGGTGTGGTGGGGAAGAGAAGAGGATAAGTTGGGCCAGGAAAGAAACCCTTCTCATTTGATAATACACAGACTCATTAATCAAAGTAATTATTATGAGGACCAATTACATGAAAGATTGGAGCAGGAACATCACAAATTCAAACTAAACCAGGACAGCTTTATGGAACCCAAAGTCAAAACCACACAACCAAACAAAAACCAAAATCCAAACAAACAAAGACCCCTGCCATAGTCCTGTGAGATTCTTGTGTCATCGTTTTCTCTGTGCCCCACATCTACTTATCCCAACCCAATAGCCTGTAGAGATTGAGGGCATAATATTGTTTGAGGGTACTTGGTCCATGTTTATGCCATCCCCCCATAAGTGCACTTTCACTATTGACTCTCACGGTATTTATCCAGAGGTTGGGTTGTGGAATGAAAACTCTAAACTAACCACTATAACCTGCCACTGAGCTCTGAAATAATCACATGGGGAAATATTCTTCCTTATGAATGCCCGGCCTTAGCTGGGCTTGTGGAAAGCAGCTTTTCTGATCTTCAATTAGCCAATCTACCTTTCGCTGCTGGGCTTTTACATTTTTCAGTTTTTGTAGAAGTTTTCTTTACCTCTTACTCTGCTTCTGGCTGTGTGGCTGGATGGGTAGGGGGCTGCTCCCCAGCATCATCCTCTCTTTCTTCTTTTCTCACTCCTTTCTCTTCTCTTATTCTCCTTCTATTTATTTTCTCTGACTGGCAACCGCATCTATATCTCTCCTGCCTAGCTATTGGCCATTCAGTTCCGTATTAGGGCAATCAGGTGTTTTGGACAGGCAAAGTAACACAGACTCACTGTGTTAAACAAATGCAACACACCTTTGCATCATTCGACAAATATTACACAGCATAAACAAATGTAACATATCCTCAACTAATATTCCACAGCAGTTTTTCTCTTGTGATGGGTTCTTTATTAAATACCAAAGTCATCCATTATATTCCTTTATTTCTTCTTAAAGTGCTATCATGCCATTTATATTATTATAATATTGTAAGAATTTGAAACATTATTCGAATAGCCAGGCATTTGGTCAATATTCAGCCTGGGTCAAATATTCAATTTCAGAGAAAAGGTAGAGGAAAAGGTGGTTATAAATATCAACTCATATTGCACTGGATCGGGTGGTTGGTGCAAGCTTTTAATCCCAGCACTCCTGGTGCAGAGGCAGGTGGACATCTTTGAGTTTGAGGCCTACATATGAGTGAGTACCAGGAAAGCCATGGGGACATAGTGTGAGCATGTCTCAACAAAACAAACTACAAAAACTAGAAACTATGGAGTAACATTATTAGAAATGTGGGCTATGTCTCTGCACCCCCTTTTATTTTTCCTTTTATTATTTTTATGAAGATTTTTTCTATTCATTTTACATACCAACCACAGATCAGCCCTCCTCACTCTCCCCCAACCACAGCCTCCCGCCGCAAAGCACCCCTCATTCCCACCCCCTCCATTTTAAGCTCACCCATGGGGATTCAGCAGAGCATGGTACATTCAGTTGAGGCAGGTCCAAGGCCCTCCCCTCTGAACCAAGGAAGCAAAAGGTGTCACACCTTAGGCACATGGCTCCAAAAAGCCCACTCATGCCCCAGGAATGGATCCTGATCCCACTACCTGGGTCCCACCCCACCCCCAAATAGCTCAAGCTAAACAACTGTCTCCAGTAACCAGAGGCCTAGTCTAGGACAGTGATCGCTCCACAGTGAACCCTGTTTTAGACATGCACTCCAGTACAGTGTCTGTAAAGAAAGAAACAACCAATTTTTTTCCATTATAATAGTATTTTATTATTTCATAGCAATAAAAGAGATAACAGTCCAGTAGGAAATATTTACAAAAACACTAATGTGCTGGATTAAAGGTTCTCCCTTCACGGCCACTGGAGAAGAAAGGCAGGACAGGGTCATTGAAAGTGCCAGTGGGGTACCTGTATATTAGGGAACTCTTGGCAACGTTCAGGAAACTTAAACATCCATCCTCACAATCAAGGAACACCCCAATCTTGCCCAGGGGCCTCTCTATATAGTGCTGGAATACTGGGGATGTGGTGAGGAGACTGTAACGATTATCCTCCTTCACACACACAAGAAGAAAGGCACCCTCATAGTCAATCATTTGGTTGGGATTCCTTAACCAGGAATCCTTACAGACCCCTACAGCCCAGTCCGCAGAGTCTTGCAAATCCACCTCCCAGTAATATTTCCCGGAGACGAAGTTCAAGGATCCCCAGGAAGCCAAATAGCATCCAATAGAAATCACAGATGTATCCTTACTCTGAGGTCCGAAGCTGAATTTTCTCAAGACATTAAATAGGTTCATCTTGTAATGGAATGTGGTTACATTTTCAAAGAAAATATGCACCTGGATGTGCTTGAACCTTTGAGTCAGTCCAGTGATGGGTAGGGCCTTGAGTTCTGGTCGCAATGCCTGGGGCATGCTCAGCTGCATGGACTCACTCCTTCTGACCATGTCATCCAAACCCTGGAGCAGTACCACATATGGCTCCTGGGACATTGCCATCAGCTCCCGATACATATCTCTTAGTTCTTTGCTCTTTTGCACCATCATGGCTTCACTCTTCCTCAGTTTCTCTAAAGCACATTGGCCTTCCTTTCTCATGCACTCGATATGTATCTCTTCCTCTTCACAGAAGAAGGGATGCAGCTCCCTATACTCCGTCCTGATCATTTCTTCCCGCAGAGTCACATAGTCCATCCACAAAGTTCTTGTTCTCTTCTCTGCCTCGATATTCTCTTGATTTTCTTGGATCTTCTCCCATAAAGATGCCATCTGCTTCAGAACTCTTTCCATTTGATGCTCAGCTGCTGCCTCAATGGGACAATGTCTGTGACCTCTGTGCTCAGGGGAGTTAGAGCAGAGTTGACAGAGGAAGATCCTGCTCTCAACACACAAGATCCTCTTTGTCTCCTTGTGGGTCTCACACTTATGCTCCTCAGAGCTCAGGTCCTTCATGAGGCTGGCTTGTCTGGCAATGGACGTCAGCTTCTTCAGAACAACGTTGGTTCTCATTTCCTTCTGTTGGCATGGTTCCCGACACATAGGGCAGTGGACTGGAGGTGCGGTGTCCTCCCAGGAAAGCTGGAGGCAGGCTCGACAGAAGCTGTGGCCACAGCTTATGGTGACTGGCTCTGTAAGGCAGCTCAGGCAGATGAAGCAGGTGAGTTCTTCCTGGAAGGCTTGTGACATGTCTGACTCCATTTTCCCACGGAATAGACTCTGGTCTCAGCAGTGTCTGCTGGGGTCACAACAATGTTAGCTCAGCTCTGTGCAGTGATCCTCAACGTGAGGGCGAGGAGGATCTAGCAGTCTAGGAGCCAGAAGGTATGGAAACACACTCTGTCTGGTCTAGAGGAGAAGGAACCTGCCTGGCCCCTGGAGTGTGCTTATATACACGCTAGAGACCACACCCACTCTAAATAGCACTAATCTGATTGGATGGAAGATGGAACTAAATCTATGGCCAACGCCCACCAAACAATCCTCCACAACAAGGTTTCCTGAGTCACACATCTTATCTGGGTGTGATAGCTCACACCTTTAATACCAGGGCCCTAGGGAATGGGATGTTGAGGCAGCAGGAGTTTTAGTTCAAGGCCTGCCCGGAATATACACTGAGAACTTGTCTTAACAAAAAAAAATGAAGAGCAATTTTACTACGATATTTCACTGTTTCTAAATATTTTGAGATGTGCTTATATTTTTGGTTTACCTTTTGCAGTGTAACAGTTAATGATATCAATCTGTGATTTTAGCAAATATCAACATTAAAAAATTCCTAATCATTCCTTGAGAATTTACTTCAACTCTCTTTCATCATATTTACCTCAACTGCAATTTCTTCAAGATTCATCCCTTTTTCTACCCATTCCCCTGTCTGTTCTTTCCTACTTGCATTTCTTTTTTTTTTTTTTTTTAAATATATGGGGAAACCAGGGAGGGGATGGTGGTGGCACATGCCTTTATGCTTAACAATCAGGAGGCAGAGGCAGGCATGTCTCTGAGTGTTTCAGGCTAGCCTGGACTACAGAGTGCATTCCAAGACAGGCTTCAAAGCCGAACAGAAATCCTGCCTAGAAAAAAATAGAAAAACAAACAAACGAACAAAAAACAGTGATAAGGGAAAAAAAATATGTTTAATGAACCAAAAGCCAAGAGGCTATGATCTGTCTTGTGAGGGAATTTTCTGGACTGAATCACTGGAATTAGGAAAGCCCACCTAAACTCAGATGTTTTGAGATGTGAGAATTCATCTTGAATCTTAGCTCTACCTTCTGTTGGCAGCCTGTATAAAGGACATGGAAGAAGGAAACTCTTTCGTCTTTGCTATTTCTCTTCTTGCTCTTGTTCTCACTGGCAAGGTCATCCCTTCACTGGTGTAGGACCCTACATTTTGGGTTAACTATTAAGAGGACTGGCAGGTAAAGGACCTTTTGTATTATTTATGTGGCCAACCAGTTGTAGACATTGAGATATGTTTAGTATTTAGAGAGCACGAGGAATCCTAATGAGTATGTTAAGATAGATTCCAGAGAGTGTATAAAATGAGGATGAGGAAGACATAAAAATTAAATGTGACTTAAGGAATCCTAGAGTAGTGAAGATGTCCTCTATGTAAAGTTTTTTGGTTTTTTTTTTTTTTTTGAGGTTTGTAGCTAGAAATATGGTTCAGATAAGGATTATTCCAAACTGAGTTGGGAGGAATCCTACAGATGAAGTCAGGATGTGTGATATCATTCATGGTCTGGCTTCACTGTAGCATCTTTCCAGTGTTGGAATTAAAATCCCTCCAATCGCAGGTGTTCCCTGAGAGGAGACCAAGAGATGGAGCCTACTGCTTCCCCTTAGGCAATTTCCTTTGCCTCCAATATCATTGCCAGATCCCGGAAAGCCTTAACCCTAGTTTATAGGATCATAGAAACCGTTTAGAAAATGCCGTTGAGAATACCAGGTCCAAAAAGGCAGATGATTTGCTTCATTTAAGTGAACATTTTGGTGTGAGCAAAGCTGTTTCAGAGCTCTCTCATCTTCCTCTTTGGGGGTCTGAGGACTAGGAAGTGTGGGTACAGGATGAAGGCATCCTGAAGTGGAGGTTGTATTTTCACTTTCCTGAATTCTCTGTTTAGCTCTATATCCCATTTTTAACTGAGTTCATTGCTTTCTTGATGTCCAGTTTTTTGACTTCTTAACTTATTTAAGATATTATCCATCTATAGTGTGTGTAGTTGGCAAAAGTCTTTTCCTATTCTGTGAGTTGTTACTTTGTCCTTGTGATGGTGTCCTTTGCCAAACAGATGCTTTTCAATTCCATGAGGTTCCATTTATTAATTGTTGCTTTTAGGGACTGTACTATTGGTGTTCTGTTTAGAAGTCCTTTCCGGTGTCTAGGAATTCAAGAATATTCTCCACTTTCTTTTTATTTAGGTTCAGTATATGTGGTTTTTTCGTTGATGTGTTTGATCCACATGCAGTTGAATTTTATGCAAGGTCGTAGGTATGGAACTATTTTCAGTGTTCTGTGTTTTGAGGACATTATCAATGTTTCAGATAGAAACAATTACAGTATGATCCTAGCAAAATACAGTGGTCCACCTACACTGGAATGCTGACATAATCCTACTTAAACCCAGATCTTTGTTGTTGTTGTTTGTTTGTTTGTTGCTTTGTTTTTTTGTTTTTTGTTGTGATTTTTTTTTTCTTTTCTTTTCTATTTCTCTCTTTTTTTATTTTTTTTCACTACAGGTTTTCTGTGAATAAGAGCTCTGGCTGTCCTGGAACTCACTTTGCAGACCATACTGACCTGGAACTCACTGACATCCTCCTACCTCCTGAGTGTTGGGACTAAAGGAACATGCCACCAAGGCATGGCCTAAACATAGGGTTTTTAAGTACACATGTGGATAACAGGCAAGCTGCTTGCCTGTTTTTATCAATGGCAGAGGATCAAAACCTTGACTTTAAATAATTGATCTCTTCCATTGAGTTTACCAGGAGATTTTTTCTGCATCTAATTTTTTGGAACATCATTGCCTTTCCTTTATGATTTCTTACTCTTCTGATCCTTACAGAAAATATTAATCTCCAAGAAAAATGGGTCCAATACGAGTTTCTGTTTCTTCCTCACTGAAATCCTGCCTTAGGTGCCGGGCACTCACTCTCCCTATAGACTTTCATCCTCCAGCCCCAAAGCATTAAATTCTTACAGGATAATCTGTTATTTAAAAGGGTATACTATGTTCATATTACTTTGAGAGAGGTTAATCATGGTGGAAATTGGAAGCACTAGGATCAGAAGTTCTAGGCCAGCATCACTTAAAAACTTGAATCCTAAATCACCAACATTATGTGGCCCCAATTTTGAAAAGAAAAAAAAATGGAAAGAGCTATTTCTCAGTTTGCAGAGTACTTACTTAGAATGTACTAGGCCCTGGGTTCAATCTTGAGCATCACAGATTATCAGGTGTGGTGTCACATGCCTATAATTCCAGTACTCAGGAGATATAGACAGATACTATAGGTCATACTTAACTGCAGATTGAGTAGCAGACCAGCCTGGGATACAGAAGAATGTTTCTCAAAATAATAATATTAATAATAGTCCTGTAGTAGTAGTAGTAGTAGTAGTAGTAGTACTAATAGTAATTTTGAGGAACTCGGTTAGGAGTTTGAGCTTGGTATCCGCCTTGCCACCAGGTTTCTTTCCTGGCCCACCTATCCTCTTCTCTTTCCCACCACACCATGCTCTCTAGAAGGCAGATTTCTCAGACTGGCCTTACCTACTAGAGTCTCCTTGAATTCTCATGTTTTATTGCTTGCAATCCCCTGTTGGTGACTATACTATTCTCTCCTGACACATGGTATTAGATACTTCTATACTGAATTTTTATTTCCTTTGGATTTATTGTCTCATTGGTGTAGGAATCCATCAATAATCTAAACATAGGCATCAACTACATAGAAAGTAACACATGTCTAAAAGAAGAAACCATGTTTGACATTTAAGAGACTGTGCTCTACTCTAAGTGAAGAGGCAAGGTGGATACCAAGCTCAAACTCCTAACTGAGTTCCTCAAAATTACTATTAGTACTACTACTACCACAACTATTATTATTATTAATTTGAGAAACATTCTCCTGTATCCCAGGCTGGTCTGCTACTCAATCTGTAGTTAAGTATGACCTATAGTATCTGTCTGTATCTCCTGTGTACTGGAATTACAGGCATGTGACACCACACCTGATTATCTGTGATCCTCAAGATTGAACCCAGGGCCTAGTACATTCTAAGCAAGTACTCTGCAAACTGAGAAATTGCTCTTTCCATTTTTTTTTCCTTTCCAAAATTGGGGCCACATAATATTGGTGATTTAGGAATCAAGTTTTTATGTGATGCTGGCCTAGAACTTCTGATCCTAATGCTTCCAATTTCCAACATGATTAACCTCTCTCAAAATAATTTGAGTATACCCTTTTATATATACTCTCACAGTATACCCTTTTAAATAACAGATTATCCTGTAAGAATTTAATGCTTTGGGGCTGGAGGATGAAAGACTGCTGGGAGTGTGAGTGCCTGGCATCTAAGGCAGGATTTCAATGAGGAAGAAACAGAAACTCATATTGGACCCATTTTACTTGGGGATTAATATTTTCTGTAAGGATCAGAAGAGTAAGAAATCATAAAGGAAAGGCAATGATGTTCCAAAAAATTAGATGCAGAAAAAATCTCCTGGTAAACTCAATGGAAGAGATCAATTATTTAAAGTCAAGGTTTTGATCCTCTGCCATTGATAAAAACAGGCAAGCAGCTTGCCTGTTATCCACATGTGTACTTAAAAACCCTATATTTAGGCCATGCCTTGGTGGCACATTCCTTTAGTCCCAACTCTCGGGAGGTAGGAGAATGTCAGTGAGTTCCAGGTCAGTATGGTCTGCAAAGTGAGTTCCAGGACAGCCAGAGCTCTTATTCACAGAAAACCTGTATTGGAAAAAAAGAGAAAAATAGAAAAGAAAAGAAAAAACAAAAAAATCAAAACAAAACCACAAAACAACAAACAAACAAACAACAACAACAACAACAACAAAAATCTGGGTTTTAGTAGGATTATGTCAGCATTCCTGTGTAGGTGGACCACTGTATTTTGCTAGGATCATACTGTAATTGTTTCTATCTGAAACATTGATAATGTCCTCAAAACACTGAACACTGAAAATATATCCATACCTACGACCTTGCATAAAAGTCAACTGCATGTGGATCAAACACATAAACAAAAAACCACATATACTGAACCTAATTAAAAAGAAAGTGGAGAATATTCTTGAATTCCTAGACACCGGAAAGGACTTCTAAACAGAACACCAATAGTACAGTCCCTAAAAGCAACAATTAATAAATGGAACCTCATGGAATTGAAAAGCATCTGTTTGGCAAAGGACAACATCACAAGGACAAAATAACAACTTACAGAATAGGAAAAGATTTTTGCCAACTACACACACTATAGATGGATAATATCTTAAATAAGTAAAGAAGTCAAAAAACTGGACATCAAGAAAGCAATGAACTCAGTTAAAAATGGGATATAGAGCTAAACAGAGAATTCAGGAAAGTGAATATACAACCCACACTTCCTAATCCTCAGACCCCCAAAGAGGAAGATCAGAGAGCTCTGAAACAGCTTAGCTCACACCCCAAATGTTCACTTAAATGAAGCAAATCATCTGCCTTTTTGGACCTGGTATTCTCAAAGGCAGTTTCTAAATGGCTTCCATGATCCTATCAAGTAGGGTTAAGGCTTGTCAGGATCTGGCAATGACTTTGGAGGCAAAGGAAATTGCCTAAGTTGAAACAGTAGGCTCCAGCTCTTGGTCTCCTATTATGTAACACCTGCGACTGGAGGGGTTTTAATTCCAACACTGGAAAGATGCTGCAGTGAAGCCAGACCATGAATGATATCACACTTCCTGACTTCATCTCTAGGATTCCTCCCAACTCAGTTTGGAATAATCCTTACCTGAACCATATTTCTAGCTACAAACCTCAAAAAAAACTTTACATGCCGGACATCTTCACTAGTCTAGGATTCATTAAGTTACATTTAATTTTTATGTCTTCCTCATCCTCATTTTATACACTCTTTGGAATCTATCTTAACATACTCATTAGGATTCCTCGTGCTCTCTAAATACTAAACATATCTCAATGACTACAACTGGTTGGCCACATAAATAATACAAAAGGTCCTTTACCTGCCAGTCCTCTTAATAGTTAACCCAAAAAGTAGGGTCCTACACCAGTGAAGGGATGACCTTGCCAGTGAGAACAAGAGCAAGAAGAGAAATAGCAAAGACGAAAGAGTTTCCTTCTTCCATGTCCTTTATACAGGCTGCCAACAGAAGGTAGAGCTAAGATTCAAGATGAATTCTCACATCTCAAAACATCTGAGTTTAGGTGGGCTTTCCTAATTCCAGTGATTCACTCCAGAAAATTCCCTCACAAGACAGATCATAGCCTCTTGGCTTTTGGTTCATTAAACATATTTTTTCCCCTTATCACTGTTTTTTGTTTGTTTGTTTTCAAGAATTCATATGTCTTTTCATAATGGGGTTAGCACACGTATAGACTCACAGGGACTGTGGCAGCATGCACAGGGCCTACACAGGTCTGCACCAGATGGGGTCTTACAGTTGAAAGAATAAGTGGACACAAGCCCCTGCCCCTAACCCAGAAGCAATTGATAGCTATTTGCAAATGAAAGAAAATTTTTTTTTCCCATGAGAATCTCAATGGGAAAACAAAGCACTCTTTAGGCCATGTCCCATGCCCAGCACTAGATAGCCAGCACAAAATGAACTCAATGGCACCTTTGGAGGTTCTTTGTCTCATTGAGTTAAGTTGAGACTTTTTGTTGTTGTTGTTAAACCTGACAGGTCCTTTGCATATATGTACTACGGCTTCCAGTTTTGTGTTTCTGTGAGATTCTCCTGTTTGTGAATGTGTGTATCTCTGAGTCTATATGCATTTCTTAAGCTTTTTCTTTGCCTCTTTTTTCCCCCTTTTTTTGTGTTGTCTTGTTTTAATATGTTTCTTTTTATTTTATCTTATTGTATTGTATTTTATTTTATTATTGTTCCTTAGATGACTGTCTTCTAAGAAGAGACAAAAGTTGTGGACAGGATGAGAGGGGAGGTGAGAACGAGCTGGAAGGAGTAGACGGAGGGAAACCATGATCAGACTATATTGTATGAAAAAATCTACTTTCATTAAAAGAATTCATGTGTCTTTTGTAAAAGTTTCTATTGGTTGATACGAGATTTTAATATGTCCTTCTCTCTACAGTTCATGTATCTATATACTAACTGTGTTTATGATGTTTTTCGTCAAATAAAAGACTTTATTGTAAAATGTAATTCTCGTTTACCATTTTAAATAATTGGAATTTGGTTAGAAAGACAGCTGAGCAGTAACTGGCACATGCTGTTCTTCCAGAGGACCGAAGTTTGATTCCCAGAACCCATGTCAGATGGCTCACAACCACATGTATCTCCAGCTCCAGAGGGATCTGACACCTCTGGCTTTCACAGGCATCTGCATTCTTGTTCACACACACACACACACACACACACACACACACACACACACACACACTTTAAAATAAAATACAATAATTTTAAAAATAATCTGGAATTGATATTTTGCGTATTGCATAAGATGAGTTTTGCATGGGAACATGTCTCCATGTGTAGACATGTATAATATACACTTATTATGGTATAGACATCAAACCAAATAGGTAGGTATGGATACAGATGGTCCTTGACTTAAAATTGTTCAACTTAATGGTTTCTGTGCTTTACGATGATTCAACAGCAACGGGTATTTATTAGAAACCATCATTGAATTTTGCATTTTAAACACTTCTCAGGAGGTGGTTTGCCACTCTTGTTGTACGAGACCTTTTTTTTTCATGTAACTCATTCTTTTACCTACTACAACCACTCAAATGTTTTTGAAACAAACAGTTTCAGACAAAATGTTTATAATTTAAAAAAATCAATTTTTTATTTTTTTTTACTTTTGAAATGTCAGATTTCCCAGTATGTTTAATTAAATAATTACCAATTATTTTTTCTAGGTATTACTCAGTCGTGTATCACCTTTTCATTTATTGGTGTTTTGCTGGTGGGATCTTTTCCATGTCCTTTGGTTTCATTCTTTATTCCTAAGTAATGCCCACTTAAGTAGTCAAGAAAAGCTTTACAAACTTCATGTGTCATCACAAAATACCCTGAGTAGTTTTTTGTTTGTTTGTTTGTTTTTTATTTTCAGAATAGGCTTAGGCTATAAGATACCTTTAACTCTACCCTCTAGTTCCTGGGATGACCTTACCAATGTGTAAAATTCCCCTTATCAAAGTCCTTTTCTATTACAGTTATCAAGCTAGCTAGCTATTCAGTGTGTGTGTGTGTGTGTGTGTGTGTGTGTGTGTGTGTGTGTGTGTGTACTTGTGAACATGCCCATGGCATGCCTGTGGAGGGCAGAGGACAATCCGCAGGAGTCAGTTCTCTCCTTCTACCCTGTGGCTTTAGAAATCACCCAAGTCATCAGGCTAGGCAGCAAGTAAGTGCCTTACCCCTCTGAAGCATCTCACATCCCTCCATTTCCATTTCCCAAGGGTCATTACTGATGTTTTATTTTGCCTCTCTTTAGTGTCATGTTTCCCTGATTCCTTGCCATCTTTATGCCGTGCAATGGTACTTGTGCATTTGAAGAAGCCAGCTTTAATTCTTGTCACTCCACACTGGACTCAGCAGAATCCCTTCATTAGTCAGCACATTTAGAAATTCGTAGCACACAGAGCTCATAGATAAGCTTCCTTCCAGAGTTCTCAGACAATCTAGTCTGATGTCTGACTCAGCAGGTGGATGGCCCAAAAGCTTGGTACTACCAATATAGGCTTGTCAATTGGGCTTGGAGGTGGACCTAGAAGCTAGATATCAATGGTATGGAGCTTACAGCTTATCTTTTCAGGGGCCACTCTCAATCCTGGCTCCATGAGAGTCATTTGATGTAAACCCTGAACCTTAATTACCTGGACAATTATCCTATACTGGAACAGATCTGCTTCTGACTCCATACAGATGAACTTGTGGTCCAAGTCTATCAAAAGCTACACTGGATCCTGGAGCTACAGGGAGCTGATGAAGGCCTTAACTTTGGAAATTTTGAGTCAAAAGATACGTTTCCTAACCTAGGTTTAGGGAGGCTTGCCTGGTACAGGAGCTATTCCACAGTCATGTTCAGCCTACAGCGTGTGTCCATGGTGTGGCTTGGATCACAGTTTGCTGAAGCAGGCCCAGTGCCAGGACCCATGCCCAAGTTTGATTCTCACTTCATTCGCCATCCTCATGTGGTTGTTATCTCTATTCAAGTCGCATTGCAAGGCTTGGGAAAGACACGGCTGGGTGGTGTGAAACTGCTTTTCTGCTGCTCCCAATGTTCCTTTTCTTTTCTCATGCTGCTCCTTCATCCAGACTTCTGAACTCTTGTGAATATGTTTTCAAACATAGAGTTATCCCAATTGATAATTTTATGAGAGAGCAAGCACCAAGAAGTCCTATTCTGCTTGCTTACCATCCAGATTCAATTATTTCTCCTCTACAGGCAAAGTAGTCCCAGGCTAAGGTGTGAGCCAGAGTGAATTGCTTACCTTATCATGTGCAAATCTTTGGGTTCAGCCCTCAACAATGGTGAATCTATGGCTTCCAGCCCAGCATGCATGGGTCTAACCCCAATATGCATGAGTCTTGGCATGCAGTCCTTAGCATGTGTGAGTCTCTGGGTTCAATTCCCAGCAATGAAAAAAAAAATCTCTAAAACATTTTAGCTTTATACTAACATTAGCTCTGCCTTATTCTCATTTGGCACTTTGACTCAGATGTAATGATTTTAGAATTAATGATGCATTCCTTATGAGAAATCAGTCAATAATGAAGCCATGCTACGAGACTTTTATTATGTCCACAGTTACTGGCATTGTTTGAATAATTGTGTCTTACACAATTGTATTTGGAAAGAAAACTCAAATGAAGTATAAATGAAAGAAATGAATAAATGAAACAGGACTTTTTAAATTGTAAACATCTATCTCTTCATTGTGCAAAAGATCATTGCTTGCACTTTGTTTTCCCAAACCTTAGAATGAATGCTTTTTCAAAATGTTTTTTAATATTTATCAGCAACCAATATCTGATAGACAATGACTCCGTGTGTGTGTGTGTGTGTGTGTGTGTGTGTGTGTGTGTGTGTGTGTGTACAGAACTTTACTATGATGAATACATCCAAGTGTGCAAGACTGCTATCAGATCTGGTACCAGGGAAATAAAAAGTAAGTCAGAAACAATAGAAATAAAAGCCAGGGCTGGAGAGATGGCTCAGAGGTTAAGAGTACTGACTGCTCTTCCAAAGGTCCTGAGTTCAAGTCCCAGCAACCACATGGTGGCTCACAACCATCTGTAATGAGATCTGGTGCCCTCTTCTGGTCATACATGCTGTATACATAGTAAATAAATAAATAAATAAATAAATAAATAAATAAATAAATAAATAAATAAATAAATAAATAAATCTTAAAAAATAAAAAAGAAATAAAAGCCAAGTTTGCTTTAGCCTGTCATATTCCTTTTGGTTCCATCACATTCAAAGACTTGGGGAAATTTTTCTTTGCACAGTCAAATCAATACCAGTCGTGAAGAATTGATAAGCACATCCAGAGCAGGAAAAAAAAATGTCATTTTAAAAGGACAAGTCGCTGACAAATATTATACGAGAGTAGCAAACAGAAGTAGCCCCAAAGCCCACGCTTCTCCCATTCCCCTGTAAGGGGACATGTTTGTGAGTCTGCATGCAGTCTCCTCTGCACTCTCCAGGGGAAGCAGCTCTTGACAAACAGCACAGCCTTTGCTGAAAGCTCTCCCTCCCTCCCTCCCGTGTTCCCCCTGTCCAGGGACAGTCCTCAATGTCCCTATGTTTGGAGGACTAGTAGCTGGAGATGAAGGTGTCCAGTCATTGATCACAGCTCAGATACAAAGCTTCTCTCTTAGCGTGTGTCCTCTCTATCTGGAGAGCAAGTACCTCTGCATAAAAATTTTCCCTGAGACTTAAGTCATTCTGTTTGTTTCTTGGCCAGCTTCGGTGTTCAGCTTCTGCCTGAGCTGTGAAGGCACATGTCTTTAATCCCAATCACTTGGGAAAATCAAAAGTTCAAGGCCAGCTTGGGAATCTTAGAGAGACTCTGTCTCAAAAGACAAAATGTGACTATATCTTGGGGACAGAGCACTTGTGTAATAAGTTCAAGGCCCTGGGATCAACCTCAGGACTGCATAAATAAAATGAAATGAAATAAGACCAAAAACTCTCCCTGACCTGTATTAAAATCCTTTCTTTCTCTAAGAATTAAATATTGGTTTTACAAATAACTTATTACTCCCCACATACAAACACACAGACCATCAGAGAAGATGGTACTGAGCTATTCAGATGTAATTCCTTTTTTAAAGGCATTTCCCATGCCTTTAAAAAAGCACAATGCTTGAAAGATAAGTGAACTTATGATCAATGCTATCAGATGCTCCTTAGACTTCTATCCATGATACTACACCTCTCTTACACCTGTGAACTCTAGAATTATTTTTGATGCTACATCTTCACATAACAGAGATTGCTTTGAAGTGGAAATGAGTGACCTGATGTCATCCTCACAGAAGGTAAGGAGACCTGGTGTAGGGAGGTGGTCCTGCCTCTTTGTCTTTGCACCGTTCCTCACCTTGATGACAGCTGGGCTTCCTCCTATTCACTCTCTGGCCCAGTTTAGATATTTGTGCTTCGGCCTTGTCCTATCACCCAGTCTTTACCTTAACACCTGCTGGGATCCCAGACTCTTCTTGATTGCAATCTTGGTATCTCTGCCTCCACCCTACATGAAGACTTTGCTAGGTCAACCCGTCTACAGCTTCCTGGAAGCCATATCATGATTCAGGAAACACGGATACTGTGTCTTAGACTGTCACTTTATGCCTAATGTGGTCTCTCAGAATTCATGTAGTTCTGTGCTTTTGAGATAGATAGATAGATAGATAGATAGATAGATAGATAGATAGATAGATAGATAGAATGCTGGCTCTAGGTTGTCTCAGTGGTTAAGAGCAAGTATTGCTCTTATAGATGACCTGAGTTCAATTCCTGGCACCTTCATCAGGTGGCTTACAACCACCTGTAACTCTAGCTCCACGCTATCCAACACCTCCAGTTTCTAAGGGCACCCATTCTCATGGTGCATACACATACATACACATACTTAAAAATTAAATTGAAAAGAGTCTGACTCTGGGTCTAAAATGCAATAAGGGAGAGAAGTGAGTCACAGCCTTTTTAGTGGCAATGATATTCCTTACGCAGTGCAATCCCTTATGATTTGAAGAATCTTTTCATAACATTATTTCTCTCTAAGTAAATTTAGAATTTGCCTGGTAATAATGTGGAAGGATCCTTCAAATACCAGTGAACAACCTTTAATAAGACATAAAAATTCTTAATATGTGTTGGTACTAGTCTCCCATAAGAATAGGTATTTCACCAGAGGAGCAGACCCGCCAACTAATCTTTAGATTAGAAGCTGGCACCAGGATTGTTCCTGCTGCTTCACAGAGAAATCAAAGCCAGTGCTCTGTCTTTTGATGCAGCATTGCCCTTTTCCCGGAGTACTAGCTAATTATTGAGGATCTCCTCCAGAAGGATAACACATACCTGCATGCTTGTTGTCGATTGCCAGTAGAGCTGGCAGATAGTGGTGGTGCCACTCTATGTCTCAGAGAGGAAAAGGCTATTAGCAGGCTTGGTTATTAGCATGCTACATCCAACTCTACCTAATAAAACTACCCCCTACCCTAAAGCCACCCTGTGTGATGAAGTGCTATATCCTCAACACAATGGTATGGGTAAGAAAGAGTTCAAGACTCTGAAAACTGAAATCTGAAGCTGGCTCCCACTGCTTACACTGTTACTGGTATAAACTTAGATTAAGTCTGTCTCCAAGCTTCAACTCTCTCATCTGCATAGTGGCTCTATTAGTACTGCTCATAAAAGTCTGTGCAATGACTTAAAAAATGCAAAGCTGTGGGGCTGAAGAGAATCTTGGAGGTTAAACACTCTTGCTGCTCTCCAGAGTTCCAATCCCAGCATTCACGTAGCTATAACATTAGTTCCAGGGGAGTTGATGCCCTCTTCTGACCTCTGCAGGTGCCCCCCACATATGAGAGAACACAGACACATACACCTAAATGAATAAATAAAGCAAATATTTTAAACATATAAAGCCTCATCCAAATAGAAATAGCTATTATTTTTATGTTTATCCTCTGAGATATGTTTGCAAAGATACAGAATGAAGCAAGGAGGAGCTGGTGGGAAGCAGTGTAATCAGACTATTCCTGAGGTTGGTGTGGGAGGGGGAATGGGATGATTTCAATAACTTCCTGAACAGCTGGCATTGCTGAGTAGCACAGGTGATTCATATATGTAAAGGAATATGTGAGACTCCCAAAGATGTCTCTCATCTCTAAAGAGTTCAAAACCTGTTATAATAGAATTGAAATATAAATGAAATCTGCACTCTTCTATTATTTCTTACCAGACAAATGAATGTGCATGACTAGGGGGCAGAATTTTTTTTTTACTGGCCATAAGAGGGGAATATGGAATTTTAACATTTTGCTTTCCTATTTCTTTTATTTGAACTAAAAACACAACACAGAATTGTCTCAGTCTGGATGATGTACTTCATGGAAGGGATGGAGGATAATGCACAGATTTCTATCAAAAGACATTAAAATTGTCTTGCAAAGAAAACTCAAGTTCTGAGTTTCTGCCTGTAACCACTGACAATAAAATGCAACCACAGTGGCGCATGTGTGTGCCACTTACCCAAAATATTGGTGAAAGTTGTAGATATCACACTAGCTGAAAATGGCTATATGTCAGTAAACCAACCACAGTGGTCTGGGCATCTCCAGAGTGCCTTCAGAATATCTGGCAGAGTGCCAGTCACTAGAGAGCCATGAATCTGGGGTGCTGTGAAGATTCCTGGCCTCGGGTAGTCATCTGGGTTTCTGTTCACAAGGTGACCCTCCCTCTGTGCCAGCATTACAGGAGGGTGTGTCAATGTGAGGCTCATAGATCTGGGCATTGACTCCTGCTCCTCTTATTTTCTCCCTAAAGGTTCACACTCTAGGATGGGACACTTCCTCCTATTGGAGATCAGAAGTGGGAAGAGGAGGACACGGGGAGGAGGGCCTTTCTGCTGACCAGTAAAGACTGGAAGCTGGGTGGTTGGCGGTACATGCCTTTAATCCCAGCGCTTGTGAGGCAGAGGCAGGTGGATCTATGAGTTCCAGCCCAACCTGAACTATGGAGAAAGTTCCAGGACAGCCTGGGTTACACAGAGAAACCCCATCGAAAGAAAGAAAGAAAGAAAGAAAGAAGGAAGAAAGAAAGAAAGAAAGAAAGAAAGAAAGAAAGAAAGGAAGGAAGGAAGGAAGGAAGGAAGGAAGGAAGGAAGGAAGGAAGGAAGGAAGGGAGGGAGGGAAACAAGTAAAGATAAGGAAGGAATCAGAGGTCCCTCTTATCTAGTCTTTAATAATCACAGTGCAGTACACCACGATGTGACTGATGCAATTCCCGGAAATGCAGAGGTGGTGAGAGGCTCTCTGGTGAAGGACAGCGTCATTGCTGCAGTGCACAAGCAAGGGGCGAAGTAGTAAAGATCTGTTCTGCAGCCACAGACACGATTTCAGGTGTCTGACTTACCTAAGTGAGCATTCTGTCTTACAACAGAGAACTGAAAGTCCCAAGGTGGTGGGGCGGGGTGGGGAATGTAATGAAACAAAGACCAGACTTCAGGGTGTGATGTCTTCATGTCCCTTTTTATTTTGCTGGTATTTTCAATTAAGGCATTTTTTTTTCATTTTCCTTTACTAAGAAATTTTGTACTCATTCTACATACCACCCACAGATCCCACCTCCTCTCTCCTCCCACCCCCCAGCCCTCATTTTAAATGCACACGTATTTTGTGTATCTTTAATGTGTCTATCAACAGTTGTTGTTTTACACTACTGAAATACAGCCACCATCTAGTGGCCAAATCTGATTACAACAGACTTGCACAGTTGTGGATGAGAACATTTCACATCATTTTCTGCATTTTTTTAAAGATAAAGTTCAGTGCAATTGGAAACCATGGTACTGACAGGACCAAAAAGGAAAAGTCTCTTCTCTAAGACTTCAAAGCACTCCCCCAACAACCCAGGCTGTTGCCAAGACAACAGGTCGCTCTCTAAACACTGACAGCAAGGCCATACTGTAAAGACAACACCCACACAACTCATTGTACATGAAGAGTTCAAGCTGATGCCCACATAGTACCTTCACCCCTACATTCCAGTATCTTTGGTACAGAAAGATACTCTACAGGCTACTGTAGGAAAAACATAAACACCAACCCAGCCACAAAAACTTTGATCTACAATCTTTCTGCCTGCAAAATATGCTAGGGCAATGGTGGCACAAAGCTTTTGGGAGTAACCAACCAGTGTCTGATTTGACTTATGACCCACTCCACCAGAGGGAACCAATACTCAATACTACTTGGGTGACCAAGAACCAGAGACCAGATAGCCCAGTGACCTAGGGCAAAACCAAATACTACTTGTCAAAAACAAAATAATAATTAGATGATTCCTAACAATATTCTGCTATACTCATGGATCAGTGTCTTACTCAGTCAACATCAGAGAAGCTTCCTCCTGCAGCAATGGGAGCAAATAAAGAGACCCATAGGCAGGTATTACACAGAGAGTGAGACCTTGGAACACATAGCTCTAATTGGGATGTCTCTACCAAATATCCACCCCTTCTCTGTGCTCAGGGAACCCTGTGGGAGAGGAGGCAGAAAGAGCATAAGAGCTAGAGGTGATGGAGGACACCAGAAAAACAAGTCCCTTGAAATCAACTAAGCAAACTCATATGAGCTCACAGAGTCTGAAGCAGCATGAACAGGGCCAACACGGTTCTGCACCAGGACCTCTGCTTATATATCAAAGTTTTCAGTTTATTATTTTTATGGGACTCCTTAATGTGTAAATAAGTAAGAATCTGATTCTTGTGACTTCTCTTGGAGCTCTTTTCCTTCTGTTGGTTTGCCTTGTCCAACTCCAACTCGAGGGCTTTTATTTTATCTTATTAAATCTTATTGTGTTATCTTTGGTTGTTGCCACTTAGAATCCTGTTCTTTTCTAAGAGACAGAGGGAGTAGATCTGGATGGGAGGGGAGGAGGGGAGGAACAGAGAAGTAGAGGGAGAGGAAACTGTCATAGGATTTAAAAAAGAAGAAAAAAACAAAAGATTTCAAAGCACAAATTCTGGAAATCAAGGAGTTTGGGAGTAGCCACAATGGATTAATGACCAGCACCTCCTTATGGGGTTTTCTGGCCAAAAGTGACTTGGCAATACCTTATTAAAAGGGTAGAAAGTTGAGCAAAAGATACAACCAAACAGCCTTTAATATTTGGTATCTGTACTCCTGTGGTCAGCGTAGCATGACTCACAATAGCCTGGGTGCAGAACAATCCAAATGTTCATGAATTGATGGCTAAAGATACTGTGGTATGTATGAAAAGTGAAATGCTACTAGCCCCTGAAGAAAAGGGAAATCCTGCCACCTGCTGGAGCAGATGAACCTGGGGCCATTACGCTAATGGCCAAGAGTTGACCTCACAGGAGAGGGGAGAGTACTGGTTATTAGGAAGTGGAAGAAAGAGCAAGGAGGAGTTAGAAAATAAGTACTAGCATGCCTATCAAGTTCTACAGCACAAAATTGTTTACAATAATCTTACTCTGAGATTTATCACAAAACAATGACAATTGCAATTTCAGGAGCCCACGCCTACCTCCGAATACAAGCTGCATGCCTTCAATTCACATGGTTATTATATGGCCACCGTGCTTCAAAGTCTTTGACACGTTCTCTTAGGCCTTCACAATCTACCAGCTGATCCTCTCTTCCATCTTTTCCTCCCACCCCATTGGCTCTTGACCAGGATAATCCAACCACGGTTGTCTGATTGCTATTCCTTGACTCAGCACATTTCTGCCTCAGAGCCTTTGTATCAACTCTGTGTTTTCAACTAATTAGGTTTTCTTCCTTTCACCTTAGGTTTCTATTGAAATATTTCTTCAAAGACTTCCATGACTCATCAGATTCTAAGTTCTTGTTTTTTTAACTGACTCCATTTTTGATACATGTTATGATATTGACGTTATATTATTTAACATGGGTTTTTTGTTTATTTTTTAAAGATCTCTTTTTATTTTACATGTGTAGGTGCTGCGCTTGCATGTGTGTCTGTACACCACATGCATGCTGTGCCTAAGAAGACGAGAAGAGGGGATTGGCTGCCCTGCAACTGAAATCAGAGAGATACAGTTGTGAGCTACCATTGGAATGCTGGGAACTGAACCTGGGTCCTCTGCAATAGACGCAAGTGATCTTAGCCGCTAAGCCATTTCTCCAGATCCAGTGTTCTAGTATTTATTTACAGGTTCAGAGACAAGCTCCAAAACTACAGTGCAAACACCACAAGGGGAGGGACTCCATTGTGAGCCACTGAACCCTGGAGAAGTGATGGCCTAGGGCTGAGTGAATAAACTTAGCAAGTACCCTGAAGTATCTGGACAGAGACATAGTGAGGCAGGCCAAAGCCTATGCAGATTCACAGCACAATGAGGCTGAAGCGCTGATTCCGACAGAAGAGAAAGCACCTGGCACTTTATGGACCAGTGCTGCTTGCTTCAGTGTGGTAATCAAGAAGGGATAATACAGCAGTCATTGGCTTGAGACTTAGTCAACTGTTAGGAGCTGGGGCTCAAATAACAGACTACAGGACTCTCAATTCAAACTTTGGTCATATTGAGTGGTCTTTGGATCTTTACCCCGTAACATTTTCTCCTCTGACATTCTCTATTCTCTCCTTCCTCCCCACCAGTCTAGTATCTTGACAATGGCTAGAGGGTGGAATAGCCTCAAGACAGGTAGCTTGTAGACTCCATGTTTCCTGTGGAGCCCCAGAGGATCCACAATGGTGCAGAAGAAGGGCACACTTCTGAGTTCTATTCTAAGTGAGGAGCATGACTGTCCCAAAGGGCCTCAGCTGAGATGGCAGGCAGGACCAGAACCCTACTCTGGATTCCAGGAATGCAGTTTGCTACAAATACTACACTATATATAGGTGGAGGAGAGGTTGTTGTAAATTCCGCTGGGCTTTGTAGCACACAAGTTCTCAGCCCCACTGGGAAAAATCTTTTCAGCCACTTAAAAGAACTTAAGAATGTCAACACCAATCACCTGTGCAGTCTGTAGCTTTCAAGTTTCATAATGTAGGAAACCATCTGAGTGGGAGACTTAAAGCGCTCATTCAGCGTTTGGATTCCGCTGAGATAGGCTTGTCTGGGTATGTGGACTTCTGCATCTGTGCCAGGGCTCTCAGTATCTCAGCACACTTTGGCCTGTCACTCACCTCCTCCCACTCTCTTATGTCTGCTGAGAAGTACACTCAGTCGTTTTTCATTTATTATATTCACAAAACATTTCATTATAGAATATTTCAAACAAATACACAAGCACAGTATATCATAATGAACCTGCATGAGCTATGAGACTCAACAGTCACCCTCTACTGAAGTACATTCCCGTACACATGGTATATGCTTTGATTCAATCTCCAAAACAAAGTTTATATGGGCCAGAAAAGAGACTGCAACTTTTATCTTAGGAGTCTGTGACTTGGCCAAACACATATATCTTCTTGTTGAATGAAAGCTAGAACTAATTGTTTTACAACTGCCAACTTCAGAGCTGAGATACAGGATGATTTTTCGGCTTTCCTTCCTTTGTGAAATATTCGGATATTGATCTTAGGGCCTCATATACAGTAGACAGGTGCTTTACCACCAAGATATGTCACAGGACTCTTTTCGCTAAAAGACAAACAAACAAAAAACTTCGACACATATTCTAAGTTGCCCATGAAAGCTTAAACTTGAGAGGCACTCTCCTCAGCTCCAAACTGGGAATGGAAGGCAGCCTGACAAGTCTTTTAAAGAGTATGATTTCTTTCTTCCAAGGTTAGGGGGTGGTATGTTTAGAATTATTTCTGCTCGCATCTGACAAGAGACCTTTGTAAGGCCACAGACTCTCATGCAACTGAATAGTTGACTGACACGAAGTCTCAAAGTCCTTAAAAACCTAAAGTCATGAAGAGACGGCCGCGAAGATGCCTGAGAGAAAAGCAGAGCTGCGTGCCAGACAACTGCAGTGGCCAAACCCTTCAAACATCTGAGCTGTCAGGCAAACAAGTGAAATGGCAACAGCTGCCTTGGGCCGTCGCAAGGGTGATAAATGAAACGCTGGCCAGCGGCTCATCTATTTTCTCTTTAAACAGTTAGCCTACGTTGTGTGGGACTGCCTGCTGCAGGTGGCGCGGACATACACGCCTGTGGCTGGCTGAGTCCTGGCCCATTTCGGCTGCTTACTACCTCTGAGAAAATGTAATTAGCACCCAGCATGTAGGGGAGTGGGCAGGGGTTTAAATAGACTACTACAGGCTCCACAACTGGAAAAGTATCCCACATGGGCAACATTGCACAGAGCTCACGGTTCCCTGGCTAACCAACTGCCCATTCTGTTGGTATATGTCTCTCCTTCTAGAATTCTTTTCATCAAGTAGTTTTGAAGTCAATGATGTTTGAAGTGGATAAAACATAGTCCCATGAACCTCCTGGTTAAAACCTTCCCATAAAGTAGTCCCCAATAGACATCGTTATCCAAAAAAAAAAAAAAAAAAAAAAAAAAAAAACCGAAAGCACCCAGAATATTGATTAGTTGGTAATCCTCCACATGCAGAACCTTTCTACAGAGTAAGTATTCTGCATAGCCCACTAAAAACAATCAGCTGTTTGTTCCCAAGAAGCATGAAGTTTCCAAGTACCTGGGAACAGTGCACAGCTTTCCTACTCCTGGGGCCTGGCTGGACCAAAAACAAATACGGTGTGAACTTATGATGAATTCTGGAGGCAAGTGATGTGAGGAATCAGTCCCGGATTTTCTCAGTACACATAGCAGAGAAAAAAAAATTAAATCTCTTAAATGCATTTAGAGGCAGACGTTTTATTCAGTTCAACATGGCGTGTGTCCCTGTGGTATGAGCTGAAGGAAGTAGAAGAACACATGAAAAGGGAGATTGGGAGTGAAGACAGAATGCCAGGAAATCTCAAAGTAAAAAGAGATTATGGAAAGAAATAAAATTAGTCATTTTTTTTAAAAAATTCAACAATTTTCTGTCTCCAAAAAATAAAGTGGTTTTGGAATATCTCACAGAAAATTTTCAATAAAACATGACAAAGAATCTCAAGGAATAAGTTTAGTTTCCAGAGGAGACGTACCAGATGAAGGGAATATGTCAACATAATTTTGTTACCCTGGCTCAGAAAAACAGGACTATCAAGATACTATTTTAAGTCAATAAAGCAGCACAAAGAAAACTTCTATTTTATTTTCCCTTTGAGTTCACAAAAACATACATCCTCTACCCCACTCACTGCCCACTCCCTCAAAGATAACTCTAAGTTTACTTCTGCCACATCACCTCCCATGTCATCCTTGAGTGAGTCATCTTTTCTTTATCATATGTCTTATCACTACTTCAGAGTTTGACTATAATTTCTTTAGACTGTCTATTCCTCAGTAGAACTGTATTTTTCCACACTATATTTAATACTTTATAGAATTTTTCCTTCAATTTAATGGATGCAAAACAAGACAAAATCCAAAGGGCAATTTTTTTGAAAAAAATACATATATCCTCTTTCTTAAACAATTATGTTTTAAATCTCCACCTCTAATCATTCCAGAGGGTAGGGCAGAGTTCGAGGTCAGCCTGGTCTACACTGCATACTCCAGGACAGCTAGGGAAACACAGAGAAGCCCTGTCCCAAAAAACATACAAACAAACAAACAGAAAAAAAAATCCAGAAGGTATATGGAACAGAGGGGTATTTCCTATGAATCCACTAAAATCTTCCTCCATTATTCTAGAATAAATTGATAGCTCTCGGTTTATTTTTAAAAGTGTTTTCAGGCTTTGCTTCTTCTCTTCCTCTCCCTTCTCCCCCTCCTCCTCCTCTTCCTCCTCTTTCTTCCTCCAAAGGGCCTGGAGAACCCAGGGCACAGAATTAGGAAGCTGCCTGGCTTAAGCTTTCTTAGGGGCCGAGGTTGTGGTTGAGGTCATGGTCAAGGCTGCAGGGCTCATGGAGGTAAAGCCAAAGACAAGCAGTGGATCTCTATCACCAAGCCAGGCCGCCTGGTTAAGGACATGGAGATCAAGTCCCTGGAGATCTACCTGTTCTCTCTGCTCATTAAGAAACCTGAGATTATTTTCTTGGGTGCATTTCTAAAGGGTGAGGTTCTAAAGATCTTGCCAGTGCAGAAACAGACTCGGGCTGGCCAGCAGACAGGTCCAAGGCTTTTGTCACTATTGGGGACTACAATGGTCATGTTGTCCTCGGTGCTAAGTGCTCCAAAGAGGTAGCCTCTGCTATCAGAGGGGTCATCATCTTGGCCAAGTTTCCCATTGTCCCTGTGCAGAGAGGCTACTGGGGGAAAAAAGACTGGCAAACCCCACACTGTTCCGTGCAAAGTGACAGGCCGCTGTGGCTCTGTGTTTGTACGTCTCATCCTTGCCCACAGAGGCACTGGCATAGTCTCTGATCCTGTACCCAAGAAGCTGGTGATGATAGCTGGTATTGATGACTGCTACACATCAGCCAGGGGCTGCACTGCCACCCTGGGCACCTTTGCCAAGGCCACTTTGATGCCATCTCTAAGACCTACAGTTACCTGACCCCTGTAAAGTCTCTCTGTAAAGAGACTGTGTTCATGAAGTTTCCTTATCAGGAATTCACTGACCATCTTGTGAAAACCCATACCAGAGCCTCTGTTCAGAGGACCTAGGCTCCATCTGAGGCCACCACACAAGGGTTTTTATACAAGAAAAATAAAGTGAATTAAAGATTTTTTAAAAAAGCATTTTCTGTTAATTGCTTCTTTGGAAATTGGATTTCATTTAATACTTTTGGCCTCAATTTAGATGACCTCTCTTTATACCTTTAGCTGTTCCATATCCTCATTCTCTCCAATATCTTTTTAAAAAGATCTTGGTTAAAGGAATTTTTTCAGTATCTGCAGCTGTGGATCTCATGTCCAGGAATGATCTACAAGTGACACCTTTCAGAGTTAACTTCTGAAGGGATAAAGCACCATATCCCTTGAGATTCCCTCTCAGCTTGTCTGACCATCATGGTTCTTTGCACCATCGTCTGAGTATTCTCTTCTGGATTCTAGAACACTCTAGCTAACAGGGACAGGTTTGCACATACTTCCTCTGCATTCACTTTCCCTGTTCTACCTAATCAAAATAGGTTGACACCACAAAACACAGGCCATCCAAAAAAAAGTGTATAGGAATTCTTTTGCAAAATGTATATTCTGCAAATACAGACCAGTTATTCTCTTGTAAATACAACCCACAAGATAACTGGATTTCATTACCCATTTTCATTTTCCTTTCAATGTGGCCTGAGAAGTTGTTTCAGGGAAGTCACTGTGAGAGTCCCTGTTCCTGCCACTGCGTTATAAAGATTGGTATAAGCATATGCACCACACACATGCACACCAAAAGCTTAAAAAAATCTATAAAGTGCCCACTCTCTCAGTTTCTCATTGGATATATAGTTACCAAGAGCCAAATCTTCTAAATATGAGAATTCACTTTCCAAAGCAAAATATTAAATTAATGGAAGCACCCTTGTCCTCTCTACTGACTTAGAACAATGGCATTTAGAAGATACTATTTGAAGATCACACAGGAGGTAAATGAAAACTCTTTTTAGTTTTATTTATCACTTGTTCACTGCTATAGAGGTAGTTGGACCTAGGGGAGTGGAGCTGATAAATGAGGTAGGCTAACGTCTCACGCAATAGCCAACTTTATTCAGCACATCAGACAATTTATACTCTGAGGGTTAAAAGGAGTAAGATGAGTAGAATGTGCAATCATAGGAGGCATATAAACAAATAACAATAGCTAATTGTAAAAATTTTTTTTAAAAAAATAGCTAATTGTAATGAATAATCTGAAGTAACCTCACTTCGATCCACCACACATGGGAGAGGCACAAAAACATAATCCAAGAACAAGTCTGTGTTATTTGAATCTTGAAGATGGACTTAGCTGTCAAAGCCTCCGAGGCTGAAGGAGCCAGTAGAGTCCAGTTCTACTCTCCATTTCTCTGTAGCACATATCTCCAGATGTTTAGCCAGTCTAAAAGCAAATAGTTGAAATTCTACATGGATAGTCTAGGGTGAGCTATGCCATAATCTGGTGGGTATGGTTTTTCCAAGTCTGGTCACTTTTCAGTTCAAACTGCGATGTTGTTGATGTGAAGGTCATCTTATATTTAATGGATATTAGAACACAAACACATTACATTCGCTCCTCCAAATCAGAACCCAACCTAAGTCCAAATCAATAAATGATTGGCTGGTTTTATATAACTTCTGTCTATAAATATATTTCATGTATTTTTCTCACTATTGTTAAAACATTTTAATACCTATTCATTTTGTTTGTATGTGAGGGAGTTGGACATACATGGAGGTCAGAGAACAATGTAGAGAGGCTGTTCTGGTTTTCTCATCATGTGGTTCCATCATGTGGATTCCAGGGATCAAACTAAGGTCTTCAGCCTTGGCAGCAAGCATCCTTACCCACTGAGCCATCTCAGCAGCCCTCTCATTATTATTCATGTTATTCATAAAATTCTTATCATTTTTTCTTAGGTAAATTCATCTCATTGTCCTTGCTGACTACTGGAACCTTGCTGTTACATCTGTAATGTGCAATGTAACAGGAAAGTGAGAGCCACAGATAAAGACACGTCCTTTACTATAGAAACATTCTTCTGAAGCTGATCATGGCTTCTTCCTGTCTGAAATCCACAAACACGGTATTGTGTGAGGCGAGGAAACCTGGGAGATAGGTAGACATGTTCCTTCCCCTTCACTTTCTTTTTCAAGTTCAAGTCTCATCCCCCCCACCCCCGCAGAGTTTTATTTGACTTTGCTAGTTCTCATTCCTTTTCTTCACTCTGAAATTCCCACTACATTTAACATGTGTCAGATAATTTAACAATTATATGCTGTCTGCTAGTGTTTCATACATGCTAAGGTCCTACAGGACATAGGTGTCTTACCTTTCTTCACAAATCCACACAGTCTCTATAGCAGTAAGTGATTAATGATACCTGCTGTATAATTCAGTTTCCTTGTGTAGTGCCACCTGGAGTCATTACATAATGACTTTGTACTTGAACGTTGTTGGAATGGATCTACTTGATGAACATATTGAAAAGAGGGAGGTATGATGCCCATGAACTTAGAAAAGTGTGTGTGTATGTGTGTGCAGTCTTGCATGCACATGATCCTTATAATGAATAAATACAACCAAACATTGGTCTACAGATGGTGGTGACCATTGCATGTATATGAACATGAACATGTGTGTTTGCACATGTATTTGAAACTAGCACCAAAAAAATGAACCTATGAGTTCTAATTTGGAAGGCATTTCTTGATTGCTATTTTTTAAAAAAACAAATCCTTTCTCTTCCCATTTGTCTTAGAGTTTCATCATTAGAATAAGAAAATATTGAAAAAGCAAACAAGAGAATCTGGCATAGGTAATTAAGTCTGTGTTGGTTTGAAGGGGTTAATAATAAATTCAGAGTCAAAAATATTATGTCAGTATCCTATTAAGAACAAAAATCAATGCACTTACCCTTAGCATCATTTTCTCAAAAGTCAGCCCAGATTTGAATTTTATACTTTGCTTTCCCTGTGTCTTCCATCATCCCTGACAAATGGCTTTTTAACTCTATTTATTGAAAAGCACATAAAGCATAACATGAGGAAGGAATGAGGGATACTTCACAGAAATCTTTTACAGAGTTTTACAAGGGATTAAATCACTAAATCCAACTAACTCTAACTGATCTAGATAACAGACAAACACTATTAAGCATTATCAGAATGTCACTGCTAGCATTGATAGCGGGTATTCACTTTGTAAGGCTGCTGTTGGAAACATTTTCTGTTTCCAACAAATGATTATCACAACACATTCATAAATAGCCATGCATTACTTGGGTCAGGGGCACACATGAGTACATAACTTAACATTATAACTATGCTTTAACTTCAGTTGGAAAAGCTAATTGCCCGGGAAACCTTAAGGCAAGTAAAGTTGGTCATTATATTGTTCTCTTAAAGGCAGGTTAAACAAAAAAGCTGAGTACATAGTAGGATAGCAGTCTTAAGTCTTAAGTGACCTTGGGGTGTATTATAATTCTAACTGTGAGGTCCAGCAAAAGTTCCAGTCTTTTAGGATATAAGAGGTTTTTTTTGTAATAATGTACTGCCACATATGTCCAGTCTACTAGAAAGGATTTCAAAGCAGAAAGTAGGTTCAGATTTGAACCTTAGCTTCTTGAAAACTTACTCTGAAGCCTTTCAATGTGGTAAAATATAGGAGACAAAAAGAAGGAACACTACTCAACACTAAGAATGAACTCCACATCCCTAACTCTTTTTATTTGACAGGCTGACCTGGTCCACATTTGTAGAATCTCAATATTACTGAAAGCAGGGTTTGAGCTCTCTGTACCTGTGTCTGTGTCTACACACTCAGTTCACAGATGAGTGAGTGACTACCAACATCAGAAAGGAAGTTTTAGAACTATCAGGGGGACAACAATGATACTTTTATTATCAGTTTAACGCCTTTTCTACTGTATTTTGATTCTTGAAGATATAAATATATTGAAGTGTTCTATACAGAAAAAGTAGGGGAAATAGAGCTAGAGCTAGAGATGACAGAGATGGACAGATGATAAAGATGATAGCCACATCCTGGGCATGGGGGCAGGGGCATTCATTACACTTTCTGGATCTTACTTTGCCAAGTTAAAAATGAGAGCTATTTGTAGGTCACAGATAGCCATCAGAAGCATAAAACTATTAAGATTTAGGCAAAGCACTTAAAGAAAACAGATTGACATACTATATAAGCATTTTTGTTTCTCTGATGTTTAATCCTATAAACACAGGAAAACTCATGGATGACTGAACTTTGGAAAATGTGGCATATATGCACAGCTGATTATTATTTCTAAAGGAAGGAAGTGCTGTCATTTACTAAAACATGGTAGAACCTGGAAGAAACTAGGCTGAGATTTTTCTAATCTTATTCCCAAGCTGTTCATTTAACACTGATGTCTCAATCGTTCTCCCTATTTGTCTGAAAACTTATTTGACTGTTTGATAAAACAGACTTCCCACTGAGTATTGTTCTTTGGTAGTTTAAAATTTGTTACATACATTTTTCGAGTGTTCTATTAAAATATTTCAATCATTTTGGTCACTTTTGCAATAGCTGAAATAATCTTATAATAGGTCTCAAATACGTCAGCCAGCCATCTCCAGAGAACCAAAATGAGTTTTCAAGCTGCCTTAATAAGCACCTTGAACCAGACCAGCTTCATTCAGGGACTGTCTCTTCCTTAATTTGTATGAATGGGATGGCACTGATGTGTAGTGCCATAAACCTCACAGAGCATCTTATGGATAATAGCACTCATCAGTAGCACAAACATTACTGAAATCAATAGAAGTAATGATTTTACAACTGACAATGCCTATGCTCAAAGTATTATTTCCATTGAATCATTTTTCCTTTACACTCCCATTGCCTTGTGTTTGTCAGACAAGTCCACTAAAGGGGACATTCTGCTTTTGTCCTTGAGTCATCTTGATATTGGATTTATTGGTGGGCTGATTTGTTTCTTAATGAGATAACTGCTGGTTGCATTGATAACAGGTTCCCAGCCAATGTTGAAACACAATGCCGTAACAGCAGGGCAGAAGAAAGGTATTGAAATGTAATTAGAATGTTTGAGTGCCAAGTATTCTCGTGAGTTGTTGTTTAAGTGTGGGATATGCTCAGGTCCTTCCTGAGTGCAATCATTTATGAATGAAATACCTCAAAAAATAAGAAGCATGTTTGAAATTCTCCTTAGATATTTTAAGATCATTGAAACTCAGAAACTGGCACCTAGTTTCTATATACAATATCATAGTCAATATCAACTCTATGCTATTTTTTACTTCTGAATAGCTCATTATACTTGTAGTTATTATAATAATGAGTTATTGCCTATACACTTATAAAAACTCAAACCAAATTGACTTGAAAAAGAAGAGAGATGGCAAAAGTACATGATGTCCTATGAACAGACAGTAGTGGCTTGGAGAACAGAAAGGATGCTCTGTACCTGTCCCTTCATCCATCCTACCTTCAGTCTAGATTTGCCTGTTTTCTCCTACTTTAAATGGCTTCTAACATGAGAGGAGGAGGGGTGTTTGTACAACAGTAATAGTAACATTACCATCCAGAGGTCAGAAGGTATTTTTTCATCTAACTTTTCTATATAGGACCCCAGGAAAAGCTTGTCTGCCTTAGAAAAGTCTTGCTGTTTGTTTTGTTGGGGGGTTTTGTTGGTGTTGTTTGTTTTTGTTTTTTCTGTTCTGAAAGGAAAGAAGTTCTTTACCTTGGGTAAAAATCCAGGCCCTATTTCCTTTCCCTGAGTGTGGAGAGTGATGAGAAAGAGGGGAGTCCACTGAAGATCATTCTTCTGTTAAATCTTACTTGGGCAGAAGCCCAAGTTCCACAGGAAAAAAAAATGTGAAGATTCTATTCCAGAAAGAAAGGAAGACTCCTCTACACATTAAAACAGCAGATGAACATGAGAGTCTGCACTCAAGGCTCACACTGTATTTCATTTTCGTTGCAGTGATAAAATACCCCAACAAAGACAACTTAAGAAAAAAAGGATTTACTTTAGCTCCCAATTCAAGGTTGCAATACATCATAGCAGGGAAGCCAAGCCAGCAGGGACTTGGATCGGTTAGTCACATCCACAGTAAAGAACAGAGAGAGAAAAAAAATCACTTCATGCATGAATGCTTACTTGTGCTCAGCTTGCCTTCTCCATGCTTACCAGTTCAAGAGTCCTTGCCCAGGGAATGATTCCACCCACAGTGGCAATTGTTCTCACTTCAATCAACTTAATCAGAATAATGCTTTCACAGACATGCCCACAGCTCAACTGGATCTAGAAAATCCCTCCTTGAGATTCCCTTCCCAAGTGATCCCAGATTATCTCAAGCTGAGAAAACTATCACATTCTTATAATAAAATACACCACACTTATTTTTTTTTTGCGTTTGCATAGGCTCTAATTCTCCTTGATGGTATTTTTCAAGGTGACAGAAGCCTAATCAGATGGTCAAATTGAAGAATGGTGTAATGTCATTATTTTCAGTTGTGTGCCTTACTAAAGAAACTACTCAGTAAATATGTAATGATGACTAAAAAGTTCTAACTGATGTAAGCTACATTAAACTTCTCTATATTATCTACTCACAGCAATGGTTTTTGGCTCAGGTTATTGTGGAAGATTGAATCACTCTTTATTCTTACCTGTGTTGGTTTTCATGGAGGTTTTTTTTTTTTTTTTTTTTTTGGTTCATTACCCAGCACTTGATCTCTTCTGACAACTTCAATCCTATAATACTCTCCCCCAAAGGTTGTACTTAAAATATAGTATCTCTGTGCATCACAGAGACTCAAGTTCATGACCTCAGTCCTTATTAGAAACGTTGAAATCCCAATGGTTCTTAGGTATTTGTTATATCAGAGTCTTCTGTGGGGCTATTATCAAAATCTTTGCCATTCTTGGCTGGAATTTTTATACCCATGAGGTCATAGAATGCATTTACTATATGAATAATGTTACATTTCTTTCTGATGATCTTCCCCTTGTTCTGTTTGTGGTTTAATCAATAAGTTAAAAAATGTATTACCAAACAAACCCTACATTAACTAAAAATGGTGGTTTTCTTTACTTGGTGGTTGTCCTTCATTGAAGATCAGTTTTATCATTGTGACTTACATTGGCAATGATAGAGAAAAAACAACTTGCTATGCATTAAGTATGTTATTCTCTACCACTACTATATACATAGACTACGTCATGAAACAGTAATAAAAAGCATTACTCTTAAAGAGCTTTATTCTTTATCACATTTCCACTTCCTTCTTAATCTGTCTCTGAGGCTTTTCTCCCATACCAGTATACAGAACCCTTCTAGAAGTGTCCACCAATTATGCCTCTCCTGTCAAACCCAGAAATCAACTCTCCTCTGTAAACTGTCCTCACATAATCTGACACATTTAGCGACCTCTTCCTGGTAGAAACATGTCTTTGTCTTAGTGGTTATGGGAAAGTGGCAATTTTTTTTTCTCTAAAAGGAAGAAAATAAATACTTCCGGCTTTAGGGACTTTTCTGTTGCAACTATGAAGTTCAGTTATAGTAGCATAACAGCAGACACAGACAATATGCAAATTTATGAGCACAACTAGGTTTCAATAAAACTTTTTTCTCCTGAGCCAGGGCCTGCAAGGCCACGGGCAAGTGGCTTTTGTAAGTTCACGTTGGGCACCAGATGTTATCTGAATCTTAGATGGTCTTAGAATAAAAAACTCAGAACCAGACATCAGGGTGAAAGCTGAAAGATCAGAGAAGCAGAAGAAGCCACAGCCAACCTCATCTGTTTAACTCCTCAGTCGATCCTGTTTCTATAAATCCTCAGACTGAAAGCCTCTCAGTCCTCATCTGAAAGGGTCTCAGCTAAACTGCTTTAGTTCCTGTTTCCTCACGCCTTATATAGCTTTCCCCATCCTGCCATCACTTCCTGGGATTAAAGGTGTGTGCCACCCCTGCCTGGCTCTGTTTCCAGTGTGGCCTTGAACTCAGAGATCCAGACAAATCTCTGCCTCATGAGTGATAGGATTAAGGGTGTGTGCCACCATTGTCTGGCCTCAATGTCTAATCTAGTGGCTATCTCTGTCCTCTGATCCTCAAGAAAGCTTTATTAGGGTACACAATATAACACCACAGCTATGATCTGAATTTTGTATAAATTTCATGTGTCAAAAATGTTGTTATTCTTTTAAAATAAGTGCAGTTTGTATACATGGTGGAATATTTTCCCCTATGAAGAAGAATCAAGTTATGTTATTTACAGGCAATAAATGAGACTAGAGCAAACTACATCAGTCTCAGAAAAAAATATGTTTTCTTTTACTTGTGATTCCTAGAGTTTAAATAACACATAAAATTTTATATATACATGGTATAGATAGAGATAGAGCATGAAAGCAAAACTGTCTGGAGGAACAAAAGGTCCTAGCATGGAGAGGAGAGTAGAGAGAACAATGTGGGGAGAAATACGCTCAATATAATTACAAAATGATAAGAAAATGTCCTCATGGAACTCAGAACCATGGACAATCAATATTTATCAATACATTTTTGGCTGTTCTTTTGTTCAATCATATAAAAATGTAAAACCCTTTCTTTGTGATTCAGTAATACGAAACAGGTAGCAGACCTGATATGACATATAAACATTAGCTTGCCAAAACCAAAATGTATGTATTGTCCTCAGCAATTGTCTCTCCTTTTGTGAATTTGTTTTATGTGATCTTCTCTCATCTTCAAGTATCACACAGTGCCCCAGGATCAGTTCTTAAGCATTTCCCCCATTTATACTTTCTCTGTTGGTGAACTCATCTAGTGTAACTTTGAAAGATGTCTATTTGAGTCTATTTTTTATTGTTAATGACCCAATATCACTGACCATGTTTTATGGAGGAAAAATGAATATGTAGCTCACAGTTCTGACATAGGATTGAGAGGCCACATCTGATGGTAATTTTCTTGCTACCTGGGCCTCAAGGTATCACATGGCACAGTGTGGCAAGACACAAGGAACATGTCCAAACCTTATTCAAACTGGCTTTTATAACAGATCCACTCTTGCAATTATTTATTAGTTTGCTATCTATGAAATCACTAAGAGTGTGATTGGATTAATCTACTCAAGAGAGCATAAGCCAGATACATCTTGAATGTTCCACCTTGTACTACCCCATAATATCTCATAATAGATATTAAATTCTATCCTTAGCTTCAGAAAGTGTAAGCCACATTTAGGTCACAACAATCTCTCTATGACCGAGTGTTATGAATTTATACTTTTGCTGAAACCTTCTATAAACTCAAGTATGTATCTGTCTCTTTCCCTCTCCACTTGTAAACCTAATACTTATACGATAAGTAGTCTATTGAACCAATAATTTTTATTCTCTCCCTTTGGGAGCTGTTCTTTCAATATTTCACCTCCTGATAAGGAATTTTCCAATTTCCTCCATCACTCAAGGCAAAAACCCGGGTTCATCATTGGTCTCTCTCTGTCTCTGACACATCCAAATCACAAACAGGTTCTGTCACTGTTACCAATGCCCACCACTCACCAATTCCAATTTGGATTAAAGCCGTAAACCTCTTGTTTGGATTATTTTGTTAGCCTTGCAGCTCATCTTCCCATATTATTCCTACCTCCTTCATTCTGTTCTCCACTCTGCTGCCACACTGATATTTTCCAAATATAAAATAGAGTTGTATCATATGCTTACTCAAAACTATATTAATTTTCTCTCAAAAAACAGTTCTAAAAATTGTATCATTATCTATGAAGCTCCCCATATTCTGGCTTCTGCTTATCTCTATAAACTGATTCCCTAATGTTATTTCCTGCTCGTTTGCTCTACTGAAGCCATAATGGCTTGAGACTTTTTCTTTCCTATTACTTCTTTTGGTGCACTCTGCCGCTTCATGCTCAAGTAATACTGCCTTGGAAAGACTGCTTGTGATATGATGCCCAAAACAGCATTCTCCTATCTCCTCTCTTTCATTATCTTTTTATCCTTTTTATTCTTCATCGAGCTTATATTGATGGAGTCGGAGATATATCTCAGCAGGATAGAGTGTGTACTGCTCTCGTAGGGGACCTAAGTTCAGCTCTCAGAACCAAAAGCAGGCAGTTCATAATGACCTGTACCTCCAATGCCAGAGGGTCAAATGCAATGCTCTCTTCTAGACTTAGCTAGCACCTGAAATCATGTATGCATACTCCCCAACACACACACACACATACACACACACACACACACACACACACACACATGCACGCGCACGCACATGCACACACACACACACACACACACACACACACACAATATGTTTGAGTGGTTGTTTACTGGCATCTTTCACTAGAATATCAGCTTTTGTAGAGTCTTGTCTGTATCTCTTTGTATTTGTATCTCAGTAGCTAGAATAGACCCTATCTATGGACAAGGGAAAGAAAGAAAGAAAGAAAGAAAGAAAGAAAGAAAGAAAGAAAGAAAGAAAGAAAGAAAGAAAGAAAGAAAGAAAGAAAGAAAAGAAGGAAGGAAGGAAGGAAGGAAGAAAGAAAGAAAGAAAGAAAGAAAGAAAGAAAGAAAGAAAGAAAGAAAGAAAGAAAGGTAACTTATTAGAATTTCTGGGGAAGATGAAGGGCTAGAGGCTGCCTCTATATGAGCCAGGAAAGAAAAGTCAGAATAAAAACAGAGAAAAGCTTCAGAAGACTGCAAAGGAAGTGAAATGATACTAGAAATGAGCAGAAGCAAAGACACAGGGAAGTAAGCCTAACACAGCTTCAGACACACAGCTCTGTGGGTTCTGGTAAGACACAGTGAGTTCTCTACCAAAGCAGAGAGAAAACCCATTTGTCCTGCTACATTACTCATAGGGCAATGGCTATGCACTGTCTTGAAAGGGAATCTACTATTAAAAACTGAGCTACCCCAGAGGCCTAAGATCAGGGAGCACCCACAGGTTAAGAAGCCTCAACTTGGCATGCCACAGCCACTGAGAGACAAAGGACAAGTAAGGCAGCTATGGAGAACAGGAGGTCCTGACACTGAAAAGCCAAAGGTCACACACAGCAGAAAGCTGGGACCAGGCTATGATGATCATTTAAGAATAGACAAGTCTGCCCTCTGTGGCTGGAAAAGATGCACATCCATTGAAAATTTATCTGAAGTTTTATAGCACAAAGCTAAAGCCAGTGGGTGGGTCAAATTCTGGAGCCATCTACCCCTTGTTCACTGTGAGTAATTTAGCATATGGAGGCACATAACAACAGAAAGCACATGAGCATGTCAAGCGAGGCAGAAAAAGTCTTTAACAAAGTTCAAGTCTTTAACAAAGTTCATGATAAAAGCTATGAAAAAACTAGAAACAGAAAGAATATAACTTCACATAACAGAGGTTATATGTGCCAACTTCTAGTCAATACTATACTAAATACAGAGAAATTGATAGAGTTTCTGATAAAGTGTAGAATGAAAGAAGAGTGACTTTTCTCTCCACTCTTGTTCAATAGAGTGCCTGAAGACTTAGCTGCAACAATAAGATAAGAGAGAGAGATAAAAGGGATACAAAGAAGAAAGGAAGAATTCAAATTACTCCTATTTTCACATGACAAAACTCTAAAATTTCTGTGAGAAAACCCATAGATTTGAAAAACATGTTCACCAAAGTAGAAGAATATAAATTTAGCATATCAAAATAAGTAGCTTTTTTCTATATGCAGATGAGTATGATGAGAAAG
Organism: Peromyscus eremicus; assembly: GCF_949786415.1. Classification (NCBI taxonomy): domain Eukaryota; kingdom Metazoa; phylum Chordata; class Mammalia; order Rodentia; family Cricetidae; genus Peromyscus; species Peromyscus eremicus. The sequence continues at coordinate 46,832,818 of NC_081428.1, read as the reverse complement.
AAAAAAGGTGGGAAATCTCATTTATATTTGCTTTAAAATTAAATAGATAAATACCTGTAGAATAAACTAAACAGAAGATGTAAAGGACCTCTTCAACAAAACTTTAAAACACTGAAGAAAGTCACTGGAAACATCTCTCATACTGCTGGATAGGCAGAAATAATATTTTTGAATATAGATATGTGTGTATATTTATATATATAATTGAAATCAATCTGCAGATTCATTACAATCTGTATCAAAATCCCAATGACATTGATCATATACCTAGGAACAAAATCCTAAAATGTATATGGAAGCATGGCAAAGTAAAGCAATCATTAGAAGAAAGGGTAATGCTAGAAGTATCACAATACTAGAGCTCAAATTACATTATAGAATCATAGTAATAAAAATGGCATGGTACTTGGACAAAAAACAAACATTTAGACCAAAAATGGAATAGAATAAAATAGGCCCAGGAATAAACTCATATAGATGAAGCTACCCAATTTTTCACAAAACTATCAAAAACATATACACAGGAGAAAATATAACATTTTTAACAAATTGTGATGTAAAACTGGATTTCCATGTGTAGAAGGATTAAACTTGATCTATATCTCCTATCTTGATCAAAAATCAGTTCAAAGTGGGATATAGACATTCATTTAAGAACTGAGACTTTGAAACTGTTGGACAAAAGCATAGCAAAGCATTCTAAGATGCAGGCATAGGCAAAAAAATTTCTGAGCAGAACTCCAAAAGCACAGAAAATAATTCAGTAAATTGATATATGGGAGTACAGGAAATTGAAGGTTTCTCAGCATGGCAAGAAAAACAATACTAGAGGGAAGGAACAGCGTGCAGACTGAGAAAACCAAGTACTTGCTAACCACACATCAGACAAGCAGATTGACATCCAGGATATAAAAAAAAAAACTGAAAAAATTAGACACACACACACACACACACACACACACACACACACACACAAGAAAATAATTAATAAATGAACTAATGAAGTTAAGAAATAGTTCTCCAAAGAAGAAATACAATTGAAAATTTTTCAACGTTCTTAGCCATGAAAAAAACCAAATTAAAATAGCTTTGAGATTCTACTTCACCCCTATCAGAATGACTATCACAAAAAGAGAAATTACAATAAATTCAGGCCAGGGTGTGGTAATAAAAAAACCCTTAACAGCTGTTAGTGGGGGTGTGCCTTGTGCAACACTGTGGAATCATTCTATAGGTTCCTCTAAAACTGAAAGTCTAACCTCATGTGATTTAGCTATATGAGTCTTGGGCATATGCCAGGAGGACTAAGTCAACATACCACAGAGATACTCACACATCTGCAGTTATGTCTACACTATTCTCCATAGCGAGGAAATGGAATCAGTCTAGAGGCTAATCAACAGATGAAAGAAACTGTGATCCATATAGACAATAGAATTTTATGCAGCCATAAAGAAAAATGGGATCATGACATTTGTAGGAAAATGAATAGAATTTAAAATCAATTTATGTCAATCCAAATAAGCCAGTCTCAAAGAAAAGTACTACGTGTGTCCCTCCTAAGCAGAACATAAATGTAAAAGTCCATATGTATGTGTGTTCACGTATGCATGAGTGTGTATGTATGTGTGTGTGTGTTTGTAGTCAAAAACCCATGATTGTTGAAGAGAAAGAAAAGGACATAAGAAAGGTGGGAGGTAGGACATGGGTAATAGAATAGAGGCAATGAGGGGAAATGGAGACTCGCCGGGGAAGAAGAGAACCGGCTGGAAGCAAAGAGAGGACATGAGGGAAGTCATCAGGGAAGGGAAATAAAAATAAAGTAAAATGTTACATATGTATGAGGATACCATGATGAAACACATTATCTTGTATGCCAATTTATTAGTCTTGTATGACTAATAAATGAATCAAGTATGTTTTCAAAAATAAGCCCTTCCCCTGCTCATTAGCCAACTCCCATTGGGCATTCCTTTCTTTCTTAATAAACAATTTCTGTCTCATTTAGAAATAAAACAAAAATTAATAAAATAAACCAAAAGAACTTATTGGTTGGTTCATTGATTAATAAATATGACCAAAACATCAGTACGGGACTTTTGCAATAGTTAATTCTAATAGAATCATGTTGTCTACTTTTTGACATATGTTAAGAATGTTTCCAGGTATAAGATTTTGTAGGTTACATCTACAGTTGACACATCTTTCAACCAAGGACTTGACTGCTTTGCATATTACTAATGTACTTTACCAGGACTCCTCATCTAGCATGTGCATTTGACCTTTTATACTTGTAAACTTTATACAACATCACACATGCACATACACACACATATGCACACACACACATGCACACACTCATACACACGCTCATGCATGCATGTACAGATTTAATTTTCAAAAGTTGTTGAAATATTTTAATGAATGCATTATTTAAGAAAATATTAACTGAAATGTTTAATAATGAAGTTGAATTTAGTTTTGTCATGTTAATGTTTTGCTGAATATTATTACAAACTATACTTGTAATTGAACACACATGGTTGCAAAATAACTAAATATACTGAATATTACTGACATACCTTATTGCTGAATAATACAATATAAAATTATACTATGCTAAATATATTTAAATATATTTATCTGAAGCACACTCAGTTACACTATTCTACAATGTCTTTTGTTTATAGTTTCATTCTATTTAATTACTTTGTCCTTTCAAGGTTTTATTTTGTGTACTTTCTACAATAAAAAGGAAACAGACTTTCCAGAAATTACAAAGAACTGAAACAATAGAATAATGAACAATCACATTAGCTTGAAAAGCAGATCCTGCCAATATTACCATTATAATGCAAGCTCATCCAAGTCTTTTACAACTTTTCATATTACCCCAAGCCAAGACAAATATAGTACACTAAGTATAAGGTAAACTACTTTTACCAAATACACATGGCATATCTTTCCTCTTAAATAAAATTAAATTAAAACAAGGACATACTACCAACAGTTTTTATCTTCTCCTGCCTCTTTATTATGTTAAGGTGAAACTGAGTCTAGTGTCCTAGGGTCCTTAAACAAGCAAATGTTGAAGGGCCCATATGTCAGAGAGTGTTGATGATATCCTGCTTTAATTATCTGTCTTCCATGACTAGGTGTTAATCCTTATCTCTCCTCCCCAGCACCTTAGGAGATCACTAATCAGCCTAACATAGTCCATTCTGTCTGCAACATCCATCTAGATCAGTGATTCTCAACCTTTGAGTCGCAACTCTTTAGGAGTAGAGAATGACCTTTTCATGGGGTTCTCTAAGACTATCAGAAAATAGATATTTACATTATGATTCTTAACAGTAGCAAAATTTTAGTTATGAAGTAGCAATGAGAATAATTTTATAGTGGGGGTCACCACAACATGAGGAACACATTAAAGTCATGGCATTAGGAAGGTTGAAAACCACTAATCTAGATGTCTTCATTTTGCCCTCATAAGACTTGGAAGACAAACTACTGGCAGAGATATGAGACTCATGCTTGTTGTGGTATCAGCAAGAAGTCAGTTTTGTTTTGCCCAGGAAAGACAAAAACTAACAGAAGCTAATGTTTGTCACTCTAAAAAGCTAGAAGAGGTCTGAGATCATGGCTCAGTAAGTAATGATGCCTGCCACCAAGCCTGATGACCCAAGTTCAATCCCCAAGAGCAACTGAATCCTACAAGATGCCCTCTGATATCCACATGAGTGCTGTGTGATGCATACGCAAACATACATACACAAATAAATAAACATAATATTAATTGATTGATTGATTGATTGATTGATTGATTGATTAAAAACCTGAGGGAGTGAGGTACTTATTCAAAGTCTGGTGGGAAGTTCATAGAATGAAGGACTCAAGCAGGCAAACCTCAGGAAAGAAAAATCTAGAGATTTTACCAAGAGAGACACTTGAATAATAACTTTCCAACTCTAGCATCAGAATGTCTAGTTAGTTGATGATTATGTAGTTGGTCATGCCATTTACTTCATATTAAACCAAATCCCTGAAAGAAATCATGTAATTAGCTTACGTTATATACCCAATCTCAACGCTCCTATAGTAGAAGAAAGTAGAAGTTCAAAATTGATAATCACAGCATTTTCTTCCTCAAGAAATTTTTCAAGATTAACTGTAGATGTTATACATGGGAACTAAGGAATAAACAATTGCCCCCTATATAAACCCCTAAACAAGCATGCCATTATTTCACTCTCCTATAACTTTACATATATTGTTCCTTTAACTGAAAATCTCTTCTGCATTTTGTTCACCAGGCAAGTTTCTAACCCAATGGTGATGACAGGCATGCATAGCTTGCTATCCTTTGCATGGCCACCAAAGAGCAGCTTTGGGCCACAAACAATGCTTTGCACGATAAAGAACCCTCACTGTCAGCAATGAGCGTGTATTCTTCCATGGAAATACCCTTCATTCTCCAGGCTTGATGTGAGCCTTTTGTTGTTATTCTGATCATGAGTATGACTTATAGAATCAGGCTAGCCTTGCTGCTGGATCTTCTCCCAGTGGGAAAGGAATGGGATCCTTTCTTGTAGCACAAAAGGAAGGAGTGCTTGTGTTCCTCCTGAATCTACTGTAAGAGAATATCACAGGACCAGCCTAACACCTAAAGGTGATCTTGCTCTGCTTTTTCTGCACACAACCAAAATACTGTTCTGCTCAGTGCCGGTGTGAGTCATGTCTGTCTTGGTGACATCAATACTTGCAATCCAGGAAGCGGAATAACATTGTGGGAGGGATGCCGGTGATGACAGATGTTGGGTGATTTGCTGTCCTCGAAGTAGAGAGTGAGACTAATGCCCTGGGCATGCTCACATGTAATACCAGCTAGGCATTCTCATAAATTGGAGGTAGGAAAAGTTATTCTCCAGTTCATGCTTTACTCCTATAGAACCTAAAATATCCTAACATTATCTGAAATTCTTTGATTAAATGTCTATTTTGGTTAGTGAATTTATACTGCTTTGAGAGAGTTGTTTATTTATTACTGTGTCACCAACATTTCCTCTGGTTCCTGACTCCTTTTTATGATAATATAATTTTTTTTTGGGGGGGGGGGGAGTTTCAAGACAAGGGTTTCTCTGTTTCGTTTTGGTGCCTGTCCTGGATCTCACTCTGTAGACCAGGCTGACCTTGAACTCACAGAGATCTGCCTGGGCCTGTCTCCCAAGTGCTGAGATTAAAGGTGTACACCATCACTGCCTGGCAATAATATAAATATTTTAAGACATAAATGAGTTAAAGAGAATTTGAGAGGGATGTGTGTATGTATACATATAATGTCTCATAATGTGAGTCAATGATACCCATTTTTTAATTAGTGCTGAGAGTCTTATTTTTTTTCTATTGCTGTGACAACACACAGAGGCAAAAACCATTTAAGGAAAAAAGAGTTTCTTTTAGTGTACAGTTTGATGTTCCAGTCCATCATGTCAGGAACTCACAGCAATAGGAGCCTGTGACAATTTGTTACATCACATCAACAGTCAAGAAACATACAGATGATAAATGGTTTGTTACTGCTAATTTTCTTTTTTTATTTTAGGACAGTACCCAGTAAATAGTAGGTGCTCAACTCTTGTGGCTGGAAAAAAATGAGTGCAGAAGAAAGACTGTAGATATAAACAAAATCTTAACATAAATGTATTTTACCTAAGGAATCTAACACTGTAAAATGTATTTTACAACAAGGAATCTCACACTTTGGCTAACCAAGAACCAGAGTCTAGATGTCCCAAAGACCGAAGGTAAAACCAAACACTACTGGTATTAAAAAATAGTAATGAATAAAATGATTACTAATGATATCCATAGATCAGTACCTTATCCAGTCATCATCAGAGACGCTTCCTCCTGTAGCAGATGAGAACAAATACAGAGACCATAGCCAGATTCTAAATTGGTGGTCTCCATCAAATCCCTACCCCCAGAGCTCATAGAATCCAGTGGAAGGGGAGGCAGAAAAATTGTAAGAATCAGAAAAGATAGAGAACAACAGGAGAACAAGGCCTTCTGTCTCAATTAAACAAGGTGCTTATGAGTTCAGAGAGACTGAATCAGAAAGCGCAGGGCCTACATGGATCTACACCATGTCCTCTGAGTATATATTATAACTACTAGCTTAGTATTTTTATGGGACTCCTGACTGTGAGAACAAGTAGGTCTCTGACTCTTGTGCCTGCCCTTGGGACTCTTTTCCTCCTGTTGGGCTTCCATGTCCAACTTCAATATGAAAGGTTTTCCTTCATCTTATTATATTTTATTTTGTCATATTTGGTTGTTACCTCTTAGAAGCCTGTTCTTTTCTAATGAGAGACAGAAAAAAGTGGATCTGGAGGGAACAGGAGGATGGGAGGAACTAGAAGGAGTAGAGGGAGAGAAAACTATAATAAGGATATATTGTATTCAAAAAGAATCTACCTTTAATAAAAGAAAAACATAAGTGTAGATGACCCATTTAAAAAAAACTATGTATATATGGTTCCTGACTCTTAAGGAGAGTTCTTCCAAGTTTTGTTAAGTAAATGAAAGAATAAATGGGTGAGTAGATGAATAAATAACATAGAGTTTACAGACAAGAAAGAGACCCCAGATTGTCACTCCTGGAAGGTGGTTTTAGTTCTCCCTTTTACTTTCAATTTTTAGGCACTTAGTTATGGTTTCTCTTCCTGTGACAAAATATCATGACAAAAAAGCAACTTGGAGAGGAAAAGGTTTATTTCAGCTTATACTCAGGTCATACTCCATCACTGAGGGAAGTCAGGGCTGAAACATAAGGCAGGAACTGAAGCAGAGGCCATAGTTACAGCTGGCTTGCTCTCCATCACTTGTTCAGGCTGCTTTCTTACACAACCAAGGACCACCTGCCCTATAGCATTACCCCCACCCCATTCTCCAATAAGCTGGGTCTTTCTGTATTAATCATTAAGCAAGAAAATGATCTTCAAATTTGCCTATAGGCAATTTACAACCTTTGTAAATTAAGGTTCCTCTTCCCAGATAACTCTAGCATGTGTCAAGCTGATAAGAAGAAGAAGAAGAAGAAGAAGAAGAAGAAGAAGAAGAAGAAGCCAGGCGGTGGTGGCGCACGCCTTTAATCCCAGCACTCGGGAGGCAGAGCCAGGCGGATCTCTGTGAGTTCGAGGCCAGCCTGGCCTACCAAGTGAGTCCCAGGAAAGGCGCAAAGCTACACAGAGAAACCCTGTCTCGAAAAACCAAAAAAAAAAAAAAAAAAAAGAAGAGGAGGAGGAGGAGGAGGAGGAGGAGGAGGAGGAGGAGGAGGAGGAAGATTAACCGGGACAGATATTTTGTTTCTTAAAATCTTTCTCCTACTGTCTTCAACATGGATGATTTTCTTTTCTCGTGATTCTTCTTTTGTTCCATGGCCAATTCTTAGTTGTATTTTCAGTTTAAACTTCTACCCCATTTTTAATGTTAACACATCTTCACTCTGTTTCCACAATTCTGTCAAATATGGTTCACAGCACTATGAGAGTTTACATCCTCACTACATTGGAGACACTCATTGTTGAGTTAACCAGTTAGTGGCTAAGTTGAGTACAACTATCCTAGTACTCCATAATTATTACCCCATAAGCTGAAAGTAATATTTCTTCACAAATGGTACAAGTTAGAGCATAACTGTGCTTATCTACTTCATTTTATGCTGCAAAGAGTATGCCCAGTTGTGTGATGTCTTGATCACATTCTGACAATAAAGTTTCCTTTGAATCAGAGGGCAGAGCTAGCTACTAGCTGACCAAAATTAACCATAGAGATTTTGGAGGACTGAGGATAGAGAGAGACAGGAAGTAGTCGTGTGGGGTTTAGAGAAAGTCTCAGTCCTTTTGGATGGAAGAATAACAGAGATAAGAAGTCACTGTTTGCTTCTCTGCCACTTCTCTGATTGCTGTGGGATGTTCTGTATGGCAAATGTGTTGCTGATTGGTCAATAAATAAAACACTGATTGGTCATTGGCTAGGCAGGAAGTGTGGGCGGGACAAGGAGAATAAAGCTGGGAAGTAGAAGGCTGAGTCTGAGAGACACTGCCAGGCGCCACGATGAGAAACAGCATGTGAAGATGCTGGTAAGCCACGAGCCATGTGGCAAGGTATAGATTAATGGAAATGGATTAATTTAAGCTGTAAGAACAGTTAACAAGAAGCCTGCCATGGCCATACAGTTTGTAACCAATATAAGTCTCTGTGTTTACTTGGTTGGGTCTGAGCGGCTGTGGGACTGGCAGGTGAGAGAGACTTGTCCTGACTGTGGGCCAGGCAGGAAAACTCTAGCTACATCTGATCATTCAGGTTCCTACCCTAGTATCTGACTCCTGAGTTTTTATTAATAAAGAATAATTAGATAAATGCATCACCCAGTCCCCTCCCCTGGGATCTTCACAAGCAGATCAGGGAAATATAGAAGTGTAGGAAGCCTAAGAACTTATTAAAACCCATGGAAATCCTGACTCCTCCTTAGGGTTTGTTTTTTTTTTTTAGAATCTCCCCCCCCCCACCCCGCCACTGAAATTTTATTTCAAATCACTTTGCCAACATGGTATAATATGCTGTTTTGCTTCAGTCCCCTTATTTGTGAAGCCAGGGTTGTTGGGGCGGGAAATTGTCATATGCGCCAAAGTCACCTCTCCTTCAGGACTTACAAAGAGGAAAATATTTTCTTTTTTGTTTGCCTTAAAAAAAATAATTGCAACAACGTTCTCTCTCTGGCTGGCTAATTGAGCCCATTCACCTGTGGCAAATGCAGGCTGTGGTACAGTCAGGACAACACAAGTCTGCTGGCAGGGTCACTCCCAGAGTGCTCTGTGCCAATGCAAAATTGCTGATGTTTTCGGATGGTCTTCCGCTGTTAAAGTCTAGCAGATGAGCATAAACAAATAGCTCTATTTAGTCAGGAGAGGGCCAAGGCTGAGAGAGGAGAGGAGGTGTGACAACACTATTTCCATTCTCTTGCTAAGTCAACCAGGTTCTGCACAGCACCACAAATCCTTTATACATGAAGTCTCCCTTCTACGGCATAAGCACACCAGCTTAATGCTTCTGGGACATTTCTTAATTCCATTCTCAGTGTTTCTCCTCTACCCCAGATTCATCTAGAGCAAGAAATCAGGGGGGAAAACAGAGCACATAAAAATATAATGCCACCATAGCTCTTCATTCTCGTGACACTGTCTTTCCAAAAAGCCATTGGTCAGTTTTCTGTGCACCCTTTCATGGATGCTCTACTTGAACTACTAAGCCACCTGTCGTGTGTCCACTTATTCATAATACACACTGGCATCTTCCACATACACATCAGAGGAGTGTGAATGGAAAAATGGATAGATGAATGAATAAAAAAAGCATGGTTTTGGGGGGGGCTTTTTTTGTTTTGTTTTTGTTTTTGCTTTTGGTCTCTAACTTGTGAGTACACTTTCTATGTTACATTACTGGGATTAGCCTTTCCTTTCATGCTTTTGCAGTTTAGCAACATAAATTTTAAAAAATCATTTAAAAAATTCCCCACTACCTATAGTCCTATAACAAAGAAAACATTGACTGTAAATATGGTAGTTCTATTTCTAAAATGTTACTTTATCTCTAAAGTACTGTAGGAGTACCTTGGTCATGAAAAGTCAGCCTTGGGAACCATGGCCTGACCCTTCTTTTTGTCATCTTGGGCTTGGCAAGATAAGCTGTGTGATGGAGATAGCTGAAGCAGATCTTGAATTTGCTGTGTATCTTTTCACTACTCATCTTCCCGACTCTGACTCCCAAGTGTTGAGATTACAGGCATGTCCCATCCTGCCCATATCAACTCCTTCTAAGTAGCCAATTTCACACCATTTTGTCTTTTTGGACAGTCAACAAAAATTGTGAAATAAAAAGAAACTGTGACCAACAATTCAAGGAAACAGATGCTGCTCCGTTGCAGCTGCTGAGGACACAACCTCATGGGAGAGTCTTTACCTACTGCTGAGCTGTTCACTGTCCTATGATAGCCACCCTTCACTCCCAGACTCCTAGGCAAACCTACCAATGCTGAACTTCCTCAGTTTCCAAGCTATAAACTCATTCTTGGCAAAAAATCATAAGGATTCTGTTAGGGGCAAGTGCCCAGAAGTTATAATAATAACTTACTAAGGGTTGAAGTGTTTTAAGTGAAATTGAGTTACATAGCACACTTCTTTTAAAGTGTCTTGTTCTTGAAAATTATACTCATGATAAATGTTTATATCCAGCTGCTGTCTTCATAGAACGGCAGTGTGAAAGTCAAAGTTATTTAAATTAACAAATAAAGAGAGGACACTTGTTACAAACCTGGTCCTAGGCAAAAGGCTGAACATCAGGTTTCTGTAGCAACTCTCTTTGGCAAACATCAAATACTGTCAGACGCTGTGCTGAGGTGTCCTGAGAACAAGTTCACCTTCCTTTCACGCAGGCATGGAAACTGGCCTTAATCAGATCTGGTCCTCTTTCTTCTTCAAACTGTTGCTATGTCAACCTGTTTTGGGTTTTGCTGTGTTTTATTTTGTTTTTCTAAAGATGTTTGGCTCTTACCTTTAAATGAGAGTTTGCCCTCCAATTGGCATAGTGAAAAACAGAAATGATAATTGTGTGTTTCACTTAAGGTAAAATTCAGCGTCTTAAGAATAGAAAACATGAGTTCAGTGAGATACTCGGGAAGGAAATGTGTTTGCTTTCAAGCCTGATGACCTGTGCTCTGTCCCCACAACTTTAGTGGTGGAAGGAAACAATGGATCCCACAATTTGTCTTCTGACATCTAAACACGTGCCATGCTACACAACTGTATGTTCACATACATACGTCAAGGTAAAAAATACAGCAGAATAGGATGTAAGTAGACCCATGTCCGGGCATTTTGACAATGGAGTGGCCTAAGGAAGATAAATTTGCCTGGGAAAAATCAGGCTATCATCTATTATATTACAGCTGAGAAATGGAAACCAGCTGTTACAGGTACATTTTCACTGTGTCTCATGCTAACAGAGACTTTTAATACAGCCAATAAAATCAAGAAGCTCCTAATGAATGTAAGTTTAAGAAACAAGCAAGACCCTGTCTTGGACCCTAAGCAGGAAGTGGTTTCTTCCCAAGACAGCCATTAACCTCCAGTAGCAACACTATACTGAATGAATATCAATCCCTGGAAATGAAATGAATATGCTGCTTGTTCACATTAAGAGACCATATTTATCCACATTAATAGCCAGTGCTTTGCAAACATAGTTCATGGAATAGAGATCCAGAACACCCTACATGGCTAACTCCAAAGAAACAACTATCAGATTTCATACAAAAATGAGTAAATACTTCATACAAGAAACAAAGGTATTTTCTTACCTCAGCATTAACCTCTATTTTGTAAGTTAAATGAACATATACATTGATAATAGCAACAAATTCCATGATACCTAGGAATAATTAAACAAGCATTACATTTAGTTAAATATGAGCAAACCAACATCTAAGAAAGAACATTTACATTTAAACCCTGTCTGTAACAAACAAGAGATAGTGCGAAGACATTAGTCTTCCTCTGAATTACTTTGTGAATTCAATTAATTCCAGTAAAATATCAAGTCTACTTTTTATTGTTAAAGGCTACTTTTGTAGTTCATCCAGAGGAAGTGAAATCGACTATCATACCTTCTTGACCCTTTGCCCTAACTGCTTCGACTGGTGGCATGTGATAGGCATTAGACTAGTAACCACATACAACTGAGTAAGTAAGTGAACAAATAAATCCAAGTAATAGATGTGATAGGGGAAATATATAAAAAGAGTCCAGGATTTTCAAAAGAGCAAAAAAGCCCACTGCATATCAGAATAATCACGAAATCTTCATGGTTATCAGAGCCCACCATGACTAACGCGCTAAACCACTTGCCCATCATGACTGCAGAACTGCAATAATGAAGGATTCTGGACAAGAGACAGGGGGATACTGTAAGTCTGTGTGCAGTGAACTGACAAGGGAACCCTGCTTAAGCCCTGGATCTCTACTATCTACATCCTAACTATGATATCTAAAGGAAAAGATCAAAGAAAATATTACAGTCCTTTAATAAACACTAGCACAAGGGCTACTCTTAATTGTCTATTTGTAGGATTTAGAATCACCATGGAAATGAAATCTCTGGGCATGCCTGGGAGACATTTTCCACTTTAGGTGAACTGGGGTAAGATGACACACACTAACGTGGATGGCACCATCCTATGGGCTGGCGTCTCAGACTGAATCAAAAGGCAAAAGGGGCTGGGCAGCAGCGGGCAACACCCTCTGCCTCCCGACTGAGGAGGCAATGTGACCAGCTGCCTCACACACCTGCTCCCATGACTTCCTCACCATGAAGGGTTGTGCACTCAAGCTGTAAGCCAAAATAAACCTCCCCTGTCCTTTCTGTGTTGCTTCTGTTGGGTGTATGATCAGCTACTGGTAAAGAAAGGGACACCAGTAGCTTGCCTGACAGTAGACAGAAAACACCCAATGAAATGCCAGCAAACCAGACTCTTAAATACGTTAAAAAAAAAAAAAAAAAAAAAAAAGAATCTTTTACGAGCAAGTAGTGTTTATGTCAGGAACATGAAAAAGTTTACCATTCAAAACTCAATGTAAACTACAGCTTTAAAGAACAGACAACAAAACCAAAGTTATTAAAAAAAAAACTTTTGCAATGAGGGCCTTGTAAGAAATAAACATTCAATCAGGTAAAGTGGCTCAGTCAGTAAGTTGCATTCTGCACAAGCAGGAGGACCTAAACTTGATCCTTAGCACCCAGGTCAAAAAAATAAACATGATGGCACCTGCTTGTAAACCAAGTGTCAGTGAGATGGAGACAGGCAGACTCCTGGGGCATGCTGGCCAGTCAGCCTAGCCTAATCCTTGAGCCCCAGGTTCCAGGGAGGGACCACCTCACTGAACAAAATGGATGGCTCCTGAGGAATAACACCCATGGCTGACCTTTGGCCTACACACACACACACACACACACACACACACACACACACACAAGATATGTATGTGTGGAGAGAGAGAACAATAATTTTCCCTCTAAAGCATGATGTAAGCCATCCCTGCAAATTCTTTTAGCCTTTTCATAACCCTGAGCTGACAAGTCTCCTTGGCTGTTGCCGTGTAAAAGCACGATGGCTATTTCTGGCTGCCAACATTCAACGATTAAATGGGTAAAGAATTGTTATTTGCTCCCCTTTCAGAATAAAATATCATATATTAAAATGTTATTTCCAATAAACAATTAATTAAGCTTCAGTTTCCTGTCCCAGATAAGTACCCGTTGCTCTTCAATACACCACAGTACTAGAAAAATAATGGTAATATCCCCATGCAAATTTTTCTTTCATTAGATATTGCTTTTGAATTATTTGGGAGCTTGCTGCCCTCCATTCCTCTGAGATAAAGAGGTCTGGATCACTAGTACATTGCTGGCTTTCCAGGTTAGAAATCTTACAAAGCATGGAGACACCCTTACTGTGTCACAGATAAGAGACTTGGAGAAAAGACTGTCAGGGACAATTTACTGGACTTGAGAGCTTTGAAGGATGGGAATCACTTAAGACAGGAGGAAATATCTATTTCAGCTGCCAAACCCCCTTTTTTTTTTTTCATTTGCCTCCCCTCTAATTTAAGGCATTTAGTCTACAGCTGATAGCTTTCGTTCTGACCACTCCTGGGCCTTGACCTCCAAGGCATTCCTTGTCATTTTCGACCATCACTTTACAGTTAATCTTGTGAGCTCACAATGTCAGAAATAGAGATTCATCTGTGTCTTTTTGGAATGTCAGAATTGATTAAATGGCAACAATTTCACAAGCTGTTAGGTCCAAATTTCTGTGGATAGCATGATCATTGCCAAACAAAGTTTCTTCGCATGTGGGGGGCAGTTTGCGTGAGAATGTCAGAGGATGACCTAAAATATCACCTTTAAGAACACCACTGACCTCATTTGAGACAAGGTCTCTCATTGGCCCAGAGCTCACCAATAATGCTAGACATGCTATGCTGTTCAGGGAGTCCCAAGGATTCTTGCTTCTCCACTTCCCTAACACTGAGATTGCAAGTCTACACTGCCATGACCAGTTTTTTGTTTTTTGTTTTTAAATTGGGTACTGCAGTTGAAATAAAGTCTTTGCGCTTGCAAGGCAGCACTTTACCAACTGAGTTATCTCTCAGCTCCTCTTTTATTCCAATATTAATTACTAATATTAACTCTCAGATCTCACATATAGATAGACCACTTCACATAGATTTATAGGTAGATAGGGAGAGAGAGAGAGAAGATATTCACCATAAATGCCACAAGGACAGTTGTCTGTGGGTTCCTTGATGCACATAGCAGGTAGTCAGTGGGGTCACTGGAACCATCTCAACTGCCTTGTTAGTTATCATTCTTTTTAGGGGCTCCAGATGAGGATGGTACACCCTTCCTTGATCTGGTGTGTTTGATAAATACACAGACATTTTTTGATACCAGTTTTAATGCAACCATATGCCATGTATTCCCAACCTACTTTGGTAATTTATAGGCAGCACCTTTTCACTTGTGGAACCTTTATTTATAAAACCTCATGGTTCTTGATGAACCAGGTAGCAATATGCATATGCACAAAAAAATGCATAAACATTCTACCTCTGCATTTATACTCAAAATGGGATAAAATGCTGCTCTGTAAAATGGAGTTATCCGGGACAAGGCCCAGCCTGACAGCCACTATTTTACATGATGGGTGGGCAGGGATTTAAATAGGTGATTCTAGCCATTTATCTACGTCCCCACCCCTTTATCTATGTAACCTGGTAATGGCGACAGTGTTCTCAACTGCTACTAGCCTGAGTGGCCATACCATCTGTGTCTTCTGTTATATACACAGTAAAGTCTGTGCATATATTATTTCTGATTTAAATACTCAGTAAGGATCTTATTGTCCCAGTTGGACTCTGATCTACATAAGAAAAAAGACATCAATATGAAACCTTACGAGCTTCCTCCTCTGCGAAGAATCTATTGCTCTGCTCACTCCTCTGGTCATGTAATCATGTCATGAGGGGCCATCCTGTTAGGTTAGGTTTGCAGCATATTCACTAATGCCGCTGATGCCTCTGCCAATCTAAAGGAGGCTACTTCTCTTGTTTGTATCATTATCCACAGATCTGAGCAGGAAAAGCTAGTAAATGTGGACTCTGGAGATTCTTCAAGCTTTTGACTGGAGGATTTTTCTCACTTTTGCACATATTTTACAGGTGCCTCTAAAATTCTTCCTGATTCTTCAAAGTTGTAGACATTGGATTTGACTGCCCAGCAATCCCTTCCCCGCTTCATCTATTAAGGATCTGGTTTTCTTTTTTTTTTTTTTTTATTTTGCAATACAATTCAGTTCTACATATCAGCCACAGATTCCCTTGTTCTCCCCCCTCCCGCCCCCTCACCTTGTCCCCCCCCCAGCCCGCCCCCCATTCCCATCTCCTCCAGGGTAAAGCCTTCCCCACAGACTGAGATCAACCTGGTAGACTCAGTCCAGGTAGGTCCAGTCTTCTCCTCCCAGGCCGAGCCAAGGGACCCTGCATAGGCCCCAGGTTTCAAACAGCCGACTCATGCAATGAGCACAGGACCCGGTCCCACTGCCTGGATGCCTCCCAAACAGATCAGGCCAATCAACTGTCTTAGCCACTCAGAGGGCCTGATCCAGTTGGTGACCCCTCAGCCATTGGTTCATATTTCATGTGTTTCTGTTCGTTTGGCTATTTGTCCCTGTGCTTTATCCAACCTTGGTCTCAACAATTCTCGCTCATATAAACCCTCCTCATTCTCGCGAATTGGACTCCCAGAGATCCACCTGGGGCCTAGTCATGGATCTCTGCATCCAGGATCTGGTTTTTTATAGCTTGCTGATTCTACATTCTGGATGAAAGACTCTTTCTTTCTTTGTATATTGTTGATGTTTCTGAGAGGAAAGGATCCATTTTTCTAAGATTCGGAAAGTTAATTCAGGATCCTCGGGCACCAGACAATTAATGGTAGCCAAGGTTTCCTGAAGGATTGGCTTTCAAGTTGATTATTTCACTGTCAAGGAGAACAAGGAAACACAGGCAAGGTGTGAACAGTGGTTTATCAAGAAAAAGTGAGAAGACACTTCTGGAATTGAGGGAGGCAAGTGTTCAGAGGAGGAATACTGTAGTGTTGTGCCTCCCAGTGAGCTATTATGGATTTTAGGGAAGAATTAGACAGAGACGATTTATTGGGATTATTCATTTTAGAGTTCATTTCTGGCCAAGTAAAGACTACGAATTCTTTATACAAGCTATCTTAGCCCAACTGAAGAATCTGTTATGTGTAACTCATAGGAGAGGAGGGTGCTCATGCATGCTACTGGGGGTAGCTATGATCATCCACGAGTCCAGTGCCCATGGCCTCAGGGGAGCTAACTCTCACCTCACAGTGATTAAGAGTTAGGCAAGGTAAAGGAGAAGTCCAACCTAAGGCAAACTCCTTCCCTCCCTTCATCCTCAGGTGTGACTTGAGAAAGCAGTTGAAGTTACAGCTAGCAGAGAGAAACCCACTGCTGTTGAAAGGTCAACCACAGACCTGAAATTCTTCTTATGCTCTTCGTGGGTAGTATGTATTTGTCAGAGAAACATAATGACAAACAGTAGATATTTGCTGCACCAGGAATTTGGGTTCTGGCAGGATACAGCTCTCTATCAAGAGCAAATCCAAGAAAGCTCACTGCTGATGGCTGTGTATGAGTGCAGCTAGGTCAAATGGTTTTCTTTGAAAGAGAACTTCACATGTGCTGTGGTTTGTACATTATGCTGCTCACATCTATCTCTTTGATTTGTAATTTAGGGAATAGTTTGGTGAGAGGAATCACAGCCCCTACCTCTAAAGTTGGTCTTAATTCATTTCCTTCTGTCCTTTAGTGTCTGTCCTATACTCTTATTACTCTTACAGACCTCATATGTTTCTCTCAATGGCCTATTCGTAGTCATGTGCCAAATCTTTGATCAGGAGGATCTGAATGCTGGGTTTCCATGTTGTTCCCTGTCCAGTGTAGCAGTGTAGTCTATTACTAGCCACAGTGGAGCAAACCAATGGACCTGAGTGCAGTACTTGAGTTCAATTTTCTATCACCACTATAACAATTTATCAGAGAGACTGAAAGGGCACATATGTTCTCTTTTACTACTAGAATTTTGTAGTCAATATTAGTTTCTCAAGACTAAACCCAAGAGGTTGCCAGGCTTGCCCTTGGTAGCTGTTCTAGCTTCTGATGCCTCTATTCTTTGAGTACCCCCTCACCTTCAAATATCATTACTCCAATCCCTAGTTTGAAATAGCCTTTGCTTTTCTGCTCTTCTGCAGTAGAATCCCCATCTGCTTCCTTCTAATAAGGACTGTGCAACTACATTTAAGGCTCTTGCTGGTAACCCAGGATAAGCATACCATGTCAACAATCTTTATTACCTCTACAAAGACTCTACTGCCATGCAAGGTAGTAGTCACAGGTTCCATTAATTAGGACATGCTTGTCTTTTGCTCCGTTATTCAGCCTACCATACCACGTGATGGTTAATTTTATGTGTTAGCTTGAAGAGTGTTTTGGTTTCACTTTTGCATTAAATCCATGAGCTTTGAGAAGGATGACTGCCCTCCATAAAGTGTTTGGGCCTCACAGAATATGCTGAAGGCCTGAGTGGAACAAAAGACTGGCCTTCACAAGCAAAAGGGAACATTTTGGCTGACTGCTTTTTTTTTAATTAATCTCCATCACTTTCTCTTCCAGTCTTTGCCTGGCCATTTCTCTCCAGGGAAGCTGTAATAACTTCTTGGGGGTCCTCAACTTCGCACTTTGGAGTTGCCAGCCTCTGTAATTGCTGCAAGTGCCTAACCTTTTGCCCATGATGCAAGGCAACTCTGAAATGCAAAGCTAGTTGTGAATTTTCTTATCAACTCATGTGGCTTTGTTAGATATGTTTGACTTCTTCCTCCATCCGACCACGCTATCACAATGAAATACAATGATCACAAAGTTTATTATAAAAAGAATGATAAAACATGGAAGTTTATAAACAGAACAGAAATTGTGTTCCATTGGGCCTGTCCCCAAAAATGGTCATACAAATTTTGGTCTTTATCTCTTCTCTCTTTGGCTAACTGTAAGAACATTAATAAATACCACTAGTTAACATGCTGGACAGGAATTGCTATGAACCTTTCTAAGAAATGGTTTTTAACCATTTCTCAAGGAGTATTTGCCCTGTTCTCAAAATATCATTTTAAAAAATGTAAGAGAATAATAAATTTGGAATTTTTGATCTATTCACAAAGCCCAGAAGATAAGCAAGAACAACAACAGCCACAAATTATACAGAACACTAAACATAGCTATGTAACTAACAGCTGAGTCCACTTCCTGCATGATTTACAGTTTATAAGATGCCTAGAGGGGTTTTATCTCAATTATCTAAATACTTAAAAGAAAACACCTGGTAGGAGATGTCTTGAAACTATTCATAAAAGTTACTTAAGGTTTCTATTTGAAATGTCAGTCTTCTAGAATATAAGATGAAGAAAGAAATTTCAGAACCTAGCTGAAATGTAATAACCATGTAGCAGCACATAATATAAAAAGCACATAAGCACATATTAAAGCAAAGTGTATTATTGTTACCTTTTCAGATTTACAGTTGTGTGAGCTAAAGGTCAAGCAAGTTGTTCAGAGTTACAGTGAATGACTTCTATGAGCCCTGGGAGTTACCCAAAGTTTCCTTTTCCAAGAATAGTGCTACTCTCATCGCATTATTCTGATCGCATTATTTTCATTGCATTATTCCACATGTCTACTAGAGCATCCTCTACAACTTAAATCAGAAGCATGTGACTCTTATAGTCTAAGCACAGTTCTGGGGCCAAAAAAACTCAAATCTGTAGAGGTCATCATCACACTGGTCCCTTTAATTTATACAGGAAAAGTGAATAATTATTAATGCCATACCAAGCAATCTGTTTTGAGTCTACTGAGTCATGTTACATCTTAAATTAAGCAACATATATTTGGATATGTGTATAAAACTCCCTTCAGTTGATTCTTAAAACTAGCTCCGTATTCACATCATTGTATGTATGCAAATCTTCAATGATAAAGTTTAGTTCTAATTCTGCTGTGTGTTACGTGACTGGGAACACTTTGAATTGTCTGACATATAAGAAGCATAGTGAACCACACAAGCAACTTATCTAAATATGCTACTATCTAAGCACTGAAACTAATTCCTCTTGAATATGCAATGACTTTTTACAGTTTTAAGACAATATGAGTTGATGGGTGGGGGAGACTTTTGGTTTTGCTCTGTCTTTGTTTGGGTACTAAGGACTGAACCTGGACATCAAGTACTCACTCTACCACTGGTCTGCATCTCCACCCCTAAGATGTTCTTAACAAAACTTAAATTTTGAATTAATGTTTTGGTTTCAATAACAGATTTGCTAATCTATTCATGTTCAGATACTCAGCTGCTGTATAATCAACAACATGTATTTGTAAGCAAGTTGGCAATAACAAATAAAGTATATGCTCACTGGTAACCACACCTCTCAGCAAGGATATGAGTGGATGTCACCTTGTGCATCAAATAAAAGCTACTTAAATAGCATCTTCACAATGTACTTTTATTCATTTCTCCATCCATGCCAACAACAAAAATAAAGAAGTAGCCATCAGAAGCCACATCCATATTATGCTTCTGAAAATATCCTTTTAATAAGACTTCCTCTCTCTTTTATATTTATCCCTTTAATTTAAAAGGTAAGTCAAAGACACCAGTTTTATTTTCCTTTGCTGGTATTTTTCTTCGTTGGATTGTTGGTAGAAGTAATTAGAAGAGGAAAAGGGCAAGTAATTAAATCATTGAAAGTCACACCCCTGCCTCCATCTCTGAGCCAGGTGAATGTGAGATGCTCACAGTCCTGTGTTTCATTAGAAAATGTTGATCAGAGGAGAGTCAGAACACTTCAATTCCTGTCAACAGACTCCCTGTGTCGACAACTTGGCAAAATTACAGTCTCCTCTCAAGCTCCATGTTCCACTTTCCCTGGTTGTCTTTCAGATCTAAGTGGTTTCTGAGCCTGAGAAACTGAACAAACAAGTGGCCAGTCTGGGCCTGGGCAAGGTTGCTTCTGTTTTCAAATTGGTGACATTTCAGCAGCCATGTGTCATCTGTTTTTTAAGACTGTGGAATTTCCCAGACTATCTCTGAAAGCAAAGTCTGATATATTTTTGTAAGGAGGAGGGAGGTCAAATAGTGAATGGGTTCTGTCCCATGACAAAGCAAACCTGTTCAAGAATTTATGAAGACCAGATATACCTTGAATTTTCATTCCATGTAATATAAGCTGACTCTCAATGGAGGAAAGATTTCAGTGTTTTGTATATTTTATTCTGTATAAGGTTCAAGTAAAGTATTTGTTTACAATGAAAATGATATGCAATCATTACAATTCTAGACATATAAGAAGTACCCGATGTATCCCATTGCTTGACTAACGTGTAAATAAATTAAGTGATTATGCACGATTTTTCACAGACTGAGAACCTGAAGAAACAGAACTTCTCCAAAATAAGAGCTAAAAGATTGGTGTCTAAATGTTTGGGTCTGTTTTTCTGTTTGTCTGCTTTTGACCTGAAAGATATTAACTTAGACTTCACTAGTATTTGGTTGTGTCTACTTGACCTTCCCAGACACAAAGAAGCCTGCTATGCTAGAAACCTCATCCAACTACTGAGGGATCTGGATGCAGAGATCCATGACTAGGCCCTGGGTGGATCTCTGGGAGTCCAATTCGCGAGAATGAGGAGGGTTTATATGAGCGAGAATTGTTGAGACCAAGGTTGGATAAAGCACAGGGACAAATAGCCAAACGAACAGAAACACATGAACTATGAACCAATGGCTGAGGGGTCACCAACTGGATCCCTCTGAGTGGGTGAGACAGTTGATTGGCCTGATCTGTTTGGGAGGCATCCAGGCAGTGGGACCGGGTCCTGTGCTCATTGCATGAGTCGACTGTTTGAAACCTGGGACCTATGCAGGGTCGCTTGCCTCGGCCTGGGAGGAGGGGACTGGACCTACCTGGACTGAGTCTACCAGATTGATCTCAGTCTGCGGGGAAGGCTTTGTCCTAGAGAAGATGGGAATGGGGGGCGGGCTGGGGGGAAGGTGAGGGTGGCGGGAGCGGGGAGAACAAGGGAATCCGTGGCTGATACGTAGAACTGAATTGTATTGCAAAATAAAAATTAAAAAAAAAATGACACTAAAAAAAAAAAAAAAGAAGCCTGCTATGTAAACATCAGTGAATACAAGTCAATGTGTAACCCCAAATCTATAGAGTGGAACGTTTTAACACTGAAGCATGTCTTCATTCACTCTTTCTACATGGGAACTTAAGGGAGTGGGTTAGGTGGACGGGCCCAAGAGGTGGGTTGGGGCAAGATAGAGAGAAGGAATAATGAAAGAGACATCTTAATAGAGGGGGTCATTTCTGGGTTAGGGAGAAAACTGGTGCCAGGAAACTGCAAGAATGACCCCAGCTAAGACTCCTAGCAATAGTGGAGAGGGTGCCTGAACTGGCCATCTACTATAAACAGATGGTGACTACCCTAATTGTCATCAGAGAGCCTTTACATAGTAACTAATGGAAGCAGATGCAGAGATCCATAGCCAAGCATCTGATGGAGCTCAGGGAGTCCAGTTGAACAAAAGGAGGAGGAATTGTACGAGCCAGGGGGGTTCAAGATCATGACTGGGGAACCCACAGAGACAGCTGACCTGAGCTCCTGGAAGCTCATGAACTCTGGACCAAAAACAGTTAGTGAGCCTGCATGGGACTGACCTAAGCCCTCCACATGTGTGTGACAGTTGGGTAGATTAGTCTGTTTGTAAGGCTCCTAGCAGTGAGATCAGGACCTGTACCTGGTACCTAATGGGCTTTTGGGAACCTGTTCTCCTTGCTGGATTACCTCACACAGCCTTTATGCAGGGAGAGGAACCTACCTCAACTTGATCTGCCATGCTTTGTTCAAGCCCATGAGAGGCCTGCCCCTTTCTCCATGGATATGAAGGAGAGATGGTTGAGGAAAGAGTAGATGGAAGGGGAGGGGGGAGGGACGGGAACCGTGATTGCTACGTAAAATAAATGGGAAAATGTTAATTAAATAGAAAAAGAAAATAGAAAGAGCTAGTCCTCACCCGGTAAGAATTCACACTCTCCTGAGGTCCAGTCTCTGGAATAAAGCTGTCTACAGATAAATAAGGTGATTTTAACACACAAAGCTCAAAGATGCATGTGGCTTCTGGGTAAAGCTGAGTGGATGTTCACTTGAAGTGAATGAGGAGACCGGGGGTATTTACTGTTCACACACCCAAATACAGAGAAGAGGAAATTGTTCACTTTCAACGCTGCTTTCGTTCTCCTCACTTAATCCCCACATAGTCTGTTCTGCTAATTTCCAAGAAGGGATATTGTTCCAATAATTTAACAGCTCACTAATTCAATACTATTAATTTGTCTAAATTTGACATAGTGTCTGTATCATATTTATTAGCCATTACCTTTCTGACCTCTAATTTGCATATATTGGCCAAGATGTGAGTAATTTAACTAATACTGATATTCTTTGGATGAAATTTCTCTAAATGAACAACAGTAATAATTTTCAGTTATAAGGCTCAACTTCAAGTTGGAAAAGAATAGAGAAAAAAACTCTAAACATTGATTTTTTTTTTTCTGAAATTGAGTGAATGTCATGAAATCTTAAGTGGTTCTTTCAATATTTGAATAGTTAGCTACCTACATATTTCTGATTGACTCACTAACACTAATTTCTCATTAGTATTGACTCATTTGGGGTTCAACATGAGAAAGGAAGTAATAAAGAACTGGTAACTAGCTGGGTGTGGTGGTACATCTCTAATTCCAGTATTTCAGAGGCAGAGGCAGGCAAGTCTCTGGGTCTGAGACTAGCCTGGTCTACAGAGCAAATTCCAGAACAGCCTTGACTTGAGTTACACAGATAAACCCTGTCTCAAAAAAAAGGGGGGGGGGGTGGAGGGCTGGTAGCCACTGCCAGTTCTATTGAAGCAGGAGTTTTTACATACAAAATCGGAGGAGCTGCTGCTTCTGGGATTAGAGGTGGCATCTCAGCTAGAATTACCAAAGAAGGAAGTTATAGATCTTACCTGGAAGCTGCTGCAATCTAATGCTGTGGAAAGATCCGATGACCGAATTTAAGACAGAAGCTACTAAGCCAGTGATTCTTACAAGTTTTCTAAGGCCAGCTCTGGCTCTATATCTGCTGTAACTAGACCCAGAGAACAGCGGTTTCCTTTTCTCTTCTAAGTTCTGTTGATGGGCAAACTCAAGCACGAGTGGATTCTGGCACAGAGTTCCAAGTTGACTTGCTGAAACACAAAGGAGACCTTAAATTCTTGTCTAGGGGAATGAGAGCTGTCCAGCGAATCACAAATGTTACAGCCACAGAGAATCTAGTCTTTGCTCTGCTTTGAAAAGTAATGCTGGTGAGAGGTTTTATACCTTTAAAGGACATTTATGTTCCACTTAAAAGCAGAGAACGTGAGTATGAGAGATATGGTATATTTTAAGCCAGCTTACAAGTTAATAATGAACAACAAATTGCCTAGAAAAGGCACTAAAAGGCTCTGGGGTGCAGAGTATGTCTGACTTCATTTGACCCAACATTTCCATATGCTTTGGGCCACAAACTCCTTTTCTTTTCCTATAGCACTTCCTAACAAGGTTCCAATGTCTCACCTTTCTCTTAATATACTACTGAAATGACTATACTGGGGTTTTTAAGACTGTAACACAAAATAAATTTGAAAGAAAACATCAGCAACTATACATTTTTTGTATTCTTGAAAAGTAGGTAATGCTTGCTAAATTAGCAATTTGGAAATGTCATTTAAAATACTTAACAATTCAATGGCCTAAGAACTAGTCCATCAGGTGAGAAACAAGAAGGCTCATGGGTAATTGGTCAGGGTTCATTAAGGATGGGGCATGGGGTGGGGACTGGAAAACATGGAATGAGCACATAAGCTACATACTCACTCCCACCCAAGTACTAAGCAGGCTCAACCCCATGCTGCTTAGCTTCTGAGATAGATCTGGCTCTTTTGGGGTGCTATGGCCTTAGATAAGACATCTCCATGAAAGATGCATCCTAAGTCTTTCAGAAGGTTTGATTGTCTTAGAGAGCAAAAATGTGGCATATATATCAGCATTTTGTGAGCTACAAAAAAATGCACATACTAGGAATTTTTTTCTCTAACTGTGATATAGAATAGCCATTCAATGTTCAGATCCTAAAATTAAGAAATTACTGAATAAAATGTTCAGCTATTTCCCCAATCCCTCCGAAGAATACACATATCAGAATTGTTTGCTCGCCACAAACAAAATGAGAAATGTGTCTATAGCAAGAAAGTATGCTTCGCCTCCCCAAATGCATCCTTGCTGAACACAGCTAATCTTTCTTGATCTAGTATAGCAACCTCCAGGACTACACTGATTTTTCTCTAAAAGACTCCTGTATTCCATAATCATCTTTCCCCAAATACAAGTAGCTGCTTCTTTACATGCTCTACCCAATCTAAACACATGCAGACATACACACACTCACACACACACACACACACACACACACACACACACACACACACACTCAGACCTGCCCTCTGTGCCTCTCACAATCCTTCCATTCGGGTGTGCTGACTGAGCCTTCACTACGCTCGTGCCATTGAATTTAATGGCTCCCCACAAGCTAAGGACTGTGCATGGAAGAGGATATCACTTTCTTTCTTTTTGTGATCTCACATTATCCAGCATTCTTGATTCTGTTTTGAAACTATTCAACAAACTTTAGTGTTGCTTTTTAGCTAGTAATTGGGTTGAGTATTTGGTATTCTTTGTGCTAAGTCACAATAATTTACAGGCATTAAATTGTCTGCTTGCTTTTAAAAGGACAATTGAAGTGAAAGGTTAAGTAGGTATTGGGTGAAAAGTGAAACCGTTTTTTTTCTATCCTCTGTGCTTGGCACACTAAGTTTTATCTCAATTCCCAAGCTAACAGCATTCCCAAAACCAAATGATGGTCTCTCTTGTCTTTGACATCCATGAAGAGATTCAAATTCCAATTTACATGCAAAAGTGTTGTCACTAATTCTTGGTCCTGCTGATCTTTCACTACCCTGTCCCACTGTGGTGCTGGATTCCTGCATTGTATCTTTTGTCTGTAACCAGATATCATCTTAAACTACTGTTTGTGCTTTCTTCCTACATGGACTGGCCCTCCTATGAGACTATGAGAGACTCCGTGCATCATTATGAAATGTTTAATGTGTTAGAATTCAGCCAGAGAAACAGAATGACTAGATGCAATGCATCTCCTATAAGGCAAAGAATTGCTTAGTATAACTGAGGGAGCTAAGCAACTCCAAGGTCCCATGGATGCACACACAGAATGGGAGAACAGCATGCTGCTGTGGATGTCGCTCTGTATAAATAAGACGCTGATTGGCCAGTAGCCAGGCAGAAAGTGTAGGTAGGACAAGCAAAGAAGAGAATTCTGGGAACAGGAAGGCTGGGACAGGAGAAGACGCTGCCAGTCACCGCCATGAATACCAACATGTAAGAAACTGGCAAGCCACAAGCCATGTGGCAAGGTATAGATGAATAGAAATGGGTTAATTTAATATAGAAGAACTAGATCACAAGAAGCCTGCCATATACAGTTTGTAAGCAACATAAATCTCTGTGTGTTTACTCGGTTGGGTCTGAGCAGCTGCAGGACTGGCAGATGAGAGAGATCTGTCCTGACTGTGGGCCAGGCAGGACTGGAGAAAACTCCAGCTACAGCATGCCACTTAGAGACACAGGTCGAGCTAAAGCTTCCTGTGCTGTGATGCAAGAATTTTTAGGACTGATCGATTAGGAAAGCCAGAGAGGAAGTGATAGCAGGTACAGACCCAAAAGCTCTACAGAGTGCAGACTGTCAAGAAGTGACTTAGTCAAACCCACCCAGGATAGCCTTCCTATTTATTAATTTAAAGGCAATTGATTAAGAACTTAAACAACATCCACAGAATCCCTTCATAGCAACACTTACACTTTTAATGAATGGAAAGTGTTACATGTATTCTACAAATGACTGCTAATTTTCCTCTCATGAGGCTTTGTCACTTGCACTAACCAGACACATGCACAACAGGGAACGCGGGAGCCTACTATTCAGCTTAGCCATGATGACACTCCAAAAGCCATCCTCTTTTTGAAGTGCTCACCTTGGTCCTCAAATGTCCAGCTCTGTGCTAGATTTATTACCAATACAAAACAAAACTTGAAGGAAGAAAAGACTTGGTGGTATTGGCTAATGTTTATCTAATTTTATTGTGATTAGGCAGAGTGGGTTTGCTGAGCCCATTGCTTTTTTCTGAATGGGAAGACATAGTTGATGGCACCATTGCGGGTTTTTTTCCTCTCATTTGTTGCAGCTAAGCAGTGAGTGCTGAATGACTATTCCTGCAAGTAGAGTGTTTGACAGAGCATTTATTCGATGACCTGTCTCAAATTCACAGTGTAGCAATCCGAATTATTAGAATAACGAAGGAAGTAGTGATAACACACCCTTCATTCATTAAACAGGGGTCTGCTCTGTGTCACCTTAGATCTATGTCCTATAGATGTAACCAAGGACAAAACAGCTTTTGCACACATAGAACATGTGCTATGTAAGAGGTGGTGGAATACCTTAGAGGAACCATTGAATGTATAAAATTTTGTATATTAGGCAGATTCAATAGTTAATGGATGAAATACATACAACTATCAATAGTAGTTCTAATCAAAAGAAAAAATAAAACCCATGATATTGATGAATATTGGTATATGAACTAAGTGCAAATGGTATGAGGCTAGCCTGGAACTCACTAGGTAGCCCAGGCTGGCCTTCAGCTTGGGAGTCCACTCTTCTTTGAGGCTGGGACATCCATCTTTTACTGTTCTCTATCAGCACTCTGTTATTGGGCCTTTAGTGTCCAGGAATTAATACCATTGGCCCCTATGTCTCTTCAGCCTTCTCCCTTAGACCTCTGTGTTATCAGCTTCTCAAGTTCTGCCACCTTTAGCTATAAATAACTGCACCCACTTTCCCAGTTCTGCAGCGTGTAGATCAGACCATGGAAATTTTAAAATTCCACAGTCAATGATTCTCAGAGTATACTATCACACACTTTAAGTATGTATCTGATGACAGGGAACCCTATTTTTGCAATATTTTGTTATGTTTTCTATATTGAAAAATGTGATCACTAATATTGATGAATTAGAAATATTTTATTCATATATCTTTATTAATGGTGGCATGTAAATTTCCACAGCATATTATAAGGTTTTGTGCTAAACTTGGAAAGTGATTCACATTGTATTATAAACTCCCATCAAAACTGAAATATTTGCGAGGTATGGTAGTGCACACCTGTAACCTCAGCACTGGAAAGCCTGGGCAGGAGCATAATGAGTTTAAAGATAGCCTGATCTACATAATAAGACCTTGTGTTAGAAAATAACATGCTTTTTTTTCAGTTTTATAAGCAGTTAAATGACATACTTATACTACACAGAAAGTGCTGCCTCTAACCACTTATCCGAAAGTATTTGCATACTAAAGAAGAGTGAGAGAAATGGGAGTGGACATAGTGAGGATCTGGGTGTCAGAAACAAAGGTTGAAGGGGTACAGAAGGTGATGTAGAGAACCATTTACTGGTTCCATGCACTGTTTCTAAGCAAACCTCTGGAGTATTGCCATGGTCACAAAGAGGAAAGGATATCTGCAGTGCCTCCACACATCCTGGCATCCCATCACCACAGAAACCACTCAAGGGGATGCCATGAAAGAGCCTTAGATGTGCCATAAATGGACTGTATGATGGATGGCCAAATAAGACAAAGCAGACATCTGTGAGGACAGACAGCATAAAAGACAGAGAGAATTCTCCAAATGCCTTCTGCCTTCCAAATGGAAGACTAGAAGTAGATATCACATCAACATGCAGAATAAATAATAATTAATGCTTATTCTAATTTATTATAATTCACTTAATTATTATTTAAATATAAATATTTATAATAAATAATTATAAATGATCATTTGTATAAAATAATTACATGACTGTTTCTTATAATTATTATAATAATTAATAAATAGTTATTGATAATAATTAAGTGATAATTAAATAAAATGAATATAATTCAGAGCCAGGCGTGTATCTTGTGCCTTTGACCCCAGCAGTTGTGATGCTAAGACAGGAGGACAATACTAGCGTGGTGTCAATCTTGGCTACATAGTGAGTTCTAAGATAGGACATAGTGAACCACTGTCTCAAAAGCAAATGGTGTAGTATATACACATATACATTTGTGTAACACGGTCTTTCTCTTTTTCTCATACACACACACATAGATGCATACACACACATACAAACACACACACACGCACATACACACACACACACACACACACACGCACGCACACACATTTTGCATACTTGAATTGTATCTTAGAGAACAAATCTTATCTCCCTATTCATCAGAGGTAAATCTTTCTTGCTGCAGATATTTTTCTAAAAATAGTCCTTTCTCTGGTATTTATCACAACCAAAAATAAATGTTAAGGAATATATGGAGAAAAGAGAGACATCATTCACTGTTGTTGGGATTTCAAACTTATCCACACACTCTGGAAACAGACATTCAGTGTTTACAGAATTTTAAAGGATAATTCTGAATTTTCATATGGAAAAACAAACAAAAAACAGTATAGCTAAAACAATTCCAAATAATAAAAAAAAAACCTGCTGGAGGTATCACCATCCCTGATTTCAAGTTGTACAACAGAGCTATAGTAATCAAAAATCACATATTATTGACATAAAAACAGACATGTTGATCAATGGAATCAAATTAAAGACCCAAACATAAATTCACACACCTGTGGACAACAGATTTTTTATAAAGAAGACAGAAATACACAAGAGAGAAAAAAGAAGACATCTTCAACCAATGGTGCTGGTCAAACTAAACAGCTGCATGTAGAAGAATGCAAATAAATCCATATTGATCACCCTGTGCAAAATTCAAGTTCAAGTGAATAAAAGACCTCAACATAAAAACAGATATGCTGAACCTGATAGAAAGAAAGTAGCCTTGAACTTATTAGCATATGAGACAATTTCCTAAACAGAACACCAATAGTGCAGACCAACAACTAACAAATGGGACCTCATGAAACTGAAAAGCTTCTGTAAGACAAAGGACTCTGTCAATAGGACAAAATGGCAGCCTACAGCATGGGGAAAGATTTTTACCAATTCTGAATCTGATAGGAGATTAATATCTCCAAAATTTATGAAGAACTCAAGAAGCTAGATACCTATGAAACCCCAAATAATCCAATTTAGAAATGCGGTATGGATCTAAACAGAGAATTCTCAATAGAGGAATCTCAAATGGCTGAGAAACACGTGAAGAAATACTCAACATTCTTAACCATCAGAAAAATGCAAATCAAAACTGCTTTGAAATGAATAATTTTTTTTTCTTAATAAATAAAAAAAAGAAAAAAAACTGCTTTGAGATCCTATCCCACACCTGTCAGAATGGCTAAGATCAAAAACACAAGTGACAATTCTTGCTGGTGAGGATGTGGAGCAAGAATCCATTTCTGGTGGGAGTGCAAACTTGTACAGCCACCATTGAAATCAATATGATGGTTCCTCAGAAAATTGGGACTCAATCTACCTCAAGACTCAGCTATACCACTCTTGTGCACGTACCTAAAAGGATACTCAATCCTACCCTAAGGTCACTTGCTCAATCATGTTCATTGTGGCTTTATTTACAATAGCCAGAAACAGGAAACAACCTAGATGTCCCTCAACTGAAGAACAGGTTAAGAAAATGTGATGCATTTACACAATGGAGTTTACTCAGCTGTTTAAAAAAATAGCACCATGAAATTTGCAGGCAAGTGGATGAAACTAGGAAAAAAAATCATACTGCATGAGGTAACCCAGACCCAGAAAGACAAATATGTTATTGTATTCACTTATAAGTGAATACTAGCCATTAAATAAATGATCATCAACCCATAATCTATAGGACCCAGAACAGGTAAAAAGCAGGGCTCTAGGAAGGGATGCATGGATCTCCCTGGGAAGGGGAAATAGAATAGATTTTATTTTGGGTAGCCTGGGGGAGGGTGGAGACAGGACTGAGAAGGATCAGATTGGGAGGATGAGATGGAAGGTGAGAGTATGGTGAGAAACAGCCAGAATTAGAAGATATTTGGAGGACACTGTGGAAACTTCTTAGGATCTTTGAAGGTGATCTTAGTGAGGACTCCTAGTAATGAAGGATATGGAGTCTAAACTGGCCATATCTTGTAGCCAGGCTAGATTTTCAGTGGTGGAACTGGGTTGCATTCAAGAGGAGGAATTCCCATGGAGATCACTAAATGACTCAAGCCAATACTAGGACAGAGGGTTGCTCTCAGAAAACAGGTCTCGAGCCCCATTGCTGAGGACAACATCCGCATAGCTTGTTGAATGAGGAGAGGTTGAGCTGGTATCTACATGGAGTCTCCATCCCTATATTCTAGTCTCTTTGGTATGGGGGAAGGTACTCTGTAGGCTACAGAAAGAGAAACATGGACACCAACCCAGATAAAAAAACCTTTGACCTACAATCTGTCTTGCCTACAAGATGTACTGGGAAAATGGTCATACATGTGGGAGTGATTTAACTTAAAGCCTATGACATGACAGGAGCCCATGCCCAACACTACTTGGATGGCCAGGAACTGGAGACTGTATAGCCCAGAGACTATTCTACTATACTCATAGATTGGTGCCTTGTCCAGTCATCATCAGAGAGGCTTCCCAAAGCAGCAAATGGGAACAGATGCAGAGACCCACAGCCAGACATTATGTGGAAAGAGAGTCTAAATTATAAGCCTCCATCAGGCCCCTCCCCTCATAGCTTGGGGAATCTTGAAGAAGAGGGGAAAGGAAGGATGATTTTAGGAGTCAGATAAGGACACCAGGAGAACACAGCCCACTGAATTAACTAAGCAGGGTGCATATGGGCTCACACAGATGGAAGTGGCACAAGGCCTGAAAGGATCTGAACCAGGTCCTCTACACATATGTTATGGCTGTTAATTTGGTGTTTGTGTGGAACTCCTAACTGTGGGGGCAGGTGTGTCATTGACTCTTTGCCTGCTCTTGGGACTCTTTTCCTCCTGTTGGGTTGCCTAGTCCAGACTCAACATGAGGGCTTTTGCCTTGTCTTATTGTATCTTGTTTTATCGTGTTTGTCTCATGGAGGGCTGATCTTTTCTGAAGGGAGAAAGAGAGGCAGTGGATCCAGGGGGGAAGGGAGGTAGGGGATAGCTGGGAGGACTGGAGGGGAAACTGTGTTTGGGAAGTATTATATGAGAGAAGTGTCTATTTTCAAGTAAAAAAAAAAAAAAACAGAAAACCTCAAAATTCTCAATGGAATATTTTACAGTGTCTAGTAACTCAAATAAATTGTCTTTAATGTGGAAAGATTGAGACCAATATGTTCTTGGTTTATTTTATTGGTATTTATATTTCACACACTAAGTGGGATAAGTCTGTTTATGGATTCAAATGTTATTGAAGCGACATCTTCATCATAAACATCTAGCATTAAAACTGTCATTATCAAAATAGTCAGGTTTTTAAAAACTACACACATAATGAAAAAGTTTATGCTAATTTAGAATATATTAGTTATAGTCTAGACTTAACTATGGCTATTTTTTTTCAGATGATGTTATTCATAGAGCTTAAACTTGAATACATTTCAGATCACTTAAAAGACCAATTTCAAACTGGCAAATGTATAAAGTCAGCAGCTGAATATGTCTAATTTAAATATTAAAGGCATAGGTTATTCTTTTTTGGAATTATATTTACTATTTGAGGACAGTTAGCTTTAGGTGGTATATTGTAACTCATCTACAGTGAATGGTCCCCTCAGAGCCTCATGGAAAAAGGGTATACTCAGGGGCATTCACACCTAGAACTTTCAGTGCCAAATGAGAGATGTTAACTTTGAATGATAACCATCACTAATAAAATAAAACATGGTGTTTTTTGAAATGCATTGCTCATTTTTCTCTTATTCTAAGGAATAGCCCCACTTTCTGGTCATGGTGGTGTACACTGATAGTACATGCACAAGAGGCAGAAGCAAGAGAGCTGTGAGTTCAAAGTCAGCCTGGGCTAAATCTTAAAAAGAAAAGAAATAGGACCATTGGCAGGGCCTATGGCAGCCCTTCATGAGGAAGCTGCACTCACAGAACAAAACTGCTCATGCCATGACAGGGAAGTGAAACAAAGAAGGTGAGGTACCATAATCCCCCAGGCACCCAAAGACGTCCTTCCAGGTTTCATCTCTTAAAAGCTTTATTTCAGAATTTCAAAGCTGATGAAGCCTATATATAACACAGGAGCCTTTGGGAGACATTCAAGATGGAAACGTGAGCAGAGCAAGTTTCCAGTTTCAGTCTTCATTACTAAAACTCTGAAATTATTTCAAATGCAATCACAGCATGCTAAGAAGGGACTGGGGTGCAGAACTTGCTGAAAAATTCATGAACTTTCCTTCATTCTGCTCTACTGTCTCTTTTGATGTACCTCTGGAGCCACCTGGACCGCTCGGGGGCTTCTCATTCTTTGAATTATTGCAATTGTGTGTGTGTGTGTGTGTGCGTGTGTGTGTGTGTGTGTGTGTGTGTGTGTGTGTGTAGAGCAGAGATTGATCAAATAATTTACTAAATTAATATTTATCAAGTAACTACAGCCTGTGCTACAGTTTGCATATGAATGTCCAGCATAGGCTCATGTATTGAAAAGTTGGTTGACATCTGGATGGACTAGTTTGGGGGGCAGTGGAAACTTTAGGCAACCTGAAGGACACAGGGTACCATCTGCTAAAGGTTATACTCAGTCTGATAGCTCCCTCTCCTTCTCTTCTCTTCTCTTCTCTTCTCTTCTCTTCTCTTCTCTTCTCTTCTCTTCTCTTCTCTTCTCTTCTCTTCTCGAATTTCTTAAGATAAACAGCCTCTTTCTCTACATGTTCCTGTCTTCCACCGCTGTGTTGTTCTGTTAACATCAGGCACATGGAACTGGATCCAGAAACATGAGTTGAAAGCTCCAAAATCATGAGCCAAAAGAGCCCTTCAGTTGTTTTGGCCCAGTGTCCTATCACAGAGACACAACATCTGATGAAGAGAAAAAGAATGGTGATAGGGAAATGGGGAGATGGCTGTAACTAAAGTCAACCATTTGTATTAGAAGTCATCCACCTCTGCCAACCATACTTCCCTCCCCAAAGACTTCACAACATCTCAAAACAGTGCTACAGTTGGGGACCAAGTATTCAAGCACACAAGCATTTGAATCTTATATTTCAGACTCAAAACATAAAATTTTCCACGTGTTTGTTTTCCAGGCAGGCAGAATGAAAGAGCCATGGGATTATGGAGGCACCCACCCAGATTTAAAGGATGGCCTGGGAGGTCAGGAAATATGTAATAGATCAGGATCCAAATGCAGTCCCTGAGAAGATGCCACATGAAATTATGAGAATGATATATAGTTAGATAGATAGATAGATAGATAGATAGATAGATAGATAGATAGATAGATAGATAGATAGATAGATAGATAGGTAGGTAGATCAGGGATGCCAGGAACGTGGGTTGTCTGCCACAGAAATCTGCAGGCAGCAAACAGAGCCAGCCTAGGTGAGAGGCTATGTAGGCTGCAGGCATCAGGGCCCAAAGGGCAGTATGGACCACCCCTTTGGTGCTCACATCTTACCTCCAAGTGCCTCAGATCCAGACATGGAGCTACAGATCTTAACATTGGTCCTGCTGGGTTTTCCATTTTTCCTGTTGCTCCTTTTTATGCCCCCACACCTTCCTTTTGGATTGGGTGTGTTACTCTATAGCATTGTGTGTTGAAAGTATGTGATTTTCTTTATTCAACAGGGGCTCATTAGAAGAGTTTTTCTTGAGTTTCAAAAGAAAATTTGAACTTACACTTTTCAAAAATATCAGAATTTTTAAGACTTTGGATATTTTCATATGGAATAAATACATTTTACATAATAAGATGGCTGTGAACCATCAGGGACCAGAGAATATGGATGTATGGCTTGAATATGAACCGTTTTCCATAGTCACACATGATGAACAGTTGATTCCCAGGAAATGAGCCTATCTTGGGAAGTAGAAGAATCTTTAGGTAGTGAGGCTGAGCTGGAGGAAGTAGGTTATAGAAGTAAGTTAAAATGGGCAATCTTTTGAAAGTTACATCTCATTTATGCATTCTCTCTCTCCCTCTCTGCTTCTCATTTTCCATGAGGTGAAAAGCTTCATCCTACACCTATCCCTGGTCCCATCACAATGTTCTACTTTCCCTCTTCCCTACAGTTAATAGAGCCAGTGACCACAGAATGAAATCTATATTTAAAACTGTGAATCCAGGAAAGTATTTTGTCACCTCTGGCAACGAATAAAGTTCATGTTCTTTGATGGCTTATATTTTAAATATTTATTTTTCTTTTATGAGTATTTTGCCTGCATGCATGTAGATGTACCACAAGCATGCCTTGTGCCTGTGGAGACCAGAAGAGGGTGTCAGGTCCCCTGGATTGGAGTTGAAGATGATTGTGAGCTTCCATATGGGTGCTGGAAACTAAACCTAGGTCTTTGAAAGAACGAGTTTTCTTAATCACTGAGCCACCTCTCTAGCCCTTGGTGGGTTATATTTTACTGTGAGAGACAGTACATACACAAATAACATCTATAGTATGATGAGCCTTATGAGAAAATGGCAATTTTCAATTTTCAATGGCAAATTTCAGTTCTCAAATATGTGAGTTATGGATAAATATCTGCTATCAAGGAGTCATGGGTTTGGTAGTTTAGAAGTTATTCTCTTGGGAAGTGACATTTCAGCAGAAATCTGAAGTGAATAAATGATCAATGAGAATAGTTACAATACAGATGAAACATTTTAAGCAGAGAGAATATAAGGAGCAAAGGCACAGCAATGGACACACTTGCCTGTTGAAGAAATGCCATGCATATCAAAATTATTGACCACGTGATTTAGTAGACTTTGTGTGTTCCAGGAAGCTTCTGAGTAAAAGCCTCAGTCCTAATCCTCAAGGACAAGTTCTAATCCTCAAGAGACATATCATCTCTCAGGGACTGTAATAGAAATAGTCATAAATACCCAATTTCCTGACTCAACTACCTCCAAGTAGTTGGGAAAGTTATGGCAGAAACTCTGTGTTGGATGGATATTGTTAAGAGATACAAACCATGGAAGCCTGTGCAACTGAGCTAGCTTCAAAGAAAAGCCACACTCATTACCACCAGTGGGGGCAGACACAGACACCATTGCTATGCAGAATATGGAGACGTGTAGGAAGGAAGGAAAATACACATTTTTTTTAACAAGTAATTTTAGGATAGGCAAAAACAGACAAGACTGTCACTTCTACTAGTTAATTGAGACAAAGAGAATTTTTTAAAAAAGAGTTGTGTAAGTACTACTGCTCCATAGCCCCTCCCAAGCCATATACTACTGCTCATACACATCGGAGTTGTCAATTATGATCAGGTAGGACGACTAGTGAGACAAGAACATGTAAAACAGTATATCCCCCAAATTTCTGTTACTATCAGCCCAAATAATGTCATATTAGGTTAAAAATATACCTTTTTCTGGCATTCTAAACAATTTTGTTATGAAGAATTGTACTTTTGAGTTGGCCAAATAATCTGCTGCCTTGTTAAAAATGGAAAACTGTAGAGATTAATTTAAGTGATCTATATTGATCAAATGAAATGCCTTTGTCCTATTCAGCAAAGGGCTGAGCATGCCATCTCTTTCATTTTCAAAGTATGTCCTATTAACTTCATAACATTTTCTGAAAATGCAATGGAACTGAGGAATATAGATTTAAATGTTTTCTCCAATTTTCTTTTTGAGACAGGGTCTCACTATGTAGTCCTGTCTATCCTAGAACTTGCTATGTAGACCAGGCTTGTATCAAACTCACAGAAATCTTCCTGTCCCTACCTCCCTAGTGTGGGATTAAAGACATGTACCACCATACCCAGCTTCTCCAAATTTTCAGTTAAATTTTTTAACAGTTTTAAAAGGTAAATTGTATGTAACTTATTTTATCCTTGGATTATTTTCTAATTTGTATAGTTAAATTGTATTTTAGTGGGATTTCTTAGCATGGAAAGTTATAATATTCTGAAAAGGCAGCTTCTAATGAAGAGTTGATTACCTTTAAGAATTGTAGCAACAGAGGACCATGTCTGAGTCCATGGCCTTACTGCAGCCCGGGTCTGTGTTGATTTCCTTGGCCCTTGTTACCTCTAAAGGCCAGGCAGATTTCTGTAGTCTGGACTGTCATCTGAGACCATGTGACATCCAGGCCTCTGTTGCTACCGAGGGCCATGTCTGGATCTGTGGCCTGCCGCAGCTGGGGTCTGTGGTGATGTCCTTGACCTGTGTTACCACCTAAGGCCATACAAATGTCTGCAGTCTGGGCCACCACCTGGGACCATACTGATGTCCAAGAGCCATGATACCGCTGAGGACATACTGATCTGAGTAGCTGCAGTGCCACCTGAGACCATGGTGACATCTAGGCCCATGCTGCATCTGAGGTCCATGTCTGGGTCTATGGTCCTACTGTAGCTAGGGTCTGTGTTGATCAGTTCATGGCCAGTGTTACCACCAAAGGCCATATGGCTACCTGTGGTCTGGAGTGTGGTGATATAGTGTCCCCCAATATATTGTGTACTCTAATAAAACTTATCCGAGGTCAGAAAACAGAACAGCCACAGATTAGACAAAGAGGCCAGACAGTGGCGACACACACCTTTAATCCTAGCATTCTGGAGGCAGAGATCCACCTGGATCTCTGTAAGTTCAAAGCCACACTGGGAACAGCCAGGCATGATGATACACACCTTTAATCCCAAGACTTGAGATCTCATCTCTTGCTTGGGAAAGACATATGCCTTTAATCCCAGGAAGTGATGGCAGGAAGCAGGAAGGTATATAAGGCATAAGGACCAGAAACTAGAGGCTTTTAAGCTTTTAGGCTTTTTAGCAGCAGTTCAGCTGAGATCCATTCAGTTGAGAACTCAGAGGCATTCAGTCTGAGGAAACAGGATCAGCTGAGGAGTTGGTGAGGTGAGGTTGGCTGTGGCTTGTTCTGTCTCTCTGATCTCTCAGCTATCACCCCAATATCTGACTCAGGTTTTTTATTAATAAGACCTTTTAAGATTTGTGTTACACTGGAGTGCCGCCTGAGGCCATGTGATGTCCAGGCCTGCTCTGCTACTGAGGATCACATCTGTGTCCACGGTCCTACTGCAGCAGGTGTCTGTGTTAAGGTCTGTGGCCTGAGTTACCTCCAAAGGCCGTGCAGATGCCCATGGTCTAGACTGCCACCTGAGGCCATGTTGATGTCTGAGGGCCATGCTGAGCTGGCACTGGCCCCTGTTGGCCCTGAGACAGCTAGCACTGTCCCTAGCCAGCTACCACAGCAAGAGAGCTGGTCCCACCTTTCATGGGAGAGCTGGCCCTAATGGTAAGGGTGAGGGAGAGTGGGCCCTGCCCCTCGCTGTGGGAGTGGTATGGGGGGAGGTGTCCTGATGGAGGCCCAGGCTTACCATCCCAGCTACCACCCAAACCCACATCCAGGGCTTTGAGTTGACCCACCCCATCTATGACCTGCTGGAGCATGTGAAAAGACTGGTCCTGCAAAACCATAGCAGCAGGATCTCCATGACTCAGGGCAAACAGCAGGATATCTGAGAAGAGCCTCAGTGAGGGTCCAGTACTGATGGTGTAGCAGAAGCCAGAAGCCTTGAACCAGACCAATAACTCATTGCAATGAACATTTATAAGTAAAGCTGTTTGGGCAAAAGGATCTAAGTCAGCTCCCAAGGCCACTACGACAAACAAATAAGCGATGGAGAGGCAGGAAAGATGACCTCTTCTCTGGGGAAGGCTACAAGTGTGAAGACAGAAATGTGGGAAATGGGTGGGGTTGGGGTGCATGGTGTAAACTTCCCAAAGAATCAATAAAAAAATTACATATAAAAGAATGACAGGGAATAATTAAAATTAAAAAAAAAGAATCTTAGCAACAAAGGAAAGGAGGCTTTCAAGATAGAGAAGGAATTTAACTACAGTGTAACAAAGCCAAGGACAAGAATTATAAATCCACACTTTCTGAACTTCAGAGATTTACATGAATCTACCATCCAAAATTAATTTTGGCTCACTATCTTACGTCATAAGAAATTCATTCTGTCTAAGCATTTATTTAAATACTTGACGTCACAGAATGGTCAAACAAAATCAGTTTTTTAAAAGCACCTACTGTGTGGGGAGTTCTATGTGAGCTGAATCATAGATTCTTGTCAGCTTAAAGAGTAATAACAAAATAGCCTCAAAAGATGATTCTCACCCAAATCGTTCTTATCGGCTGGTCTAACTTGAGCCGCTGTCTGAGTCTGAAGTACTGGCCAGAGAGAGCAAGCCTAACACATCATGACCCTAATCTTCTACTCTCAGACATTGCAATTGAGAATAAATAGCCTATTAGGGGTGAATTCAATTTCTTTTTTTTTTCACCCAAAAGACATAGAGCCAAGTGGGTAACTTTCTTAGACACATTCATATACTCTCAGTTTAAAAATCTGAACAACCACAGCAGAAGTCACTATTTATTTCCATTACTTATGTTTATAAACAAGCAGAGCCACTTCTCCTGGACAGAGATATGCTGCTATCTTTGGCATTCAGTGTGACTATGACATCATAGAATATATTTTACCATCTTAATCCCATGCTAAACAGAATGACTGGTGTGGTTGTACAATAGTTAGAGTTCACATCAGTCACATTGTCGGAGAATCCAAAGGCATTGTGTGAACTCAGCAGACTGGGAGAACTTTCTAGATTTCAGTGAACAGAAACAGATGTAGATGAATTAAGAATCATTACTTCTCCTTTCATTGTGAATAACTGTGTATCTATCAACTGAAACTGAATTGCAGAATGTCATTGGGTCAAAGTCAGCCATAATGATAAAGTTGTCAACTGTCCCTGCTATATATCTAATAAAAATGAAGCACCCAGACAAAATCTCCTTACAAAAATGTACTTCCAATAATCATAAAAATGAATACTCACAGTTCAAATAATATTTTTGGCCTACATATTACACTTGAAGTTGTATTTCTGAAATGTAAGCAAAAATTTTTAAGAAATATAGTAAATCTTTAAAATTCTCATTTATATGTGTGTGTGTGTGTGTGTATGTGGTGTGCACATAGCTGTGTAAGTATGTGTGTGGTGTGTGCACATAGCTGTGTGGGTTTGTGGGTATGTCTGTGTGTGGTATGTGCACATAGCTGTGTGGGTTGTTTGTGTGTGTGTGTGTGTGTGTGTGGTCTGCACACAGCTGTGTGAGTTTGTGTGTGTGTGTGTGTGGTGTGCATATAGCTGTATGAGTGTGTTATGGTGTGCATATAGCTATGTATATGCATATAGTATGTGTTTGCATGTGTGTGGTCTGCACATAGCTGTAAGTGTGTGTGTGTGTGTGTGTGTGTGTGTGTGTGTGTGTGGTCTACAAATAGCTGTGTGAGTGTGTTATGGTGTGCTGGCTGGCTACCAGAAAACCCAAGCAATCCTCCAGTCACTGCTCCTTACAATGCTAGGTTACAGGAGTGTGCAGAGCACCTCTTGGCTTTGTAAGTGGGTGCTGGGAATTTGAATTGAGGTCCTCATGCTAATATAGCAGGAACATTTATCCTGTGAGCCATCTCCCAAACTCTTAAAATTCTCATGTTTAAGTCATCGTATAAAGTATTTATTATTTTCAGCAAATATTTAATTTCTAGAAATCGATGATAAAAAAATAGAGTTTTATCATAACATTATTTGTAAAAAATAAAATTGTATAAACAAACTGGACATTCGTTTCTAAAGATGAATCTATAATAACTTATGGTATATTGAAATATCATCTATCCTTTAAAATTCATGTCTTCTTTACAGTGCTTGTGTGAGTAACCCTTGTTTTATACACCATTGGTCTCAAAGCTCAAGAGGAGTGAGCTTGCCAATATTATTATAGTAAGTAATAGTATATTATTAAATTATTCTATTTCATTATTATTGGTAATCTCTTATAGTGTCTAGTGTATAAATTAAACCTTAGGTATGTATGTTTGGATATATGTGATGGTTGGTGCCAGATTGAAAGGATCTAGAGTCATGTAGGAGACAAGCCTCCAGACACACCTCTGAGAGAGTTTCTAAGTTAGGTTAACCTCTGGCCACATCTGTGAAGAATTATCTTTATCAGATTAATTATGTGCAAGGGTGACACCATTTTCTGGGTTGAGTCTGGACCCATAAAGGAAGAAAGTTACCTGAACACCAACGCATATTTATTGCTCTGTTTCCTGCTGTGGATGTGATGTTACCAGCTGTTTCAAGCTACTGTCTTGGTTCACTCCAGACCCTCCCATGATAGATTGTGTCTTGAATTATAAGCCAAAATAAACCACTTTTAAAAAAAATCTCATGTCTTCAAACACCTTTTAACATCTCTACTGGCTAGTTTTATGTCAACTTGATATAAATTAAAGCCATCAGAGAAAAGGGAGAGTCAGTTGAGAAAATGTCTCTATAAGATCTGGCTGTAGGACATTTTTTTAATTAGTGATTGATGAGGGAGGGCCCAGCCCATTGTGGATTGGTACTCCTAGGCTGGTGGTCCTGGGGTCTGTAAGAAAGTAAGCTGATCAAGCCATGGGGAGCAAGGCAGTAACAGTACCACACCACAGCCTCTGAATCAGCTCCTGCCTCCATGTTCCTGCCTTGCTTTAGTTCCTGCCCTCACTGCTTTTGATGATGAACTGTTCATGGAACTAACTATGAGTGAAATTAACTCTTCCCTTCCCAATTTGCTTTTGGTCATAGTTTTCATCACAGCAACAGTAACCCTAACTAAGACACCATCTTAAAATTTTTACATGGTATAACAGTATGTGAAAAAATAAGATTCAAAATATAATACACTTTTAACATTTTTTATTCACAAATATGCAAAGGAGGAGATTAAGAGAATAGGTTAAAATAGTAACTTCTGGGGCTTCTTCTATTAATGTCTTCTAGTAACTTCTAGTAATGTCTCAGTGGGTAACAGCACTTGCTGCTCAAGCATGAAGACCCAAGTTCAAGTGCCAAGCACCAAGTTAAAAAAAAGCTGAGCATTGCCCTGCACACACCTGTAAAGGTAGAACTGTAGGGCACAGCCATAACTGGGGCTTGACCGTCACCAGCTTAGCTCTAGATGCACTGAAAAGCCCTGTCTCAAGAGATAAGGTAGAATGTACAAAACTCAAATCCAAGTGGATCAAAGACCTCAACATAAATCCAGTTACACTGAACCTGATAGAAGAGAAAGTAGAAAGTAGCCTAGAAAGCATTGGTACAGTAGACCACTTCCTAAATATAACACCAGTAGCACAGACACTGAGAGCAACAATTAATAAATTGGACCTCCTGAAGCTGAGAAACTTCTGTAAGGCAAAGGACACAGTAAATAAGACAAAATGACAGCCTACAGAATGGGAAAAGATCTTCACCAACTCCACATCTGAGAGGGATGATCTCCAAAATATATAAAGAATCCAAGAAACTAGACAACAAAATACCAAACAATCCAATTTTAAAATGTGCTACAGATCTAAACAGAATTCTCAACAGAAGAATCTCAAATGGCTGAAAGACATTTAAGGAATTACTCAACATCCTTAGTCATCAGGTAAATGCAAATCAAAACGACTCTGAGATACCATCTTACACCTGTCAGAATGGCTAAGGTCAAAAACACTGATGACAGCTCATGTTGGAGAGGATGTGGAGCAAAGGGAACACTCCTCCACTGTTGGTGGGAGTGCAAACTTGTATAGCCACCCTGGAAATCAGTATGGTGACTTTAGAAAATTGGGAATCAATCTACCTCAAGACCCAATGATACTATTCTTGGGCATATACCTGTAGCTAGAGTTTTCCTGCCTGGCCCACAGTCAGGACAAATCTCTCTCACCTGCCAGTCCCACAGCCACTCAGACCCAACCAAGTAAACACAGAGACTTATATTGGTTACAAACTGTATGGCTGTGGCAGGCTTCTTGCTAACTGTTCTTACAGTTTAAATTAATCCATTTCTATAAATC
This sequence comes from Peromyscus eremicus, assembly GCF_949786415.1. NCBI lineage: Eukaryota > Metazoa > Chordata > Mammalia > Rodentia > Cricetidae > Peromyscus > Peromyscus eremicus. The sequence continues at coordinate 46,790,255 of NC_081428.1, read as the reverse complement.
TATACCTTGCCATGTGGCTCGTGGCTTACCGGCATCTTCACATGCTGTTTGTCATTGTGGCGGCTGGCAGTGTCTCTCTGACTCAGCCTTCCACTTCCCAGCTTTATTCTCCTCCTTGTCCCGCCTATGCTTCCTGCCTGGCCACCAGCCAATCAGTGATTTATTTATTGACCAATCAGCAACACACTTGACATACAGACCATCCCACAGCATATACCCAAGGAATGCTCAATCTTACCACAAGGATCACATGCTCAACTATGTTCGTAGCAGCATTATTTGTAATAGCAACGTAGATGCCCCTCAATTGAAGAATGGATAAAGATAAATGTGGTACATATACTCCATGAGTAAACTGGGGATGGGGGGAGAAGGGAGGTGATAAGGGATGAGAACATAGGGAATGGGATGGTCGTACTGGGGGAAGAATGGAGTGGGAGAGCAACGAAAGATATCTTGATAAAGGGAGACATTATGGGATAAGGGAGAAACATGGTGCTAGGGAAATTCCCAGGAATCCACAAGGATGACCCCAGATTAGACTACTAGCAATAGTGGAGAGGTTGCCTGAACCGGCCTACCCTGGTAATCGGATTGGTGAATACTCTGTCATCATAGAGCCTTCATCCAGTAACTGATGTAAGCAGATGCAGAGATTCACAGCCAAACACCAGGCCGAGTTCCAGGAGTACTGTCAAAGAGAAGATTTTATGAGCAAGGGGCGGGGGGGGGGGGGGGGGGGGGGGGGGGGGGGCGGGGATTGTCAAGATCACAATGGGGAAATCTACAGAGACAACTGAACCAAGCTCATAGGAACTCATAAACTTTACACCAACAGTTGTGGAACCTACATGGGACCGGACTAGACCCTGTGCATACAAGAGACAGTTGTGCAGTTGGGTCTGTTTGATGGGCCCCCTGGCAGTGGGATCAGGATCTATCCCTGATGCATGAGCTGGATTTCTGAAGCACATTACCTGTGGTGGGACACCTTACTCATCCTTGATGCAGTAGGGAGGGGCTTGGTCCTGTCTCAACTGAATGTACCAGGCTTAGCTCTTCTTCCATGAGAGAACTTACCCTTTTGGAAGAGGGGATTAGGGGTGGGTCGGGGAGAAGCAAAGGATGAGAGGGGGATCTGGGGTTGGTATGTAAGATGATTTTTAAAAAATTTAATAAAGAAAAATAGGAAAAAAAGAGATAAGATAGAAAGTCATAGAGCAAGACACATCTTCCTTCTAGCCTCTGTGCCCAGATATGTGATCATGCACATGTATGTGCATACACCACATATATATACACACATAAAAAAGAGTCATTTCTTTTTGTTATTTGTATTTTATGTAGATTGCCCATGGTGGACATATTTTATCCAGCATAAAAATATTGCTGTTTAATTATATTTCTAACTCTGTCTAATATTGAGAATTATAAACATAAAATATACATATATAAATAAATATCTCAAAATTATATTTAGAAAATTTTACTTTTATGAGCATGGGAGAACTGTCCCCACTACTCTTCTGTCATGGAGTGAGGTGGGCAGGAGAGAAATACCTGCCTTTACCCCTCGCCCTTTGCCACCGGCAACAGACTAGGGGGCTGACCCCTCCCCCCCTTTACCAGCTGCGGCACTCAGGAAATTGGGCCCTGCCCTTCCCCTGGGCAGCTCAGTAGAGCTGACTCCCGTTGGCAGAGGGGCAGATGAGCTGGCCCTGAAGGTGTGAGAGTGGGTTAGCTGGCCACACTCCCCTTGTCTACCATGTGGTGGTGAGTGCGAGGGAAAGATGCCCTACCCACCTTGCCCCTACCATCTGTGGTAGGTAAAGGAGTTGACCCTCCCCCTCACCAGCTGCAGCACACAAGAAAGTGGGCCCTGCTCATCCCTGGGCAGCACAATAGAGCTGACCCGATTGACTGGGGTATGAATTTAACTGTGGGAGATCTGGCTCCGCCCCTCATCTGCCACATGGTAGTGTGGGCGGAGGAGAGGTGTGCCCTCCGCCTTGCTGCCTGTGGCAAGCAGGAGAGTTGGCCCTGAGGTCATAAAAGTGGGAGAGCGGTCTATGCCCTTCACCAGCTGAGGTACTCAAGAGAATGGCTCCTGTGCCTTGCCCGGGCAACACAGTAGAGCTGTCTCTGACAGTGTAGGTATGAGAGAGTCAACACTGAGGCATGAAAGCAGAACTGGTCCCTGCTCCTGCTCATTGCAACAAGGGATGAACTAGAAGAGAGCTCCCCCTGGTGGTGAGAGCAAGGGAGAGCTTGCAGCCTGACCAACCTGGTGACTACCCAGACCCAGAACCAGGGTTATGAGTTAGCCTGCCGCAACATCCACCCCATCTATCATCTGGTGGAGTACGTGAAGGGGCAGGTCGGGCCGACCCAAAGCTGCAGGATCTCCATGACACAGGGCAATAACAGGATACCCAAGAGGAGTTCCAGTGAGGGCCAGAATCGATAGCGTGGCAGAAACCCGAGGCCTCGAACTAGACCAATGATTCTTTGCATTGAACACTTGCAAGTAAAGATAGAAGGATAAAGGGTTTACTGTGTGACTCACTGTGTCACACTACAGCTTCCATGACGAGACTGATTTTTCCTTTTTTTTATCTCAAATTTTATTTTATTTTATTTTATTGGGGGGAAATTGCAAGGGCAGAGGACAGATACAAAGGGATGAGGAAATGAATGGGATTGAGATTCATGATGTGAAAGATGCAAAGAATAAATAAAAATAAAGTTTAAAATAAATTTAAAAAAAAGAAAAATGCTTCCCCGGGAGATGAGTTTCCTGAAATCATATATACAGAAGCAACAAAAGAGGACTCATCTTGTTGGTTTCATATATTTGTGCATGCATACATATATATACAATAATAATAAAGAAAAAGAGACCATCAATTAAGAAAGAGTAAGGAGGGGGACTTGGGAGGAATTGGTGGGAAGGGACAAGCGGGGAGGCTGGAGGGAGGAAAGGGAAGTTATAGATTTATATTTTAATTAAAATATATTTTTTAAAAAGCATTGAGTGCTGATAGCCTGGTCCTCAGCTTTTGTAAACTTAGGCAACAGCTTATTTACATGGAGTTTGTTACTTAGTGCTGGCATCGTTACTGCTTAGAGGAGGTTAGATTAGTAACTGCCTTGTTATATTAATTTTTAGGCAGCATGAACTCTTGCCTGTTCTTTAAAGTCTCATAAATTATCTTCAAAGTAAGTCAGAGATTAAATTTTTGTGTGTCTTAAATATACGTATTAATATATTTAAAGAAATTTGAGATGAAGTAAAAAAAAATATAGTTAAATATTCCTCTGCAAATGTAATCAGGAGAATTGAATTGCTTACATTTCAGATTACCTAAAATTATAGGAAAATTTAAGTGTAGTAGGCTTGGCAATGTGCGTTCCCATTTTGCATTGTGTCACACCATGAAAGGAAGCAGGGTAACTAGAATTCAGTTGGTAGAAGTCAGTGGCACTTCTAATCTTCTCCAATGGCATATAAACTTCAATCTCAAAGGAAAAGAAAAAAAGAAAAACAACTTTTTCAGGACACTCCCCACCCAAGAATTTATCTGGCAGAAAACAACAAAAAGCCAACTTTGAGAAGCCCCGTTGTACAGCCAAGTATCTGTGCAACTTCTTTTTGTTTTATTTGAGACAAATTCCCTTGTGCCCACGTCATAGTTTAAGGGAAGGAACTGGAGCAATCATACATCCTTATCCAGTAACAACAGGTCATGGCGTCACTTTTCATTTCCAATGGATTGTGTTAAACCGGTAAAAGGCCATAATATCCCAGAGTTTGTTTACAAAGTCATAATTTCCAACAGGGTACCTGAATTGTGAAAAGCAGCAAAGATTTCTTATTTAGATAGAGCTGTAGACGATACAGATGAAATGGAGGAAAGCTGTGAGAGTGGTACATTCTCAGCACCTGCGCCCATGCAGTGTTGCCACGCTACGTACAGAATAGAGAGAGGATGGTCCATCGGGAGAGATAAAGAGTTGCTCCCTGCCACAAGTCCTTGTTTTGTTTCTTGGGGGGAAGGGCACTCTATTTGTTCTGATGCAGAGTTGGGTTTGCCCAGGCTGGCTTTGAACTCACTAAGCAACTGAGGTTGACTGCCCCGGCCAGCAGGGTCTTCAACGGGGACCTAAAAGGAGGGCCGGCGAATGAGAGGGACAAGAAACACAAAGAATGAGAGCAAGACAGGACGTCTGATCAAGCTCCAAAATTTTATTTTTCTCTCAAGGCATATATAGGTAGGCAAAGGGGGTTGTGAGTAGGAAGGGATTTAATAATGGGGGTTGCAAGCAGGAAGGGACTTAATTATGGGCTGTTCGGCCAGCAGGAAATGTTGCTCTCAAGGTTATCTATCTACCCTTGTCTAACTGCCTAATTGCTTAACTGCAGCTCATTCACCTGATCTCTGAGAAGAGGTTCTGGTATCTGTGAGAAGAGGTTCTGGTGCTATGGAGACTTAAGCAAGGCCTAGATCTAAGAAAAGAGGAGAGAAGCCCAAATATGGCACCATGTGTGTCAAGGGTCACTTAGGTTTATAGCTCCTGTCAGTTGACCTCAAACTCCTGATCCTTCTGTGTCCATCTTTCGAGACCTAGAATTACAGACATAGGCCACCACACACCTAGCTTGCTGTACTTTTTGAGCACATGGAAGCACACCATTTTCACATCCCTAGTCCCTCCAGGAGGATTGCTTTAAGGATGTAAGGTAAAGATTATACAGGAACACATATTGGGCTGAAGGAGTTCAGAATATGTAGGGAAAAGAAAATTAGTCAGAGAAAATTCTCAGTGGGCACAGACGAGGAACCACTCTCCTGGCCCCAGAACAACAAAACAATCTGTAAGAATGTCTAATCCAAATTCCACCATGATTGGAGTTGCTACCACATGATGTGCACGGGTTAGTCAATTCTATATGAACTTTTCATTGTGGTGAGTATAGAAACTAGGTCTGGGCGTATGGTCCCATAAGGTTTACAGAAAGAATGACATTATCATAAAAGCACTAGGTGATGGTCATAATAGTCATTGTATTATCTGCAAGTAGCATAATAACCATCTTTGTTGGGAATTTTATTTTTAAAATTTAAACTATCAATGTCATCATAACACTTATTCTTTGAAAGAGGAGATGTTGTAATATTGCATTCTTTGGCATACAGACTATCCAAATCTGAAAGTGAAGGCTAGCTGGACACAGTGGCATCTGCAGAGATAAATGACAGCATTTTAAAAGGTACTAAAATGCTCGTACAGAAATTAACACCGTTATGGCTGTAAAGGTGTATCACTGTGGTTGGTTTCTTGGCAGGTAGCATGCGGAGGCTTTGAAGTAAGGGCAAGTGGATGTGGTGATAGCTGAGGAGCGAGAGAACAGGTCTTGGGAGGTTAATAGGGTTGCCGCAGTAGGAACCCAGCTGAAACAGTGGAGGTGGTAATGTTGCATCCCAGGTGACTGGCAATTGCTGGAGAAGCTGTTAGAATCAGGGGGAAGCAGGTGTGCTTAAAGGCAAACAAAAGAACTAAAGGGTATGCAGGATGGAAGTGGGGGCCAAGGAAAAAAAGTATACCAAGAATGAGGGGACGAGTCAGTGTTCCCTTTTGCCATCAGATTGGGGCCACTATGGCAAGGTGCTGAATTTGACACTAGGTGCTTGGAAAATTTTTTGTATGAACAAAAATCTTACAATGCCTACCAAGCTCAGTTAAAAGTAACTTGGAGTTCGCAAAAGCAGCCCAAGTGTGGCCCGTCTGCATCTGAATCGCCTGAGAGAAGGCCTATGAGTTCCACAACAGGTCTGCATCAGAAACTCCTTATTAAGGACAGGAAAAAAGAATGTACAAGTTTCCAGTATGATTGAGAGTGACACTCATGAGTGAGAATAAATTATAATCACACATGGGTACGTCGTGGTTTGAATGAGAATGTCTTCTCTAGGCTCATGTATTTGCATGTTTAGTGCCCAGTTGATAAACATTCGAAAAGGATTAGGAAGTATGGCAATGTTGGAGTAGGTGTGTCCTTTGTGGAGGACAGGTGTCACCGGGCCCAATGTCTCTGTCTCCATCTGTCTCTCTGTCTCTCCGTATGTCTCTGTCTTTCTCTGTCTCTCTGTCTCTATCTATCTCTCTGCATCTCTGTCTCTCTCTCTGTCTCTCTCTGTCTCTCTCTGTCTCTCTCTGTCTCTGTCTCTCTCTCTCTCTGTGTGTGTGTGTGTGTGTGTGTGTGTGTGTGCTTGTTGCCTATAGATCAGGATGTAAAGCTCTCAGCTACTTCTCCAGCATGCCTCCATGCTCCCCACCATAATGATAATGCGCTTCTGAAACTGTAAGCAAGTTCCCAATTAAAATTAAATGCTTTCTTTTCTGAGTTAGCGTGGTTATGGTGTTTCTTCACAGCAGTAGAACAGTAACAAGACAATGAATGAAAATGCTATAATGAAGCAAACTTGTTACCTTGTCTGTTAGCATAAAATATTAATTTAAACATTAATGAGACAAATACCTGAAAAGGAGATGAAGTGCACACTGTGATCATGGTGTGTGGTCACAGGTCCACAAAAGTTGGTCAAGGATAGGGACTCTGAGCCCTGCATATACCCTACTATCTGTTCATACACTGTCCAGAAAAATCTTCTCCATGAACCTTGTCTGACTGTGTCTTAAATAAGTGACTTTCTGGGTTTATTTTTTGTGCTATAGTTACTGAAATTATAAGAAATGATAGTGTAAAACAGAATATATCTCTTAAGTCCACTATGCTACATGCTTACGTTAATTTAGTAAGAGTAAGAACACAGTCGCTGTTCCCATAGACTTATTTTCCTAAGAAAATGAATGTCTGCAATATATGCTATCCTAAAAGTTTTTTCTTTTTTAATTATTTTATATTGTCCTTTTCCCAATAGAGCAATTATTTGCAGCTGGGCTCTTTCTTCTGTTTTGGTTTACTTATAATTTACACATAATAGATACACATAATTATAAAGTACAATGTGATATTTTGATACATAAATAGATATGATACAATGATCAAATGAGGCTAATTAGCATTCTATCAGCTCATATTTATCAGTTTTTGTAGTGAGAATACTCAGAATCCTCTTTTGAAGGTATTTTGAAACATACAATACATTAGTACTAAGTATAGTCACCATACACAATAGAACTCTATAGAGAATTCAACCTATTTAAAAATAACTTAGTGCCTATTGGCCAATGTCTCCCCTGTATCTACTCACGTCTCCATTCCTAGCCTCTGGTAACATATTCTGCTATGAACTTGACTTTTTCAGTTTCCACACACAAGTGACATAATGCAGTGTTTCTCTGTATCTAATTAGACTATATACTTGAGGGAAGACTAGTCTAACATCTCTACTCAAATTATATTCAAATGATACTGAAAGAGTTAACAGAGTGCTAGAAAAAAAATCAAAATATGGCGGGGGAGCAGCTGGCTAAAATAACACAAAATAAAGACCATTAGGAAATGGAAGAAAATATTCAAGCAAATATGTAATAGAAAAAAAAAAAACTAAAGAATTCCCAGTCAGTGCTCTACCTCAACCCCTCGGCACCTGCCATCAGGCCTTCTGGGGCCCAATAGCCAGCAGAGCCATGAAAGAGAAGAGCATGGGCAGCATGAAATGTGAAGTGGAGGGAGCTGCCCCAAGGCCTGGTGCCTTGCTGCCTGTAAGCCCCTCCATGACGGAGTGCTTGCTTATCTATGTCAGAAAGTCGATGGGTGTGGCAGCTGAAGAGGACGTCACATTTTAGGGGAAAATGTTGCATCCGGAATATATAGCAAAGAAAGTGTTCTCCAGTAGCTTCTTCAATACATACGGGGAGCCATGGTCCTCTTCAAGCTGCTCCCCTCCTCCTCTTGTGACCCTACTGAGACACTCCCCTAGCTGTGATCCTCCCCTCACTGTGCCTCTAGCCTGGCTAGAGACTTATTTCACCCCTTCACCAAGGCTCAGAATGAACAGAAAATATAACTTAATCAATTACTTAAAAAAAAAATCGAGGGAAGGCTAGAAACATTAGGAACTAACTAACAACAGCAACAAAAAAATCAGCACCCCACCAAAAAACATAGGTGAAAAATAGAAAAATATGCCTTACTGTTAAGGAGACTGTATTATAAAGTTGTCAAATTTTTCAATCCCAGTAAAACTCAAAAGTACATTAGTGTACAAATGATGGGATTCCTTACGACATTTTGTATACACATCTCTCTATATCTGGTTTATATTTACCCTCCATCCATTAACTCCTTTGTCTCCCCCCACACACACACACTCCAACTGTCCTCTTCTCTTCCAGACTAAAGATTCAAACAGACTGACTCCAAAGTCTTCATTGTCTCTCTGTTCCAGACTCTCTTGAGAATATTCCTATTTAGGTGTGCTGTGGATTAAATAAGTTCTTATGGTTTGGATGGAGAACCCAAAGTATTTCCAATATTGTTTCTGTGGGAAGAAAAAAAGGGGTGGGGGTGGGGTTCCAGTTATGTATAGATGTTAAAAGAAGAAAATTCAGAAACACAGTGCATCTGAAAAGAGGATTACCTTCCACACTAAAGAGAGAAAAGAAGGCTTAAACTGTGATGCTACTTTCAGCCCTGGATTTTTGGGGCTCTGCGTCGTACCCCACAACCTACAGGAAGTTTCTTTCCCAAGCCAAGGAACCTAAGATCAGCAGCAGCAAATTGTGGAAAGCTGAATTATAAAGTGAATGAGCGCTCTTGTGATTTGCTTTTAAGGGTGGTTTTATGCTGATGAATCCATTCTCTTTTTTTTTTAAGGTGGCTTGTGTTTCAAAGAGAAAAAAAAATGAGGAAATGATGAGGACAGTTCTTTGGAGGAAAAAAAAAACCCTGAACATTAACAAAACTGAAATTCTCCACTTCTGCCACTGAAGCAAAAACAAAGTTATTTACTGTTAAGTAGAACTAACTGCAGGCAGCTGTCTGGAGATGTCTGCTTTTCATATTGTTCAGACAGGATTCTGGGGGTCCACCCTGGAGCAATTGCTCTTCCACTAGCAAGCGGGTGGCGCTGATAAATTGAAGGTATTGCTCCAATACAATTTCTTTAATCTTTGCCCTGCCTTGTGATCTTTCTACCTCATCTGGCTCACGATTTATAGAGCATAAGAACTGCGAGGGACCTAAGTCACCCTCGAATATAATTCTCCCTATTATACTGAAAAGGAGAAGAAATTGAAGGAAAGTGCTCGGTCCAAATATCAGCCTTCTAGGACATTTTGTACTCTCCAATCTAGAGCTAACCATTATCTTGAATGCACTACTTTTTCATTTTACACTCCACCAGTAATCTCACTTACTGAAATCTAGTTCAAGGGTGAGAACTCTATTATATGAATCACAGAATATTTGTTTTTAAATTTAAAATTAATTTTCAAATGATAAAAATATTCTTACTGTAAATAATTCAAGCCACTCAGAAGAGTGTGAAGTAAAATGAAAAGCCCTTCAGTTACTGGTGTGCTTTTCAAATGCTGTATGTGAGAACAAATACAAATACGTACATGAATACATTCATCTATAAGATTTTTACCCATAAAATGTTATGAAGATACTTCACGTGTCTTTAAAGCTTGGGTGCATTTCTCTAGCAGTACACACAGACCTAACTACTCCAGCGCTTTCCTTCATATAATAGTTAGGACACCATTCGTTTACAGTCATTTGGATATGTTCTCAAAGTCTTGCATGTTACTACTACCAAAAGATGAAGTCTCATTCCCTCACCTTAAATACGAGTCAGCCATAGTTACCTATTTCTAAGGCATAGAATATGAGAAAAGCTCTTTTCTTTTCCCTTTTTCTCCTTCTGCCTAGCTTTGAGTATGCAGCTTTTCATATTTCTTTGTGCACTAAATATTGAAACATCACGATGTGACCTATAAATATGTAGAGTTGCTAAGGGTAAACTCAAAATCAGAACTGAGGAATGATGCTCAATAACAGAGCATTTGCCCATCATACAAAAAGGCACTGAAATAATAGCAACAACAAATAACAAGAACAACAGACATGTGTCTTAGTTGTTGCTGGGATGAAACACCCTAACCAAAAGCAACTTGGGGAGGGAAAGATTTACTTCAGCCTTACAACTCTAAGATTACTCCATCATCTAGTGAGGTCAGGGCAGGGATTCCAGGCAGGAACCTGGAAGCTGGTACTGAAGCAGAATCCATGAAAGAACACTGCTTACTCACATGCTCCTCCTGGCTCTCTGAGCCTGCTTTCTTACATAGCTGTTTGGCTACCTGCCTAGAGGGTAGCATTGCCCTAAGTGGGCTGGTCCCTCACATATCAATCATTAATGAAGAAATGCCCCCACAGGCTTGTCCCGGGTCTATCTAGTTGGGGGCACTTTTTCAACTGAGGTTGCCTCTTTCCCAGTGACTCTAGCTGTAATGGCTTTTCTTGGATTGTCAACTTGACTCTATCTGGAATTAACTAAAACCCACGGGGCTAGGAACACCTGTGAGGGATTTTTCTTAATTAAATCATTTGATGTGTGAAGATCGACCTTTAATCTGGAATTTTAGAGTGGGATGATCCACCTTTAATCTGGGCCACACCTTCTGATGGTAGCCAATACAAAGGATATAGGAGAAGGAAGTTTTTGCTCTTTGCCTGCTTGACCTCATTCTCATAGGCAAGCCCATTCCTTCTCTGGCATTAACGCCTACTTCTTCCAGATTCTAGTGTATACTGAAGACCAGCTGAGACATTCAGCCTCGTGAACATCTGTGGATTCTTGGACTTTCTGTTGGTAGACAGCCATTGTTGGCCTAGCTGGACCACAATCTATAAACCATTCTAATAAATCCCATAGATAGATAGATAGATAGATAGATAGATAGATAGATAGATAGATAGATTAGATAGATAGATAGATAGATAATAGATACATACATACATACATACATACATACATACATACATACATACATACACACATACATACATAGATGATAGATAGATGGATAGATAGATAGATAGATAGATAGATAGATAGATAGATAGATAAACAGATAGATAGATAGATAGATAGATAGATAGATAGATAGATAGATAGAAAGGAAGGAAGAAAGACAGACAGACAGACAGAAAGATGATAGATCGATTCATTCTATCTGTTCTGTTCCTCTAGAGAACCCTAACTAATACACTGGATAATGTCAAGTTAACAAAAAACTAACTGGAACAACATTATTTTCAAGTATTAGAGTACTGGCTGAAAGATCCTTGATTTGGGAAAAGAGACAGCTAGTCGCATTCAGGCACAGTCAGCTAGAATCTCCAGGGAATGAGCCAAAGAAAGTTGATAACAAATATCAAAAGGTATGTGTGTTACACAAGCATTTGGAGACAAAGTCCAATGTCATCCATCCCAGATGGATGCATAGGTGTGGTGGTTTAATTAGGTATGGTCCCCATAGATTCATGTGCTTGGGGACCTATCGGGAGTGGCAATATTAGGAGGTGTGGCCTTGTTGGAGTAAGTGTGTCACTCTGGAGGTGCGTTTTGAAGTCTCATATATGTTCAAGTCATGCTCAGTGAGTTCACTTCCTGTTGCCTGCTGATCAAGATGTAGAACTATCAGCTCCTTCTCTAGCACCATGTTTGTCTGCATGCTGCCATGCTTCTTGACATGACCATAAAGGACTAAGCCTCTGAAACTGTAAGCCAGCCCCAATTAAATGTTTTCCTTTATAAGAGCTGCCATGGTCATGGTGTCTCTTCACAGCAACAGAAACCCTAACTAAGACACACAGGAGCTCCCTTCATCCAATGAGGGAGAGTGCCAATGGTAGAAAGTGGGAATTACAATACAAGACAGGAAGACTCAGAATATCTGTACTGTATTCTCAATAATGACAATTTTAAAGGGAAGAAGTGGCAGGTGAGGGTGGCATTCAGGTGGTAGCACAGGAAGAGAGAGGAGAAATGCCAGGGAAAACCTCCCTTCTCAGCACTTGGCTGGAGCAGCCACTGAAAGCCATCAAAACAACAACAACCTTGCTGAGTAAACAGCCCAGCAATTTAGTACCCTCTATGAACAACATTTGTGGGAAACTCAGAACAAGGGTCACAGAAAACATCTCTAAATCCTACTCTTCAGGAAGGGAACTCTGAACCGAAACCACTTGGTATTCAGAAAGATCAAAACTGGATCAGAGCCAATGTCTTCCAATGAACACAGACTCTGAGGTCTAAGCAGAACATAGGGAAGGACCTGCGCAAAGGTGGATGCAATATTCAAAATCCAGCTTTCGAAGACCAGACTACCATCTGTGATTCAGCTTCACAAGAGGGTGCTTACGGGTGGGGCTGTCATTCTCTGACAGACTCCTGAGAGACTCCCAAAGGTGTGACCAGCATTTGCAGCTCAACCTGTAAGCCACTGACTGGTCTCTGACCAGACTAGCATCTGTAACTCAGCTTCCCAAAGGAAACCTGGGGAAAGAAAAAGGCTTCAGATTGGCCCATGAAGGACCACCATAAGATGACACCAGCATCTAAGGCCTAACTTCTCAAAGGAATGACTTAGGACTGTAACAGGGTATTTTGGAGACATGGGAGAAACCCCAAGAGATCTGTGATAAGAACCAGCAAACAGTCAGACAGCATTCCTACTCTATCCCTATCCATCCTTCTTCTCTTCATGTTCATTTGTTCTTTATTTAGACCCAACACAAGTTCAGCAGGCCAGCCCTGTCCTTTTCTGTTCTTGCCTTCTCTAGCTCTTCATTCCCCCCATTCTTTCCCTTTTCAGTTACCTTTCCCAAAGAACATTAACTGACTTGGTCTCCAGGGTCACTGTGTCTCAGCCTCCCAAGAGCGAGAACTATCTCAAGTTACCTGGTTGCATTTCTTTACAACACCCCTATAGGGGTGGTTGTCTGTCCTTTAACCTGAAGCGCCGCCCCTAGTAGGCAGCAGGTAACTGCTAGGTACCTGCCCACCCCGGGGCATGGCCAAGGGGGGACCCCTTAAGACCTGGAATGCCCATGTGCTCACTCTGTGGACTACCTCATGGTCTTTGATGTTGGATGCTGGTGCTGCAGATCAAGGCAGAGTTCTCCAGAGAACTGAGTTGGACCGTGCCCTGTGGTGGTATTTTACTTGTACTGAAATGTGATTTTAATTGTATGTTAATAAATAAAGTTGCCTGGGGGTCAGAGTTATAGAGCCATAGCAAGTGCGTGGCGGTGGTGGCGCACGCCTTTAAGGACCTGGAGGGCGGTACATACAGGCAATGACAAGGCAGTCACGTGTTTAGTTTACAACCAATGAGAAGGCAGAACATCTAGAGTATTTAAAGACGTACACACAGGAAGTAGGCCTCTTTTTCGGAGAGCTCTCTTGGCTGAATTACTTTGTTAATTGCTCTAAGGTCTGTTACCATTCTCCATTTACCAGATTTCTTTTTAATAACAAATACAGGAGAATTCCAAGGGCTGGTTGATTCCTCAATATGCTGAGCATTTAACTGTTCTTCTACCAGCTCTTCTAAAGCCTGGAGTTTCTCTGTTGTTAAAGGCCATTGCTGGACCCATACAGGCTTGTCTGTTAACCATTTTAAAGGTAGAGCTGTTGGTGTCTTTGGAAGATCATCAGTTGTTGTGCCCTGTTCTTGTATAATATGGATGGCTGGTGACCACTCAGAATAATGCCTTCTAATATTTCTCTCAGAAACATGTGCTAATTTATGATTTGTTTCTGAGATTGGAGGGATGTTAATCTGAGTATTCCATTGTTGCAACAAGTCTCGACCCCACAAGTTCATAGCTATGTTAGCTACATATGGTTTCAATTTTCCTTTCTGTCCTTCTGGACCTATACACTCGAGCCATCTTGCACTCTGTTTCACCTGAGATAATGTCCCAATTCCTAACAGTTGAACATTTACCTCCTGAAGAGGCCAAGTTGGATGCCAAAATTCTGGTGCAATTATGGTAATGTCCGCACCTGTGTCTACCAGACCAGACAACAAAACACCATTTATTTTTATCGATAATTTTGGTCTTTGTTCATTAATAAAAGTTTGCCAAAAAATTTTCTTTATATTTGCTCCTGAATTTTCTATTCTATCTGTTTCATCATCCTGACCAGCATGACTTATTCCAATAGGTATTTGGTTATTTAATTGCTCTGGGTAGGGGTTTCCTCTACGACTGCAGGAAAGGTTTGAACTGGATTTGCTATTGGGGCCTGCATGAGGCCCCTCTGGGAGTTTCCCGAAGACTGAGGCAGAGGATTACCCTGTCTGTCCCTTGTTGATCTACATTCGTTGGTCCAGTGTTTTCCCTTACCACACCTTCTGCATACTCCAGAAGGAAGGGGCTTTCTGTTGCCATTGTTCCTTGAAGAAACATTGTTTCTAGGAATGACCTGTTTACAGTCCCTTTTCAAATGTCCTTGCTTTCCACATCCAAAACATCTAACATTCCTCAAACCTTTTGAAATTGCTTCTCCTACCCATGTATCATCATGCTCATGAGCTTCAACATTAACCGTATCTCTAATCCAATCTTCCAAAGGTGCAGATCTTGCCTTTAACGGCCTGATTATTGTTTTGCATGCTGCATTCGCATTCTCAAAGGCCAAAGATTCAATTATTATCTTACTAGCTTCTGAATCCGGGACCATTCTCTTTACTGCTGAAGCCAGTCTTTGTAAAAAATCTGTGAAAGATTCTTTTGGGCCTTGTACAACCTTTGTAAATGACTCAGTTTTTTTTCCTGGTTCCTCAACTCTGTCCCATGCATTCAAGGCTGCTGTTCGACATAAAATTAGGGTTTGGACATCATATAAACATTGTGTTTGTGCTGAAGCATATTGACCTTCTCCAATAAGCTGATCCTGGCAGACTTGTATTCCTTTATCCCTCCACTGCTTTTCTATGTTTCTAGCTTCGTCCTTGAACCAAGTTAGCCACTGAAGCCTTTGACTGGGTTCAAGAACACCTTGTGCCAGCTCCCGCCAGTCCTGTGGTACAATCCTATTATATGTTGACCAAGAGTTTAACATTTGCTTTACATATGGGGAATGCATACCATAAGATACTATTGCCTCCTTAAACCTTCGTAAATCTATCATATCAATTGGAGCCCAAATATTTTGTGTAGTCATTTGATCAGGCGACTGCTGTACGGTTACTGGACAAACTAAGGGTGACTGTGTGAAAACAGGCTTTCTTTCTGTAACCCTATGATCCAATCTTGAAGCAGCTTCACTGTTAGTTTCTTCTGTCTGAGTTTTTACAGGTTTAATAGGTTTTTCTAAAGCTGTCATCCTGGCACTTAAATTGACTATCTTTTTAAATAGTAAAATGAGGATAAACATAGTAATAAAATGCATAATTCGATCAACAGTAATCTTCTCATATAGCTGTTCCATTGTCAGACTGTCTAAAAGTGCAAACAAATTTTCTTCCAATGTACACAGAAAACCCATTTTTTTTTTAATGTGGAAAAATTTTTTTTTCTTTTAAATAATTTTCTTTAAAATATCTGATATGTTAAGTGACTTACCAAGTCCTTGTAGAACAGTACCAATCCGAGGGAATTTCAAACAGCCACCTAGTGTCCGAGGTGCGAGTCCAGAGAGAGAGAGAGAGAGACTGCTCTCACCCAATGTGAGGTTGAACTGTTGACCTTGTGTACATCCTACTTCACAAATGAGTCTGTCAAATATGCTAAGCCTATATAGGCTGAAGATGATGCCCCAGCATTGCGGAGAAACCTCAGGTGACTGTCCAGGCAGTTGGCTGTTTCTGTCAACTCACAAATTTTTTGGAAGTTGCTTGCATGCACTTTCTGTTTTTATTTTTGTTAGCTAATATTATTTCCTTCTTGGGTCTCTGAGGGAGTTGAAGATTAGTTAGTTATAGTTGAAGATTAGTTAGTTATAGTTGAAGGTTAGTTAGTTGAAGATTAATTAGGATAGAAAGTGAATTAGATACATTTTGGACTTAACAAAATAGGATAATGAAATTATCATCTCTGAATTTGTCAAATACAAATGGACTAGACATTGTTTAGACATTTATTATTTGTATATATTGTATATAGTTATTGTACTTTTGTATATAGTTTTTCTTTTGTTAGTTATAACCTTTTTCTTTTTTTTCTTTTTATTAAAATAGAAAAGGGGAAATGTGGTGGTATTTTACTTGTACTGAAATGTGATTTTAATTGTATGTTAATAAATAAAGTTGCCTGGGGGTCAGAGTTATAGAGCCATAGCAAGTGCGTGGCGGTGGTGGCGCACGCCTTTAAGGACCTGGAGGGCGGTACATACAGGCAATGACAAGGCAGTCACGTGTTTAGTTTACAACCAATGAGAAGGCAGAACATCTAGAGTATTTAAAGACGTACACACAGGAAGTAGGCCTCTTTTTCGGAGAGCTCTCTTGGCTGAAGCAGGATAGCTGAAGCAGGAAGGGTAAGGCTCTTAGTTCTGACCTCTTGGCTTTCTTATCTGAATCGGCTCTGTGTTTCTTATTTAATAAGACGGTTGGTTACATCTACAGTGCCCCCACCCCTCCTGAATCCTGCGACCCACTCCTTTATGCTTATTGTGAGTTAACCCAGAATGAATCACTTTTGACTATCAGACAGACTCCATGGAATAGCCTCACTACGCTCCATCCACCCACCCACCCCCCCTTTTTTTTTTTACTATTACTGTATTTCTACAAAGGGCAAACAGTTTGATAGTAATTGTTTTTATAAATGGTGTTCTAATCTCAACTACTGGATATTGAGCTTGCTGTTCTCAGTATCAGTCTAGCAAAGTTTTTTAAAAAAAAAAATCTCAGCACTGCTACTGCTCTGTAACTCAACTTTTTGCCAAAATGAAATAGTGAAGTGGCTCTTACATTCTGTGGTTGTCTTGAGGATTAGATGAGTGAATTAACAAAACCTCAAGCACAGTGCTGGATACAGTCAACGTTATGGTTTAACTCATCAGAAATTATACCTCTCGCTTCCTAAAAAGGATTGTAATAGCACCGGAAATAATTTCAAGAATTGACATGTAATTACATGAAATGGAAAAGCTTCTACACAGCAGCAATGCACTGGCCAGAGTGAACAGACAATCTACAGAATAAGAAAACCTTTATGAACTGCACACTGAGCAGGGTCTCATATAGATAGAGAGAACTACGAAAAAAAAAAACAACACCAAGAAAACCCCAAATCTTCCAATCAAAAAACAGGCCAAAGAACTAAATAGAAGAAATGAAAATGGCCAATAAATATTTGAAAAAGTGTCCAATAAGAATATTGGACATTAGGGAAATGCGAATTAAAAGAGCTTTAAGAGTCTATCTCACCCCAGTTAGAAGGACTATCATTATAGACAGCAAATACATGCCAGGATGGAGAGAAAGAGGATGGCTTTTCAGTACTGGTGAGAATATGAACTTGTGCAGCCACCATGGAAGGCAGTTGCAAGTTCATCAAAAATGTAATCATATAACTACCATGTCAGTCAGCAGTGTCACTCTGGGGAACCCAAAAGGCTCTAAATCAACATCCCGTTATTCACAAAAGCTAAGTTATTCAGCCAGTCTTGATGCCTATCAAAAGGTGAATTCACAAAGAAAATGTGGTTTATACAAACAGTGGAATTGTATGAAGTCATAAAGAAAAATAAAATTTGCAGGAAATTAGAATCATTAAGTACATCAGATTCAGAAGGATAAATACCTAAAAATTTTCTCTTATTTGTGAATAATTTAAACTTATAAATTTGTATATATTATATAATATATTATATAGGTACACTATACAAGTATACAATGTATGTATACATATACATAATGTGCACAAAATTTTACATCAAGATATAGAGAATTCTTAGTACATGGAAAAGCTTGCCCATTCTCTTCTCATGTCTATTCCTCTTCCATGACTATCCCTTCCGCTACCACCTCACCTTAGTCTCACTTGAACTTGACCTTAACAGTAGTGGAATAATATAGTCTGTAATCTTTCTTGACTGTCATTTAATTGTCTCATAAGTAGAGTGAATGATGCAAACAGGCTGTCCTGTCTTTGTCTCCTGAGTTCTAGATTCCAGGCATGCACCATCCACCCCACCTGTAAGGGCTGCTCAGGGGTGAATATGATCAAAATACATTGCAACATGCATAAAATTCTCAAAGAATAAATTTAAAATATTGTATTAGGAATGACAAAATGTGTCACTTTTTGTACTCAAACTTATTTATTCCATTTATATTAAATACTATTTTAACCTTACTCCACCTCTTATGTTACAATATTTCTTATTTTTCCCATGTGCTACTTCATTTTTATTTCATCCTATTTTCTTTGTTATTTTGTTTTGTCATTTTTCTCTTATATTTAGTGTCTACATATTTTTATTATTCTTATATTTATTACATAGGAATTGAAGTGTGCATAAATGACATTATCTATCTTAGGTTAACATATTTAGTGCTTGCCAAAGCAATCAAAGGCCTTGCAGCAGTTTAAATCTAATTCTCACCCCTTTCTCTTTGTGCTGAGTGACATATAATTTATTCTCTTAACTTTGAAGTGCCCTTTGAAAGTATCAGCATCCTTTCATATTAATTCATGTATTTACATTTTCAGTTCTTTTTAGTCTTTCTTCCAATTTACACTTCCATCTGAGGCCATTTTCCTTCTAACCACAGCTTCTTTTAGTATATTTTTTTAGTACAAATCTGCTTGGAGTGAATTGTCTGATTTTATTGAAAATGATTTTATCTTAATTCTTGAGGCACAATACTCGCACATAAAATTGCAAGTTGGCATTTATACCACATTAGTAATATCATGCAGCTTTAATTGAAAATTCATCCATCAGCTTATTTATTCTTTGAAACTAATATATTCTCTCTGTTCTGGCTTTCAGCAGGCTGATGCGATGTGTTCAGTTTATGGAGAGCCTTGAGGATTTACAAGACTCTTCATCTGTGTCTATGTCTTCTCATAGCCCAGGCTTACTGTCTCTCCTGCTTTTAAAATCATGCATTATCTAAAATTAGAGGTCTATATGGTGCGTGTCATTGACTATTTTTTCTGTCTTTTTCAACTATCCCTCCTTTCTATGCTTCAATTTCGTAATTTTGCTGATTGTTATTCATTTATGTCCAAACTACTATTACATTCACGTTTTCAACAATTAACTTTAGTTTTGATATTCTGAGATCCTCGGCTTTTCTATTTGACACTTTTCTTTTAAAATCTAAACCTTTGTTACAATTCTTTGTCTTCTTTTACATCTTATTGAATAAATTCTTATTAATAAATTATTCAAATGTCATGCTTGTCTTGCATGATAGCTTTGATATCAAAAGGTTGTGCATGCCTCTACACTCTTTTAATTTTCTTTGGTGCAAGGCCATTTTGCTTTTCTTTATTTATACCCTTGACATTGTCTGTGGAGAATTACAGCAGATCTGCCTAATGCTTTGCTACTCCAAAGGGAGTAGAACTCTAGCTTCTGTATTGTAGCTACCAAGATCTGCTCTGCTTTTAATGTCCATTATGCTGTTTTCTGGTGTCCGCCCTCTTGCTCTGCACATTGGATTCTTAAGGATCACTTCACACATCAAAGAAAATTTACTGTCATATCTCTCTGAGGTGCTCTCTAGAATGTTTCTCATCTGTTCAGAAAGCTCCACACTCCATCACAAACCTATATTGACTATTGCTCTCCCATGTGGTTCTATTCTCTCCTCCCTCAAAGAGAGCACCTTAGAAAATATCCTGAAGGTGGAAAAGTCTGCATAAAGAAAAACATTATGTAAGTTTTAATATGAATGATTATTTCATGTGGTTTTGTGGGTTTCTCTTCTTTGAAGGATTGCAATTTCTCACACACAATTAAAAAACAGAAGTAAAAACTGCATTACGTTTGATTGCTCTATATTTTATATATGTTTTTCTTTGTTTTCCAGAGAGTTAATCTACTTCCTGAGAACAAAGTCTGTGTAGGCATTTTGATTGATAGGCAGAGAAAATTTGCATTCTGGGTTTCATGACAATTTCAATGTTTCCCAATAAAATTAAGAAGACCATTGTATTATGTATTATAAATTGTATTACATTATAAAAATATACTTATGTGTCCTTCAGCTATCTTTTGATTTCAAGTTTTACATACATTATTATGTATGCTTATTTGATCAATCTTGACTCATTTATATAAAATATAAGTTCAGTTTTTTTCTCAAATGCTAGCCAGTATTCTCAATGCTGGCAATTTTTTTTTAAATTCTGTACTTGTGCAAAGCAAGTTCAAGAGCACATCCAAAAGATCATTCACCATGAACAGGCTGATTATGTTACAGGGATGAAAGGGTGGTTCAACTTATGTAAACCAGTGAGTGTGATTCACCACATACACAATTCTTCTCAAGTAGCCTTTATGTAGCAGCAAACTTACTTGCAGGACTCTCTAAAACCTTGCTACTCCCTGTGTGAAGTACTGGTGCTTAAGATTGCTCTATGGTCATCTAAATCCTAGAAAGTACCCTGCAGTTCCCACTTTCCAGTTTCAGAGGATTTGGGCCTTGAGCCAAAAATAGTCTGACTTAGTCCTCTATCATCTGCATTTACTTTACATCTCCCTCACATCTCCCTTGAGATCTAAAACATCTTGAAGAACTACTGAAACCAACGTCATTGGGGTTTCTTCAAGTGACAATGTAAGAGGAGTATTTTATGCATTGTATCACAGTGAGAAGTTCAAAGTATAACACGGGAAAACAGTGAAGAGACTGAAAGGTTTGGGTTATTTCCACATTATGTGCATAAATAAGGATCTTCCCCATCTTTTTCTTGCTCTCTCGCCTTTCTACCACTGCATTTTCTTTTCCTTAATTCTACTTTTTATTTGGCATAGTAAGTTGCTTTGTACTGGCATGTTTCAAAGGTCACGCTTATCTTGCCTTGCATAGATTTCTTTTCCTTGTATTGCAGCATATTTCAGAGTTTCTCTTAGTGGTCGTAACTTACAACATCGTCCAGCTGCCCTTCACCTTCTTCATTATCTTTGATGCTCTGTCTTCTGCACTTTATCTCCTCTCTCCAGATTAGCAGCCCCTCTACGAGCATCTGTATTTTTCTCTACTTATGAATGCATTTTTTATTTTTCTTCATGAAGCTCTTTTCCAAATCAGCTTGATTTCTGTTTACACTGTTATGAGAAACTATATCAAATGTTCTCTCTCATTTTGCCATTCAAAGGAATCTTATATTTCTCTGAAAGACCAAGGACAACTTGAAGCTATTTCTCATTTTTTTTGCATTCTTTTTTTTTCCTGAGATAGTTTGATCCTATGCACTATTGAATTTCAATATGAATGGCTTGGGGCCTCATCTTTTGAAATTCTTTGGAAGTATGGAAACACACATATCCAGTTATCTTATTCCTGGTCACAAAAGAATTTTTAAAAGCAAAGCTTTGTAGTCTAAGTATCAATGCTATTTTCTTTTTCAATAAAATTAACTGTCCATAAGAATAATTATTTAAATAATACATTGCAATTTATATATTTCTCTATGTGCAGAATGTAGTATTTACATTTTTTTTTTATTTTAAAGAAACCGTACAACCTAGCTGGGTGTTGTAGTGCAGGTTTATACTCCCAACATGAAAAATTGAACCAGTAGAACCAGAAGTTCAAGGTCATTTGTAGCTTACATAATGAGTTTGAGGCCAGAAAGGAAGGAAAGACACAGATTAGAATAGTCCCAGTGAGAGGGACTAAATGAAATACACCCAGTACTTATTAAAGCTGTAACGCAGATTCTTTATAATAAAACAAAACAGCAGGACTGGTTTGGAGGCTCGTGCCTATAATAGCAATACTTTATGTGGTATATCACAGTGAGGAGTTCAAAGCAGAGCACTGGAAGAGAGAGAGGAGACTGAAATATTTGGGCCATTTCTACATTATGTGCATAAATAAGAACCTCTCTCTTTCTCTCTCTCTTTCTCTCTCTCCTTTCTACTATGGCATTTTCTTTTCCTTAATTCTACTTTTTATTTGGCAAAGTAAATGATTTTTTACTGGCATATTTCAAAGGTCATGCTTAGCTTGCTTTATATATAGGTTTCTATACAGGAGGCTGAGGCAAGAAGATTACCAGAGTATGAAGCTGGCTTAGACTTATAGTGAGTTTCAGGCAAGTCTGGGTTATACAGTAAAACCCTGTCTCAAAAACCCAAAAACAAATTGGGAAAAGAGCAATGATAGTATGTTTTCTTATATTATCAAAGATCTATTTCATTAATGCCCATTTCCTAGCATCTTGAGACTTGGGATGGTCCTTGCAGTCTATCCTTTGAAGAAAAGATTGTGTTGCTTTTCTATCGATGGTGAAAGCATAAACAAACCTACAATTTATGTTTATGTTTAGAAACTATGGGAACATTTTAAAGCCACAGCATAGGAGAAAAAAGCTGAGCAAAAGCTCTTTTAGATACCGAGATTTATACTGACTAGCCATCGAGTTTGATACAAAAGACCTGCCAGATAAGACTGAGATTTAAAAACAAAAACCGAAAAATCCCCTCAGACTATTGCATGCTTGCAATGTCTTCCAATTTTTCAATTTTGTTACTTTGTGGATCCCTTAAAATTTTTTCCTAAAATGAGGTGTATACATAGATCAAGTCTTGCATTTTTATAGACAGAAAATGACAGAGTTAACTTTCTGTGGACACAATTAATCTTCTCTCAGCTATTTGAATGCTAAAAGGCAGCCCTCTGTACTATTCTGAATAAGTAGCCTAAATTTTAATTTCTCCACAACGGATGCTGGATTTCTTCTTAAAGAAAAGGATGGGGAGAAAGGTAAGATAAATAACACTAAGAGTGTTGGGAAAAGCTACATAAAACATATTCTTTTATAAACTTACTAACAAATACATATAGAGTGCATATGTATGTATGTATGTATGTATTTGCCGACTACCACTACCTCCTGCTGCCACCTGCCAAAGCCATGGACTATATAACAAAATCTCCAGTGCCAGGCAAGGGACCTTTCCTTTCAAGTTGTTGGCCAGGAGAATGCAAGAGACTCCCAAAACAATATAAGATATTGCCTTCACCTTTGAACACCTCCCAGAACTGGAAGGTAAGACCATATTTCTGAAGACAGCACAAACTTTGGGCACAGGAATAGAACCATTGAACTGAAACTGACCTGGAAGTCTCCTCCCTAAGAACTAGCTCTCATAAACCAGAAAGTGTTATGCAAGCTGCCATTGGAGAAAAGTAATTAATAATTCTGCCCAGCTGTAAGCCTGTGAACCACAATGACCAACCCAGCAGGGTATCCCCAATGGTATCACAGAGATTAATATCTTAGTAGTAACCAACAGATGTCTAATTGGACTTATGGCCCACTAAATAGGAGGGAATTCATGCCTGAATTCTTACCACTGTCATTCTCCTTGAGGACCACGATTCTTGTGTTACAAACATTATGTGTTTTGTCGTTCTCAGGATGTTAACTTCTCAGTGATCACATTGTCCCCTTTTTTACCTGTGTCTCTGATTTATTTACTGTTTGTTTAGATGATAGGTGTCCTTTTGCCTTTTTAGTTTCCACTTTTAAGATAATAGCATTTACATAATTACTCAGAGGTTTTTATCCATGTGAATGCATAATTAAATACCTAAAAAGTATTTCGTTGAGCTTCCAAGATAAGTCAGAGGCTGAGTACTCACTATTTTCCTAGAAGACCAGGGTTCAATTCCAAGCACCCAAATCAAGCATCACACAACCTTCTATAACCCTTTGTCACCCTTTTTTAGTCTCTGCTGACATCAGGCATGTATGCTGTGCAGAGACATACATGCAAGCAGAAAACCCACCCTCATTAAACAAAATAGAAGTTTTAAGGTTGTTTGTTGGTTCTTATGACTACATGATTATGACTACGTGATTATGATTACGTGATTATGTCTACGTGATTAGTCATGGAGCTGATCTCTTTATTGCATATTGAGATTTTAGAAACATCTTCTCAAGGATTTTTCTCATCTTCTAAAGAATTCTTCAGTTATCTAGTATGGTATAGACGTCAGGATGCTGCTGCTTTGAGAATATCCCGAGTGGAAAAGGATCTGATTACCCTACATGATTGATAAAGACTAAGACTGCATAAGCCTGCTTCTCGTGCCACCCTAGCTACCTGAGAAGCGAGTGTTTTCTATAGAACCCTTACAAAGAAATTCAAGTTCCATCCTTAGTTTCTTAGCCTACTCCTCTTTCTCACCATCCATTATCCTCTCAAATCTGAGGTTGTAGGAGATGAGCAGGTCACTTTTTGCTAGTCTTCTCTGCTGTGAATGCTTTAAATTATAGTGATTTTGGTTCACTACAGTTGCTATACAATAATCACCATGAACTGGGAAGCATATAAGCAACAGAACTTTATCGAATGCAGTTGTGGAGGGTGGGAAGCCCAAGTCCAAATTTGGAGTAGACTATTTGTTTAGTGAGGGCCCATTCTTTATGAAGAATACGTTCTGTGTCCGTATGTGGCAGAAGGTGAGATAGGCTTTCTGAAACGATTTTGGAAAATCATCAATGGCACCAATTATGTCAGAAGATCCATTCACTTCTTACAGGTCTCACTTATTAATACCACTACCATGAAGTTTGAGTTTTGTGCTAGATAGTTTTATGTCAACTTGACACAAGCTAAAGTCATCTGAGAGGATGAGCCTCAATTAAGAAAATGTTTCGTGGTCGAGAGACAGCCGGAACTGACCTACTCTGGTGATGGGATGGCCAAACACCCTAATTGTCATGCTAGAAACCTCATCCAACTACTGAGGGATCTGGATGCAGAGATCCATGGCTAGGCCCCGAATGGAGCTCTGGGAGTCCAATTAGCGAGAATGAGGAAGGTTTATATGAGCGAGAATTGTTGAGACCAAGGTTGGATAAAGCACAGGGACAAATAGCCAAACGAATGGAAACACATGAACTATGAACCAATGGCTGAGGGGTCCCCAACTGGATCAGGCCCTCTGAGTGGGTGAGACAGTTGATTGGCCTGATCTGTTTGGGAGGCATCCAGGCAGTGGGACCGGGTCCTGTGCTCATTGCATGAGTCGGCTGTTTGAAACCTGGGGCCTATGCAGGGTCGCTTGGCTCGGCCTGGGAGGAGGGGACTGGACCTACCTGGACTGAGTCTACCAGGTTGATCTCAGTCTGTGGGGAAGGCTTTGCCCTGGAGGAGATGGGAATGGGGGGCGGACTGGGGGGAAGGTGAGGGGAGCGGGAGGGGGGAGAACAAGGAAATCCGTGGCTGATATGTAGAACTGAATTGTATTGCAAAATAAAAATTTAAAAAAAAAAAAAGAAAAGAAAATGTTTCGATAAGGTCGTGCTGCAGGGGAGCCCATGGGGCATTTTCTTAATTAGTGATTGAATGGGGAGAGCCCAGCCCATTGTGGGTGATGCCATCACTAAGATGGTGGTCCTGGGTTCTAGAAGAAAGTAGGCTGAGCAAGCCAGAGGAAGCAAGCCAATAAGTGGTTCCCTTCTGTGGCCTCCATCAGTTCTTGCCCACAAAGTCTTGCCTTGTTTGAGTTCCAGTCCTGACTTTCTTTATTGATGAGCAGTGATAAGAAAAGGTAAGCCAAATTAACTGTTTCCTCCTTGGCTTGCTTTTGGTGATGGTGTTTCATCCCAGCAATAGTAATCATAACTAGGACAAGTTTCAACATGAACTTCAGAGTGACCAGTATTCAGAAAATAGGTTCATTAGATATGGTTAAGTAGCTTTGACAATAAACTGTTTTCCACCTTCTTCTTTTTTTTTTTTTTTTGTTTTTTTTTGTTTTTTGTTTTTCGAGACAGGGTTTCTCTGTGTAGCTTTGTGCCTTTCCTAGAACTCACTCTGTAGACCAGGCTGGCCTCGAACTCACAGAGATCTGCCTGGCTCTGCCTCCTGAGTGCTAGGATTAAAGGTGTGCGCCACCACCGCCCGGCATTTTCCACCTTCTTATACCTTCTTGAGCTCTTATTTACTGGGTAATTTATTACTACAAAGAAGGACTTTGGTAATGAGAAAATATAGCCATATGGGATGTTTCTATACTTTAACATAGAAAAATCTCTTTAAGATAAATTAAACCAGTGAAAGTCATGACAATTAAATTATTACAATTACCTATAAGTCATGAATGGAGATATGTGCCTAAAATATGGGATTGTAAATGGATGGTATAGTTTTAAAGATATCTGGAAGTATAAGCTACAGAAAACTGTGATTATGATAAATGATGAAAAGTTAAGGATATAAGTGATGTTAGCTTTGAATAAGAACAATATGATCTGTCTGGGTGTGCCTTTAATCCCAGCACTTGGGAGACAGAGGATCTCTGTGAATTTGAGGCCAGCCTAGTTTACATAGCAAGATCCAAGACAGCCAGAGCCAGGTAATAGTGAAACATTGTCTTAAAAAAGAAAAAAGAAGGGAAGAAAGGAAGGAAGGAAGGAAGGAAGGAAGGAAGGAAGGAAGGAAGGAAGGAAGGAAAGAGAGCAAGGGAGGGAGGAAGGAAAGAAGAAAGGAAGGAGAAAAAGGAAGAAAGGAAGGAAGGAAGATACAGAAAGAAATAAACAATATGACCTGAAAAACAGTAAAGATGATAGACCAATTTAAAATGCCAATAAATTTCCAAAGTTGGAAACATACTGTGTTTATATTTTTAATCAGCAGGGTTTCCTTTTTCATTCATCTATAACCAGGTAGTGAGAAAATAGTAGATATTTAAGAAGATCGATAACTCTTATCCTAGAACAGCTTGCAGTTTAGCAGATTCAATGGTAATTTAAGTGTATTGACTCCTACTGAACTAGAAGCTCCAAAATCTATGGACACTAATAGGAAGAGTAATATGATTTTCTCCACAACTGGCCATCTATGCTACAGGAGGAACACTGTGACAATTGAGTAGACTGCCCAGGAAGTGAGAGAGTGATGATAGGAAGTTTGTGCTGTGTGCCATGGGATCCTCATGTAGGAGAAAAGGTAATGGTGGCCAGAATCAGACTGTAAAAGTTGGATTAAGCAGCCAGGTGGTGGTGGCACATGCCTTTATTCCTGGCACCCAAGAGGCAGAAGCAGGCAGATCTCTGTAAGTTTGAGGCCTGGTCTACAGGGAGAGTTCCAGGACAGGCTCCAAAGCTACACAGAGAAATCCTGTCTCGGAAAAAAAAAAAGTTGGATTAAGGAAGTAGTGAACAAATATCACAGTGAGAAAACGCTGCCCCATGGCACCTCTCTCTTCTTTTCAGAAGCAGTGCACCTCTCAACATCTCTTTTGTGGGAGCCCACAAGGACTCTGGCTTTGTAGCTTGATTTCCACCTTGACTCAAGGTTAGAGAGTTTAAGCTTGTCTTTATTCCTCAAGGCTGGATAACAGGATGTTTGGCCAAAGGTGTGGTTACTCCTCAAAGCCAGATAACAGGATGTATGGCCAAAGGCATGATTACCAGGTATCTTGAGAATTAAGGAGGTGTTTACACTTGTTTGTACCTTGAGCAATGATGTTCTTGAGAAGAGAAGGTCTTTTGACCCCCTTGCTTTGGGTATAAAAAGGTCCTGAGAAATAAACTCAGGGCTGCTGTGGTATTGACTCAGAGCCCTCCTGAAGCTATCCTGTGTCTCTGTATTTTTATTTTATATCTATGTCTCTATTTTTCCTATCTATTATTTCTCAGTCCTTACTCCCCTATTAAGGACTGTTCGACAGGCCAGGCAGGAATGACCCTAGGGCCAATCCTTAGCTAAGAGAATGGACACAAGGAATATGTACAATGCTGGGGCCCATCCTTTAAGTATAAATAAATAATGTGCTAGCCTTCTGCTCTCTCTTCTTTCAGTGAACTGAAAATTACATATGGTTGATAGGTAAACAGCACTGTGGTGGCGCTGATTACCAGCTGAAAAGTCATGAGCCATGGCCACGTCTACTAGAGTTACAGAGAGCTTTATTAGAAGGAAGGAGGGGATAGGAGAGAGGAGAACCAGGCCTGGGGGGAGCAGAGCAGAGCAGAGCAGGGAGCAGAGAGCAGAGAGCAGAGAGAGAACACAGAGAGAGGGTGGGGGTCTGTGTCCAGCTTTTTAAGGCGTGTACGTAGCCTCCAACGCTCCCTGATGACATAAGACTCAATATCCCAAGCTGCACATGTGCCAGAGTGAGGGCAGAATCCTAACAATAGTAATATAAACTAGCTTCAAATACGTGAACAAAGATGGCCTCTTAGGGATGTCAGATCTAAAAGATAAAGAGGATCTGTGTCCCTTGACCTTCTAGCACCATCTGAGCAACACTGAGCACTATCTGTCACCCTAGACCACTACACAAATGCACCAGTTAATTAAGCTCTGGGTTCTGCCTATCTTGAGAGATTACCCTGTAACCAATAGGTATAGATTAATGAGTAGCTAGAAGTATTTTAATCAGAGAGTAGAATAATAGGTTTTGTAACCTCCCACATGATTTTTTTCTTAGGAACAAATGGTTTGTGCTAGTATAATGGGCTAGTTAATGGAGGGGGCAGGTAAATAGAGTAAAAGGTGGGAAGGAAAGCTAAATTTAGTAAATTTTGTGGTAACTTCTATAGTTTATCAAAATATCACCTGGATAAGAACAGGACCAAGGATGAAAGAACAGAAATGACCAGTCACATGATAGAGTTCAGTGTGGCACAGAACATATATCATGGAATGGTGAGGTGGGGGGGGAGGGAGGGAGAGAGAGAGAGGGAAGGAGAGAGAGAGAGAGAGAGAGAGAGAGAGAGATTGCTACAATTGGTCAGCCTCAAGATCTCAGGGATATTTATTCCAAAGACTGGGAGAATAGTTACAGAAGTGGTAACCCAAACTAGTGATTCTAGCCTAGAGGCTATCACTAACAAACTTGGCCAATCATTTAACATCTGTTAGTTCAAAAGGCATGCACCTAGAAAATGAGGAAACTGTGTTACAACCCTAGCTCCCTCACACTGGTAACAGTTCATGATTTGTGACTCAGCATTGGATTCAAGTCTTCTAATAACAATAGGCCAATTTTCTCGCTTTAAAATCAAAATGTCGCTGTCCCTTTAATGAAACATAAACGTGGAGCCGGTGCCTCTTGGGAAGAGTGATGACAAGGCACATAAACAAGTCACTTCCTTTCTCTCTCCAGCAGAGAGGCTCAGCTTCAAATTTGTTCCCTCTGTGTCTGGGAAGCCTGGTTCACAGCTGTGCGAACTGATTCCCAATTACCATGATTTGCAGGGAAACCTAAGCCCAGAATGGGATGAGGCCTGAGGGAGGAGTGAGACTGGGGTAATCAGGCAATGACTTAGATGACCTTCCTCTGACTGCTGCTGTAAGAGTGTTTAAACAACACCATTGTTCATTCCTTTAGCTATTGGGATGTTTCCTCTGTTTCTCTTCTTTTGATTTCTATAACTTTCCCCGTGGGCTAGATCACTTGTGGTCATATTATATATATTATGCACATTTCACTTATGTGCATATACACACATTAACTTCATTAATTCCCCCAACTTTGGGGTAAGCCATTTGCAATTTTGATTAATGAGTGCTAGGGTGAGATGATGTCCTAACACTTTGCTAATGAGTCCCAAGACTTTTCTTTTGCCTCCCTTTACCTTTAGCAATGATGCTTTGTGTGGTGATATTTCATTTGTATGTTAATAAATAAAGTTTGCCTGGAGATCAGAGGCCATAGATAGCCATAAATAAAAGTCAGGCAGTGGCAGCACAGGCCCTTAATCTGATCAAATGGCAGGCAGAGTCTCTATGCATTCAAGGACACAGCCAAGCGTGGTGACACACACCTTTAATCCCAGTGCCAACCATAGAGACTTGGAGGTCTGTATAGACAGGCAGTGAGGAGGAAGTGAGGTGGCTGGGCTAAGAGCCAATGAGAAGGCAGAACAGCAAGGCAATAAAGGCACAGGTTAGACAGGAAGAAGCCGGTTCTCTTGGGAAGCTACTGCAGTGTGGTGAGCTAAGGTTAGCTGTGGCTATTCCTATTTCCGTGATCTCTACATCTTTCACCCCTGTATTTGGCTCTGTGTTTCTTCTTTAATAAGACTGTTTAGAAATTCATCTACAGCTTTGTCCAATCCCCTGAGTCTTTTATACTTTCCTATTTGACTTGATTCAATGAGGCTGAATTATGAGTTCTTGCCACACACCCAGTCCCCACCTCTGTACCCTCTTTTTCTGGGAAGAAAACAGCAACACGGGACCAAATTGAAAAGAGTCACCACAAGGGTGTGGAGTCCATTGGATTTAACGTGCCTTGGAAAGCATGGAACAGGACTACTTCAGATCCATTTTCCTCTTCTGCCTCTAATTTTTTATAACGAAGTCATGTGGAATCACTCAGTATTTCATATTGGTCATTGTGAAAACTATGACCTTAGGTTTCTCTGTACTCTAGCCTCTCCATTTTCTTCTACGGTTTCCCAGGGTCACAAAATGGTCAATGGGATAAATTTAATGCTTTATGTCTTAAAATAAAAGAAAGTTAATCAAGAAGGAGATGCTGGCTGTGGTTACTTCCTGGTTATAACAATGCTGTATTCCCTGTCTTGTGCACTTGTTTTCTATTAAAGGCATGTGAATCGTGGAGGTAATGCCAGGAGAACCTATCAGACAGGCCAAGTCTGCCATTCCTGTGTTCTCTTGGTGTCTATAAACACCTTGCAGCACTTACTGCAGTGGTAAATTAGTCATTTACTTATGTCAGGAAAATCCACTAGCCTATAGTCATTAGTGTGGGAAACATATTCTTACCTCTATCCGTATACTAAAACTTACAATTTCCAAACTCTCAAAAACATAGTTAATTTAAGTACTGTTGTATTAATAACGTTTTTCAGAGTTTTTTTTCTTTTAAGTGTTCGTGCCTCTCCTCAAGAGTCACAGTAACTACACTACTAATTTTCAAAGTAATGGCAAAGAACCTACAATTTAGAGTAAAAACACTCAGAAAGTAAACTTATCTTCCTTCTAACTTGACAAGTACTCACTGTATTTCTGTGTTGTGGATGTGTGGAATTCTAGTTAGATTTATGATGACATTACACTTTCTAAAGCATAGTTAACTATAAAATGTTATATGAAAATGTCACCAAGCATAATCAGTCACATACCACTTACATATTCTGTTCTGCAATAGCTATCATCGTGTATTTATTGTTAATTTTCCCTCTAGATTTCCACAATGATAGTGGGTCAGGGTGCACCAAATGAGTGGCCGTGATTCAGGCACTATCCATCTTAATATGTATTACAGTTTTATTTTTCCCTAAACTATGGCATAATGCCAGTGTTTTATCACATATATTTTATTTTCATTGCAATCTCTGAGATGTGTAGGACATATAATAATTTTCCTGTGTTGCAAATCAAATAAGGATGTGAAACTTTCAAGAGTTTCCAAATCATAGATGGATATTTTTGGAAAATAGCTGTATCCACGTCAAAGCTTCCATCCCTGTTGACAACATTCAAAGCACAGATCTGCAGAGGCAAGCAGATGGCTAATTTGGCCTGATTGTTACTTTTATAACAACATATTCTTTCCTATATTCATACTTCAATGAAGGATAATTGTTCTAGATTAAAATATTTATAATTATACCTTTGCTTATAATTCTGACAAATTGTAGAAACCTTGAATCAAGAAATGTAGATGTCACATTCAAATAAATTCATACTGTTGTTAATTTCATCACTTTTGTATCTAGTATTTCTTGTTGTTGTTGTTGTTGTTTTTAAGTCTTGGCTCTTTGGGAGGCTTTTTGCTCTTTGCTCTTTTGGGGGGCTACCACTCAGCTTCCAAATAAAATACATCAAGTCTTATTATTACTTATAAATGCCCAGCCTTAGCTTGGCTTGTTTCTTGTCAGCTTTTCTTGACTTAAATTACCCCATCTACCCTTGGCCTCTGTAACACGAATTTCTTTTTTTTTTTTTTAGTGTATTTTTTTTATTTTTTTTCTAATTTTTTTTATTTTATTTTACAATATAATTTAGTTCTACATATCAGCCACGGATTCCCTTGTCCTCCCCCTCCTGCCCCCTCCCCTTTCCTCCAGCCCACCCCCCATTCCCACCTCCTCCAGGACAAAGCCTCCCCCGAGGATTGAGATCAACCTGGTAGACTCAGTCCAGGCAGGTCCAGTCCTCTCCTCCCAGGCTGAGCCAAGTGTCCCTGCATAAGCCCCAGGTTTCAAACAGCCAACTCATGCACTGAGCACAGGACTCGGTCCCACTGCCTGGATGCCTCCCAAACAGATCAAGCTAATCAACTGTCTCACTTATCCAGAGGGTCTGATCCAGTTGGGGGTCCCTCAGCCATTGGTTCATAGTTCATGTGTTTCCATTTGGCTATTTGTCCCTGTGCTTTATCCAACCTTGGTCTCAACAATTCTCACTCATATAAACCCTCCTCTTTCTCGCCAATTGGACTCCCGGAGCTTCACCCAGGGCCTAGCCATGGATCTCTGCATCCAGTTCCCTCAGTCATTGGATGGGGTTTCTAGCACGACAATTAGAGTGTTTGGCCCTCCTATCACCAGAGTAGGTCAGTTCGGGCTGTCTCTCAACCATTGCCAGCAGTCTATTGTGGGGGTATCTTTGTGAATTTCTGTGGGCCTCTCTAGCACTTTGCTTCTTCCTATTCTCATGTGGTCTTCATTTACCATGGTCTCCTATTCCCTGTTCTCCCTCTCTGTTGTTGATCCAGCTGGGATCTCCCGCTCACCCAAGCTCTCTTTCTCTCGACCCTCGCCCTTCATTTCCCCTACTCTTGTCCAGGCTGTTCATGTAGATCTCATCCATTTCTCCATCATTGGGCAATCCCCGTGTCTTTCTTGGGGTCCTGTTTTCCAGGTAGCCTCCCTGGTGATGTGAGTAGCAGTCCAGTCATCCTTGTTCCACATCTAGTATCCTCCTATGAGTGAGTACATACCATGTTTGTCTTTCTGAGTCTGGGTTACCTCACTCAGGATGATTGTTTTCTAGATCCATCCATTTGCCTGCAAACCTCATGATGTCATTGTTTTTCTCTGCTGAGTAGTATTCCATTGGTAACACAAATTTCTTTTTTTTTTTTTTAATTTTTATTTTGCAATACAATTAAGTTCTACATACAGGCACAGATTCCCTTGTTCTCCCCCCTCCCGCCCCCCTCACCTTCCCCCCAGCCCGCCTCCCATTCCAATCTCCTCCAGGGCAAAGCCTTCCCCACAGACTGAGATCAACCTGGTGGACTCAGTCCAGGTAGGTCCAGTCCCCTCCTCCCAGGCCGAGCCAAGCGACCCTGCATAGGCCCCAGGTTTCAAACAGCTGACTCATGAAATGAGCACAGGACCCAGTGCCAGTGCCTGGATGCCTCCCAAACAGATCAGGCCAATCAACTGTCTCACCCACTCAGAGGGCCCGATCCAGTTGGTGACCCCTCAGCCATTGGTTCATATTTCATGTGTTTCCGTTTGTTTGGCTATTTGTCTCTGTGCTTTATCTGACCTTGGTCTCAACAATTCTCTCTCATATAAACCCTCCTCATTCTCGCTAATTGGACTCCCAGAGATCCACCTGGGGCCTAGTCATGATCTCTGCATCCAGATCCCTCAGTAGTTGGATGAGGTTTCTAGCACGACAATTAGGGTGTTTGGCCATCCCATCACCAGAGTAGGTCAACTCGGACTGTCTCTCGACCATTGCCAGCAGTCTGTTGTGGGGGTATCTTTGTGGATTTCTGTGGGCCTCTCTAGCACTTTGTTTCTTCCTATTCTCATGTGGTCTTCATTTACCATGGTCTCCTATTCCTTGTTCTCCCTCTCTGTTGTTGATCCAGCTGGAATCTCCCACTCACCCAAGCTCTCTTTCCCTCGACCCTCGCCCTTCACTACCCCCACTCCTGTCCAGGCTGTTCATGTAGATCTCATTCCATTTCTCTGTCATTGGGCGATCCCTGTGTCTTTCTTGGGGTCCTGATTTCCAGGTAGCCTCCCTGGTGATGTGAGTAGCAGTCCAGTCATCCTTGTTCCACATCTAGTATCCTGTTATGAGTGAGTACATACCATGTTTGTCTTTCTGAGTCTGGGATACCTCACTCAGGATGATTTTTTCTAGGTCCATCCATTTGTCTGCAAACCTCATGATGTCATTGTTTTTCTCTGCTGAGTAGTATTCCATTGTGTATATGTACCACATTTTGTTTATCCATTCTTCAGTTGAAGGGCATCTAGGTTGTTTCCATGTTCTGGCTATTACAAACAATGCTGATGTGAACATAGCTGAACAAGTGCTCTTGGGTAACACAAATTTCTAAATGATCTTTTGCTGAAAAAAAAAAAAACCTGGAGCCTGATATTGGGGTGAATGCTGAAAGATCAGAGAGACACAAAGAAATAAGCCTCTTACCTCTAGGACTCCTCAGCCTGAGCAACTGATCAACTTTCCTCAGCCAAAAGACTTTAGTTCCTGTCTCCTCACACCTTATATAGCTTTCTCCACCCAGTCATGTCATTTCCTGTCTCAACCTTCCTAGTGCTGTGATTTAAGGTATGTGACTCCCAAGTACTGGGATTAAAGGTGTGTGCCACCACCCCTGTCTGACTCTGTTTCTCTCCTAGACTGAGTTAACCTCATGTAGTCCAGGGTAACTTTGAACTCATCAAGATCCAGATGGATCTCTACCTCCCAAGTGCTAGGATTGAAGGTGTATGCCACCACTGTCTGGCCTCTATGTTTAATCTAGTGGCTTGTTCTGTTCTCTGATCTTCAGGTAAATTTTATTAAGGTATACAATGTATCACCACATTTCCCCTTTTTGTCTAAAATAATAAAAGAAGACTGTGGTGATAATTTGTTTGTGCAACCCAATAAAGTTTATCTGAAGATTGGAGGAAAAAGCCAACCACTATATTAAACATAGAAGTCAGGCAATGGTAGCACACACCTTTAATCCTATCATTCAGAAGGCAGATACCTGTCTGG
Organism: Peromyscus eremicus; assembly: GCF_949786415.1. Taxonomy (NCBI): domain Eukaryota; kingdom Metazoa; phylum Chordata; class Mammalia; order Rodentia; family Cricetidae; genus Peromyscus; species Peromyscus eremicus. The sequence continues at coordinate 46,755,099 of NC_081428.1, read as the reverse complement.
ATCTCTGTGAGTTCAAAACCATACTGGGAACAAAGCCAAGCATGGTGGCACATGCCTTAAATTCTAACACTAATTAACCATAAAGGTGTAGAGGTCTGTACAGACAGACAGAAAGTGACAAAGCTGGGCAGGAAGAGGAAGTGATGTAGATGGACAGAGAGAACAAATGAGATAGCAGAACAGAAAGTCATATAGGCATGGGTATACAGGAAGTAGCTCTCTTTTGGAAGTTGAGAGTTGGTAAGGTGAGGTTGGCTTGTGGATTTTCCTATTCCTCTAATCTCTCAGGTTTTAACCCTGATATCTGGATCCAGGTTTTTTATTTAATAAGACCATTTAGAAATTCATCCAAAGAAGGTTATAACTAATATAAGAAAAACTATGTACAATAAGTAAAATAACTATATACAATATATATAGTCAAGAATTACATTAACAATGTCCAGTCCATAAACATTTGACAAATTAAAAGAAAATACTCCATTATCTATCCTATTTTGGTGAGTCCAAAATGTTGTACCTAATTAACTTTCTATCTTAACTTGTATTACCAACTGAAGACTATCAGATGTCTCATTTGTCCAGTGTTCTTCAAATTCCTTAGCCTTTATTCTCCTAAAAGACAAAAACAAAGACCTTTCCCCAAGAGTAACTTTGGGGAGGTTCCCTTCTGGCAAGTTATATCTGATTAAAGAAAAGGCATGTGTTAATGGTATAAGTTAGTTTAAACTGGATGGTCATGCTGGTTGATGAACTATCACCTCTTCTAATTAAGAGGTCTAGTTTGTTCAAATCAAATCTTTATCAATTTTGATGGTATTCACAGCTTTCCTTCTCCCATGGAAACAAAAACAAAGCCTCATCCCCAACATAACACATATCCTGGTTTCCATTCTGAGGTCAGCACATCTTTAAAGTATACAGGGTGATTTAATTCTATAGTTTTTTCAGTTATCCAATGTCTCTCCACAGCTGTTGTTCCTTTCTTATTAGCACTGAGAAAATTCTAAGTTAATAAAGCATTACATAGTCTATTCCTGGCGGGGGGCTTGTTACCCCTTTCTGTTTAGTCAGCATATCCTTTAGAGTTCAATTTGATCTTTCTATGACTGCTTGGCCTGTAATGTTTTATATTGTAATAAGCAAAAAGCTGTTTCACTTTCCCTGAGACATATGCTGGAGCATTGTAAGTCTTAATTTGTATAGGTATACCCATGATGGCCATAACTTCCAGCAAATACATCATTACAGAATCAGTCTTTTCATAACTCAGAGCAGTTGTCCATTGAAATCTTGAATAGGTATCAATTCTGTGGTGCACATATTTCAATTTTTCAAATTCTACAAAATGAAGCACATCCATCTGCCAGATTTCATTCCTCTGAGTACCTTTTCTTACTTCTGTAATCTTACTTTTACTCTTACTCTGTGGCTGGCTGTGTGACTGGATGGATGGGCCTCTTCTTTTCCCTCTCCTTGATCTCTCTTGCTTTTCTTATCTTTATTCTCTCTGCCTGCCAGTCCCACATATCCTTTCTCCTGCCTTGCTATTGACCATTCAGGTGTTTTAGACAGGAAAGTAACACAGCTTCACAGAGTTAAACAAATGCAACATAAAGAAATGCAACACATCTTTGCATCATTAAAACAAATATTCCACAGCATAAACAAATGAAACACATCTTAAAATAATATTCTACAACAATTTCTGTGCCTAAAAGTTTATTTATGGGTGATTTTTTTTGGTTTGGAAGAGTAATATCTAATATTTGAAATAATTGTTAACAAGTAGAAGGAAATTGTATATTAAAAAATATATACTACAATTTAAACTTATTGAAGTTATAATGGTTGTCTTACAACACAAAAATATAGAATTTAATTCAACATATTGATAACTCAAAAGAAAAAAGCCATATGACTGTTTCTATAGAGTATTAGCAACTCTCTGAACAAAATTCAACATCTATTTTTATTTAAAAATAATTTTGGAGGGGGAAAATGGTTCTGACTTATCATTACATTTTTTTCTTACTTGCAATTTTTTCCTTTTATTGAAAATAGTTTTTTTCTCACATAATATATCCTGATTACAGTTTCCCCTCCCTCTACTTCACCCAGTTCCTGCCCACCTTGCTTCCCATCAAGATCCACCCACTTTCTGTCTCTCATTAGAAAACAAATAGGCTTCTAAGGGATATGATAAAATATAATGAGCTAAAACAGAACCTGACAAATCAGAATGGGACAAAATAAACAATCAAAAGGAAAAGAGCCTAAGAAAAGGAACAAGAAATATATATAGTGTAGAGATACACTCATTTGTACACTCAAAAAATCCCATAAAGAAAACTAAACTGGAAGCCATAACAAAGCACCTGTAGGATAAAAAGAGAGAAAAATGCATGTATAAATGAAATAAAATAAGACCAAAAAATAATAATAAAAGAGAAAGCCCTGACATAACATTATGAGACAATGAACCTCCAAAGATGCCATTGAGTTCATTTTCTGTTGGCCCTCTACTCCTGGACATGCAGCCTACCCTTAAGCGTAATTTGTTTCCCCAGTGAGACTCCCTCAGAGGAAACTAAATTTTTATTTCATTTTTGCAAGTGCTTATCAACTGGAGATAGCTTCTAGGTTAAGGATGAGGGTATGTGTCCATTTCTCCTTTCAGCTCTAGGACCCCATATGATGCAGACCCATGCAGGCCGTGTGCATGCTGCCTCAGTCTCTGTGAGTACATATATGCATGAATCCCTTTGATTTAGGGGGTCTTATTTTCTTGGTGCCCTCCATTGCCTCTAGCTCTTACACTCTTTCCACCTCCTCTTCCCAAGTTTCCCTGATCCCTGAAGGTAGAAATTTGGTGGACTGACATTCGAGGTAGGGCTGAGTATTCCAAGGTCTGCCTGTGGGTCTCTGTATTTGTTCTTGTCTGCTGCAGGAGGAAGCTTCTCTAATGATGGCTGAACAAGGCACTGATCTATGAATGTCATTAGGAGTCATTTTATTGCTGTGTTACAGGGTTTTGTTGGTTAGTTGGTTGGTTGGTTGGTTGGTTGGTTGGTTGGTTGGTTTTTTAGAACAGGAGTATTTGTGTTTTTGTTATTTTGGTTTTTTGAGATGAAGTTTCTCCATGTAGCCTTGACTATCCTGAAAATCACTCTGTAGACCAGGCTGGCTTTGAACTCAGAGATCTGCCTGCTTCTGCCTCCTGAGTACTGGGATTAAGGGCGAGCACCATCACCGCCTGGCAGTATTCGTTTTTACCCTTGGTCCTTGGGCTAACTAATGTCAAGTTCTTGGTTACTCAAGCAGTGTTGGGTATTGGTTCCATCTCATGGAGTGGGCCTTAAGTCAAAACTCATATGAGTTGGTTACTCCCACAGGCTTTATACCACCATTGCCCTAGCATGTCTTCCAGGCAGGACATTATTGTAGATCAATGGGTTTGTGGTTGGCTTGGTGCTTTTGTTTCTCCTTTGCTGTCTTGCAGAGTACCTTCCTGTACCAAAGATGCTAGAATGTGGGTGTGAAGGTTCCCTGTAAGTGCCAACTCAAACTCTCCATGTTCAGTGAGTTGAGTGGGTGTTGTCTTCAGCAATGTGGCCTTGCTGTCAGTTTGTAGAGAGCAGCCTATAATCTTCACAACAGCCTGGGTTATTTGGGGATTCCCAAGGGATCCTTTTGGCCAACAACTCAATTAGATGAAACCCAATTCCAGTTCTGGAAGCTTCATTTTGGTGATGAGAGATATCAAGTTGGGACTCTGTCTCCCCATATTTCCTCCCTCATCTTCCCCCCTTTCTTTCCCCTCCAAAATTGATCCTCCAGTTACAATACCATCCATCCATCCATAACTATCTATTATAGTTCCCTTCCCTAGAAATGTCTATCTTCTACTGCCCAACTTAGTCCCTTACTCTATACCTAATATCTGTAGTTCAATGGATTGCAACTTGGTTATCAGTGAACTAACAGTTAATATCCACATATAAATGAAAGACACCATGTTTGTCTTCCTGGGTCTAAGTTACCTCACTCAGGATGACTTTTTCTAGTTCCATCTATTACCTGGAATTTCATGATTTCATTTATTTTAGCATCTAAGTGATATTCCATTGTGTATTGTACATTTTTCTCTATCCATTCATCTGCTGAGGGGCATCTAGGTTGTTTCCAATTCCTGGCTATTATGAATAGAGCACCAGTAAACATAGTTGATCAGGTATCTCTGTGGTAGGCTGAAGCATCCTTTGGGTATATGCCCAAGAGCGGCATAGCTGAATCTTGAGATACATTGATTCTCATCTTTCTGAGGAACCACCACACTGATTTTCATAGTAGCTGTACCAGTTTGCATTCCTACCAGAAATAGATGACTGTTCTTCTTACCCAACATCCTCTTCAGCATGAGATGTCATTTCTTTAATTGATTTTAGCCATTCTGATTTGCTTTTCCCTGATCAATAAGAATGTTGACCATTTCTTTAAGTGTTTCTCAGCCACTTGAGTTTCCTCTTTTGAGAATTCTCTTCAGGTCAGTATCCCATTTTTTTTTTTTTTTTTTTTGGTTTTTTGAGACAGGGTTTCTCTGTGTAGCTTTGCGCCTTTCCTGGAACTCACTTGGTAGCCCAGGCTGGCCTCGAACTCACAGAGATCCGCCTGCCTCTGCCTCCCGAGTGCTGGGATTAAAGGTGTGCACCACCACCGCCCGGCTTTTTTTTTTTTAAAGACATATTTATTTATTACGTATACAGTGTTCTGTCTGCATATATGCCTGCGGGCCAGAAGCCCATTTTTTAATTGGGTTATTTGTTTTCTTGATATATAGTTTTTTTTAATTATTTATGTATTTTGGGTATTGGTCCTCTATTGAGGGCTATGCACAGTTGGTTAAAAAAAAAAAAAACCACTTTGTTTGAATGATGCCTTTGCCATAAAGAAGCTTTTCAATTTCATGAGGTCCCATTTATTGTTAATCTTAGTGTCTATGCTATTGGTGTTCCGTTCAGAAAGTCTTCACCTGTACCAATGATTTCAAGGTTATTCCCCACTTTCTCTTCTGTCAGGTTCAGTGTATCTGGTTTTATGTTGAGGTCATTGAACCATTTGGAGTTGAGTTTTGTACAGGGTGAGATGCATGGATCTATTTGGATTCTTATACATGAAGTTTGAACAGCGCCATTTGTTGAAGACACTATTTTTCCAGTATGTATTTAAGGATTCTTTATCAAAAATCAGGTTTGATAGGTGTATGGATATATGTCGGAGTCTTCAATTTGATTCCATTGATCAACTTATCTATTTATGTGCCAATACTATGTTATTTGTAATACCATAGTTTTATAGTACAACTTGAAATTGGGGATAGTGATACTTACCACAGTTCTTTTATTATTCAGAATTGTTTTAGTCACCATGGGTTTTTTATTTTTTCATATGAAGTTGAGAAGTATTCTTTCAAGGTCTGTGAAGAACTGTGTTTGAATTTTGGTGGAAATTGCAGTGAATCTGTAGATTGCTTTTGGTAGAATGACCATTTTTACTCTATTAATCCTCTGATCCATGAGTGTGGATGATCTTTCCATCTTCTGATAGCTTCTTCAATTTCTTTCTTCATTAGAATTACACCTGACTTTTCAATGGAGACTCTAAAATCCACAAGTATCTGGACAAATGTTCTATAGACTCTAAGAGACAATAGATGCCAGTTCAGACTGCTATACCCAGAAAAACTTTCAAAAACAATAGATATGAGAAGAATATAATTCTAGGTGCTGATATCTGGTATTGTCTTTGTCTGGTGAGTGTTTTGTTTCTTGGTTTCTATTGTCCTCTCTAGTTCTTAGGAGGGTGTGGAGGATGTGTGTTGCCTGGTATAGAACTTTTTTTGGGACCCTAATACAGAACTATACCCTGGTAAAGAACTTTTTCTGTGATCACTGAGGCTTCCAGATAAAAGGTGTTTCTAAGTATTGGAAGCTGACCCTTAGGAATGGGGTTGGGTTGGGGGTGATCAAGAGGTCCACAGGAGGGAAGAAACCAAGGTGTTCCACCAGAATCTGCTTTATCCCCTGGGAATGGGAGTACAGAGAGTGAGGAGAGGCCATAATAGGTGGTCTGCTGCAGAGCTGAGTAGGAGCCTGGGGGGCTGGATACAGAGAAGAGGAAGAGGGAAGATCTGAAGCTCACTACCTGCTTCACTGGTCTACTTGCTTCTTTGGAAGGTTTGGCTGGAGGATTCCCAGAGAAATCCTACTAGGCATGTTAGCTGGGATAGCTGGATGAGTGAAGAAGAAAGCTGGAGGTGGTCTATGTGATCCATTGGAGATGGGGCAGAAAGAAAGGGGATCTTACAGCAGATGATCTGCTACAGAGCTGGGGGGAAACTAGAGGATTGGATTTAGAGAAAAGGAGATAGGCGTGAAGATCTTCAGAGGTTACCTGCTTCCCTAGAAGACATGGCCTGCAAGTTCCCAGAGAATGACTGCTGGAGTTGGGGCTGGGAAAAAGGGGTGAGTGAAGGGAAAGAACATTGGAGGAGGTCTATGTGATCCATTGAAGATGGAGCCAGAGAGGAGGAAGAAGCCACAAGAGGTGGTTTGCTATGGGGGTGGGATGAGTGGGGCACTGGATTTGGAGGAGAGGAGGGAGAGGTGATGATCTGCAGGGAGCCTGCAGGCTTCACTGGCAGGAGTGGCCTGTGCATTCCCAGGGAATAGCTGCTAGAGTTGGAGGCTGTGATAAAATGATGGCTGGGAGTAAGGAGGTTTGGAGGGGAAGATCTGTGTGATCCACTAAAGATGGGGGAAGGGGAGGAGAGGCTGCAGCAGGTGGTCTGCTATGGAGCTGGGGGTTTGAGACTGGGGAAATGGGTAGAGGAAGACAAAGAAAGGATCTGCAGTTAGCCTTCCGGCTTCCCTGGCCCCCAAAGTGACTTTTTACTAAATTGTTTTATTTGATCTTGATATCTATTTTCCTTTTTTTTTTTTTTTTTTTTTTTTTTTTTTTTTTTGTTTTGGTTTTCGAGACAGGGTTTCTCTGTGTAGCTTTGCGCCTTTCCTGGAACTCACTTGGTAGCCCAGGTCTGGCCTTGAAGTCACAGAGATCCGCCTGGCTCTGCCTCCCGAGTGCTGGGATTAAAGGCGTGTGCCACCACCGCCCGGCTTTTTGTCATTTTTATTTTACTTTTTTTTTTTTGATCTTGATATCTAACCAGATGCCATCCTCTTCCATTTTTCACATCCCTCTTCCACTCTGTCTTAGTTAGGGTTTCTATTGCTGTGAAGACATACTTTTATCATGGCAACTCTTACAAAGAAAAAACATTTAATTGAGGTGGCAGCTTACAGTTTCAGAGGTTTAGCCCATTATCATCATGGCAGGAAGCAGGTGGCATGCAGGCAGACATGGTGCTGAAGAAGGAGCTGAGATTTCTACATCTTGATCAGCAGGCAACAGGAAGTGAATTGAGGCACTGGGTGTGGCTTAGGCATATATACAACCTTAAAGCCCACCTCCACAGTGACACACTACCTCCAACAAGGTGACTCACACTCTGACAAAGCCACACACCTCCTAATGGTACCATCCCTTTGGGGTCCATTTTCTTTTAAACCAACACACACACTCCTTCAGCACATTTGTTTTTTTGTTTGTTTGTTTGTTTGTTTGTTTGTTTGTTTTTTGGTTTTTTCAAGACAGGGTTTCTCTGTGTAGCTTTGCGCCTTTCCTGGAACTCGCTTTGGAGACCAGGCTGGCCTCAAACTCACAGAGATCCACCTGCCTCTGCCTCCCAAGTGCTGGGATTAAAGGTGTGCGCCACCACCGCCCGGCTCAGCACATTTGTTTTTTATAAGCATTAATTCTTTTAAGTTAAACTCCTGTGTTTTTCAGGACCTCCTCAACACGGCTCCACTCATACCACCAACCACAATATTTAAATACATGACATAAATTCTCTTTGGGTAGATAAATAATTGTTAGCCATTTTTCTTAGTTCGTATTTGTTTTCTTTTAGTTGATGATTTGTTGCAGGCTCATCTCGCACATGCTCTGCACAGCGGAAGCACTGAAGTACATCATCAGGCCCAGTGGCTTAGTCTTACTTTTCATTTTATTGCTTCTGACTCACCCCTCAAAAACAAGCTCAGGTCTCATCTTGGAGAAGAGATCCTCTATCTGACCCTCAGGTCTTCCCTCCATTCCTTTCCATCCTATCATTTAATCACATGGTTGGTGGATTACACCAATGTGCTGTAAAACAATCCTTTTTTACACCATGAATATGTATTACTCTCATTGGCTAATAAAAAGCTGATTGGCCAATAGCTGGGCAGGAAGAGATTGAGCACAACAACAAGATTAGGAGAATTCTGGGAAGAGGAAGAGCAGAGCCAGAGAGTCACTGGCAAATGCAGAAAAGCAAGATGAGAATGTCATACTGAGAAAAGGTACCAAGCCACATGGCTTAACATAAGTAAAAATTATGAGTTAATGTAAATGTAAGACTTTTTTTTTTTTTTTTTGGTTTTTCGAGACAGGGTTTCTCTGTGTAGCTTTGCGCCTTAGCTAGTAACAAGCCTGAGCTATTGGCTGAGCATGTATAAGTAATATTAAGCCTCTGGTTAATTGGGAACTGGCAAGTGGGAGAGAAATGTTCAACTACACCAATGATCTCCTTTCAACTTCAGCTGTCAGTTATGATTGGCTAAAAGGAAACCTGAGCAGGAAATGAGAAGGAAAGAGAAGAGTGTGGTGGTGTGAATAAGAACGGCCCCAATAGGTTCACATATTTGAATGTCAGGTCCCTAGTTGGTGGAACAGTTTTGGGAAGGATTTGGAGGTGTGGCCTCCTAGGAGAAGGTGTGTCACTGGGACTGAGCTTTGAGGTTTCAAAAGCTCAATGCCAGGCCCAGTCTTACTCTCTTTGCCTCCAACTTGTAGATAAGATGTAAACTCTCAGCTACTGCTCTAGCACCATGCCTGCCTCCCTTCTGCCACGTTCCTGCCCTGATGGTCATGGACTCACCCTCTGAAATTGTAAGCAGGCCCCCAGTTAAATGCTTTCTTTTATAAGTTGGCTTGGTGATGGTGTCTCTTCCCAACCATAGAACAGTAACTAAGACAAGAAGGAAGTAAGGGTCTTTTTAAATATTTATTTCCACATCCCTTTCTGGTGATAAAACATGACCTAGCTTCATCCATCAACCAACAGCAAGTATGTTCACAGGATTTCTTACAGGTTCCAGGAACTGCTCTATTTTACAACCCTTTCAGATGATACCAACCTGATTGCTATTAACCTGTGGTAATATACTACAAATCTGTTATCTATGGGATTTCTATGGCTTTTATGTATATTGAATGTATCTGTGTAAATAGTCACATTATTAAACCTCTATGAACAATTCTCTCTTAGAAACTCAATTGATACACATCTTCTAAGAAGCCTTAGCCAATAGTCAAATTCTCTCATGTAACATAATATGTATTTCTCCATCTGTACTGCTTTAGAATATTTCCACAAATTCTTTCATACCTCTTTCTTGTAAGAGTGAAACCCAATCCTCCTCTTCTTGCCTATGGGCTACAGGAAATGCAGATACTAGAACATGATTTCCTATATCAAAACACATAATGTTTTTTCCCAGATAAATCAATTTAGAAAGCTAGTTTCTAGTTGTCTAATATTCAGACAAGATTAAATAGGGGGCCACATGACAAGGGACTATGACCTCTTGCCCATAGCCATGAGAATGAGTAAAGCAGACCTCCAAAGCTTAATCAAGCCTTCAGATGACCGCAGCCCTGGCTGGTATCCTGGGTCAACCTCATGAGACATTAAGCTGACTAAATTTCTCCCAAATTTCTAATCCACAGTTATGATGAAGTAGTAAATATGTATTCTTCGAAGTTGATAATTTGAGGGAGTAATTTGTCATGTAGCAACAAACAGGGAGTACCAATAGATAAGTATTGCAGCAAGACACACAACCAGGCATCCCGATGTAAGTGGCACTGAGCCATGGAGGCACAGTGCAGACTCATCTCTGACTCAGTCAGATCTCTGATTATCTCACTGTCACCTAAAGTTTTAGATTCTCCAGCAACCATTCCCCAAGCTCACCCATAACCTTGCTTTGGTGTATCTTTATGTATCTGTGACCCATAGTACCTACTTGTGCCCCATAACTGTCCTGATTGACTATGAACCAAACCTAAGCTTCACTCACTACTTCTCAGTTTGACCATGAAAATTGTGTGTGTGTGTGTGTGTGTGTGTGTGTGTGTGTGTGTGTGTGTGTGTGTTTGTTTTTTGGAATTGACTTTATCACCAGTCACATCACAGAAAATAAATAAATAAACCTCCACATTATTATTTTATTTCCTATTATACTGACACAATTTTCAACTTAGAACAGTGATATCTGTCACTTTTTCCTCACTTGCATGAAAGGAACCATTATACTATTCTTGTTCTCATTTTCAACTTAGAGCAGTGATATCTGTCATTTTATCCTCAGCTTGCATGAAAGGAACCATAATACTCTTCCTGTTCTATATTCTATATTCTCTTCTTCAACACTGGAGCTTCTAGTCAGAAATGTTAATGAATATGCATACCAATGACATTTGCCTTTATTTAGCAAACACCCTCATTGATTTTTCCTTCATTACTTGACTACTTCTACCACCATCCACAATTCAAAACCTACCTATCTCATTTGATCTTTGTAGTTGTTAACTTTCCCCAGATTCTTATCTTTTTCTGTAAGTTATTATATATCTTGTATGGGTGTTAAAGCTTCACATGTTTTACTTATTTTCATTTATAGCAATTTATTGGTCAAATGCATTGCATTTCTCCATAACTCTAATGTATTTATGTACAGAACATAGATTCTGTTTGCAAGCCAACTTGGGCATGATGAAGATGGTTCTATCTTAGCGTTGCTGGTTGCCTCTTGGGTGAACATGTGGCATGCACAAAGTAAATGAGTGTCTTATACTCCTAGAAAACTTGGCCAAAAAATAAATAGATAGATAGATAGATAGATAGATAGATAGATAGATAGATAGATAGATAGATAAATGTGTTTCCTGGCTCTTTTTCCTTTTGTCCAATAAAAACAAGCCTTTGAGATGACTTCTCTCCCATTGACACTCCAATAACTGCCAGCATTGCTGGAGCTACTCGATTATAAATATGTAAAGTGTGATTCACACAGCCTATTTTGCAAAGTGTGCCTGTTTCTCCAGCTGCCTGCTATTTTTATTCAAGTCAAACATGTTTTGATGTGCTTATTTTGTTGTTTTTGTTTGAATTCTATGATACTGAGTAATTAAAAACAGTTTCAAAAAATCATTAGATATTGAAATGTTTCTGAAATACATCCCAAATTGAACCTTCTGTGTTTATATATAAATATAGATGCTCACATGGCAGTAATACAGAAATTTGTGTTTTACTAAAATGCTTCACATACAGTAGTTAAATCATCCATAAATCATATAGGCACTCTGCATATAAATTCCAGAAAGTTAGAGTATGTGTTGACCTACAATGCTAGAGCAAGATGGAAATTTATTCTATTCATAGGGAAGCATGGGTTTAATGAGGTATACTGGCCTATTTAGTTATGGCTACCCAGCAATAGAATAACAAAATAGAGTGGCTTCACCTGGGAGAATCTAATGTCTCCTCTCTGGAACCCGGTGCTTTGCCTAGGCTGTCCAGCCTTGTGCTTTCAATTCCTAGAAATAAGAAGGTGCTCAGAGGGGGAAATCCCACTACATCAAAAAGATCTAAAACTGAGTTAGTCACAAAAATAACCAAGTATAGATTAACAATGACAGGCAATGGTGTGAAAATCATAATAACCAGGCCAGCACAGTTATCACAGCCAGGCTACTCATAAAACTAGATATGCATGATTTTATTCACTAGAAATGAGAAAGTACCACAGATATAAAGATGTATTTTTATGTAATCAATGTTTCTATCTATATCTAGGAAATGATCAAAATCCCCAAAGTAGACAGACTAACAATTAAATTGATTAAAACAGGTGGCTATCTGTTAACTATAATAAAGACTGGCATGGTAAGAGGTGCCCATAGATGTAATAGTGCACAAATAATAGGGGGAATAAACAACTGCATTCTGATTGGACATGAGGCTTCCTTTACAGGAGAAAATACATGCCAGCAGCTGGAGCCGACCATACACTAGGAGATTACTTAGGGATAGACACCAATGTGTCTCAGTGCCTCTGTGGCTTCTAGCACGAATAGTATAGGTTTTCAGAGGCATCTCACTAGCATCTTCTGAGGAAATGGAATGAACGATATTGGTACATGTAAGTCTTGGAATCAGCAGTCTTAGAACATTCAGAGCATCCCATAGCACCCCTGATCCCAGGGGAAGATTGTATAGCTCTCTTCCTGTGAGGATGAATACCAAGAAAGGAGGGAAGAGAAAATGACAAATAAGTCTAGTTCCTTACACACCTCTACCTGACAGTGGACAAAAATGGATTGGAAGAGTTGCCCAAAAGATGAACTAAGTTATAACTAATTAAAAAGAAATACGATTTTGGAATCACAATGTCAGTGTTCTAATAAAAGTATATGAACTGAATATCTCAGGTTATTCTACAAAATCAGGTTACCAGGGGTGGGGATTGAGACAGGAAGAACCTGCAACAAACTCTACCTTGAAATGGAAAGTAAAGAATACAGCACACATGGAAAAGATTCATCAGCCTTAAGAAGACACTTGGTATCAGAATAAGGACCCAGGATGCCGCCAGGCTCCTCTTAGAATTGGCATAACCACAAAACATGAAAGCCACAGGGTTTCTCTCTTCCAAAAGGCAGTAAAGACAAAATGCAAAAGTTCCCAGGATGGCTGAGATGCTGGGGTACCAGCAAGGTCAGAATGGCAGGCAGAGAGAAATTAAAATCCTGGCTCTTCTTGTCTCACTGCTTCCTCATCCACGGTCTCTGTGAACCATATTGCAATTACCAGCCTTCATTTTCTGTTCTATAAACAAACTGCTGGTGGAACTTGAAGAGAAGGCCCTAAGTCCTCACTGTGCCTGGTACTCCTCTCATCTGTGAAATGCTTTTCCTGCACTGTTCACAGTTATCCTTGTGGCGCTTGCTCAGAGGCTGCCTACCCCAACAAGGTATCCCAGAGTCTCAAAGCACTGGTTAGATTCTCTTTTTGCAACTCTCATTTGTGTTCTCCCAGGTTATCGCCTTTAAAATATATTCACTTTTCTTAGTACTCTTCTTCAGTGTGCTGAGTTTCTTGGAAGATAATTCATTCCCTAGGCCTGAAAGAGTGCTACCCTCTTTGACTACCAGGACAGGAATAGACAGATAGAGGTAGAGGAAAGGAAGAATGAAAGGAAAGAAAAAGGAAGGGAGGGAAGGAAGGAGGAGAAGCACGCATTTTCTTTCCATCCCCAACACATACACACACATCTTTACACCTGGGAGCTCACTAACTGCTGTCAGCAAATATACGTATTTTACAGACTCTAATCTTGAAGTGTATCCTGGGCCGATATTTATTGCTTTATGGATGACAAGCAAAATGTCAGCTTGTACTAGGACAGATAGCCTATATCGATCCAAATTTTGGTCATAAAAGTCAAGAGTAAAGATGTTACGTATACCCAGGCCCAAATATGGAAACCAAGGGAAATAACTAATGTTTTGAGTACTTACTATGTGTCCCCAATGCCAAAATGTATTCAATTCTTACTGTATCAACTTTACTGTCTTAACTATTCTTTCACCTCTACTGACAGGAAAATTGGAGGGTGGTAAGAAAGAAAAACTATTTAAAGTCAGACAGCAGTTAGAACTCAGTATCGGAAAGTAGCCTTTGCAGTGTGGGAACCATGTCCCTTTACCCTCCTCCTTCTTTCCTCCTTTCTTTTCTCTTTCTCACTTTCTGTCTTTCTTTCTTTTCTTTTTTCTTCTTCCTTCCTTCCTTTACTCTTTCCTTCCTTCCTTCTTTCTTTTCTTTCTTTCTTTCTGTCTGTCTGCCTTCCTTCCCTTCTTTTTCTTTATTTTTAAGACAGGCTCTCATATAGCACATGCTGGACTCAAACTCTTTGTGTAGCCAAGTATGAGCTTGAGTTCCTAATCTTCCCTCCTCAACTTTCCATGTCTTGTGATTACAGAGCTATGCCACCAGGCTCAACTCCTTTATGTTTCTTTGTATACGGCTAACTATGTTCATATTGCTGCTCAGTTAACATATGTCATCAGCAACACAGGACTTACCTTGCCTCTATTAGTAATCTGGAAATGTACAAGTACCAGCTATACAATGATTTGAACCATGGATATTCAACTCTGCTATTGCTAAGGCTGGGAAGATGACAGAAAGCAGAATGTGAATTCATGCAGCAGAGAAATGGATGATTGAACTACGTAAAATACTTTGCAAGCAAAACATGAAAAATCTCAAATACAGCATGCAAATGCACAGGTCCCATACTTCAACAAATTCCACTGATGTCTTTACGCTCTTTTGTCACTGTCTTGAGAGCATTAGGGTTTTTTTTTCTTTTCTTTTTTCTTTTTTTTTTTTTTTTAGCAAATACCCATCCTTTTTCACTTTGCACTCAGCCTTGTAAATTACGTGGCTTGGCTTGTCCAAGAGCTGCTATTAAGGTCATTACTACTCAGAAGTCAATAGAGAAGACACTTTGTAACATGCAACCATATTTGCCAAACCCTGGGATAAATACTAGAATATCTATAATAGTGTCAGTGTTGTGAGGGTCATAGAAATGTAGACAGGCACTTAGACATCCTTGGGATCAGTGTATCAGTCTTAAATCAAGGGAGTGACAAAGGAGACATGAAACAGCTCATTCAGTGACTACTGCCCAGTGTGGAACCTAGAAGTGGATCAATGACCATCATCGAACAGAAAGAAAGCAGGCACAAATGAAGATCCCTGGGCAACATCCTCAGCAGCATCCATGGAGTGTTTTTTAAAAAGTCTCTGGAAACAAGTTAGTAATAAACACTGAGGGTGGCATACATCTAGTCAGCTATCATTTGTAATTGTGTTTGTGCACAAGTGAACTGCTTAGTAATCTGTACATAATTAATTCCATAATGTGAGTTCAGTCATTCTCCATTAGTCATTTTTGATGTCTTTGTAAACAACTGAATTAGAAGAACCTCATCCAGAATTAACAAACAAAAGGTAACTGAATATTCGTACTGGAATTCTTACGCTCAGAGAGAAGAAATAAGACAACAGGCCCTAATGTGGAGGGATTCCATGAAGACTCTGTGTACAGGTAAGCTGGCTGCTAAAAATAAATTGGAGACCCAAGCATTCATATTAATCTCGAATGTTTTAATGCTTTTCCCATCTTATCTTTCTAAGAACCCTTATAAGGCAAATACTATTTTTATCTCTGCTTTCTTTATGGAGTTACTGAGGTCAGATGGGTTAAGCTATAGACCTAAGATCACAGAGTTGACTAGTTGAAGTATAGAAAATTAGTGTTCTGTGCAGTACATAGACATAAATGGGGCATCTGTATCACCTCCCCTTCTCCTGAGGCTCAGGTACCATTGGGGAAGACAGGGAGGAGAGATTGTATGACCCCAAGGTGGAAATCAGAGTAAACCAACGTCTCTGAGCATGATAGGGCCATTGCATTCAGGAACTCACAACAGCTGTGGTTGCCTGCACAAGATCAAACCAGTCAACATTCTAGCTTGGAGAGGGGAGGGGCTCACTCTTCACTGAGGAGCTATTTTTAATTGATGACTTTTGGGAAACAGGGGGGGGGACAGTCAGTTTTCTTTAAGGATGTGGCCCCTGGGAGGTTGACCACACTCCAGTAGATGGTTCCACATCCATGAATATATAGGCAACATGATCTGGACTTGGTAGGTTATGAAAGAAAAAGAGGAAACAAAGTTGGGAAGGGCTAGGGAGATGGATCTGGAGAAATTAGTGGGAAGAGTGGGGGTAAACATTATCAAAATACATTGCATCCAATTCTCAAAGAATTAATGAAAAGGTTGTATATAGAAGAAGTGAATAATATTAGGACATCCCTGCACCAACTGGGATGTGGTTTTTTTAGAAAGATGTCTCTGGCCTCCTTTGATTATGTAATCTGTCTCCCTGGCCCATATTCCTGCTGTCTGATGATATTGGGTCCTCATTGGAGGCTGAAGACACGAGGCTTCATGATTTTGGAATTTTAGACTCTGAAACTGTGAATGAAATGGATCTCTTCTTTATAAAACTGTTTTAAAGTCACACAGTTGAGCTGTAATAGACAAGTGGAAACATTAAAGAAACTATAACTCATGCAATAAGAGAATAGACATCTGAATGGACCCAGGAGCATGGCAGCAGCTCATGCTCTGAAACCAGCTCGAGCCTGTACCATTTGCATCACAGCCTTCCCTTTCACAGGTGTATACAACACTCAATAAGAATAGCACCCAGGACCCCAGACGCCTGTGAACTCATTCATTAGAACTACCCTTTCTTGAGAGCTTAAGGGAGCAGGAGATCCCAGCTGGATCAAGAACAGAGAGAGAGAGAACAAGAAACAAGAGACCATGATAAATGAAGACCACATGAGAATAGGAAGAAGCAAAGTGCTAGAGAGGCCCACAGAAATCCACAAAGATACCTCCACAATAGACTACTGGCAATGGTCCAGAGACAGCCCGAACTGACCGACTCTGGTGATAGGATGGCCAAACACCCTAACTGTCATGCTAAAAATATCATCCAATGACTGAGGGAACTGGATGCAGAGATCCACGGCCAGGCCCCAGGTGGAGTTCCAGGAGTCCAACTGGCGAGAAAGAGGAGGGTTTGTATGAGCGAGAATTGTTGAGACCAAGGTTGGATAAAGCACAGGGACAAATAGCCAAACGAATGGAAACACATGAACTATGAACCAATAGCTGAGGAGCCCCCAACTGGATCAGGCCCTCTGGATAAGTGAGACAGTTGATTAGCTTGAACTGTTTGGGAGGCATCCAGGCAGTGGGACCGGGTCCTGTGCTCAGTACATGAACTGGATGTTTTGAACCTGGGGCTTATACAGGGACACTTGGGTCAGCCTGGGAGGAGGGGACTGGACCTGCCTGGACTGAATCTACCAAGATGAACTTAATCCCCAGGGGAGTCTTTGCCCTGGAGGAGATGGGAATGGGGAGTGGGCTGGGGGGAAGGCGGGGGGGGGGGGGGGGGGAGGGGGGGGAGGGAGGAGGACAAGGGAATCCATGGCTAATATGTAAAATTAAATTAAATTATAAAATAAAAAAAATTATATTAAAAAAAGAACTACCCTTTCTCAATGTGCATGTTCTCTCTCATACACCAACTCTAGACTTACATGTACATGTGTCCAGTTATATACCATGAATGTAGAAATGGGGCCATGAGAGGGGAAGAAGAGACTTAAGGGAAAGGAAAACAGAGGTGGAGAAGTAAAAGGGTAATGCATGTGACCTAAAAGTAGAAAGGGGGACTATTTAGAGCAGTGGTTCTCAACCTGTGGGTCACGGCAAATGGGCCTTTCACGGAGGTCATTAAAGACCATTGGAAAACAGATAATTATGTTAAGATTCATAGCAGTATCAAGATTACAGTTATGAAGTGGCAACAAAAATAATTTTATGGTTGAGGTGACACAATGTGAGGAACTGTACCAAAGGGTTGAAGCAATAGGAAGGTGGAGAACCACCTGTTTAGAGGGAAAAGAGGAACTAATGAAAGGGGAGGGTAGTATAGACTACAGGGGGATGAATAGAAACATGTAAGTGTGTGTGTGTGTGTGTGTGTGTGTGTGTGTGTGTGTGTTGTGTGTCTTTGTGGTGTGAAAAAGCCATAACAAACCCATTGCTTTGTACACTAAATGCAAAAAAACTGAATTTGGATGTCAGCACAGCAGGAAAACACACAGAGAGCTTGATTGTCATCCTACGTAAAATGAAGTCCATCATGGATTACAATCTAAGCATAAAATCTAAAACCACAGAACATCTCAAAATGAAATCTTGGTAGTAACCTTCATTTAGATAAAGTTTGTGGAAGATACAAAAGGCACAAACTCTAATAGAGACACTTAGAAAAAAAATTAATGGTTAGGGAGACGATTCCGTGGGTAAAGACACTCACTGCCAAACATGATAGCCTGAGATCTGCTGCCTGGAACCACAGCAGAAGGAAGGAACTCCCACAAATTATCTTTTGACCACCATGAACACACACACACAAACACACACACACACACACACACACACACACACACACACACACACTCACACTCACACACACACACACACACACACGATAATTAAAATTAAGTTTGAAAGTTGGTAAACTATTGTTTATTGAAATGGAAACTTCTTACTCTTCAACCTCAGAGAAAAACTAATTACTAGGGATGAAGAGGGGTGCAGAGCAAGTGGGAGAGAGGCCGAACATGGGAGGTTAGAACGCACACAATATACACGCATGCAAATATTATCTTGAATTTCCTTAACATGTACAACTGATGTATATCAATTCAAAAGCTACTTAGAAGAATACAACATGAAGTATCCTGTCTGCAATGAAAAAATATAAACTAATATTTCACAATACAGAGTACTATTACTATATTTGTGATTAAATCAAGATTCAAACTTGATATAATAGAGGCTTAAGTTTGTAAATATATATATCTAAGTGCATAATGATGAACAAAAATCCATGTAAAAACTAAAATAGAGAGCAACAAACAAAAAATAGACAAGCCACAACATAGAGACTATATAAACCTGCACCTCAAAAAAGGCTAACCTGTGGAATATCTAAAGAACTTCTTAGCTCAGTAAGACTATGTAACTGTCAAAAACTAGCAAAATATTTGAACAGACATATCACAAGAAAGAGATTTAGATGGCTAGTAAACAGAACAATGATGTTTGGCATCATTTGTAACCACAGAATGAAAGCTGAAACTTAACTCAGATACCACCAGGCACCAAGTAGAACAATTAAATTAAATGACTGACAGCCCAACACGGTCATATTTACATATACATATATGCTATCCCAGAATTGTGAAGGCAGAAACAGGAGGACCACAGATTCATGGTCAGTCTGTGCTATTTATAGCAACAGGACTGGACAAATCCCAGTCAGTGTTGATGAGGATGTGGAACATCCCCTGTTTACATACACTGCAGCTGGGAAAGCCAAAGGACATGCCTACTGCTACATATTTTGGAAGGATATGGTTATTATATGACCCATCTGTTCTCCAGAAATTTACTCAATAGAATAAAAGATGTTAGGTTCACACACAAAAATGATTTTAATCCAGGTTCATTCATAACAAGCTGGAAAGAACTCTTATGCCAGTCCACTTGTGAATGGATAAGGAAATTGTGCTGTATCATACAAAAAGGAATGGCAGTCAATAATAAACAGAAAGTGCTAACGAGCACAGGTGAATCTCAAATGTGTTAGATGAAGGAAAGAGATGAGTTGATGCTCTGTAATTCCAATTCTCTGATGAGATGTAGAAAACAGACAACCAATGAGCATAGGCCAAGGAAGGGGAATAGTCTCATGAGGCAACTCTGAAGAACAATAAAATATCCCATTTGATGACTAGGGTAGCTATTCCACTGTGTGTATTTGTTAGAATACACTGAATTATGTGCAAAACGAAGTCATTTTCACTTATGTAATTTGTAACTAGATAAAAATCAACCCCAAACACTTCAGTCAGTTATAAGGTAGCTTTTGTTGACAGCTACATCCCTGATGTGTCATAATAATGAAGGTAATATATGCATTAATTAATATTAATTAATTCCTTCATCTGTAGTTTTTGCCAGGGTAACTGCTTACCTACTGAATGTTTCTAGTACCATTCTATGATCACATAAATTACAAAAGCATTTCCTGAAGAGGTGCCTTTGCTTTGAAATATATATGGTGCCTTTCAATCATTAGCACAAATTCAGTAAAGGGGAGATACTGTTTCACAGCGCCAGCATCTATTCAGCACATGGGGTACAAGCATATTTCTTGATTTCCACGTGTGCAAACAGCCACTGGTAGCAATTATCTGCTGGCTAGTTACTGTCCAGGGAAATGTAGCAAAGCCTCACATGATTGCAGTGCATCTGAATTCATTCATTCCTTGGTCCTTGCAAAAATAAAAAATCCTTTCACCCTAAACTTCACACTTGAGAGGAAGGGACATCTAAAAGTCTCAGTGTTTGTTCCCTACCTTTTCTAACCCATCTACAACCAGATTATTCTGGGGACAATGGCAGACCAGGCCACCATTTCTTTCCAATGGAATTTCAAGAATTGATTGAAACCTAAACATAAACAAAATAACTTTTTTGATGCAGATAACAAGAGCTATGTGTCAAAATTCAGTTAGAAAATTGTGCAGCACTTTCTGCTTAAAAATACCTTTTGAATACATTATCTCAGATCAAACCAAATCAGAAGGGTGCCAGCATACTTCGAGACTAACCCCTCAGAAATACTGTTTTCCTTTGAATACAGAATATCCGTAGGAGATTTCCTAGCACCTGACTGACCCTGATACACCTCAGAACAATGAACACATCATGCTACAGATGGACAGTATTAATTTAAAGTGCCTATGCTTCCTTCCCCGCACGGAAGGCAGGGAGAGCTACCAGACCTCTCTGCTTGATGCTCAAAGCACTACAAGGGCTTTTGTGAGGTTTTCTGTCATGTTTCCTTTTGTTTTTTAGATCAGTAAAATTCACATCATTTTCTGATACAACAAGGTTCCCGCTACTGCAGAGCAGTTACTATTGAAACACTTCAGGCCCAGCCAAACCTAGAATAGGTTTTCAACCTCCCCTTACTAGACTGCCTCCAGAGGGAAGGCCAATATTCTTTGACTCTAAATCAGATGAGCTGCCCCGCTGAACACATGTCCACTGTGAGCTAAGTAGGAAATGTGGCCAGTGGGGATACATAACTGGGAGATACTTGGGTGCATTTCACCTCCTTCGAAATTAGGTGACCTTCAAAGAATTGCATTAGCACAACCGGTCAAAGTATAGAGAATAACTGTCAGTGAGGTGCTCAGCCATCAATGGGGCTTCTATATCAATCCCTGCTTACGGTTCAGGAGCCATCTCACAAGAGGGGGCACAAAGATGGTAAGAACCAGAGGTCGGGGAGGCCCAGAACAAACAATGTCTTCTGGACGTGCCAAGGCTACTTCACTCGTGAACACACAGCAGCTGTAGTTACTTGCACATGATCAAGTCAGTCAACATTATAGCAAGAAAGAGTGTAGGGAGGTCATGAGCCAGCATCCCAGACTGAAACTGACATTTGATGACTTCCTTAAAGGTGAAGCCCTAGACAGGTCAACCCCACCCAAGTGGATGGCCCCAAACCCATGAGTGTACGTACATGCAGCACAAATCAGATTTGATGATTTTTTTTAAGTGGATATAAAGTTGGGGGAATCAGGAGGTGGATCTGGGAGAAGTTAGGAAGAGGAGAGGGGATGAATGTGATCAAAATATAGTGCATGGAATTCCCAAAGAATTAATAAAAATATTACATCAAAATTCCTACGTGCATGAATGATGCACTAAAAATGATGAACTAAAAGACTGCATAGTGTTATGAAGCATTTGGGGCTTCCACCGAGGTGGGCAAGGTATTCTCATTTCATCTCATAGTACTCCTCACCATCATCAGCAGTGGAACTACCTTAGGCATTGAATAAACTGGCTGAGGAGAAGTGATGTGTGGAGTTCACAGCTTGGGAGATTCCAGTCTAAAATGGTGCGGCCCCGTTGGTGGCAAGGGCACCAGGAACAATGGCAGAAGCACACAGGGAGGCAAGCAACCACATCTGGAGTCAGGAAGCAGAGAGAGAAAAACGATCACAGTCCCACAGTCCCTTCTCAGGACCTGTCCCCGTTCAGTTCAGCTCTGCCAACTAAAAGTTCAAAGCACCTCCCCATGGCACTCCCCCAAGGACGCTTACATATGGACCTTGGCAGACACATTCCTCTGCAAGGCTGCTGCAGCCTTGATTGTCAAAACCACTTGAAAGCATGTGCAAATATGTGTAAGATAATGAGAGTGCGGTGAGTCAGAAGTAAATATTGACACTTGTAGGTATCAGACCAGAAAATTAAACACAAACACACCTTTGCTTTATCCTCAAAGCTCACTAAAAAGGAGAGACTGAGGCATAAGCCTAGATTAGGAGGAGGTAATAGCAGCAAACATGGGCTAGTAGTGATGACAAAACTCCTGAGAAACTGAATTCCAAAGCTTAGTTAGGGGTAAGGCCAAAACACACAAGCTGTTCCTTTGGCAGAACACACCAACTTCTCAGGAACTGAGGTACCAGTTCCCACTGGAAATGCAGATAAGAAAGGGAATCAAAGTAAGGAGTGTTGTTTGGAGGCAATTCTTTTTTTTTTTCTATTGAAAATAGGTCTTTTTTCATACAGTATGTTCTGATTATGGTTTCCTCTCCCTCAACTCCTCCAGCTCCTCCCCACTTACCCCCCAACCCAAGTCCACACCCTTTTATCTCTCTCATTCATTATTATAAAATCAGGCATCTAAAATATAATATAAGAAAATAAGATAAAATAAAAATAAACCAGAAAAGAACAAAACAAACAGAAAAAAAGAGCCAAAGGAAGAGTACAAGAAACATATAGAGACACATTTACGTACACAGAAAACTCATCAGAACAAAATCAGAAACCATAATGTAAGGAAAAGATCTGTAAGGTTTAAAAAAAATGCCCAGGCAAAGCATTATGAAACAAAGAACCTCCAAGAATACTATTTAGTTCTTTTTTGTATGTTGGCCATCTACTACTGGACATGGTGCTGTGGGATGGTCTGTATGTCAAGTGTGTTGCTGATTGGTCAATAAATAAATCACTGATTGGCCAGTGGCTAGGCAGGAAGTATAGGCGGGACAAGGAGGAGAATAAAGCTGGGAAGTGGAAGGCTAAGTCAGAGACACTGCCAGCTGCCATGATGATAAACAGCATGTGAAGATGCCCATAAGCCATGAGCCACATGGCAAGGTATAGATTTATGGAAATGGATTAATTTAAGCTGTAAGAACAGTTAGTAAGAAGCCTGCCACAGCCATACAGTTTGTAACCAATATAAGTCTCTGTGTTTACTTGGTTGGGTCTGAGTGGCTGTGGGATTGGCAGGTGAGAGAGATTTGTCCTGACTGTGGGCCAGGCAGGAAAACTTTAGCTACAACATGGAGCCTACCCTTAAGTGTGGTTTCAATACACAGTGAGACTCCATTGGAGAAAAATAACTTTTCCTTTACAATCACTTATCAACTGGACATTGCTTCTGGGCTAAGGACGAGAGCATGTGTCCACTTCTTCTCTCAGCACAGGGACCTTATCAGCCCAGACGTCTGCAGGCCCTGTGCGTGTTTCCACAGTCCCTGTGAGTTCATATGGGCATCAGTCCTGTTGCGTTTGGAAGGCACTGTTTCCTTGGTGTCTTCCACCACCATTGGCTCTTGCAATCTTTCTATCTACTCTTCTGCAGAGTTCCCTGATCTGTGAAAGGAAGGATTTGACAGAAACATTCCATTTAGGATGGAGTGTTCCAAGGTCTGGAGGGGCAATTCTTGAAACGTACTTTTTTACTTCGCTGAAAGCCTGAAGTCTTGACAGAAAAGTTGAAAGAAAGAGCCTGTGGATTTAATCAGCTTCAAAAATAGTGGTGGCTCAAAGAACTGAGTCAAACTCAGGGAGATGAGTGCTAAGTGATTCGTGAAAACCAGACCTCAGGGCAACCTCCCTACTTAGACATTAGAATGCTTGTGGCTGATGGACCTTCTCCTTCAAGAAAGGTATTTGCAGTGTCATCTTCAGAACAGAATTAAGATAAAAGATCTGGAAAATACTAACATAAGAGGTACACATACAAAAAGCTATGCCCAGCCTCTTCATCATATGTCAAACCAGAGAGCATCTACCACAGTCACTCTCTGACCTTCTAACTAGCTTTTTAAGACCTTTATTCTCTAAAGAAAAGGAGAAAACACTGTTGATATCTCAGTAAGTCTTTAAGAGGCTGGCAAGTGACTCATGCCAGTGACTCAGGAGGCAGAGGCAGAAGGGCTATGAGTATGAGGCCAGCCTGAGCTATATAGAGAGATCCCATCTTTAAAAACAGGGGAGAGGCTAAATGAAGTTCAGTAGTAGTGTTTTCTTACATATGTAGTGCCCTGGGTAAGATCCTCAACACCACAAAATAGTAATAATAATAGTAATAGTAATAATAATAAACAATAAAACAACTTGGAGGAAAGACTGTCTACTGATCAAGAAGCAGAAAATGTAAAAATAATGATTATATTTGAGACAAAATAAGCTACTGCATACACACAGACAGAAACAATGGGATCATGAGCATTGCCACTTAGAAAGAGTTCTTTAAACTTAATATATCATCACTGAAATGAAAAACTCAAGGAGGAAGTTATTTAAAAAACAAGCTATGCTAATCAAAATACTGTCACACATCTAGATCCACAACCAGAACTTTAAAGACCTGTTGTAATAACTGTGAAATTCCAAGGGAGTGCATGTACTTCAACCCAGCATCAAAATTAAGTGTGAGGGTGAAGGTCAATGGGGACATTCAGAATGTCTTTGCAGTTTTCCTGCCTTTCCAGGGAATCTAGATGAGAATGGGCTTCCATCAAATGGAACACATAAGCTGGCAAAGAGAAAGATAAGAAGTTGAAGGGTCATTGTACACACAGCAGAAAGAAAACTACGACTTTCAGGGATGGTGGCAAGAGCTTCTGACACAGCTGTAGCCCAGCAGAGAAGAAAAACAGTAAGGATTAGAGTAGGTCACAGAGTGCTTCAGAGAATGAGTCCTCCAGGAAGATAAAACTGACGGGCCCCTTGATGCATCTCAACATCCTGAGAGGATATTGAGGCAATTATGGCCTCCAGGGAAAACAAAAAAACGTTGTGCACAGAAAGCCAATGATCGGGTTGCTCCATGGGTTCCACTCCACTGCATTTAACTCTGTCAAGGAGATGTGTGTTGAAAAGTGGCACTTGTGCAGTCAGAAGGGACTGTGGGGAAAGTGAGGTGAATCTGTAAATTCCACAGTCGGAAGTGGGCAGGTGATGCCTCAGACTGATAAGCCAAGAAGTGGCAAGAAAACATGTTACTTAGAGGTGTAGGAATATATTCCACAGAGTTCACAAGAAGTAGGAGGAAAAAAACCTTGTAAGAACTATTGTCTCGTTAAACTTCATGAGTGTCTAATTTGAAAAACTTAAAAGTAGGAGTAGGGGAAGGCCAATAACAATTTTTTTTAAAGTGTTCAACATCAGCCTTCCCAGCCATCAGAGAAATGCAAATTAAAACTATTCTGAGATAGCACCTTACTCTCAGCAGAAGGGCTTTTTCACAACAAAAGTTGGAGCAGATGTGGGCAGAGAGGAATCCTGCTCCACTGCTGATGTGAGTGCAAATTGATTCAGCTATATGGAAATCAGTTGTGGTTTCTGAAAAATTCAAAAACTGGACAACCATAGGAACCATCCATACCACTCATGGGTGCATACTCAGAAAACCTTATATCCTACCATGGAAATATTTATGTAGCCCTGTTTATCACTGCTGCATTTACTGTAGCACAGAAATGGAACCAGCCTAGATGTCCATCAACAAGAGAATGGATAAGGAAAACGTGGAAAGCATAATATTACAGAAGACCCAAACTCAACAAGAAAAAGGCACATGGCGTCCTTGTTGTGTGGATCCTACCCTGTCACAGATGCATGTTAACAGGTGTAAGTACAACATTTAGAAGGAAAACTGAAAAAGAGGAGTATAGGCAATAAGGAAGGAGAGGACATTGGCACAAGCACACATGACTCATGAAAGAGGAGGTAAAGCTATTTTATTTTATTTTTAACTGTCATAGTTTTTTTCTTTTTGTTTTTCTTTTCTTTTCATAAATACATAAAAAGGTAATTCATAAGGACCCAAGCCACATAAAGACTCAACAAAAAAAGTATTACAGAACAATTTCCCTCATGAACTTATGTTGTTGGTTGTTTTTATTCTTTTACCCTTTTGGGGTTCTTTTCGGGGGCTGCCACCCAGCTCCCAAATAAATACACACACAGTCTTATTCTTTCTTATGAATGCCCAGGCTTAGCTTGGCTTGTTTCTAGCCAGTGTTTCTTAACTTAAACTATTCCATCTACCTTTTACCTCTGGGCTTTTATCTTTCTCTGTTCTGTATATTTTACTTTCACTCTTATTCTGTGGCTGGCTTTGTGTCTGGGTGACTGGCCCCTGGTGTCCTCCTCTCCTTGTTTTTGCTCCTCCCCAAAAACCAAGCGTCCTTCTGCTCAGCCCCAACTTAAAAACCTTAGCTACACATGGTTCCTCACTAACATTTCCTGTCAGCTAGTTGCTGACTCAGCCTCCTGACCTCAAGTTAATTTAATTTAATCAAACAAATGCAACACATCTTTGCATCATTAAACAAATATTCCACAGCATAAATGAATGTAACACATCTTAAATTAATATTCCACAACAAACATAGTTGCAAAAATGCTCAATAAAATACTTACAAACTGAATCCAAGAACACATCAAAAAGATCATCCAACATGATCAAGTAGACTTCATCCCAGAGATTCAGGGATGGTTCAATATACAAAAATCAGTAAATGTAATCCACCATATAAGTAAAATGAAAGAGAAAAAAATATGATCATCTAATTACATGCCAAAACAGCCATTGACAAAATCCAACACCCCTTCATGATGAAAGTCCTGGGAGATAGTGATACAAGGGACATACTAAACACAATAAAGGCAGGTTACAGCAAACATAGCCAACATCAAATTAAAGGGGGAGAAACTCAAAGGAATTCCACTAAAATCAGGAACAAGAAAAGATTGTCCACTCTCTCCTTATGTATTCAATATAGTACTTGAAGTTTTAGCTAGAGCAATAAGACAATGGAAGGAAATCAAGAGGATACAAATAGTAAAGAAAGAAGTCAAAGTATTGTTATTTGCAGATGATATGATAGTATACATAAGTGACCTGAAAAATCCTACCAGTGAACTCCTACAGATGACAAACACCTTCAGAAAAGTGTTTTTAAAGATTAACTCAAAAAATCAGTATCCCTCCTATATACAAACAACAAATGGACTGAGAAAGAAATCAGGGAAACAATACCCTTCACAATAGCCACAAATAATATAAAATATCTTGGGGTAACACTAACCAAGCAAGTGAAAGACTTGTATGACAAAAACTTCAAGTCTTTGAAGAAATAAATCGAAGAAGAAATCAGAAGATATAAAAGTCACCCAAGCGCATGGATCAGTAGGATTAACACAGTAAAATAAAAAAGAAGAAGGAGGAGGAGGAGGAGGAGGAGGAGGAGGAGGAGGAGGAGGAGGAGAAGAAGAAGAAGAAGAAGAAGAAGAAGAAGAAGAAGAAGAAGAAGAAGAAGAAGAAGAAAAGAAATCTACTGATTCAAAGCAATCCTCAACAAAATTTCAACACAATTCTCCACAGGTCTTAAAAGGACAGTTCTCAACTTCATATGAATTAAAATCAGGATAGCTAAAACACTCCTGAACAATAAAAGAACTGCTGGAGGTATCACCATTCCTGATTTCAAATTGTACTACAGAACTATAGTAATCAAAACCACATGGCACTAACATGAAAACAGACACATTGATCAATAGAATGGAATTGAAGACCCACAATTAAATCCACACACCTATGGATTTGTATAAAGAATCCATAAATACACACTGGAAAAAAGAAATCATCTTCAACAAATGGTGCTGGTCTAACTGTATATCTGCATGTAGAAGGAAGCAAATAGAACCATATCTCTCACCCTGCACAAAACTCAAGTCCAAGTGGATCAAAGACCTCAACACAAAACCAGACACAATGAGCCTGATAGAAGAGAAAGTGGGAACAGCTTTGAACATATTGGCCCAGGAGTTGATTTCTGAACAGAATACCAACAGTGCAGGCACTAAGATCAACAATTAATAAATGGGACCTTATGAAACTGAAAAGCTTCTATAAGGCAAAGGGCACCATCAAAAGGACAAAATGACAGCTCTGCCTCCTGAGTGCTGGGATTAAAGTCGTGCACCACCACTGCCCGACTGGAAGTATAAAATCTTAAGTGACACTCCATGGCTTCATGACACTCCATGGCCATTGTAACTGTCTAGAAAATGTAGATGTAATGGTCTTATTAAATAAGAAAAACAGAGCCAAATGCAGAGTTAAAAACCCAAGAGGTCAGAGTAGTAGCTAAGAGCTGTGTGTCTGAACTTTCACCTACCCCAGAGATGATCCAGTCTCAGGCAACAGGGTCTTCTTGGGTTAGAGAATCCAGGAAGTTCACTGAGATGCGTAAAGTTTGGAACTGACCGAGTATTTGTTTGAATGATCACTGTAATCACTAGACTCTGAAATATGTTAATCTAACTATGTGATGTTTTTATTTGGAGTTCTTTGCTATTAAATGATTTTATTTAATATTAAAAAAAAATCCATGACTGGTCTTCCTTAAAACTGTCAAGGACATCAAAAACAAAGTCTGAGTTGATGTCTTAGCTCAGAAGGGCCTTGGGGACATAACAACTAAGTGCAATCTCACATTCTCAACAGGATCACAGAGTAGAAAAACAACAGGTGAAACTAAGGCAAGCCAGATAAGCTGCAGAATTTAATTAATAATAATTCATCAGTATTGGTTCACTAACTACAATTACCTCACCACTTCAAAGTAAAGGAAACTGGGTGAGTAAGAGAACTCTGTACTATATATACTCTTAGTATTCCTATAATCCTAAAATCATTTTTAAAATAAAGTCTGGTTTAAAAAATAAAAAAGAGGACAATCAATCAAATAATCTTTCTTCTGGAAGAATGTTTAAAGGGAGGCATGAAAAATTTATAAAGTAAGTTCAAATTTTGTTACATGTATATTTTGTTCCTCCAATATTGTTAACCTATTATTTTAAAAGTCACACAGTCTCTGTAAAGTTTCTTGGACTCTGAAATATGTTAATAAATACTAATACATCCATTAAAAATAAATAAAAATAATAAATATACATATATGAAGACAAATCAAAGATTTTAAAAGGCACTATAGTAAGTGGTTATGTGTAGATATTAGGAATATAGAGCAGTAGACTAATAATAAGGCATCAATATCCTAATGCTGTATGAGTGAGGATTTTTTGATGGCAATATAATATCATAAGTGGTATTAGAAAGCACTTATCTCAAAAAATGTAGACAGAAGTAAAGATGTCAATGCCATCACTACCAGCTTAATGACCTAAAGTGAGTATCACTACATCCCAGAGATTTAACCTAACAACGTGGAAATTGAGGAAAGGTAGACATTTCTAGACTACTTTCTTACGTAGTTATCCAACATAACCATCATAATTTGATGATGTCCCATCAAATTACCAGATCAACCTAACCAAAGCTATTCTAGGGCTAAAGGTATGCCTCAGCATGTGCAAGGCTCTGAGCTCAATCCCCAACATGTGCACACACACACACACACACACACACACACACACACACATACACACACACACACACAGACAGAGACAGAGACAGAGAGAAACTCCTTCTAATACACTCACCACAGCCACATGCCTTTCCAAATAGGCCATCACTGTGATTTGAATCTCTTACAAAAGGTCTCAAGAGGTAATCCAGAGCATCTAGACAGTGATTAAACCTCAAGCATTAAGAGAGTAGAGGCACAATATATATACTCTCCATGGGAGTAGCTAGTTATATTGAGCTGTATAAGCTCAGAATGCTCACATTTGGTGAACTTGGATATGCTGGCTCCACATATTATTAATGACTGTTTCAGCTCTGCAACCTTTACCAATTTGTCTGCACTTTTTACGTGAATGCAAATTAGGAGACCCTGTCTTGTTGATCCTGATAATGTGTAGAGAATGTTTGCAAATCTATGAGCTGAGAAAGATGAGGAGCTGTGGTGAGAATTGGAGTCATAATTCATACTCCCACTCAGAGGATACTCCCTGGAAAACCTCCCGTTGATTATAAAGATGCTGATGGCAAAGATGCACACGGATTGCTTGAACTAAATCTCTTTTTAAAATGTCAGAGCCAGGTTCATAAGTGTTTCTAAATTAGCAAACTATTCATGTATTATGTATGTATGTCTAAATGAACAAGTAAATTATACATAAGATTTTTAAGTTTTTATTCATATTTCACAGAAGCAAGTTCACCTTATGTAAATCTGAAGATTAATTTTTCAGCTCTTTTATTCCATTCTCTAATTATCTGATTTTCCTTTTTTAAATTTTTTTGTTAATTTTTTTTATAATTACATTTCTCCCTTCCCTTTCCTTCCTCCAGTCTCCTATATGGCCTTCCCCACCTCCTTCAAATTCATGGCCTCTTTATTTCACTAATTGTTATTGCATACATATATTTATATGGATGTGGGAGTCCAGCTCCTGCCTTTTGAAGGGTTCTTAGGTGGAGGAGAGAGGAATTAAGAAATGATAGATAGAAAGAGAGACCTAGCTGACCAAAGACAGAAACACAGGATAGCTTCAGGAGGGCCTGGATCAGTACCCAACAGCCTCGTCCTTTATTGAAAAGAGCTTTTTATAATATGCCCAGGGGAGGAACAAAAGACCTCCCCGTTGCAAGATCAAACCACACTGTACAGCCAAGTGCAGACCCTTCCAAACACCTGGTAACCATACCCGTGGTCAAATCATCCCGTTATGCAGCCCTGCTGGGTAAAGCAAGCCCAGACTCTCTGATCATGAGTAAGGTCTCACTGGGAAACCTCTGTGGGTCTCCACATATCGATATAGATAGATATTCCTAAATATAACATGTTCATAAATTTTAAGGAAGAGAAAATTTGTGAAAAGAGAGGCTGGCAAGATGGCTTAGTGTGTAAAGGTGCTTGTCCCCAAGCCTGAAGACATCAATTTGATCTGAAGAACCCTACCAGTGCGAGGAGAAAACTGACTCCCCCAAGTTGTCCACTTACCTCCAAGCATGCACCCCCAGAAAATAAATAAATAAACGTAATAATAGAAAAGGGGGAGGGGAAGGATGGAAATGTAAATACAGGGTATTCGTGTGTGAAATTCTCAAACAGTTTATCAATATTTTTTTTTCATTTCTAAAATGAAAATAAACGAGGCTCTCAAAAGTCCAATCAATTAGATCCTTCAAGATCATTTAACAGTTCTCCATAGGGAGATATTATGGGATTTTTGAGAGTGACAACTTCATATAAAAACCCAATGATAGCCCATCTTGCCCAGGACTTCCCTTCTGAAGCACAGGTGAGTGCCCTAGCTTGCCCCCGACCCCATCCCTGGGCACCAGCCACTCCGGGGAAGACCTGCCCAACTTGGGCCCAGGTTCTGGACCCCGGGCAGGTGCCCTTCTACCCCAACCGGGAAGGATCCCCTTCTCCAAGACCCCTGGCAGACCCTGCAGTCTCCACGCCCTGCCCCCACGCCCATCTGCCTGAGCCCCAAGCCTCTTCCTGAGACTTAGAGGCCGGCCCCCAGCTCCCATCTTCCCCCGGACTTCCCTTCTGAAGCACAGGTGAGTGCCCTAGCTTGCCCCCGACCCCATCCCTGGGCACCAGCCACTCCGGGGAAGACCTGCCCAACTTGGGCCCAGGTTCTGGACCCCGGGCAGGTGCCCTTCTACCCCAACCGGGAAGGATCCCCTTCTCCAAGACCCCTGGCAGACCCTGCAGTCTCCACGCCCTGCCCCCACGCCCATCTGCCTGAGCCCCAAGCCTCTTCCTGAGACTTAGAGGCCGGCCCCCAGCTCCCATCTTGCCCAGGACTTCCCTTCTGAAGCACAGGTGAGTGCCCTAGCTTGCCCCCGACCCCATCCCTGGGCACCAGCCACTCCGGGGAAGACCTGCCCAACTTGGGCCCAGGTTCTGGACCCCGGGCAGGTGCCCTTCTACCCCAACCGGGAAGGATCCCCTTCTCCAAGACCCTTGGCAGACCCTGCAGTCTCCACGCCCTGCCCCCACGCCCATCTGCCTGAGCCCCAAGCCTCTTCCTGAGACTTAGAGGCCGGCCCCCAGCTCCCATCTTGCCCAGGACTTCCCTTCTGAAGCACAGGTGAGTGCCCTAGCTTGCCCCCGACCCCATCCCTGGGCACCAGCCACTCCGGGGAAGACCTGCCCAACTTGGGCCCAGGTTCTGGACCCCGGGCAGGTGCCCTTCTACCCCAACCGGGAAGGATCCCCTTCTCCAAGACCCTTGGCAGACCCTGCAGTCTCCACGCCCTGCCCCCACGCCCATCTGCCTGAGCCCCAAGCCTCTGCCTGAGACTTAGAGGCCAGGCCCCCCAGCTCCCATCTTGCCCAGGACTTCCCTTCTGAAGCACAGGTGAGTGCCCTAGCTTGCCCCCTACCCCATCCCTGGGCACCAGCCACTCCGGGGAAGACCTGCCCAACTTGGCCCCAGGTTCTGCTCCCCGGGCAGGTGCCCTTCTAGCCCCACCGGGAAGGATCTCCTTCTCCAAGACCCCTGGCAGACCCTGCAGTCTCCACGCCCTGCCCCCACGCCCATCCGCCTGAGCCCCAAGCCTCTTCTTGAGACTTAGAGGCTGGCCCCCAGCTCCCATCTTGCCGTGGATTTCCCATGTGGAGGAGAGAGAGAGAGAGAGAGAGAGAGAGAGAGAGAGAGAGAGAGAGAGAGAGAGGAGAGCACCCATCCTCCCCCGGACTTCCCTTCTGAACAAGAACTTCCATCCTGCCCCGGACTTCCAATTTGGACAAGAGAGCTCCCATCTGGACAAGAGAGAGAGACTTCCTGAATCTGTCAGCTCTGAACCAAGTGTGCGGATAAGGCCAGGAACGAACCACAAGGAGATGGGCAGACGTCAAGGCAGAAACACATACAACAAAATGAATAGTAATACACCATCACCAGGCCCTAGCCCTCCTCCAACACCTAGATCTGAACATCAGAAATTGGAAGAAGCAGAAGAAAATAGCCTTATGAATGTCATCATGAAGAAGCTAGAGGCTCGTGTAGAGGAAAAGACAAAAAAATGTGAAGAACGCTGTAAACAACTAGAGGAAAGGGCAAACAAATTAGAAGAAATCAATAAAGTCCTGGAAGAGAACAATAAAATACTGAAAGAAAATCAAGAAAAATCAATGAAACAAATGAAGGAAACAGTCCAAGACCTGAAAAAGGAAATAGAAAAAATGAAGAAGACACAAACAGAGGGAATGCTGGAAATAGAAAATCTGAGAAAACGATTGGGAACTTCAGATGCAAGTATAATCAACAGAATGCAAGAGATGGAAGAGAGGATCTCTAGCGTTGAAGATACAATAGAAGAAATAGATTCATCAGTCAAAGAAAACACTAAAGTCAACAAAGTCATGAACCAAAATGTCCAAGAAATTTGGGACACCATGAAAAGACCAAACCTACGAATAATAGGGGTAGAAGAAGGAGAAGAATACCAACTCAAGGGCACAGAAAATATATTCAACAAGATCATAGAAGAAAACTTTCCCAACTTAAAGAAGGAAATGCCTATGAAGATACAGGAAGCCTATAGAACACCAAACAGACTAGACCCCCAGAAAAAGTCCCCTCGCCACATAATAATTAAACAATTAAACGTACAGAATAAAGAAAGAATATTAAGAGCAGCAAAGGAAAAAGGCCAAGTGACATATAAAGGCAAACCTATCAGAATAACACCCGATTTCTCAATGGAGACTTTGAAAGCCAGAAGGTCCTGGACAGATGTAATGCAGACATTAAGAGACCATGGATGTCAGCCTAGACTAATATACCCAGCAAAACTTTCAATCGTCATAGATGGAGTGAGCAAGACATTCCATGACAAAGCCAGATTTAAACAATATTTATCCACAAACCCAGCCCTACAGAAAGCACTAGAAGGAAAATTCCAACCTAAGGAAGTCAGATACAACCTCGAAAACACAGGCAATAGATAAAGCCACAGCAGTAGACCCCAACGAAGAAAAGTACACACACATCACCACCAAAAAATAACAGGAATGAACAATCACTGGACATTAATATCCCTCAATATCAATGGACTTAATTCACCTATAAAAAGACATAGGCTTACAGAATGGATACGAAAGCAGGACCCATCTTTCTGCTGCATACAAGAAACACATCTCAAATTCAAAGATAGACACTACCTAAAAATAAAAGGCTGGGAAAAGACTTTCCAATCAAACGGTCTTAAGACACAAGCGGGTGTAGCCATCCTGATATCCAGCAAAATAGACTTCAAACTAAAATCAATCAAAAGAGATCAAGAAGGGCATTACATACTCATCACAGGAAAGATCCACCAAGATGAAGTCTCAATTCTGAACATTTATGCCCCAAACACAAGGGCACCCACATATGTAAAAGAAACATTATTAAAGCTTAAATCACATATAAAACCCCACACATTAATAGTGGGAGACCTCAACACCCCACTTTCACCACTGGACAGATCCCCCAAATCGAAACTTAACAGAGAAATAAAGGACTTAATTGATGTCATGACTCAAATGGACTTAATCGACATCTACAGAACATTCCATCCTAACAAAAAAGAATATACCTTCTTCTCAGCACCCCATGGAACCTTCTCTAAAATTGACCACATACTTGGTCACAAAGCAAATCTAAACAGATACAAAACAATTAGAATAACCTCCTGTGTTCTATCAGACCACCATGGTCTAAAGTTGGATTTCAACAACAACAAAAACTACAGAAAACCTACAATCTCATGGAAACTGAACAATACCCACCTGAATCACCAATGGGTTAAGGAAGAAATAAAGAAAGAAATTAAAGACTTCCTAGAGATCAACGAAAATGAAGACACCACATATCCAAACCTATGGGACACTATGAAAGCAGTACTAAGAGGGAAATTCATAGCACTAAACGCCCACATAAATAAGCTGGAGAAATCTCACACTAGTGACTTAACAGCACACCTGAAAGTTCTAGAACAGGAAGAAGCAAAGTCTCCCAGGAAAAATAGATGCCAGGAAATTATCAAAGTGAGAGCTGAAATCAATAAAATAGAAACAAAGAGAACAATACAAAAAATTAATGAAACAAAGAGTTGGTTCTTTGAGAAAATCAACAAGATAGACAAGCCCTTATCCAAACTAACCAAAAGACAGAGAGAGAGCTTCCAAATCAACAAAATCAGAAATGAAAAGGGGGACATAACAACAGACATTGAGGAAATCCAGAGAATCATCAGGTCATACTTCAAAAACCTCTATTCCACAAAACTGGAAAACCTAAAAGAAATGGATAATTTTCTGGATAGGTACCACATACCTAAATTAAATCAAGACCAGATAAACTATTTAAATAGTCCAATAACCCCTAACGAAATAGAAACAGTCATTAAAAGTCTCCCAACCAAAAAAAGCCCAGGACCAGATGGTTTCAGTGCAGAATTCTACCAGATCTTCAAAGAAGAGTTAATACCAATACTCTCTAAATTGTTCCATACAATAGAAACAGAAGGAACATTACCAAACTCCTTCTATGAGGCTACAATTACCCTGATTCCCAAACCAAACAAGGATACAACAAAGAAAGAGAACTACAGACCGATCTCCCTCATGAACATTGATGCAAAAATACTCAATAAAATACTGGCAAACAGACTCCAAGACCACATCAAAACAATTATCCACCATGATCAAGTAGGATTCATTCCAGGGATGCAAGGATGGTTCAACATACGAAAGTCTGTCAATGTGATACACCATATAAACAAACTCAAAGAAAAAAACCACATGATCATCTCACTAGATGCTGAAAAGGCATTTGACAAAATCCAACACCCCTTCATGATAAAGGTCTTGGAGCGATCAGGAATACAGGGAACATACCTAAACATAATAAAGGCAATTTACAGCAAGCCAACAGCCAACATCAAATTAAATGGAGAGAAACTCAAAGCAATTCCACTAAAATCAGGAACGAGGCAAGGCTGTCCGCTCTCCCCATACTTATTCAATATAGTACTTGAAGTTCTAGCCAGAGCAATAAGACAACATAAGGAGATTAAGGGGATACAAATTGGAAAGGAAGAAGTCAAGCTTTCCCTATTTGCAGATGACATGATAGTATACTTGAGCAACCCCAAAGATTCCACCAAGGAACTGATACAGCTTATAAACACCTTCAGCAACATAGCAGGATACAAGATCAACTCCAAAAAATCAGTAGCCCTCCTATATACAATGGACAAAAAAGCGGAGAAGGAAATCAGAGATACATCACCCTTTACTATAGCCACAAATGACATAAAATACCTTGGGGTAATACTAACCAAGCAAGTGAAGGACCTATATGACAAGAACTTTAAGTCCCTGAAAAAAGAAATTGAAGAAGATGTCAGAAAATGGAAAGATCTCCCATGCTCATGGATAGGCAGAACTAACATAGTAAAAATGGCAATCTTACCAAAAGCAATCTACAGATTCAATGCAATCCCCATCAAAATACCAACACAATTCTTCACAGACCTGGAAAGAATAATACTCAACTTCATATGGAAAAACAAAAAACCCAGGATAGCCAAAAGAATCCTGTACAATAAAACAACCTCTGGAGGCATCACGATCCCTGACTTCAAGCTGTACTATAGAGCTACAGTAATAAAAACAGCTTGGTACTGGCATAAAAACCGACATGTGGACCAATGGAATCGAATTGAAGACCCTGATATTAATCCGCACACCTATGAACAAATAATTTTTGACAAAGAAGCCAAAAGTGCACAATGGAAAAAAGAAAGCATCTTCAACAAATGGTGCTGGCAAAACTGGATATCAACATGTAGAAGGCTGCAAATAGATCCATATCTATCACCGTGCACAAAACTTAAGTCCAAGTGGATCAAGGACCTCAACATAAATCCAGCTACTCTGAACCTGCTAGAAGAGAAAGTAGGAAGTAGTCTTGAACACATTGGCATAGGAGACCACTTTCTAAATAGAACACCAGTAGCACAGACACTGAGAGAAACAATCAATCAGTGGGACCTCTTGAAACTGAGAAGCTTTTGTAGGGCAAAGGAAACGGTCAACAAAGCAAAGCGACAGCCTACAGAATGGGAAAAGATCTTCACCAATCCCACATCTGACAGAGGACTGATATCCAGAATATATAAGGAACTCAAGAAATTAGACATCAAAATGCCCAACAGTCCAATTAAGAAATGGGCTATAGAACTAAACAGAGAATTCTCAACAGAGGAAACTCAAATGGCTGAAAGACATTTAAGGAATTGCTCAACATCCCTAATCATCAGGGAAATGCAAATCAAAACAACTCTGAGATACCACCTTACGCCTGTCAGAATGGCTAAGATCAAAAACACTGAAGACACCTTATGCTGGAGAGGATGTGGAGCTAGGGGAACTCTCCTCCACTGCTGGTGGGAATGCAAGCTTGTACAACCACTTTGGAAATCAATATGGCGATTTCTTAGAAAATTGGGAATCCATCTCCCCCAAGATCCAGCTATACCACTCTTGGGCATATACCCAAGGAATGCTCAACCACACCACAAGAGCACTTGTTCAGCTATGTTCATATCAGCGTTGTTTGTAATAGCCAGAACATGGAAACAACCTAGATGCCCTTCAACTGAAGAATGGATAAACAAAATGTGGTACATATACACAATGGAATACTACTCAGCAGAGAAAAACAATGACATCATGAGGTTTGCAGACAAATGGATGGATCTAGAAAAAATCATCCTGAGTGAGGTATCCCAGACTCAGAAAGACAAACATGGTATGTACTCACTCATAACAGGATACTAGATGTGGAACAAGGATGACTGGACTGCTACTCACATCACCAGGCAGGCTACCTGGAAAACAGGACCCCAAGAAAGACACAGGGATCGCCCAACGACAGAGAAATGGAATGAGATCTACATGAACAGCCTGGACAGGAGTGGGGGTAGTGAAGGGCGAGGGTCGAGGGAAAGAGAGCTTGGGTGAGTGGGAGATCCCAGCTGGATCAAAAACAGAGAGGGAGAACAAGGAATAGGAGACCATGGTAAATGAAGACCACATGAGAATAGGAAGAAACAAAGTGCTAGAGAGGCCCACAGAAATCCACAAAGATACCCCCACAACAGACTGCTGGCAATGGTCGAGCGACAATCCGAACTGACCTACTCTGGTGATGGGATGGCCAAACACCCTAATTGTCGTGCTAGAAACCTCATCCAACTACTGATGGACCTGGAGGCAGAGATCCATGACTAGGCCCCAGGTGGATCTCTGGGAGTCCAATTAGCGAGAATGAGGAGGGTTTATATGAGAGAGAATTGTTGAGACCAAGGTCGGATAAAGCACAGAGACAAATAGCCAAACAAACGGAAACACATGAAATATGAACCAATGGCTGAGGGGTCACCAACTGGATCAGGCCCTCTGAGTGGGTGAGACAGCGGATTGGCCTGATCTGTTTGGGAGGCATCCAGGCAGTGGGACCGGGTCCTGTGCTCATTGCATGAGTTGGCTGTTTGAAACCTGGGGCCTATGCAGGGTCCCTTGGCTCAGCATGGGAGGAGGGGACTGGACCTACCTGGACTGAGTCCACCAGGTTGATCTCAGTCTGTGGGGAAGGCTTTGCCCTGGAGGAGATTGGAATGGGGGGCGGGCTGGGGGGAAGGTGAGGGGGGCGGGAGGGGGGAGAACAAGGGAATCTGTGGCTGATATGTAGAACTGAATTGTATTGCAAAATAAAAATTTAAAAAAAAAAAAAAAAAAAAAAAAAAAAAAAAAAACCAATGATAAATATAACAGCAAGTGTTGTACAGGGAATGGTGAAGGGCACAGGATAGACAAATAAGGTAATGCATGAAAAGCCAAACAGTCTTGCTCATGTTCACAGATCTCTCTAGTGATTGGCATAGAGGGAGCATGGTTGGAAAATGCTGAGGACTAAATTTTAATATCTGGAGATTCTCATCCCTTTTGTGCTACTGAAATATATCAGTTACTGGGCAATTTGACTTTGATATAAAGTTATGATTTGATTATTTCCAGGAATAGGAACTTAATAAGTATCTCTAAAGAGAGTTATGAGAGAGGTTGAGAGGAAACAGTGGAAACCTTGAACTTCCTGGACGTGGGTATCACCTGATAGAACTGTTGTAGCAAAACATCATATACACAGAGACTTACAAAACAGATATGTATTTTCTCACAATGCTGGAGGCTAGAAGGCCAAGATGAAAGTGTGTTCAGGACTGGTTTCCTCAGAGGATCACTGTGGATGACTTGCCTCTTGCTACCTATATCATCATTCCCATAAGCAAACAGAGTTGTGAATTTTTTCTTCATATTAAGAAAATTACTCAAGTTGTACTAGATCCCATATTGCTTCCTCATTTTAAACTAATCACCTCTTTACATTAAGGCTCTCTCTCTCTAAATACAGTCACATTCACACAGTTGAACTTAATGGGTTGTATATAAGACAAAAAGAAACTGAAAGGGGCATAAGTTGGATGAAAGAAATGAGGGGGAATGCTGTCTTTCTGTATATATATTAAATTCTCAACAATAAAGAACATTTTTCTAAATGGAGTTCAAGAATCATTTTTTTAAAAGATGTCTTCCAATTCTGTCTCTATGCTATCATTCCCTAGTTTTGTGGTATTAAACAAATTACGTGATTTTTTCTAATCCTTGTTTCTCTCCCTATACAGAAGCACTATTTTCTCTATTCATATTAATTTATGGTTAACAGCGAAATAATGGTTTCACTGTGATATTTTCATGTGTATCATTATACTTCGTCCATACTCAACCCCCGTGCTACCCTCCATTTTTATCCCTCCTGACTCCAACTGGTCCCCTTCCTCTCCCCAAATTTCCCCCTTCCTCTTTAATGTCCTATCTATATATTTAAATTTAGATTCTGCATATGAGTGAAAACATGCCAAGTCTGTCTTCACCCCACTATTACCCTCCCTTTCTCCCCTTTCCCTTTACACCCTTTCTCCACATCTCAATTATAACTGACCTCACCCCTTCTCTCCTGTCAGCTTCTTTCTCATCACTCAGAAAGAACCCGAGAGTCAAAAACCATCTGTGTCTGTGTTCTCCTGTGTAGACAAAGACTCACACACAGAAACCAAAGGAAACAGGGACTAGGGAGAGAGCTTAGCAGTTAAGAGCCATACTCCTTTTCCAGAGGATCCATGTTTGGTTCCCAGCACCCACATCAGGAAGCTTACAGCCTCCTGGATGGACCTCAAGGAATCCAACACCATCTTCTAGACTCTGCTGACACCTGCATACACATGTGCATACATACACACACACACACACACACACACACACACACACACACACACACACAAAGAAGAAAATAAATCTTTCACAAAGCAATTCTTGATCCATATCTCCTTCTGTATTCCCTGAGCCATCAACCTGTGTGAGTGTTCTTTGACCCATTCTTGCAGCACCTTCTTAATCTATTTTCTTAGTCTACCCAAGCCCTGACGCAAATTGTTTTCTTCCTCAAATAGAATGATACTGTTGTTCCACTGACTGACGTCATCATGCATCCCACTCCTTAACCCATTGTTCTGTTTGCCCCTGAAATACTTCAAGGCTGTGACAAGATGGAATAGACCACATTCCTATCAAAGTCCTCTGAAAAGCGAAACTTCCTTCCAATTCAGCTTCCCAACTTAATAGAGCTCTATGTGGAAACCTGCAAGTGTGGCATTTATAACCAACATCTTGCTTTGTTTGCCTGCCAAACCGAAAAGGTCTCATACCCTCATTATTCATCCTGCATTTCAATGCTCTACCTTCTAAATTAAGCCTTTGGTTACCTTCCAGTCTCCAGGAACCTGACCTTGTTCTGATTTCACACTGGCTGCGCTTTCAGGATCGGGCAAAGCACTTAAACAAATGTACTTGAGATAAGAACATTCTCTAACAAAGGTGCCTGTGTCTCAAATGGAAAATAAAGCATCTTCACTGAAATCCTATTATCTGCTTCTGAAAACTTGGAGAACATAATATAGATAGAGATAGAGATATGTAGATATATATATCATGAATTAAAAAATAGGTACTTTAGTTTCATCTGCCACAGTAATCAATATACTTAGTATATTGCTATTAATCAATGGGATTTATTCATGAGAATGGTCATCTGTTAGCTCTTGACCAAATTGTTTAACTTTTCTGTGATTTAGCTCCCTCTCCTATAAAATGATGACAGATAGCACTCTGTGTTGGTTTATTATGAGCATTAAATGAATACAAGCATGTAGAGCAAGACCCAACAAAGGGCTCACTCAGTGGGGTATTACCAGAACTGCCTCTTACTCTATTCTCTTTTCTCCTATTTCTCCTACTTTCTTCTCTTTCTTTCTCCTTCCAGTTAAGCATTAGTGTCAGCTTCAGATTATTCATCTAATCATATACACACACTTTCTGTTTTCATTCATGCTGCCACTCAAAAAGTATTTTTGGACCAGTGAGATGACTCCGTAGGTAAAGGCATTTGTCATGAAGACTGCTCATCTGAGTTTGATTACAGTAACCCACATTGTGGAAGTTACAGTAACCCACACTATGAAAGAATAGAGTCAACTTTTCTGCAAGTTCTCTTCTGACTTCCCCAGGTGCACCGTGGCACATGTGCACACACTAAATGAATGAATTGTGAACAGATGATTAGATAGATGATAGATTAGATAGATAGATAGATGGATAGATAGATAGATAGATA
Source organism: Peromyscus eremicus (assembly GCF_949786415.1). Classification (NCBI taxonomy): domain Eukaryota; kingdom Metazoa; phylum Chordata; class Mammalia; order Rodentia; family Cricetidae; genus Peromyscus; species Peromyscus eremicus. The sequence goes on along the minus strand of NC_081428.1, from coordinate 46,713,093 downwards.
GATAGATAGATAGATAGATAGATAGATAGATGGTGGTTATATAGAAAATTAATAGATAAATAGATGATAAGATAGATGATTAATATACATAATAATATATTATTACATATAATATATGATTACATATAATATATAATATATGATAGAGAGAGAGAGAGAGAGAGAGGGAGAGAAACGACAGATAGTGTCTTAGTTAGGTGTTCTGTTGCTATGAAGAGACACCATGACTACAACTATAATAAGGAGAAATTTAATTGGAACCAGCTTACAGTTCAGAGGTTTAGTCCATTGTCGTCATGGAGGGAAGCATGGTAGCATGCAGGTAGACATGGTGCTGGAGAGGTAGTTGAGAGTTCTACATCTGGATTGGTGGGCAGTAGGAAGAGAAAGTGACACTGGGCTTGACTTGAGCTTCTACAACCTCAAAGCCCATCTCCTGTGACACATTTCCTCCAATAAGGCTACACCTACTCCAATAAGGCTACACCTCTACTCGCTATGAGTCTGTGGGGGCCATTTGCATTCAAACCAGCTGTGGGAGCCCACAAAGGTTTTTCTAGTAAAATCTGAACTTACCTTACACAGCAGGGCTGCATTAGGGGATGGCTGGACCATGTGCAAGGTCACCAGATAGTTAGGATGGTCTACACTTGGCTGTGCTGGGAAGGTCTTTTGTTCCACTCCTTGGCATTCCTTTAAAATACCCTTTAGTAGAGACAGAAGGGGCCATGAATTAGAATCCAGGCCCTCCCAAGCTATCCTTTGTTTCTAACTGTTTCTCTCCTCTATACTTCTAGCTACATATTTCTCACTTCTCCCTCCTCAAGAGTACCCTGGGGGTTTCTTATATTGCTGTATGAAACACCATGACCAGAAAGTTGGGGAGAAAAGGGTTTATTTGGCTTATACTTCCATATTGTCATTCATTATTGAAGGAAGTTAGGACAGAAGCTCAAACAGGGCAGGATCCTGGAGGCAGGAGCTAATGCAGAAGCTGTGGAGGGGTGCTGCTTACTGGCTTGCTTCCCATAGCTTGTTCAGTCTGCTTTCTTACAGAACTCAGGACCACCAGCCCCAGGATGGCACTACCCACTAGGGGTTGGGCCCTCCCCCATTGATCACTAATTGAGAAAATGCCTCACAGCTGAATATCATGCAGGCATTTCCTCAACTCTGATGACTCTGATTTGTGTCAAGTTGACACCCAAAACCAGCCAGTACATATAGCCAACCCACTTAGTTTATTTTCAGCATGGTCTTTTTCAAAATTTGAACATTAGAGTCTCTCCATGGCTGCCATAGAAGAAGTTGAGTGTCAAGAGAACACAGCTCCACTCTACCTTAGCCTAAAGTGAACCAGAGCATCAAAGCTTCCCTCTTCATTACAGATGCAATAGCTGTACAAATCTGGAAGCCAAAACTACAATGCATCAATTCAACCAGAGTGGTATTGCTCTTCTATGCTGTGTAGCTCCTGGGTTCCTATTTTTCTATTGCCTACCGTTTTATAAATGGTCTTCCCCAAAGCCCAATGTCAATGCTTCAACAGAAATATTTGCTACATATAGAAATATAATGGAATTATATGCTACAGGTTTAGTCTTCTAAACAGTGTCCTTACATTTTCTACCACAGTAGAAAAAAAAAAAAGATTTCATGTTTTTCTGCATAGTGTTTTCAAGCAGATACATTGAAGAAAGACAAATCCAGTCACTAGAAAGCAGGATCCAGTCATTTTAAAGACCAATTATCAAGCCCATATTTATTTCCTATTGTTGTGGGAATTCAGTCCAATAGCCAATTGTATGGGGCGGCTTGGCCCAATGGGCGTGGTCTTCTCTGGTGACCCGATAAGATCCGTGGGTGGGGTGGGGGTAGGGGTAGAATGGGGGGGAAGGGTCACGAGCTCTCTCTGGGACTATGGAGGACTTACTGAAGCCAAAGCTTGATGACCTTCTTCAGACCTTCCCCATCTCCCTTGGGAATGAAGAGGCAGCAAGAGCTGGATCAGCAGCTAGATCACTGATTGGTTTCTGTATCGTGAATGCACTGTATTGAATAAACCTGACTTTATCCCAGACCTCCTTTCCTGCATTATCCTATAGACCAAGGGTTGGTCACAAAACCAGAGAGAATGTTAGAATGGATATTGGAATAGTGTTTCCGATCATCTTTTAACTCACTTTTTTAAATAAATATGAAAATATAATTTGTAAATTAAACATAAAGCAAATATTTTACTCGGAAAAACTCACGAGGTGATATCTTAACATATACCACTACACACTCTTTAGCTATATAGTTGGTTACCTTAGCTCCTGTGCAAGTTAGACTTGGGCTCCATTTACATCCCAGGCTGGTTGCTTTGCTTTGCTTTCATAGCCACAACACAGAAAAGCCAGCGTTAAGTATGCATGCAATTACAACACAAAATAATACATATTCAACTCCTTTCACCCTGAGTGTGTGTGCCCTTGTCATAAGCACAAATGAAAGGCAATATCTAGTAGATAAGTAGGTCTGGTATATTTTCAATATGTATATAATTATCCATTAACAAGATAAATACAGTTTAACTTCCCCTATTGCCTCACTAATGTGAAAGGTCTCCTTTCTATAATAGATCATATCACAAATGTTTTGAAGTATTCATTTAACTAATTCTCTACTGTAGACTATAAGTCTGATGCTAAAACAACTCATGGAAGCAGTTATCACTCACTTTTATTAATTTTACATCATCTTCAGTGCACACCAATTTGATTAATGACCAAAACCTACGTCTATTTTGATGTAGGAGGGTTTGAGGAACAAAGATAAGTATGATTTCTTCATCAACTTAAATAAAAATAAGATTACATAAGGACCCAGTGAAGTCTCCCATCACAAGGCTTCAACATGAAAATGCCAATTCAAACAATGAATAATCTTCCTAAGAAGAGTACACTCTGCAGTGAAGCCTCGCTGGTGACATTAGCTTCCAAGGCTTTGGGAATTTGCATGGTGCTCCACTATCCATGCACACTAATTGGTGTTAGTGAGTCCACTCATTTGGGGAAATCACAAGCAGTAACTAAGATACTATTAACTAATGTTATCTAACTAGCAAGAAGCTGGGGAGAGGAGACGGTGGCTCTTTGGGACTTTTTTTTTTTTGAGACAGGGTTTCTCTGTGTAGTATTGGTGCCTGTCCTGTCCTGGAACTCTCTCTGTAGACCAGGCTGGCCTCAAACTCACAAAGATCCACCTGGCTCTGCCTCCCAAGTGCTGGGATTAAAGGCATGCGCCACCACCACCTGGCAGATTTTTCCGTTAGCTGTGTTTTCCTGGAACCTAAAACAAGAAAGGGAGATGCTTAGAAGAGAACATCACCAACAGTGTCACAAAGATCTTGAGTAATTTCTGCTGTGTTGTTGGGTTGTAGTAGATGAATTAATCGTTTCTTTCTGACAGTTATACTACAAAACACTGAAAACATTTCCAAATTCAATATTCACAGGAGTAGGAATGCAGATCAGAGTTTTCAAAAAAAAATATGAAATCAAGATCAAAAGTGCCTATTTATAAAGTAACCTCAAATTTTTAACGTGTAAATACAATCAGAAGTTCACATTTTTAATAATATTATATATACAGCAAAGCAAGTTTTTTTTTTTTTTTTTTTGTGTGTGTGTGTGTGTGTGTGTGTGTGTGTGGTTTTTCGAGACAGGGTTTCTCTGTGTAGCTTTGCGCCTTTCCTGGAACTCGCTTTGGAGACCAGGCTGGCCTTGAACTCACAGAGATCCGCCTGGCTCTGCCTCCCTAGTGCTGGGATTAAAGGCGTGCACCACCACCGCCCGGTGCAAGGCAAGTTTTAAGCCACAGACTTAAGAGCCTAGCATAGTCACCATCTCCCAGAATCTTTGTTCATATCTATAAAATGACAGTACTAACATCCATCCCTTTCTTCCTCAGAGGAGGTTGTTGGAAGAGAAATGAACATGGTTTTAAATATTATTTGATTCTGTTGAGAAACTTGTAAGTGTTGGTGCACAGTGTTCAGTTACTCATGGCTGTGGCTGGATTATATTTTCCCCTTGAGTTATTAATTGCTCACCAGTGGCTCCGCAAAACACCGTCTAAAACACAACACACTTGTCTGCTTTGTTGAGCTGTTTCTCATCTGAACTGAGCTGTCCTGGCTCATTCCTTACATTGATGGCATGTCTTAACAATTTTGAACTAACTGAATCAGAAGCCCACTGCCCAGGTGGATTAAGAAAAAAAAATTGAAATAGGGAGTTTGGGTACTTTGGATATCCAAGTTTCCATATTAGCTTGAATAATGACAACTAAGTAATTGTGTGATCCAAACCATGGCATCTGTAGAGCTGACCTTCAGAAGGGCCATCTTCTGTTATCTGTACCTTGAAGTCATAGGTAATCCTAAACAGGTTTCTTTTCATTTTTTTTTTAATGTGGTGCCGCATATAGGTATCTATTTTTGTCTGTAGATGGGAGGGACAGGTTTACATTTTTCGATATCAATTGAGAGACTTTTTATTGTTGTTTATGGTGATGGTACTAATAAGATAAAGCCTCAAAAATGAATATTAATGAAGACAGTAAAAGGGATAGAAGTTGCATGGCCTCCCTTCTTGAGCTGATTAACTTTTCATCACTGGAAAAGAGATCTGGAAAAAGAGCTAGAGAGATGGTTCGGTGGTTAAGAGCACTTGTTGCTCTTACAGAGGACCCAGGTCCCAGCACCCACATGGTGACTCACAGAGGTCTGCAATACTAGTTCCAGGGGATACAACACACACACCAGGCATGTATGTGGTGCCTTGATATACAAGCAGACAAACCCTTCATACATACAAAATAAAACAAAGTAAGTCTTTTTTAATGTAATGAAAAGTAGATACGGGGAGAAACTGGTGGTATGCTCATCAAAAGTATTATGAGACTAAGCTTGAATTGCTTAGTGCTACTTTGAGATCTAGGAGGAGACAGCAGAAGATACCCATACCTAGAGGGTTCCATTATCAGAGGACATGATGGGAACAGATACCCAAGTACGAACGGGCATGAGCACAAAGAAGTCTGTTATGAGCCCACAGGATACCACCATACTGAGGACAGCTGGCACTACAAAGAAAACAACATTTGGAAGTAAACAGAAGCCCCACCAAATCCTTACAGAGCACAAGACTTGAGCTGTAGATGCCAAAGCTTATGCTAGCGTATATGTCCTCAAAGGATAATGAAGTCGGTGGTATGTACCCACGGTTTTTATATATGCAAACTGCATGCATCTCAATATATTTTCTCATGCTTATTTAACAACAATCCAATAATCCATTTCAAAGCAAACTAAGCATTTCCATTCTAAATCCCTTTAGTTGAAGTGAAATTCCCTTTCTGCCTCAAGACACCCTTACATCATCTAAGTAATAGACTTTATGCAAACATAATAGCACCATAGAGACCTAATGTTTTAGGTAAGCAGCTCACCTGTATACAGATAAAAGCAATACAAATTACTTTGAGATTTGATATTAGAAAAGCCGTAAGGCAAGGTGGTTACTGTAAAAGAATACTTGGATGATAGGATATCCCTGCCACAATAGAATTTGTCATTTTCTGTGAGTGTCAGAGCTGAAGCCCTTCTTGTGTCTGTGGCTTGCCAACCTTAGAGACTGGAAATGCCAATCATTCTCCATTGTGCATTCTTTGAAATGAGGATCTGAGTATTTCAAATCCTATTAATCTCACTTGATGGATTTCCACTAAATAGATGACACAGAAAAATGGGGACCAACAGGAGTGTTCTCTGGTAGCTGTAAAAAATGCTGCAAACCCAAGTCCTTGCTCAACTTTGACAAAGATTGGCAATAATGGCTATCTGTTCCAGCTTGCCACAGTTCCCTGGTTCAGGTTCTGCCACATTTCTAATCTTACTGGAACAATGGTGAACAGCACAGTAGTGCTTTTCACAAGTTCCTTCTCTGTAACTTGCTATGAGATACCAGCCCCCACATTTATTTTCCCCAGAGACTCTTTAGGAGTGAGGGATAAGAGACTTAGGTAGAAATAAAGAGGGGAGAGAAACAGATAGAAACACAGGATAGCCTTGGGTGGGCTGGATCATTATCCAGGGGCCCAGAACTTTATTCCAAAGGGCTTTTAATAACAGTGTCAAGGGGCAGGGCAAAAGACCTCCCCCTTGCTAGATACAGCCAAATGTAGACCCTTACGAACACCTGGTACTCAGGCCCGTGGTCCAATCATCCTCTTATGCAGTCCTGCTGGGTACAGCCACTAGGAATCCTAGGTGGGTTCCAACAACTTGCAACAGTGAAGTTCACTTAATCAGTTTGGTAGTTGAGAGGCTTCTTAGGAACTAAAAAAGATTAAACTATTATTTATTATTTATCAAAGTTGTCATGCTCTTCTTCCAGAAAGCAATGTGCTGCCTGCACTAGGTTCAAGACACAGGAAGACAAGGTTCTCTGCCAGCTCATCCTCTGTAGCTCTTTCTTGTACTTCATAATCAGAGTTTGTAGGAAAGTCGGGAAACTCAGGTTCTAATATAATGGATAGCCATCCCCTGCTATCAGCCACTCAAGGAGCTGTTGTAATGTGTGATTTCTTTGAAAATCAACACCAGTTACAATATAGAAATTAAACATTATGGAACCAATTTGACATAATGATAAATCAAAATTAATGCAGATGTACGGCTGGAATATTGAATGTTTACGTACAAGCTTATCCATGTTGAAAAAGAAAGACAAAACAAATGCTTGTCTTTTTCCTCCATTATTCTAGTGTCATTTTTAATATAGGAACATAATTCAAAGTGCTATTAAGCTGAATTACTAAAGCAAAACACCACTGCTAATACAATTTGTTAAAGGTTTTCAGACTATTGAACACATGAAAAGATGTTAGTGATGGCTCTAGAATGTTAGTAAGTCTCTATCCAATGTCACTTCCCAAGGAAAGAGTGTGTCAGTCCCGCTTGATCATTATCTGAGCTACCCTTTGCACGCCTATGCCAAACCTCACATTTCTCTCCAGTGCGAAGACTGTTTACAATTATATCTACATTTTAGTTTTAAAGTTGAACGAAAATAAGAGAAATACCCTCAGACACTTAAAAGGTAACATGTCCTCATCGAAAACCCCGAGGATCCCCCATGAGCCATAATTTCTGAGTCTATTGATGCTGTTCAGGGTTTTGAAATTATTAAGCACTAGATATGAAAACCTGTTATTTTGGCTCATGGACTAACATTGTTTCACACGTCAGTACAATGGTAAAAACTTAGAGATTATAGCTTTTCCACTGGCTCGTTATATAGTGATGGGCATCAGGTCTCTTATTTTAAAAAATAACAAAGGTGAGGTGGGGGGAGATGGCCCAACAGTTAAAAATCTGTGCTGTTCTCAAAGAAGACTGGAATTCAGTTCCCAGCACCATGTCAGGCCGCCTATAGCCACTGTAACTCCAGCTCCAAGGTATTTGGCCTCTGAGGCCCTCTGGAGGCACCCTCACACATGTAGCATACACCCACATATAAATAAAAATAAAATAATTATTTAAAAAAAGAAAGAAAGAAAGAAAGAAAGAAAGAAAGAAAGAAAGAAAGAAAGAAAGAAAGAAAAATGGCAAAGTTGAAATTTTCCAATTTGTCAAATTTTACAAACTTTTCAGAACCTGTAGTCATATTTGCTTTGCGATCAGTAATACTACAACTGTATCCCTGCCTGTGTACTCAAGCCAGTTGTACGGACCATCCCCACCCCCTCCGCCCCACCCTAGCAACTCAGCAGCATTTGAACTGTACTCATGTGAGTGAAACCATGGTAATGGTCAGAGCTCATATAGGAGGCAGGGGATGACAGAGTGCTACCACGCTTGACTCATCCTTACCAGAGCTTGTCTGTCTGTCTCCTAAACAGAAGATAATGGTGACAGCAAAATGGAGTGGGGAGACCCTGCCGACCTGGAAGGGGTTTGTGGGAGCTCTTGGGAATCAGATGTGCCTACGATCTACCTCACTTTCCACAAACACCCTGTGTCTGTGAATGCAACTCAGTTTGTACTTTCTGCATCCCCTGCCAGGAAGAAAGGGGAGGTGGGATGAGTTACCGTCACTCTTGGAAACTGACCCAAATTCAAACTGGCAGAGCAACAAATCAAGGATTTGTTTCTCTTACGCAGTTACAAAGTGTCAGAGAATGCCTATCCTCAGGCAAAGAATGCAACTTAGCCAAAACAAGAAGGTAAATGGGTGAGAATCCTCAGAAACATTTTATAGTCCTCAAATATCTCTGTCTTCAGGCAGATTACAACAACAAATATCCAAATGGTGGCTGGAGCTGGGCTTACAAATCAGTTTTTCAAAGTAAAAATGTGACTCCCCAGAGGATTCAGCTAGGTATACAAATGAGAGGCAATATATTATTTATCTACAGGTATGTCTTACTTCCCTTGGGCAATATTGAAATAAACACTCCTGCTATGGGTTGTAGCCCGTCACAAAGCTGTCTTAAAAAACTATGTGTTGGAGGAGAGAAAAGAAGAGTTGCTTTGGGATGTTTCCTGCCTGTGGAGCAGTGTTATGAAGACAAAAATCCACATGAGAATCAGCCAGATAAGTTTTCTGCTTAATGACCCTCATCCTACTGCCAGAGATCCTAATTTAATTGGACTGGGTGCTGCCGGGGTGTCTGTGTCTTCAAAGCTATTTGAGTGACTCAACCACACAACCAGGGCTGAGAAGCATGGCTTACCCAGGTTGTCAGCTAATGGGCTGCTGATACGTTCTGTGATTGTTAGTATGGATGTAGGACAGCTGTTTACTAGGAAACGGGGTTAAGGCGGTGATTCACTCTGTTCAGAGCACAGAATCACACTCAGCTGCTAATGGCTTTGGTGCTGCCCTGACCTATGCTGGAGTCAAACCAGAACTGACCTTCATTTTCCATTGCTTGTAATTAAGGATTTCTGCCAACACCGTAACCTGGCTCACAGCTTGATTAATTCTCATAGTTACCAAATGTATTTTTGCACAAGAAGAAGATGCAGGACCCTGGAATGAGATAGTACTAAATAAACCACGATGGTGATGCGCATCTGTCTTGTGTTCAGTCATCACCACCTTAAGTTCTTGTAATTCATTAACTAGCCATTCCATTGATATTGGGGGGGGGGATAGAGAATTATTGTTATCTCTATTTATGACGTTCAGTGAGGCAGAAAAATATTTGTGAAGGGCTGGAATTTGTGATTTTTATAATCTTGGGGTGTGTAATAACACTCTCTACTTCTTGTGAAGTAAGAGCAATGCCAGGGCTGGTGCTGACTCGGAGGCAGGGGAACGTGCCCTGCTCTCAATAAATAACCTCCATCAAAGGGGACAAATTAATGATGCGTTTTATGACCAGTCATCATTCAGATCCACTTTCCCTTGAAGCGTCTTCAGGTAATCTCCAAGGCACTTTCAAAGTCTCTGTGTCCAGTATACAAAGACAAAACCTTTTCACCTACATAGTAAGTCTACTCAAACAGTGGAGTACTGCTGTATTTTAAATGTTGGAAGCCTTGTGGAAGGGAGAGGAGAGGGATTTCCTGACTTAGGAGGTCCTCTAATTCCTCACATCACCTTCCCCCAATGTGTCAAACCACAAGGATGTAAACATGCCACAGTTTTAGTAGGGTTTCTAGTAGGCATGGACCATTTCAATTACTGTACATATCTTCACATCCTGGAGTGCATTTATTCCCAACATGTCTCATAACTGGGAGTATCCCCTCTATATTTTCTGCATAAGAAAACTAAAATCAGTGCAATGTAGGAACAAGTATAAAATGTTAACTGATGTGGAACAAAGTTCAAACACAGATTATTTGCCTAACTCTAGAAAAGTCATAAAGGGTGGGGGAGGGCAGAGCAAAGCGGTGGGGGCACGGTGAAAAGAGAGGGAAGAAGGGAAAGAGAGGAGAAAAAGGAACATAATGCAAAATAATTGAATTTCATCCTTGGGATTCTTCATCTCTAAATCTTTTCTCAGTGACTTTCCTCTACTGTCCTCTCCTCCCAGAGAGACTTACTTGATGTATGCTTCCGTGAATCATCACAAACTAACTCGGTTCAGTCTGAAAGCCTACTAGGTAGGAATGATGCCTCTCAGTGTCCCTCCTTCCTGGACTCCCGTCAGTGACTGCCTTTCACTGTGTGTGGATTCTGTTTCCATTGTGATTGGCTCCAGAACCACCAGGCCCCCTAACTGGCTGGCATCATGTCCTATACAGATGATTATTGCTTCTGAATCAGGAATCCCCCAAAGACAACCTTCATGGTTCAATTTTCTGACTCAAAACCTCTCAAGGACCCTCGTTTCTTGTCACTGCAATCCACAAGCTTTATATCCAGCCTCCAGGGTGGCTCTTGGATTTCCCTACCCTGTTCACATCGTTTCTGTCTCCAATCTAAGCTTGGCCTTATTAAAAGCTCATAAATTGTAATTGGCTCCATTAATTAGCCATTGTTACATCTAATAGTTAACTAATTACTGATTATAAAATCTAATAATTACTTACTTAATCATTTTAGCTCTTCCATTTAAGCAATGGTAAGACGACACAGGATCATCTGTGGAATGATGCCTGGCGATGATCTAGGTGGGATCAATGTTTCCCACCCCCACACAAAAACACTGAAATGTTCCTCCCAGGTTTCCAGGTGCTGGACTGCAGGCACATGCAGAATCTGTCTAGCTCAGGTGATTTGCCCCCCACTCCTACCCCCTGAACTCAGCCTATTACCCTGGCAGGGCTACCCTTACAATTGCTCTATAAAACATAGCAAGGCAAGGTGGGGGTGGGACGCCCTCCTAAAGAGCAACATCCACAGTTCAACAGTGCCCCTGACAGACATCGCTCTGAGCAGCTCTGGGAGACTGAAGAGCGTTCGCATCATTTGGGTTTTTTATGTAGGGATGGATATACTCTCAACAATTCAAAGCTTTCACCTGACTAGAGTTGAAAACATCAGAAATCAGACTATTTAAGATATGTTAAAGTTTGAGCCCCAAAATGCTGAGTACTGCTGATTGCCAGTACTTCACACGGGCAGTGGAGGCAGACTTGCTTTCTGTCCAAATCCGGTTCAGAATGTCAAAGGGAAAGATACTCTGAGTAGCAAACACAAAGGTAAGGAAAGCAATAAGGGGTAGGATTGAAGGGAACATCAAGCTCATGAGACCTACAAGGCCTAAGAGTGACAAGAAGGGAGAGGCAGAGAAAGGAGATCAACTTCAGATGATACAGGGGTGAGGGAGGCAGAAGGCTGATACTGAAGAAATGGTCCAGAGATACCAATGACATTTGAAGAGCCATACAATGAACTAGAATACAAAGGTAACACCGAAATAACAAGACCAGGAACCATAACAGACTTGCACATACTGAGGACAAGCTGTACCAAAGACTATAAATACCCGGGAATGTAGTGGAATATTACTTTAAGGTATGCTACTTTTGTTTGTGTTGTGTTTGTTTAATTCTGTGAAGCAGTGTTATTGTGCCTGTCTAAAATACCTGAAGGTCTAATAAAGAACTGAACGGCCAATAGCAAGGTGGGAGAAAGGATGGGCAGGGCTGACAAACAGAGAGAAGAAATAGAGGGAGAAATCTGTGAGAAAAAAAGAGATAGAGGAGTAAAAAGAGAAAGGAGTGAGAAGGAGGAGGAGGACTCCAGGGGCCAGCCACACAGCTACACAGCAAATCCCAGAGTAAGAGTAAGATTTACAGAAGAGAACAGGACAAGCTCTGAGACAAAAGGTAGACAGGATAATTAAAGTTAAGAAAAGCTGGCTAGAAACTAAGCCAAGCTAAGGCCGGACATTCATAAGTAAGAATAAGCCTCTGTGAGTGATTTATTTGGGAGCTGGGTCGTGGGCCCCCCAAAAGAGCAAAAAGCAAATAACAACACAGGAATTGTTTAATTTGACTTCTAAGACAAATCTATATGATAGATGAGACTATCCCCCTCCCTCTTCTTTTCCATTTTGCTAGTAAAGAAAATGAGGTGCAAAGTATCGTGTAAGTTTTTTTTTAATCAAGAAAGTGAAAGAGGACAGGATTAGGGAAGTAATTGGCCATGGTCACACAGCCAGCAGGCAGCAGAGGCCGAATTCTCACCCAGATCTGTATGATTCCAGGTCCGAACCAGTATACAAAAATCTATAGATTCTAGAGAGTGTGCCAAAGAGGTGAATATGTTCCAAGAGTGTGATATGTATAAATAAAAATACCATTATGAACTTGCTTTCGTACAATTGACAAATACCCATTTAAACAACATGCGTGCTGACTTGAGGAAGCCCCCACTACCAATGCTCCCTCTGAGGTAAGCCTCCTCCCTTTGTCTGTAGAAACAAGCTGGGTGTTGTCTCTGATCTTCCAGTTTCCAAGCTGAGCTGGAAAGAACAGATAAATGGATTTGACACAAATGGCAACGTTGCCACAGTCCTTCACCTTCGGCTAATTAGGAGCAAGTGTGCAGAACAGGAAGGCAGTTAGGACATCGAAAAGAAATCAGACCCAGCTGCTCTGAGTCACAGAATCCCTCCTGAGCCAGACAGGCTACAACGAGGCAGCTAGGGGCAGATGGAGCTATGAGGCTTCTGGGCTCCTCTGAGGTAGTGCCAGCAGCTTTCGAATGTATATAAGAACACGAATACAAGGAAAGAGAGACAACAGAGAATGAAGGAAGTCACCTGACAAGAAATTAGGCTTGGTGTGGAGTCTGACAAACTGTTGGTTAAAAAAAATGTGTCCTATAGATAAGTGTGAACATATATAAAATATCTTCCTCCAAATGCTTATAGCCAAGGAAACATTATATGGCACAATAGACCAAGATGTATACAGTGAAGACATCCACCAACTTGTAAAGATTCATGAATCTATAATTCCCCTGGGCCAAACATCATGCTTAGTGTATGTGTAACTGCCCAGCTTCCTACAGTAATATTTATGGAACACATTATAATAGGTAGGCATAGTTGCTTCAAGGAGTTGGTAACTGTGAAATTATAGATGAGATAATTTTCCTTCCTTTCATCATTTTCTTTTAAAAACCATAGATTTTGGGGGTATGAACCTAGCCTTTAATGGCTGAACCATCTCTTCAGCCCTTAAAAAGCCATAGATGAAGGAAAGCCATTTTATTTTTTTCATTATTTTTTTAAGAAATTTTTTTATGCATTTTACATACCAACTACAGATTCCCCCTCTCATCCCTCCTCCCACTACCCACAAGACTTCCTCCCCAGCTAACCTCTCATTCCCTCCTCCAAAAGGGTAAGGCCTCCCATGGGCAGTAAAGCCTGGTACATTCAGTTGAGGCAGGACCAAGCCCCTCCCCCTACATCAAAGCTGTGCAAGCTATGATGCAAAGCTATGGTGTCCCACCATATGTAATGGGCTCCAAAAAGCCACTTCATGCACCAGGGGCCCCTTAAACAGACCAAGCTACACAACTGTCTCGCTTATTCAGAGGGCCTAGCCCAATCCCATGCAGGCTCCATAGCTGTTAGTCTAAAGTTCATGAGTTCCCACTAGCTTGGTTCAGTTGTATCTGTAAGTTTCCCCATTATGATCTGATGGATCACCCTGGGAAGGGGAAATAGATGAGATCTCCTAAGTAAACTGAGGGTGAGAGGGGGCAATGGATGGTAGGGGATGGGGGATGAGAACATAAGGAAATGGGATGGTCGAGCTGGAAAAGGGACAGAGTGGGAGAGCAATGAAAGAGATATCTTGATAGAGGGAGATATGATGGGGATAGGGAGAAACCTGGTGCCAGGGAAGTTCCCAGGAATCCACAAGGATGACCCCAGCTTAAACTACTAGCAATAGTGGAGAGGGTGCCTGAGCTGGCCTACCCAGGTAATCAGATTGGTGAATACCCTAACTGTCATCATAGAGCCTTTATCTAGTAACTGATGGAAACAGATGCAGAGATCCATAGCCAAGTACCAAGCCAAGCTCTAGGAGCCCAGAGGAAGAGAGGAATGAGGGATTCTATGAGCAAGAGAGGTCAAAATCAGAAAAGCCATTTTTAAATAAGACAAATTTTTTAAAACATCCACGTCATTGGTCTATCATCTTCATTCATCTTTAAGAGTTCTTTACTATACAATTTTTACAACCAATTCACTACTTTTTAACTTCTTGAATTATGAATGAAATATTGGATAAATAATACCCTATAAATTCTCTTACATCTTCTTGTACAAAACAAAAAATGAAATATCAAAAATTTTTGACCCAGAAGGGCAAAGGATAGTTTTGACTGTTGGCTCTTACAAGAGTTGCTGTGCTTTATTTTAGGTTGCTAGCATTTGAGTAGGTGCATACTTTTAGGCTCTGTAAAAGAAGGTAGATTCCAGCAAAAGTTGAAACCATCTTACTCTCAGAAGCCTGTAGGGACAAACTCTAAAAGAAACAATATTATCTAATAGACTTCACTATAGAGAATAGTCCCAATTCTGAAACAATAGCCATAAAAAATGCAATAAGAAAATATGTTAATTATTAGTAAAAGTTCCCATTTACTATGTGTCTGATGTGATGGATACTCAATTAGTTCTTTTGCAAAGTATTTAGAAAATTCTAGGTTCTTGGTGGGTGTTGGTTGGTTGATTTAACATCATGTTCTTTTCAGTGCTAAGGAACAAACCCAGCACCTTACACATGTTAAAATAAGCATTTTTTTAACACCTTGGTTTTCATTCTCTACCAAAACACTTGCATGTGGGTTTTATTAATTTCATTCTCCTGATCATAAAACCAAGTAGATATAGCTTCGCCACCATAATCCTCAAACACCTTCTCTATACCAAGCTGACAATCATTTACTAAAAAATCAAATTATTCTGCATCAACTGTATAATTTTCAAACAGTAGCTTTGTTTTCTGCTAGTTGAATGTTCTTAAATGACTTTGAAAGGACCTTTTGAACAAACAAGCACATGTACAATTCAAATACGTTGGTGCATGCAGTACTGAGTGGCTAAAGTTAGAATCACTCAAGTGCCCATTGTTGTGGATTTGCATACACATAATTTTATGGTCTTTGAATGTAATAAAGACATAAAGATCTTAATTATTATTTTGATAACTCAAAATATAAATAATTTTTATTTCCATTTCAATTATTTTTATTAAATAATTTTAAATGACTCAAATAACTTTTAGTTTTTGACTAGAATTAGATTCCACTTTTACTTGGTTTTCCCAGTTATCTGATGGACAAATACACGCGCACACACACACACACACACACACACACACACACACACACACATACACACACCCTCATATCCATTTCAAGACCCTCTGTAAATGCCAAAAACTGAAGGCAGTCCTAAGTTCTTCATATAAAATATTTTTCCTATACATACATACACAAAAATGTAATGCTTTTATAAAACTATACCATTATCATACACCATGACTGCACTTTGTACAGTCTGATACATGGGAGGAAGTTGCTGTGAATTTCCTTTTCCTTTTCCACAATTAGACAGAGAGGAGTCATACTTACCATATGGCTTAACAACCTTAGCATATGATTTTTTTTTCCTTGCCAATGAAAATCAAGCCTTCTCACTTAAAGGAGATAATCACATGGCTCCTGTATAGCAAATCTAAATTGTCAAAAATCATCACTCTTTCACTTTGGTGAGATCATTAAATAAAATATGAGTTAACTGAGCATAAGCATTTTTATGCCCTGGTATTCAATTTGACAACCAAGATGGTTACTAAGTGATTAAACAGCATGTAGCATATATTATGAAGATGCTATTCTAACCATGTCTGATTATGACTTATTGAAGCCATGGATAAAAGGAATTTCTTCATATCTGTAAGAGAAAGAGAGAGAAACTGTTACTGTGACAAAATACATGCTAAAAATCAACTTGAAATAGGGACAGTTTGCCTTGGCTCATGGCTTCAGAGAGTCCTGTCCACAGTCGCCTAGCTTCATAACTTTTATACCTATGGCAAGGCAGAAATATCATAATGAAGTAAGCTACTCATGTCATGGCAGTCAAGACTATGGGGGGGGGGACATAGAGCCTTCGAATGCATGTTCCCAGTGACCCACCAGCCCATTCAGAGTTGACATCATCAGTATATTAGCACATTGAGAGGTTGAGACCCTCATGATCCAATCTCCTCATGATAGTGTTGTCAGCTAGGAATCATGCCTCCAACATAAGAATCTTTGAAGGATATTCCAGATCCAAAATAGAACAGTGTGTGGAGGGGCTGTGGGGAGGTGAGAGATGGGGATTTAGGAAGAGGGACATAAACAGAGAATAAAAAGAACAAGGAATGCTTGACAAAAGGAAACGGCAAATTAAAAATGAGAAAGAGGTAAATAAAAACAACTGACATTTCACCTTTGTAGTCTTCTAATATTTTAGGATATATGTTACAAATAATTATATCCTCCTGTTTTCTTTTTCTTTTCTAAGAAACAAAAGTTGCATGTTTTCTTCCCTCCATGCATCGTTTTTGTTACTAAATATAACACCCTAAGTCCTTCTCCTCAAACTACATCAGCCTCAGGGCCAGTTTGATTGTTTGTAAGTCATTCACTAGTACTTTCATACTAGAGATGGAGAAACTGCAATGAGGAAAACTAGCAATGGGCCAAGATCATGAATCAAATGAGAAAACAGGAACAAAGAGATTTGCCTCACTCTCCGATGTTTAAAAAGAATGTTATTGTTCTCTCTCTCTCTCTCTTTCTCTCTCTCTCTCTCTCTCTCTCCCCCCCCCCGCCCCCCCCCCCGTGTGTGTGTGTGTGTGTGTGTGTGTGTGTGTGTGTGTGTGTGTGTGTGAGCTGCTGAGAACTGAACCCAGGGGTTCACCAAATTTTTTTAAGCAGGCTTTGCTATATTGCTCAGTTAGGTCTGGAACTCGCTGTATAGCCCAGGCTAGACACAAACTCATCATCCTCCTACCTCAGAATACTAAAGTCCAGCATTAAGGTCATGCATCACCATGCTTTGCTGATGGTTCTTGCTTTTTTACAATTTACTTTTATTTTTATTTATGTTTATGTGCCTGTGTGTCTATGTGTATGCCATGTATGTTTGGGTGCCCATAGAGGCCAGAAAAAAAGTGCCAGATCTCCTGGAGTTGGAGTTGGAGGCAGTTATAAACTACCTGAGATGGGTGCTGGGAACCAAACTTGGGTCCTTTCAGAGAGCAGCAAGTGCTCCCAAGCACAGAGCCATCTCTCCAGTCCCTGGTTGCTATTTTTTAATGCAATCGTAACTTTGAACCAACAACTGCACAATCAATTTGCAATGATAAATGAGGTCACAATTTCAAATATAAAGCAAATTAAATATGCAAATTATTTCTACAACCATTGGTTTTTTTAACTATTTATATTAAACATAAACAAAGCAAATCAGATATTATACATTATAAGACAATCTGCAATTCGATTTTATTTACCAGTAATTGAAGGGAAAAAAGTATACATCAGTGGATTTTATTTATATTCCCTGTACATTATTTGTGGTGTTTGGACTGACCTTAATAAATTAAATATGATGAATATATTAGCCCTTGGAATGAAGAATGAGGAAGCCATAGATATTCTCTTGGAAATATATGACCTTACTTACTTAAAAGACTCAGTAACTGTCAGGGCTCTGCCAATCTGGATGATGGATACTTTAAAACGTTCCAGGGAACACCCAGCAGAGTCCTTCACTGAAGTCAGCGGTGGGTTCACACAGAATTTGCCCCACTTAAAGTTCCTAAAACTTAGCAGACTGCTGCATAAACAGGAAAAAGGCTGAGTTCAGTGCAGTGAGTCACAGGTTTGAGGCTCCCTTCACACCGTAGTGAACATCAGACCTTGAGCTAAGTTATTCCATAGCTCTAAGCCTCAATTCCCTCTTTAGAAAAACAAGGCCACAGACACAAAAGTTAGACAGTTACAAGAATAAGTCGGTCATCAGAAATAGGAGACTTTTGGAGGGGAAGAAAAGGCCCACCAATAAGAAAAGGGGTAAGTAGGAGATGGGGAAAAGGAAATGAATAAGAATAAAGTATAACAAGATATATGTGTGTGAAATGACATAATGAAATATATTACTTTGTATGTTAACTTAAAAATCAATTTAGGTGCTCTGGAGAGATGGCTCAGAAGTTAAGAGTGTGTGTTGCACTTAAAAAGGACCTGGATTGGTTTCCAGTACCCACATGGTGGCTCATAATCATCTGTAACTCCCTCCAGGGAGTAGACTGCCTTCTGACTTCTGAGGGAACCGGGCATACACATGCACACAAACACTCATGCACTTAAAATAAAACAAATAAATCTTTTTATGAATCTCTCAGTGAAGGGAGAATAGAATACATTTTACAAGTGGACTAGGGGCCAGTGGGGATGAGAACAAGAGGGATCAGGGCAGAGGGACAGAGGGAGAGAATATTGTGAGAGATGACTGGAATTGGAGAGCATTGAGGGGAGGTGCAGAAACCTAGTGCAATGAGAGCTCCCTGGAATCTACAAAGGTGGTCCCAGTGAAGTCTCCTAGTAATGGGGGATACAGAGTGTGAACTGGCCATCTTCTACAACCAGAAAAGGCTGCTAGCAACGGGACTAGGACATCAAATCAGCCACAAAACCTTCCACCTACAATCTACCATGCCTACAAGATGTTCTGGGGCAATGATGGTGCAGAACTTGTGGGTGTAGCCTACCTATGACCCATCTAACTTGAGGCCCACATCTCAAGAGGAAGCCCCTGCCTAACACTGTCTGTATAGCCCAGGAACCAGAGGCAAAACAGCCCACAGACCCAGGATAGAACCAAACATGACTGGCAAAAAAATGAAAAAAGTCAACAAAATTATTCCTAAAGATATTCTGCTATACTCATAGATCAGTGCCCAGGCCAATTCATTAGAGGGGTGTCATCCAGCCACTGATGGAAGCAGATGCAGAGACCCATAGCTAAACACTAGGTGGAGTCAGGGGAACCCTGAAGAAGAGCTAGAGGGGTGAAGACACCATGAGAACACAGCCCACAGAATCAGCTAAGCAAGGCTCATAGGGACTCACAGAGAATGAAATGACAAACACAGATCTTGTATGGGTCTGAGCTGGGTCCTCAGCATGTGCTTTATCATTGTACAACTTGTTCTTGTGGGACTCCCAAACATGGAAGTAGGGGGTGTCTCTGAGTCTTTTGCCTGTGCTTGGGACTCTTTTCCTCCTATTGCATTGCCACACCCAGCCGTGATATGAAGGTTTGTGCCCCATCTTACCATATCTTATTAGGCTGTGTTGTTCACTGGATATCCCTGAGAAGCCTGTTCTTTTTTTTTTTTAAAGAGAAACAGAAGAGGAGTTGATCTGGGGAGAAGGGACATGGGGAGAAAAACTGGGAGGAATAGAAGGAGGGGCAACTGCAGTCAGGATAAGAGAAAAATAAAAGTTTAAAAAAAATACTGTGAAACTAAGGACACCTTAATACAATCATAAACTGTGACAAAAATTTAATAAATAAATCTAAAATTTCTAGTTAAAAAGAACGAGATGGTATATTTGTATTCACGCATGCTTTGTTGTGCAACTGAGCCTTCAATGTGGGAATTGTACTCTGTAGCTTAAATCTTTACATAACCTTAATCACATCCTTGGTCAGGTTGTGTTTCTCCATCTGATACACCACTTTCCTCTCAAGTATAAGGCAAAAGCCTCTTGGCATGATAACCTGTAGGGAAAAAAATCTACTGTATAGAAAAATATTTGATGTTACTGCTATTTACAATTTTAAGAGAAAATTTCTAGCTTTTCCATGGACAGTTTGATGAAACCAAATGGATTCTCTAGAATTTGGCATTTTGAAGGGGAGTAAAGAAGACAGGAAGGAGTAAGTCACCTGAACCATCCCAGTGACCTTGAGTAAGTGGCCTGAGCTACGTGAAGACCAGCATTCAACAGGATGTAGCAGCTCTTTGCTGACATGTCCAAGCCCTTTAGATGGTCCCTTGAGAGCCTCAGTGATGTCTGTCTCCCAGTCTGAGAGGGTCGTGCTATGCATTCAGTTCTGACACACAAGCACATTAATCAACTAACCTCCTGTCTGCTAAGCACTATACTTTTGCACTTGTACTTATTTACTTGCCTTGGCTTGCACGCTTTCTGCATCCCTCCTGCTTAAGAAGGAAATCTGGCAGCTCATTAAAGTCGGGAAATCAGAGTCACAAAATGCATCAACAACATCAGAATAATTATTCACAAAAAAACAAAGATTTCTCAGAGAATGACATTAAGCAGCCTATAATGTTAACTTCTGGTATTTTTTTCCTTGTAATGTTAACTTCTGGTATTTTTTTCTATCCACTTCTATTTAATCCATTAGCAGAAGAAGAAGAAGAAGAAGAAGAAGAAGAAGAAGAAGAAGAAGAAGAAGAAGAAGAAGAAGAAGAAGAAGGGGAAGGGGAAGGGGAAGGGGAAGGGGAAGGAGAAGGAGAAGGAGAAGGAGAAGGAGAAGGAGAAGAAGAAGAAAGGAAGGAAGAAAGAAAGAAAGAAAGAAAGAAAGAAAGAAAGAAAGAAAGAAAGAAAGAAAGGAAGAAAGAAAGAAAGAAAGAAAGCAAAAGAGGCTGTGAAAGCACATGGTTTGTCTTCCCTAAGGAGTTCTGCCTTTTCTCTGTCTGGGTCTCTGATAACTACCAGCTCTATTGATGGACCATTGTAAATAAGTGATTCTTCAGTCACTTGCTCCATACAGCTGCATGAGGAAGTGAAGGACCAAAGTTACATGGCCTGTTATACAGAAAGCTTCTCAAAAACAAGATGCAAGGCCTATTAATCATCAGTGTATCCCCAGCTCCTACCAGAATTAGGTGTTTGTAAAAATCAATTTGGATGTGGTTATGAGGGCATGATGGTATTAGATAAAAATGGTCCTTTAAGTGCCTTGTTCAGAAGCATATTTTTCCCTGACCAAATATTTCAAATCCACTGGCTAGAATAATTGATCCATCAGTCTTTCCTATCAGACACGTATGCATTTACCATATATTCATGTTTCTGACCTGCCTATCCTCATATTTAGATCATCAATCACTCAACATCACATACCCTTATCTGCCTAGACACTATAACCAGTTCCAGCCTTCCCTAGAGTATTCCAAGACCCAATGTTTAAAATGATCCCTGAGAACTCTTTCTAAATGGTATAGGAAACATACTTAGGAACATTCTTCCGTAAACCTGGAGGCTGAAACTGCTTCTCCTAGCCAGACCACTTTCCTCCAGCTAGCTGTTGAAGAAATTCTTACAACTCTCTGGATACTTCTCAGACTCACCAGCAGGACTCTGACTCCTTCACTGTCTAAGCCCTGGGAAGAGTCTATGTCCTCCTAGTGGCCTCGGAACTGACTGGCCTTGAGTTTGTTTGTTTGCAACAATGCGATTTCTCAGCAATGGCCACAGTTATGAGGCAACGATATCCCACAAAGTAGCCATAGATCTTGAGGACTTGGTGCTGGCTTCCGTGAAGGTGCCAAAGGTCACAGCAAGCAGTGCCTGTGATCATTGCATCGCTCTACCATGATGCAAGAAATGTTTCAGAAAAGTAAGGTTCAGGCATGATGCTAAGTGAGCCTTGACTGTGTCGATGTATTCTCTCAAAAAGCCTTGAATAGGCTGGTACCCAGGAAGCAGCCCACTCTCACCACAGATGCCACTTCAGTAGAGCACCCTGTTCAATAATTACGTGGCAAAGACCTAGATAAAGTTCACTGGAAAAAAAATGCCGTTTTAATTTGATTCAAAATATTTCCTGTCAGCAAATGCAGTAAGCTAGTTGCTTTCTTTTCCATCTATCTTGAAAGTCATTGCTCTAAGCCAAAACAACTTTGAAAGGGAGATTGAAAGCAGGGGGCAAAAGTGTTCCAGATTTCTAAAGCTTCAGTAATCCAGACTACGTGTTACTAACAGAAACAAAGAGATGAGACAAAAGACAACTTCATGGAGAAAAATGAGGTTCCCATCAAAGGTTGGTAGACCTGTTTACTAGGCATCCGTATGGAAAGAAAGCAGGACTTTAGAAAGTAGTTCATGTGCATTATTATAAAGCATAAAATTTTACAGAAACTTACAGAATAAAACATAAATAAAACTCTTGGTGATTCCCAAATAGACAAAGGTTCTTAGCTGAGATAATGAAAGATACGCTGTATTTAAAAACAATAAACTAGATGACCTCAAATTTGAAAGACACTAGTAAAGGAATTAAATACAAGCTAACAATAGGAGAAAAATACTTGGAAGTCACAAATTTGATAAAAAGTTTTATACCAGTGTACAAATAAGTGTACATTCATAGATATGTACAAAGCACTTTTAAACCCCAACAATAAAAGAACAAGCAACCTAATGTTTTAAATGAACAGTATATTTGAACAAGCACTTCACTAAGGAAAATACACAAGCGGAGCATCAGTGGATATATGTGCATCATTAGTCATTGGGGAAATGCAAATTAAAACCACAATATATTATCATTCTAAAAGCTGACCACATCAAGCATTATGAAGGACATCTCAAAACTAAAATGTACACTCATTGTGCAAATAGGACATTTGGAAATCTGTTCAGTAGTCTTCAAGTTGTTAAACACACACTTATTAGAGGGATTATCCAATCAAGCTCCAGGTATTTATACAAAAGAGAGTAAATTATATTCCAAGAGTGACTTCCATACAGATGTTCAAGATTCTCTTATTTGTAGCAGCTGCAAATGGGAAGCAACCTGCATTGGGCTGAATTTTATCCCACTAAAATTTCATATATTGAAGCCTCAATATGCAATGGGTAGTTGAACAGGGCACCTTTAGAAATAATTAGATCATAAGAAGAAGGACCTCATAGTAAGATACATGCTCTCAGAAGAAACAAGAGTGATTTTTCCCCTTTTTTTCCCCTTTCTTTATGCACATGACCAAGAAGGGTAAAGTGAAGAAACAGCAAGAAGGTGGCAGTCTGTAGCTCATTAGGACAACCTTTATGAGAAACCAGACCACATGACTGAAAGATAGCTCAGCAATTAAGGGCATATGCTGCTTTTCCACCAGAGGACCCAAGTTCAATTCTATGCACCCACAATGGGTGAGTGTCTCAAAACACCTGTAGCTTCTGCTCCAAGGGATCTGATGCCCTCTTCTGGCCTCTATGGGCATGTGGCATACAAGCATACATACACACGGAGAGGAGTGGGAAAAAGTATGTGTGCATTGCTAGGCAGCTACTTTACCCAGTGAGATGTCTTTTCAGCCAAACATTTCTCCTGAAGCTCCAAAATAAAATTTCCAAAACTGGTTCTGAAATGAAAGAGAAATGAGCAAAGACATTGAAGATAATAATTACACAACTTGCCCCACATGGGGACCAGAAGGTGTTCTAGCTTGATTTCTGTTGCTGACCAAGAACAGCTTGGAGAGGAAAGTGCATATATATATATATATATATATATATATATATATATATATATATATATATATAATTAACTTAATTTCACATGTTAGTCATAGATTCCCCCATCCTCCCTCCTCTCACTTCCCAGCTCTCCCCCCCTAATCCACCCCCATTCCCACCTCCTCCAAGGCAAGGTCTCCCTTGGTGAGTCAGCCCAGCTTGGTAGACTCAGCCAAGGCAGGTCCAGTCCCCTCCTCCCTACACCAAGGCTAAGCAAAGTGTCCCAGTTTAGGCCCCAGGCTCCAAAAAGCCAGCCCATGAACCAAGGACAGGTCCCAGCTCCACTGCCTGGGGGCTTCCCAAACAGTTCAAGCTAATCAACTGTCCCACTTATCCAGAGGGCCCGGTCCAGTTCCATGGGGGCTCCTCAGCCCTTGGTTCACAGTTCATGGAAAGAGCATATTTCATTTCATCTTATACTTCCAGGTGATGACCTAGTATCAAGGTAACTCAAACCAGGCAATCAAGCAGACTCTACAGTAGAAACCATGCAGAAATGCTGCTTACTTGCTCTCTCTCTCTCTCTCTGGCTCACACCCAGCTAGCTTTCTCATACAGCCCAGGCCACCAGCCTAGAGATGGCACAGTCCACAGTGAGCTGAGTCCTTTCAATCAAGATGATTCCTTGAAGAAATGACCACAAGCCAATCTGACCTAGGTACTTCTTCACAGGTGCCTCCAGTTTGTATCAAATTGACAAACAAAACTAACCAAGAGAGGAAAGTTGAGAAAATATCCATTTCCTTAGTCTGTTGGGTTTTTTTTCCCTGAAAAAAAAAAAAAAAGAATGAAAAATACCTACATAAGATACTGAAATGTCTACAAACAAAAAAGTCTCCCTTCTATCTATATAAAAGACAATTCAACTACCCTCTCAAAAAATAAAAACTCTACTCAGGACATTTTACTAATATTTTCTTCACTAGGAAAGCCTACATGAGGATCACTTGTAATCAGAGCAGCTGCCAGGCCGTGAAAAGCAGTCAAGGTAGAATTTAGATTTAGTCATCAGTGAAAAAGATTCTACTGTTTGGAAGTAGACAATCTCAAAAACAGGAAATAAATTTTCCCTTTCTCTACTCTCTTAATCATGAGAGAGGCAATAGATCCTCTGAATGCCAAATAAAAGGGACATGGTGAAATATCTCAGCAGGGCTTCCTCTTGGAGAGGTGCTTGCATTATTAAGTCATATGAATAATTAAGCTAGTACTTGCCACCCACAGGAAATGGAAAACAAAGAATGTTATTAAGGACCTCCCTACTCTGACCACAAAAGGAAAAAAGGCGTTTTCACTAGAAGTCGTTGCTTTCAACTTGGTAAACTGGCACAAAACTATTAATTTCTTATGTTTCCTATATTGAGAGAGCACTTCTAAAGTACTTATTTTTGGTGTTTATACTTTCTTTTCCCTATGTCTTTTTTTTTAATCAATTCTTTCCTTCAATACACACACACACACACACATCTGAATGCACATGCACACATTCCCATATACACATTATATTTTAAATTTGCAATGTGAGTTTTTAAACAGATTGTGAATCAAGCAAAAAGCTTCATATTCATATCCACTTCCAAATATTCTGCTAACCAAACGGGTTAGCCAACTATTTATAATTAAGTTGATTTTAATTCCGTTCTTACAAAGGTCAAGTAACGATTAACTAAATTATAAACAAACAAAAACACTCCCCCTAAAAATTATAAATGCATTCTGTCTCCAAAACAACACCTACAGTATTTCTCTTCAAACACTACTTTGTCTAAGAAAAAGCAAAACAAACATACGGAGCCGATGAGAAAAATCCTAGAAAAAGGTAAACTTATTGTGAACGTTGAGCTCTTTGCTATGTGGGGGCAGGAGTGATGATCAGACATGTTTGAAATCTCTGCCTAAGATAAATTTGATTATATATACATTAAAAAAAACAAGACAATAATAAGAAAATATTTAAAACTAGGTCCCTTTCATTGGACACTTGAGGTACTTCATATCATGCTAAGCACTTTAACACCATTATTTCATCTAAACCTTAAGAAGGATCTTAGAAGGTATATATTAAAATCTTCATTTTACAAATGAGGAAAATCAAACCCCAAAAAAGCAAATACTCACAGATCCAAAATTCAAGAGCAGCTTTTTTCCCCCTCAGCCCATTCTGCAGTCAGCAAAGGAACCAAGACATTGCTCTCAAACATTACTGTCTCTGAGCCACCAGGCTGACAAGTTAAATCACAATGGTTAGCTTCATCCACAAAATTTCTCACCCATCAGTGGGGCCCTGGAATCTGCATTCCTGTGTAGCTCCCAGGTAATACTTGTGCTATTAATATAGATATCATGTTTTGAGTCATGCCATCTGAAACCAATGAACATCAGAACTTTGTGTTTCAGGCAGTTTGTTGTTTTTTTTAATGTGTATAAATGTGTGATGGTTTGAAAGAAAATGGCCCCCAAAAGGAGTGGCACTATTAGGAGGTGTGGCCTTGTTAGAGTAGGTGTGGCCTTGCTGGAGGAAGTATGTCATTGTGAGGATGGACTTTAGGGTCTCCTTTCCTCAAGCTGCACCTAATGAGGCAGTTCACTTCCAGTTGCCCAAGGATCAAGATGTAGAATCCTCAGCTCCTTCTCCAACACCATGTCTGCCTGCATGCCACTATGTCCCACCATGATGATAATGGACTGAACCACTGAACTATAAGCCATCCCAATTAAATGTTTTCCTTTATACAAGTTGCCATGGTCATGGTGTCTCTTCACAGCAATAGAAACTCTAAGACAGAAGTTGGTACCAGGATTGGGGTATTATTGTGATAGGCCTGACCATGCTATTGTTTGAAGGAATATGGACCTTGGGATAATGGATTAGAAAAATGCTATAAATGCTGCTTAATGGGGCCATACTAATAGGAGCATGGAAGAGAGTGATGTTGAGTGTGATTTGATGAACTGTGGGGGCCTGGCTCAAGAGGTTTCAGAGGAGATTAATTTTAGTATGTTGCCCAGAGATCATTCTTGTGATATTTTGGTGAAGAATGTGGCTGCTTTTTGTCCTTGTCCAAAGAGTCTGAGGCTAAAGTGAAGTTTTGAATTAATTCTGTTGGCAGAGGAAATCTCAAAACAGCTTAGTATAAACTGTTGTGTGGTTATTAGTGGTAACTAATAACCTAATGAAGTTTTATAATGAAAAGGAGCAAGCTTGAGAAAGGAAATATACAAAATGTATAATTTGAGAAGAAAAGGAACACAAGGAAATGGATTGACGCTAAGTCCAGTGTTCAAGGAAATAGGTTAAGAAATGCAATAAGTCATCCAGCCCTGAACTCCCATCTGGACCAGAGGTCTCTCTTATGGAAGCCCAGACCCATGCTCTTGGATGTATTTTTTCCCCATGCACCTCTCCTCTAGGCACCATATAGAACCATATTAAAAATATGTCTAATAAAGTCTCTGACTCTGTTCTAAAAAAAAAAAGAAAGAAATGCAATAAGGGGAGTGATACTTCAGGGCAAGATCCCACTCAGCTAAGTTTCCAACCTGTGAAAAGAAATTAAAGAAAAGCTTAGAACCCAGGGTGGTGGTGCATGCCTTTAGTCCCAGCACTCCAGAGGCAGAATGAGGCTGATCTCTGAGTTTGAGGCCAGCCTTGTCTACAGAGCAAGTTCCAGGGCAGTCAAGCTTAAGCAATGATGGAAACCAGGGGTAACAGAAGCTGGTAAAGATGAGATTGAATGAAGGGGACACCAGCCCCAGCAAGCAGCAGAACTTAGCAGCTTTGTCCACATGGTTCTGGCTTTACAATCAAAGATACAAGGAAGGGGTTATGGAATCTTCTTCTGTGACTAAGGAAAGCCATTGAGGCCAGGCATATGTCAGGATATCCCTGAATGGAGGCCTACAGAGGCCATTGCATGAAACTGAAGGTGAAACCTGGATCTCCTTGGAGACCCCAAGAGGTTGGTGATACCAGAGTCATGAGATACCTGCCACGAAAAGTTGTTAACAGTGAATGAAACCAGCTCAAGAGAAAGAAGTGTGTTGCAGTCAACAAAGCTGAAAGGAGTTGGAGATCTGAGGAGCACTTTGACATCAGACACAGAGATGCAGAGTTTGGAGTTTGCCCAGCTGGTTTTCAGCCTTGCTTTGGTCTAGTATTTCCTAACTATACTCCCTTCCCTACATTTTGGAATGGTAATGCATATCCTGTGCCATTATATATTGGAAGTATGTGATCTGCTTTTTTATTTTGATTTTATAGGGGGATTACACCTAAGAGATTATGTGAATCTCAGAAGAGACTGGGCTTTAGACTTTTAAATAAGTTTGAGACAGTGATAAACTATGGGGACTTTCGAAGTTGGACTGGATGCATTTTTGCATTATGATATGGCTATAAACCTTTTGGGGGCCAGAGAATGATGTAGTGGTTCGAAAGATAATGGCCCCCAAAAGGAGTGGCACTATTAGAAGGTGTGGCCTTGTTGGAGTAGGTGTGGCCTTGTTGGAGGAAGTGTGTTACTGTGAGAATGGACTATAAGCTCCGCTTTGCTCAAGCTACACCCAGGGAGGCAGTTCACTCCCTGTTGTCAACAGACCAAGATGTAGAACTCTCAGCTCCTTCTCCAATACCATGTCTGCCAGCATGCTGTCATGTCCCACCATGATAATAATGGACTGAACCACTGAACTATAAGCCATCCCAATTAAATGTTTTCCATTATATGAGTTGCCATGGTCATGGTGTCTCTTCATAGCAATAGAAACCCTAACACAATGTGTTTTGCCTGTATGTAAGTCTGTGCACTATGTATGTGCCTGGTGCCTATAGAGGCTGAGGAAGGCATCTCCTGGAATTGGAATTACAGATGATTGTTTGCCACCACATGGGTGCAGGGAATTGAACCTAGGTCCTTAGGAAGAGCAACTACTTCTCCGAAACTGCTAAACCACATCTACAGTCCCAGACTGTAATTTTTTAAGATTTATTTTTATTATTTTCAGCTTCCTGTTCCTGGCCATCCAGGCTGTGTGGGGCATGGGATCCCTCTCATGTCTTGGTCCTCAAGTGAGACCTCAAGTTGGCCACTCCCACAAGCTCTGAGCCACCGTTGCCCCAGCATATTCTGTAGGCAGGACAAGTGTGAGTCGAAGGTTTTGTGGCTGGATTGGTGTCCCAGTACCTACACTGGAAATCTTTTCTGGTTAGAGAAGATGGCCAGTTCAGGCTCCATATCGTCCATTGTTAGAAATTCTCACTAGGGTCACCCTCACAGGTTCCAGGGAGTTTCCCCACCCCTTAGATGTCCCTTATTCTAGTCATCTCTCCCTCCATTCCTCCCTCCTCTACTTGATCCCTTCTGTTCCGACTTGCACCTGCCACCAGTCCACCTACAAAATCTATTCTAGATCCAGGCATATCTCCTAGAGCCCTCCTTGTTACTTAGCCTGTCTGGGTCTGCGAGTTGCAGTGTGATTATCCTTTACTAAACAGCTAATATCCACTTATAAGTGAGTATATATCATGTTTGTCTTTCTGGGTCTATGTTGTCTCACTCAGAATGATTTTTTTCTAGTTTCATCCATTTGTCTGGAAATTTCATGAGGTCATTTTCTCTAAGAGCTGAGTGATAGTCCATTGTGTAAAGATTTTACATATGTGTATGTGTCTGCATGAGCAAATGCCACATGTGTGCAGGTACCCACAGAGGCCAGAAGAGGGCATCAGATACCCTGAAACTGAAGTTACAGCCAGTTATGATGGGACTAACACAGATGCTGTGAACTGAACTATATCCTCTGGAAGAGCAGGAAGTATTCTTAACTAGTGAGCCATTTCTTCAGCCTAGACAGTAACTATTTTAAGTGAAGTATGACAGATTTCCAAATCTTATTATAATTACTTGCTACCCCTACTAAAACGTTTTAAAATAGGAAAAAAAAAGCATTTATCTATGTAATTGGATATCCCTGGCTCTATAACTTAATTTTGTTTCCATTCTTTTAAATTAAGTTATAATTTACACACAGTAAAACTGCCCCTACAAGTTTCTACAAGCTTATATAGTCATGTAACCATCACCATAATCAAAATATAGAATAGTTCTTTCATTCCAAAAGAAAATATTTTCATGCTTCACTGAAAAAATAGAAAAAGAAAAATCTTCTCTTATTGCCACACCCTGGCAACCATAATTGTTTTCTATTTTGATTGTTTTATTTTTTCCAAAATATCACATAAATGGAATCACAATACTTAGCTATTTGAATTTGCATGTCCTGCACCTCATGGGAAACTCTAAAACTTTTTTTACTTTCTTTTTATTTATTCTAAATGTCTTTTACGTCATGTGTCTTGACCCCATTCAATTCCCCATCCTTTCAAATCTGCCTTTCACACCTGCACATCCAAAATAAAACAAAGTTTAAAAGGAAAAAGGGGAAAGAGGGGAATTAAAAATCTCATCAAGGTGTGGAACAAGGATGACTGGACTGCTACTCACATCACCAGGGAGGCTACCTGGAAAAAAGGACCCCAAGAAAGACACGGGGATCGCCCAATGACAGAGAAATGGAATGAGATCTACATGAACAGCCTGAACATGAGTGGGGGCAGTGAAGGGCGAGGGTCCAGGGAAAGAGAGCTTGGGGGAGTGGGAGATCCCAGCTGGATCAACAACAGAGAGGGAGAACAAAGAATAGGAGACCATGGTAAATGAAGACCACATGAGAATAGGAAGAAGCAAAGTGCTAGAGAGGCCCACAGAAATCCACAAAGATACCCCCACAACAGACTGCTGGCAATGGTCGAGAGACAGCCCGAACTGACCTACTCTGGTGATGGGATGGCCAAACACCCTAATTGTCGTGCTAGAAACCTCATCCAACTACTGAGGGATCTGGATGCAGAGATCCATGACTAGGCCCCGGGTGGATCTCTGGGAGTCCAATTAGCGAGAATGAGGAGGGTTTATATGAGCGAGAATTGTTGAGACCAAGGTTGGATAAAGCACAGGGACAAATAGCCAAACGAACGGAAACACATGAAATATGAACCAATGGCTGAGGGGTCACCAACTGGATCAGGCCCTCTGAGTGGGTGAGACAGTTGATTGGCCTGATCTGTTTAGGAGGCATCCAGGCAGTGGCACTGGGTCCTGTGCTCATTGCATGAGTCGGCTGTTTGAAACCTGGAGCCTATGCAGGGTCGCTTGGCTCGGCCTGGGAGGAGGGGACTGGACCTACCTGGACTGAGTCTATCAGGTTGATCTCAGTCTGCGGGGAAGGCTTTGCCTTGAAGGAGATGGGAATGGGGGGCGAGCTGGGGGGAAGGTGAGGGGGGCGGGAGGGGGAAGAACAAGGGAATCCGTGGCTGATATGTAGAACTGAATTGTATTGCAAAATAAAAATTAAAAAAAAATAATAAAAATAAAAAAAAATCTCATCATGGAAGTTGCAGTGTGACTCTGGAACTTTTAAAATGGCTGCTGCATTGTACATTCCCTCCACCACTACCAGACAACTGCTCTATATCCTCACAGAGACTAAATATTGTTTGTTTTTAACCCTAGCCAATCTAAAATGCATGGAGTAAGATCCCCTTAGAGATATATCTGTATTTCCCTAACTACTACTCATGTGGAGAGTCTTTAATATTTGTCTTTATTTTCTTCATGCAATATATTTTGATCATATTCTTTCTCCTCCTCCAACTATTCCCAGATACTCTTTCCTACCTACACACCCAACATCATGTTCTTTTTCTCTCAAAAAACAAACAGACAAGCAAATGAACAAACTCTGTAGCATCAGCTCCTGACTCCAGATTCCCACCCAGTTTGAGCTCCTGCCTTGGTTTCCCTCAATGGACTGTGGTACAGAATGTATAAGCAAACTAAACCCTTTTCTCCTCAAGTTGCTTTTGGTCATGGTGTTTCATCACAGCAAGAGTGACCCTAATTAAGTCAACACTGTGTCATCCCTGTCCTCTCTGACCTCTGGCTCTAAGAACCTTTCTGTCTGATCTGCCAAAATGGTTTCTGAGCCTTTTGAGGCAGGGGGAGGAGGTGTGCACGGGTGTCCTATTTGACATTGCACATTCCCACATGGACTGACTCTCCATGTTTTCCAACCATGTTCTTTTTGCAAAACCGTTGTCTATTATAATGTCATATAAATTCCAAGATCATCTTGTTAATTTCAATAAAACAACAATTGTATCATATTGACCTTATAAATAAATTTGGGTAGAATTATGATCTGAAATAAATTTGGTTTACTGACATGTGTCCCACTCACGGAAGCCTTCTTTGATTCATTTCATCAATATTTTCGTGCTCTCAGTAAACAGTTCTCAAACATATTTCCTGAGATTTACATGTATTTTATTTTCTTGGTAGCCTCACAGCGTGGCATTTATTAAATTTTAATTTTCAATTAATAATTGCTAGTATATCAATAATTTAATTTTCAGAGGTATTTCAGGGCTTATAGTGGAAAGGGTACACAGTGAACTATTGATAAATATTTTTGATTTAGTGAATAAGCTAGAAAATGAGAGAAAAACAAAGGAGGAGAGTAGCCTCAGTACCAGAGAAAGAAGTAGACCTAAGAGAATATCTTAGTCAGGGTCACGATTGTTGTGGTGCTTCCACAACCAAAAGCAACTTGGGGAGGAAAGGGTTTGTTTCACTCACCACGTCATGTAACAGCTCATTCTCAAAAGCGGTGAGGGCAGGAACTCAAGCAGAGTAGGAGCTGACGTAGAGGTTATGGGAAAGAGCTGCTTACTGACTTGCTTAACATGGCTTGCTCAAACTGCTTTCTTATCAAACCCAGGACCACCAGCCCAGGGGTGGTGCCACCCACAATGGGCTGGACCCTCTCCCATAAATCACTAATTAAGAAAATGCATTACAGACTTGCCTACAGCCCCATCTTATGGAAGCATTTTCTTTTTTCTTTTCTTTTCTTTTTTTTTTTATTTTTTTATTTTTGGTTTTTGGTTGTTTTTTTTTTTTTTTTTCAAGACAGGGTTTCTTTGTGTAGCTTTGGAGCCTATCCTGGAACTTGCTCTGTAGGCCAGGCTGACCTCAAACTCACAGAGATCTGCCTGCCTCTGCCTCCTGAGTGCTGGGATTAAAGGCATGCACCACCACCACCCGGCTATGGAAGCATTTTCTTAATTGCAGTTCCTTCTTGTCAGGTGACTTTAGCTTGTGTCAAGGTGACAAAACTAGCCAGCACAGGGAGTAAATGTGAGAGATGTCTGTCTTCTGTTCTGGTATGACTCAGCTATCCATGGGAGCTGATCTCTTGTTTCTTAGGCCTGCAGCCATGTGCCTTCTTTCTGGCAGCCTAAGGTCACCTGACATTTAATTTAGACTGCCCCACCCAAACAGTCCCATTCTGTCAATATGACCTGTTTGGCTGTTCCATAATAATTTTTGTGATCTTTCACTTTTTTATTAGCATGTTTGATTACTTTTAGTTCACCCTTGGTGGTTTGGTTTATTGCTATATCGAAGTGTTAATAACTCTGTGCAGCATGTGGAAGTCATCAGTATACACCTATGGGAAGAAAGAATGAGGGATGTATGGTGCAAGCTGCAAAAGTATCCATTTATAAATACAACAAAAATAAAATCCATTCAAAAGATTACCAAAGTCACTAGAAACCATTTTTATAGGTTGCAAGACTTTCATGGGAAAAAAAAATTATAAGATACTGCAGAACAAAAGGGAGAGGTGAAAGATACCATGCACATGATAGAAAAACTCAGTCATGGGAGGATGGATTTTATGTCAACTATCAGTGTATTGTAATTCCCAGAGCCAGCATTAGGGTTGGAGGGGTGAGGCAAGTACCAGCCTCCTTAAAATAAAATGGAAAACTTTAGAGTGTGCAGGTTGTTTTTGTAATGCTGGTGATTGAACCCGGGTCCTCCGGCAAACCAGGCTCTACCACTGAACTACATCCTTGGCTCCAAAAAAAGAAATGTAAAGGACATCACAAAATTCAGGGGTTAATATATATCTTCATATAATCATCCTAGAAATCAAATTTAATGTAAAAAGTCAAGGTTTAACCAAATGTAAGTGTCCAACAAGGAATGGAAAACAGAATCAGCCCGGATTTCCATTCTGTCTTGCCTCCATCACAGTTCTGCTAGTAGGACATTCAGACTGCTCTGCGTTCTGTGTGTGTGTGTGTGTGTGTGTGTGTGTGTGTGTGTGTGTGTGTGTGTGTGCTTAAACTGCACCACATATGTCCAGGTCCTGAGGAAGCCAGAAGAAAACATAGGATCCCCTGGAACTACCATGTCCAGTTCTGATCCTGTCTTTATCAGAAACTTTGATATCTTGTTATTCAGAAGTTCTTAGCATTAGATTTTATTTTTAAAATATTTCCTGAAAATATTACTTGTCTTGTTGGCTGAATATTTTCATGAGTTCCTGTATTTATAGCCACTGAGGAAAATCTCCCCTTCACTTCCCTTGACTCACAGAAGTTCCAGCCTGAACAATTTTCATAAAAGCTATATGGAATTTTTATGTCTTAAGTTGATTATATATGAATTCAGGTATAGGAATAGGTAACACTAAAGCATGGAGATCCAACAATTGGTGATCTTTGAAAAGTCTAGTATCGGAACAGAGTTCAAGAATGGAGCAGAACGAGATTTCGGAATGTTTGTAAGAAAATTGAGAAACCAAGACAAGAGTCTTGGGACCTCAGTCTCTTCAAAAACATGGGATTGTTCTCAGAAGGAGTTTTCATGGCCCTCTCAGGTACACCAGATGGGAGTGAGTTTACTTCAGATTGTTCATTACAACTGGCTATGGTTATTTGTTTATATGCCTCTATGGAAAAACAAACATGTTTTTGCCACTTGCATGCCCAGCACATGCAACTTGCACTGCCCAGCATGTGTGGCTTGCCTGCAACATGCAGCTTGGCCTGCCCACCACACGGGGCTTGTCCTTGTAACTGAACACTGGACTCATGTGACTCCTCTTATCCCTTAGAGTATAAACTGTCTGACTCTCTGAATCAAGTTCACTACTGCATGAGACTTTAGTCCACTTCATTTTTTGACCCCATTCCCCCAGGTCCTACCACCTCTAGAGCAGTAAACAGTCTAGAATATTCAGACCTCTTTATCTTCAAGTTCCACATCTAGGGTTTCAGCCAACAGTAGACTAAAATGATTTGGGGGAACAAAAACTTGTGAGAAAAAAAAAACTGATGATGTATGGGCATGGTTTTCTTGTCATAATTCTCTAAGCAATGAAGTATGGCAACTATTTTCACAGTATGGGTCCTGTTTCAAACATTGTAAGTAACCTAGAGGTGACCCCAAGGGCACAGGAGGTCATGCAGGCACTGCATACACACACTGTACCAGTTTACATAAGGATGTCACATCTGAGGCTGTTGGTGTCTGCAGGAGCTCTTGCCTACTGAGTGATGGCCGTAACAGTTATCCACCCAGGTCAGGATAATGTCCTCCCCTATCACAGAAAAGACCGAGATGAGCTATAGTAACTGTACCTATATGGTCAAGACAACTAGACAAGAGTAACAGACTCAAGAGAATTCACGTGACGTGGCCACTCCTAAATCCTCAAGGCCATACAATCACATATGTGAGCCGGGAGAACAAAGAAGGGCTTGGTTCACTCAGGTGGGCAACGGACTGGGAACAGTAGACGGGAGTCGCAGTTACTTCACTAGGTGGTCTCTAAAACTCAGGGGCTCCCTTTCAGGCTTCACAGACATCAAACTCTCTTTTCAGGGAGCAATGAAGAAAAGGTACCAACTCCCTTCACAATTTAGATTTTGCAGTTCACCCACTTTTACTACCTGAGCAATCAGCCCTACCCACTCCTCCATCTCCTGATATTTTACTACTAGTTTCTATCTCCTAATACAATATCCACCCACTCTTTCTGCTATTTCCCCTCCCCATAGAAAGCCTCATCCAAGGCTGCATGACTGAGACGTGAGAACTATAGTTTTGTTTGTTTTTTTAAATCTGGACAGGGAAATATAAAAGTAAATGTGCATAAAAATAAGGACTTACTCATATTTATGTTAGGGATTTAAGTTACTCCTAAAGTGAATAAGACTTAACTAAAAACATGAATAAAAAGATAGACCAATTTTGTCTGCTATTAAACTGAATGGGGATTTGAAAGAGGATCCTCAGACATGAGTTTCTGTAGATGGTTTTTTTTAGCACCTAATGCTAATACACTTCTGAGGAGTATCT
Organism: Peromyscus eremicus; assembly: GCF_949786415.1. NCBI lineage: Eukaryota > Metazoa > Chordata > Mammalia > Rodentia > Cricetidae > Peromyscus > Peromyscus eremicus. The sequence goes on along the minus strand of NC_081428.1, from coordinate 46,677,230 downwards.
ATCTTTAGTCAGAAGAGATTTCTCCTCTTGTGTGACCTTGATGGGCCCCTTTACATTGCCTCCATAACCAGGAGGAAGACACGAAAGCATGAGAGACATGACTACTTACAATTTCCTAAGGACAGTGACACTTTGTCACTGTCAGGGTGAGCACTCCTATTCTAAACCTGGCTTAAGCCAGGTTCCAACACAGTCACATCCTCATATATACCTATACCTGGGGAGAAGAAAAGGAAGTTGAAGAGGCCAATCAACCTTCCTGACAGTAATTTTATCCATTTCCTATCTTAGCAATCTCACTAATAATCTCATTCCTCAGTCATTATGCATTTCTTTCTGGATCTCTTTCTGTGTTAGTTAACACAGTCAAACAAGTATGTTTTAAGAATTGAACATTACTAAGAAGAATCTATTTCTCAACGTTAATTTTTCACTCTCCACAAATGGCTATCATGAGTCTCCAAGTGTTGCTACATCTAAGCATCTGGAGGGTTTTTGATGCTTGATTTGTGGAGTCCTGAATATATTATAGAAGTTCCATTTCTCCTTATTTTTGATTGCCCACCACCACTACCAAAAATGGATTTTTTTTTAATATATTCTTCACTGGGGACTATTGCATGTGTTTGCTATCACTGAAAAAAAAAAGAACAATAAATTTGATAGGTCATTTTTTTTCTTTTTTTCTTATACCCCATTCAAAACAGAAAACCCATGTTTTCAATTAAATAAATCTAGAATCACTAGGCAAGAGGTAACACTGTTTATGGAGAAGTCCAGCTGGGAATATTAGCAGGCTGCCTGTCAGTTCATGACAATTGGCTGAGCATCTTCATTCACCGAGTTCACATTTTATCATCTTAGGGAGACATATATTGTGGTAAAAAGGAGAGCTGTGTGCCTTCTTGCTTCATTCCTTAAATCTCAAACTTTACAGCCAATCAAAACAACAGCTTTGTTAAATGCTAAATTCCCCAGGGGTGTGTATTTTTGGACCAGATCTTTTTTCTTTACTTCTTTTCTTCACTAATGCATTTTAAAATTGTATGCATGTCCAATTTCTTTAAAAGGTTCCAAACTGTTCTCACAGAAAACATTTCAATAGACAATATTTTCACTTCCTTACTGGAGTGGTTTTAATGGACTCACATTGACTACATAACCATGATAGTCCTACATTATGGTAGATAGTAGCTATAGTAATCGTCCATAAAAATTCAAAATGCCATTCATATTTGGCAATATGATAGAATTCTGTATTGTAGATATATACAATTTCAATTCATGTTAACTTCTATCTTGTAAATTCTATTTCTTGCCATATAAATGAACATTTTGTTACAGATTCCCTTTCTTTGCTAGAATTTAAAATTATTATTCAGCTGTGGTTTTTTTTCATTTATTTCAAAGCAATTCTAAACTCCACAGAATTACAGAGATAGTAAAATGACATTGCTATATTATATAATCAAAAGTAACAACATGAATTGAGTGCCTATCTACTCGCAGCTGTGGAAACTGAGAAACATGACTGACCAAGTGGATAGAAACTCTTTTTTGAGACTATAGCTCAGTTGGTCTGAGGTGGGAATAAACAAAAGAACAATCTAACAATTAAATGCTATATTGAAATGTGATATCAAGTTCTATAAAAAGAAAAATGAATCAGGAGAAACAGAAAGCAAAAGTAGGTGCATATTTCAATAGGCCAATGAAATAATCACTGAGGTTATGTATTTAAGTTAAAAAGCTCATAGTAGAATAAAAGTGCATGAGCTCAGCCAGTAAATGGGCTTACCCCACAAGTCTGCAAACATGAATTCAACCCAGAAACCTACATGATGGAAGGAGAGAATCAACTCCTGAAATGTGTCCTTGAATGAACACACACACACACATACACACACACACACACACACACACACACACACACACACACACACCAAATACATTTTAAAGTTTTCTAAGGCCTACAGAAACAAACAAACAAGGTGTGCATATTTCTGAATGAATACTAGTGAGAACAGTAAGGAAAATCATTCTAAGGTGTGTTAGCGTATTAAGAAATAGTAAGGAAGCAAAGAGAGTTAAGACAGAATAAACGGAAAAAAAAGGAGAAAATAAAGTCAGCAAGCTAAAAGGAAAGGGTGGCAGGCTCATAGCTGCCTGTGGCACATGTCATTCAGCATGGATGACACCGTCTGGAACTTGGTGGCATCACATAACAACTCAGGTGGGCTTGACTTGGTGGGATACCATATTCCCACCAAGTAAAACAAGAAGTAAAGAGTAAAACAAGAAGACAATGGCAAAGTTTGAACAATACAATGAAATAACTATTCAAACTTAAAAATTTATAGGATTACCCTGGCTACTTAGCTAAAGAAGAAGGGAAAGGAGGCAGAAGAATTAAAACTAGGAATGCAAACAGGTTGGCTTTAGCATAATGCTTGCAAAGGTGATGGTGGCTTGGGTGAGCATTGTAGTCAGAAATTTTCGTGTATCCCACCTGGTCCTGCAGCCACTCAGACCCAAGCAAACACACAGAGGCTTATATTATTTACAAACTGTATAGTCTATGGCAGGCTTCTTGCTAGCTAACTCTTATATCTTAAATTAACCCATAACTATTCATCTATGTATCGCCACATGTTCCGTGGCATTACATGTTGCTCCTTAGGCGGCTGGCTCACCCCTATTCCCTTCTGCTTTTCTTCTTCCTGTCTATCTACTTGTATTTATGACTGCCTCTAAGCTGCCTTTCTCTATGCAGCTTTATCAACCAACCAGAGCAACATGTATTCACAGCATACAGAAAGACATTCCACAGCAGAGCGTAATCAGTTCATGAGAAGGTATTGAAGAAATATTTACTCAAGAACAGATAGTGATTTGTTCTTATAGTATCAGTGGAATCCACTTTTTTAATTAAAAAAAAGTCTTACTGTGTGCTCACAAAGACCCTGGGAATGCCCTGCCTTCACCCCACTCATTGGACTGCCCAACATCACAGACCTCCCTCTGAAGTAAGTGATGTCAGTTTCAGATGCGAAGTACTGGAAATGCTGAAGACAGAATCTCTGCTTTGGAGCATCCTGCTGCTAGTCTCCTAAGTTTAAACTACCCTCTTGCCTTTCTTTTTATTCACAACAACAACAACAATGCTGAATTAAGGATCATATAAATGAGAAAGTTGAAACTTAAAGTATTTGAGGGGTTTTGCAACAGCCTGTGACTTCAAGATAGCAGAAGATTAAAGTGACTAGTTCTCTGAAAAGTTGCTATCATGTTCTCTTAACCAAGGGCCTATGCTGTTTTCCTTACTGAGTAGTACAATGACACAGAAAAAGTTGAAAGTCAAAGTTTTCATGCGTATGGATTCTACCAAATTGGGAGAGGGGCTTTGTTAGGGGAGAGACTTATCAGGAAGCAGCCTCCTACATCCAAGGTATATCAATATGTTCAGCCTGTGGTTGTTTCTGACCAGGGAATTAGAGAATGGGCTTCCTCAAGATTGATTAGGAACAGTGTGTTCATCACTTATCCCAAACTTCTTACTGTACTTTGGCAGGTATTTGTGTTTTGTTCAGGCAGGAGAATGCTTGGCATCATAGCCTTGCATCTTAATGCCTAGGCCTTTTAGCACGAATCTTAGGGGGTGACTTTACAAGTGCCTTAAATAATGACCAAAGCGATTTTTAAAATGTGTTCAAATAATAGTTGTGAGCACAGTCAAATTGTTCCATCTAACATTCAAAGGAAAGGCAATTACCTGTAAAACACATAAAATATATATTGTTTACTCATCATTAACTCTGAACACCTGTATGCTAATGGATAGAATCAGAGATGTTCTGAGCAATACAGTGGCATAGACAGCCAGAGTGAGTCAGGGGGCACGGAGACTTCGCTGGCAGCATGAACGACATATGAGTAACCTTGAAGAATTACTGTGGATAGCTACAGGCTTCAGTCACCTGTAGAAGCAGGACATTCTGAAAGAAAATCTCAGCAGGCACAAAAGACTTCCTTATAAATATGACCTCATCCTTATGCAACTTCCATCAAGGTTACAGCCACATTTTAGGTTAAAGAAAGAGGAAATCTAAGAAAATAAGTAGGGATAGAAAGATGGCTCAGCGCTAAGAAGCACTTGTTACTCCTGCAGAAGAACTGGGTGTGGTTCCCAGCACCCACATGCTGACTCTTTCTAGTCTCTGGGGGCACCAGGCATGCATACAATGCACCTATGTATATACAGGCAAAACACTCACATACAGAAAAGAAAAAGTAAATTTAAAAAAAAGAAAATACACAAAAAGACCAACTCATAGCCTCAACCCTCTAAATCCTAGGAATACTTTGTTTTTTTTTCAATATTTAGACATCCAGGAAGTTCTTCTTTTTGGGGGGAGGGGGTGCTTTGAAAATTTGAAATAGTTCAATAAGAGTTTGCTTTCATCTGTGATTCCTGTGCCACACTGTGGGATTTACTGATGTACACGGATTTCTATGTAGTAACTAAACTCAGAGTAGGAAACTTCTAGCACTCTTGTAGTCCATCCTTTCCTCCTAAAAGTAGAAATGACCCAAATAGGCACAGCGGAAGTGTCAAAAGATGAACAGAGCAGTTCATGTCAATCAGGGTCCCAGCCTTCCTTCTCTCCTTCTTCTTTTTCTTTCCTTTGAATATGATGGCTTTAGTCAACTCTGGAGCTCAGCAAATGAAAGCCTGTGATACTTGTGTAGAATGTTACTGCACACAAGGTCTTCAATAATAAAGAACTAGACTGTCAAGATGTCAATGAAAACATTATAGACGATATGTGAATAGACAAAAAACAGACGAGTGCCCACCTGATCCTTCTTACTTCTTTTGAAACTGTGGAGCAAATGTTTACTGTTTCAAAGGTGCTGCTGGTGTTTAGAGAGTGCTCCACTATAAACTGGACACCAGTTTCACACTTCATCTCCCCCAGGGCTCAAAGAACATCTCAGAAGAGGAGGCAGAATGGCTCTAGGAGGCAGAGACCAATGGGGCCCAAGTGAAATAGTGTGCTATGAACTTGACAGGGCCACTGCACTGATGATGTCATCACAGCTGTGATCACCTGCATAAGATCTGCACAAAAATCAAGCCAGTTAGCATTCCAGTATGGCTGTGGGGGAGCATATAAGTCTCCACCCCTCACTGGGGAGGAGCTGTTGACAAGTAATGCCTACTAGGGAAGGGAGAGTCAGTTTCCTTTAGGGATATGGTCCTTGATAGATTGACCATTTTCCTAGTGGATGGTCCCATCTCCATGCATATATGGGCAGCACAAATTAAATTCAGTGCATTATTGAAATAAAAAAGAGAACATGAAATTGGGAGTGGGTCTGGAAGGAGTTAAGGGGTAGATATAATCAATACACATTGGATGTGTGTCTGAAACTCTCAAATAATTGATGAAATATTATATTTAAAAGGATGTCAGTAGAAAGCTAAAACACAAAATTAAAGTACATTTTCTCAAAGAATAATGTAATTAGAACAGCTTTCCAAGAGTGCAGGACATGCTTAAGTGAGAATTGGACTTAATTTCCAATTCTGAAGCATGTATAAAACATTTCATACATATGCCCAAAAATATTTCTTGCTAAATCAATAAACTGCTAAATTCTAGTAGTTGTACATTTGATAGAAGTCAAAGATCATATAGCATAATATTTTGAGCACAAATATTTGGCTTGACCATATCAAGTTCAACTTTTGATTCAAATACTGAACACCTGTGTGATTTAATAAACACTACTTAATCTTTTGTGCCCCACTGGGACACAGTCCCCCAGAAAGAAGATGAAAGGAACTTCTGACGTTGGCCTCTATGGAACTAGTCCTTGAAAACAGTGTCAAGAGCTTCAGTAGGCCAGGAGAGAACCTAAGATAGAGATCTCTGCCCTGGCCCAGCACTGTTCTATCAGGACAATGTCTGAGGACCAGACTGCACAGAAGCACCATAGAGTGATAGAGAGAGCAGCAGCATAAGCTAAACTTCCTCAATCTAGTTGCCTCGAATAATGCCTTAGAGGGCCACAAGAAGCAAAAGACCCTTCTGTGGTTTGAACGTATTCTCCAAAAGTTCATGGGTTGAAAGCCTGATCATCAAAATTGGTATGGTGACTTAATATGGATTTTCAACTTGTCAGGATCAAGAAGAACCTCAGAAACAATCCTTGAGACATGAATGTGAACGATTATCCAGATGAAGTTACTCTCAAGAGCCTGTCAGTGAGAGATTATCTAGATTGGGTTAATTGAGGTGAGAAGATTCGTCTTAACTGTGTGCAGCACTATTCCATGGGCTGGATCCCTGGTCTGAATATAGGAAGAAAGTGATCTGATCGCTGGCATTCATTCCTATCATAGTTACGTTCAGTTGTCGATTTAACACATCTGGGAAAAGGTAACATCAGTTAAGGAACTGCCTCCATTAGATTGGCCACAGCATCCTTGTGAGGCTTTTTCTTAGTTGCTAGTTGGTGTAGGAGGGCCCAGTCCACTATAAGTGGTACCCTCCCTAGAAAGGTAGGCCTGAACTATATAAGAAAGTTAACTGACAGGACCAGGGGTATTGTTGTTTGTTTTCTGCTCTTTCGGGGCCTTGCCACCCAGCTCCCAAATAAATCACACATGGAGGCTTATTCTTACTTAAAATGCCCAGCCTTTAGCTTGGCTTGTTCCTTTCCAGCTTTCCTTACTTAACTTGAACTTGCCTCTGGGCTTTTCCCTTTCGATTCCAGTATACTTTTGTTTCTTACTCCATGGCTGACTGTGTAGCTAGGTGGTTAGCCCCTGGAATCCTCCTCCTTCTCTGGTTACTGCTTCTCTTGTCCCTTCTCTCAGATTTCACCTTTTACTTATACTCTCTGCCTGCCAGCCCCACCTGTCCTTTCTCTTGCCTCTCTATTGGCCATTCAGCTCTTTATTAGACCATCTGGTGTTCTAGACAGGCACAGTAACACAGCTTCACAGAGTTAAACAAATGCATCATAAACAAAAGTAACACACCTTAAAGTAATATCCCTCAACACAGGGGAGCAAGCCAGTAAGCAGCTTTCCTCTGTGGTCCCTGCTTCAGTCCCTGCCTCCAGGATTGATGCTCAAATTCCTGCCTTGCCTTCCCTTGATTGTGAGCTATAATCTGTAGTCAAAATAAACCTTTATCTCCCACCAGCTGTTTTTGCTTGATGCTTCATTACCATCACGTAACAGAAAGCAACCAGAACAGAAATTGGTATCAGAGAATGGGATCTTGCCATTACAGGCCTGACCATATTAGCGTAAGGGAGGATTACAGAAGCAGCTGGAGCTTTAGATTGAAAATCCATTGAATTCCCAAAGTTTAATGAGCTATTGTGGGAATTTAGTAGATAATGCTGAGAGCAATGTAGAAAATGGAGGGGACGTTTGGAAGTCTCATAGGGAAGCAAGGACTCAAGGCCATTTGTGGGATATATTTGAAATAAGAATCAGTGTTTCGAAGACACCTTATGCTGGAGAGGATGTGGAGCTAGGGGAACTCTCCTCCACTGCTGGTGGGAATGCAAGCTAGTACAACCACTTTGGAAATCAATATGGCACTTTCTTAGAAAATTGGGAATCCATCTCCCCCAAGATCCAGCTATACCACTCTTGGGCATATACCCAAGGAATGCTCAACCACACCACAAGAGCACTTGTTCAGCTATGTTCATATCAGCATTGTTTGTAATAGCCAGAACATGGAAACAACCTAGATGCCCTTCAACTGAAGAATGGATAAACAAAATGTGGTACATACACACAATGGAATACTACTCAGCAGAGAAAAACAATGACATCATGAGGTTTGCAGACAAATGGATGGATCTAGAAAAAATCATCCTGAGTGAGGTATCCCAGACTCAGAAAGACAAACATGGTATGTACTCACTCATAACAGGATACTAGATGTGGAACAAGGATGACTGGACTGCTACTCACATCACCAGGGAGGCTACCTGGAAAACAGGACCCCAAGAAAGACACAGGGATCGCCCAATGACAGAGAAATGGAATGAGATCTACATGAACAGCCTGGACATGAGTGGGGGTAGTGAAGGGCGAGGGTCGAGGGAAAGAGAGCTTGGGTGAGTGGGAGATCCCAGCTGGATCAACAACAGAGAGGGAGAACAAGGAATAGGAGACCATGGTAAATGAAGACCACATGAGAATAGGAAGAAACAAAGTGCTAGAGAGGCCCACAGAAATCCACAAAGATACCCCCACAACAGACTGCTGGCAATGGTCGAGAGACAGTCTGAACTGACCTACTCTGGTGATGGGATGGCCAAACACCCTAATTGTCGTGCTAGAAACCTCATCCAACTACTGAGGGATCTGGATGCAGAGATCCATGACTAGGCCCCAGGTGGATCTCTGGGAGTCCAATGAGCGAGAATGAGGAGGGTTTATATGAGCGAGAATTGTTGAGACCAAGGTTGGATAAAGCAGAGACAAATAGCCAAACAAACGGAAACACATGAACTATGAACCAATGGCTGAGGGGTCCCCAACTGGATCAGGCCCTCTGAATGGGTGAGACAGTTGATTGGCTTGATCTGTTTGGGAGGCATCCAGGCAGTGGCACCGGGTCCTGTGCTCATTGCATGAGTTGGCTGTTTGAAACCTGGGGCCTATGCAGGGTCCCTTGGCTCGGCCTGGGAGGAGGGGACTGGACCTACCTGGACTGAGTCCACCAGGTTGATCTCAGTCTGTGGGGAAGGCTTTGCCCTGGAGGAGATTGGAATGGGGGGGCGGGCTGCGGGGAAGGTGAGGGGGTGGGAGGGGGGAGAACAAGGGAATCTGTGGCTGATATGTAGAACTGAATTGTATTGCAAAATAAAAATTAAAAAAAAAAAAAAGAATCAGTGTTTCGGGCTGGAGAGATGGCTCAGAGGTTAAGAGCACTGACTGCTCCTCCAGAGGTCCTGAGTTCAATTCCCAGCAACCACATGGTGGCTCACAACCATCTGTAATGAGATCTGGTGTCCTCTTCTGGCCTGTAGTCATACATGCTGTATACATAATAAATAAATAAATCTTTAAAAAAAAAAAGAATCAGTGTTTCTTATCAGCTGGGGCTGAAGAATTAACTGTGATTAACAAGAAACCAGCACTGAAGCGAAACTTTGGCTTTACTGGAACAACTGATACTGGTTAGCAAGGTCTGAAAAACCAGCTGTGATTAGTAAAAGGCCAACATCATTGAGGTGACATATTCTGCAAAGTATTTCCTTGGGGGCCCACAGAAGCTGTGGTCAAGATGAGGCCAAGACTGCATCACAAACTGGAAACTCAACTTGGACAGTGTGGAAGTCTCCCATGTGGTAGTAGTTTTGAAGGCATGATGAGGCCATTGAGAGTAGCTGAAGCTTGATACTGTGAAAGGCCAAGAGAGGCGATTGGTGATGGATCAGCCTCAGTTTTGTTGGAAACCCTAGTGTTGCAGATGTCACGAAGAGGAGCTGAGGTTTGGCACCACGTGGCATGAGAATTCCTGGAAACAAAAAAAAAAAAGGCCAGGAGTATTTTTGTGAAGGAGCAGCCTCAGGGAATACCCCATGTCATGTGTCAGGGTGCATTCTCCTAAATAAGAGCCTTCAGTGGATAGGGTCTTGCTATTGGGGCATCTTTCCCTAGTGTAGAATGCCAGGCTTCCCATTGATGGTATCAATTTCTTTACCAATGATGGTGCTTTCCAACTTGCCTTTCTCTGTATTTCAATCTGCAGTCTTTACCTCTCCCGATTGTATACTTTTCACATCTTTCCTCTCTGCTCATTGCTCTTTCTCACTAGAGATCTGAGTAAGAACAAAGGAGCCATGGCACGGTCTGAATGCAAGGACAGCTTGAAATTCCCTCACCAATGCAAAGTATAATACTACCTTTTCATTCAGCTTCACACAACTTAATCCAGACATGGGCAGAACGCAGCCGGATTCTCAACCCCAGCTGGGGACTAAGTGTCCAAACACATGAGCCATGAGGAGACATTTTATATTCAAACCAGAACACTAACAAGTGCAAGTAGACCTGACTTCAAACAGAAAAGACTTCCCAAAGCATCATTAGGACTCCTGAACCTCCAGAGATGAAGGTAAAAGAGAAATAAAAAAGGAAGATATAGCTGTTCCTAGGTACAATGGAGGAAAAAGTTTATTGTAGCTATGAGGAAGAGCATAACTAGAGGCATCGAAATCTGGGAGAGACCAAAGTGAACATGTCCCTGAGCCTGGCCATGTGATGAGATCGGGTAGGGGAGAAGGGAGTCAGGAGACCAAGAGACCAGAAGGGTAAAAGTAAGACCGTCTTTATATCAGATATTTACATTACAATTCATAACAGTAGCAAAATTATAGTTATGAAGTAGCAACAAAAGTAATTTTATGGTTGGGTGGTCACAACATGAGGAACTGTATTAAAGGGTCACAGCATTAGGAAGGTTGAGAACCACTGGACCAAAATGGCTGAATTATATAGGGACGGGCAGCTGGAGAAAGGGCAGCCTAGCCTCTGGGCTGGAGAAGTTTAGAGTAGGGGACAGGGTATGCCAACTATACCCTGTAACAGGTAAGAACTGAGGGATCCTGGAAGAACCAGGCCCACTTTGATATATTAAGCAGGCACCTCAGTTAGCCATTTGACCTGGGTTTGAAAGCTAACATCCTTGACTGATTTCTTCTATTTGGGGGATTACAATACAATTGCATCATTTCTTCCTCCAAACCCTTCCATTCACCCTTCCTTGCTCTCCCCCAAACCCATGGCATTCCCTTTCATTAATTGTCACCATACACATAAATGTACATGTATATACATAGATGTTCCTAAATATGACCTACTCTGTCTGTATAATATTGCTGTATAGATGCCTTCAGGACTAACTATGATGATGTTTTATTTGTGCTGAAATGTGATTTGTATGTTAATAAATAAAGTTGCCTGGGGGTCAGAGCTAATAGGAAGCCATTTAGCAGAAGTCTGGCAGTGGTAGCACATGCCCTTAATCCATCACATGGCAAGCAGAGTCTGTGTGTTCAAGGACATAGCCAGCTTGGTGATACACACCTTTAATCCAAGTACCAACCATAGAGACCTGGAGGTCTGTATAGACAGGCAGTGACGAAGAAGTCATATGGTTGGGTTTAGAACCAAGGAGGAGGCAGAGCAGAAAGTCAATAAAAAATTCAGACACACAGGAAGTAGCTCTCTTTTCTCAGGGGAAGGACGGCGGCGGCTGGTAAAGCTAAAGGCTATTCACTAGTGCTCTGACCTCTTGGACTGTTAAATCTTTATTTGGCTCTGTGTTTCTTATTTAATAAGACTGCTTAGAATTACATCTACAACTAACCATTTGGTATGGTCTTCCCTGGAGAAGACAACTTCCACTCTCAACATCCCTTTTCGCCTACAGTTCATTGTGTAGGGTTGAGGCCTCATGATCTCCCCCCTCCCATCCGCTCTGGAGTATCTATTGGTGTTGTCCTTGTTCAGCTCACGTTCAGGCAGCCATGTTGGTGAGATTTCATGGGTCACTAATTTTTTCAGTTTAGAATATCTTTTCAGGCAGTATGGCAGCTGTATCTAACATTCCTAGAACTGCAGCTGCTCATTCCTAACAGACTCAGCTAAACTTCCAGAAACCACTTCTAATTGGTCTACTCCTTTGAATCTAAATACACTAGTAAGAAGGAAAAGCATGCTGATGGACAAGACTGTTGCTTCCTACACTTGGAATCAGGAGAGGAATGGGATTAGATATCGTGATCAACACGATGTGGGATATTGAAAAGAGGGTCCCAAAGGAAAATCAGAATGTGCTTACAGGAATAAAACAGAATGAACCTCTTCTGTGGGCACAACTGAGCCAGAAGCTTATGGAAGGCAAGTTCCTAAATCCCCCCTTGTATTTAAGCATCCTGGAGTAGTTTCCTTGTGTAATCTCTTCCTCTTGAAATATCCCCAGAGCTTGTGAATATGATGCTATTGAAGATATGAACAGCCATATCTTCCTTTTTTATTTCTCTTTTACCTTCATCCCAGATTAGGCTGCATCATCTGGCAAGGGGGTTGTCACAGATATATATATATATATATCCAGAGAAAGAGAGAGAGAGAGAGAGAGAGATAATAGTGTGTGTGTGTGTGTGTGTGTGTGTGTGTGTGTGTGTGTGTAAAGCTCCTAATCAACTTATATTAAATTAAACAAATGGGAAATTATTCTAAGAAGGACCAATCTTATCCAACGAGCCTTTTGAGATGGTCACAGCATCATCTAGCCCTTCCACTAGTGCAAACAACAGAAAATAGCCAATCATGAATTATGTGTGGATGAGGTCACAGAGCCACCTCTTGCCCAAGCAAGGAAATTAGCACCTGAGTCCCATCACAAACACAAGGAACTACAATCTCTTAATGATACAAATGAGCTGGAAAGAGAATGCCAAACCGTGGAAGAGGCCACAGCCCCTTCCTTTCATCATTGTGAAACTTCAGTAGAGAACCAGGTTGTACTGTGCTGAGACTTCTGTTCCACAGAATTTCTCTGTGTAGTCTTGGCTGTCCTAGAACTCACTCTGTAGACCAGGCTGCCCTCTAAATCATAGAGATCCACCTGCCTCTACCTCCTGAGGGCTGGGATTAAAGGCATGTGCCACCACCGCCCGGCTTCCATAGAATTTTTGATGACTTGATTTTGTCTTAAATGCGGTAGACTACTGGACAGCAGTAGAAAAGAAATACAAAATTACTTTCTCAGTTCCTTTGAGTTGTGATTCTGATTCATGAAAAGAGACTAGATATGCAAAGACATTCATGGTGTATATTAATAATACCACTATCAGAGTTAAACCCAATGTGTTTGATTGCTTTTAGTTCCATACAGTGCCAAGTGTGATATACAGTTTTTGGGTTTCGAAATGTCTTCCTCTTGCAGTACTTGCTGTATGCCCCATGGGCTGAGTTCTAGGCAGATTTTTCAGCAAAACACACCCGAGTCTTCATTTCACTTCCTACAGTTAGGAGAAAATATTTACTGTTTATGTTACACATACAGCAGTTTTCTCCTTCGCACACAGCACTCTGCAATGCTTAAAAATCTGTGAAGTTCTTGAACTGGTATTTCCATTTTTAGTTCTGAATCAGTAGACGGCTCTTGAACCTTTATAATGCAAAAGAAGTGAAGAATATGCCAGAAATGTTTCAAAAAGATGACCTTTTCCACTGGATGAACGTGTGCAGAGATTCTAGAATCTTCGCCAAAAATAATACAGCGTGACAATGCCAGGAGTCAGAAGGCATGCCTAACTTTGTCCCTAAACCCTTCACTTCCAGTCATGTGAGTCAGGGACAGTCACTCAGTGGGAGGGGGGCTTGATCTTACCTTCTGCAGGAAGATTAAATAAAACTAACATATAAAATTGTTGAAAGGATTCCAGTCTTCTACATAAAGACTGAATGTGTCCTAGTAAACAGAATCAGCAAGATGATTTCAAAAAAAATAATAATGTATATTGAAGGTCTTTATAAAGTTGGAAGTGCTAACTAAAATTAAAACATAAGCTAGCATTGCTGTTAAGAGTTTTCTGTTCTGTCCCCAGAAACAGTATATTCTACACATCAATGAACTTGGAAGGAAATATTTTAAAGGAATAAAGCATTGGTTGGAGATGGCCCTTGGCTTACATTGTAAAATGTGTTCTATTGAAATGTTTTTACTAGAAAACAAATTACACTAATCAGCCTCTTAAATAAAATTCAATTTCATAAATTATAATGTCTATATACTTTGTAAAATTTATGGATGGGGCACAGTTAAACTGCTTACTAAATTAAAGCAATTATTAAGTTAATTATTAAGTTAATTTTAATTGAGTTATTAGTATAATTAAGATTATTTGTATAAGAATGAATCTTGGTACAGGGGGTGTCTTTTTATTGTTTTTCTTCTTACTTTTCAGTTTAGTTTGGCCAGAGCTCCATAGGAACCCATAATATTTTCTGTCACAATAGACATGGAGCTGGGAATATGAAATAATTTTAGACAGTGTCTTACATTCTTTTTTTTTCTGTTTTGCTGAGACAGGGTTTCTCTATAACAACAGTCCTGGATGTCCTGGAATTCACTCTGTAAACCAGGCTGGCCTTGAACTCATAGAGATCTGCCTGCCTCTGCCTCCTGAGTGCTTGGATTAAAGGTGTATGTGACCACCACCTGGTGTGTCTTGACATTCTTGGGACATAAAAATAGGGTTAGAGAAAATTATCTACCTTTCTCTGCTGCTCCATATTCCTGAGGGGATTTACTGCTATGCCATTGCATTCTTCCACGAAGTGTTTGTAGCACTATTTTATTTGGGATTTTTTTTTCCCAAGATAAGGTTTCTCTCCTGGTACTCACTCTGCAGACTATGTGGTGTTGCACACCTTTAATCTCAGCACTCAGGAGGCAGAGGCAGGCAGATCTCTGAGTTGGAGGCCAGATTGATGTACAGAGTGAGTTCCAGAACAGCCAGGGCTTTGTAGGAAAGACCCTGTGTCAAAAAAAAAAAAAATGGTAGTACTCATTTTAATGATTCTTATATCCCTCACATGCACACACACACACACACACACACACACAAATACACACACACAAACACTATGTTGTCACTATGTAAGAGCATTTTCTCTATGAGTCTATCAGATAAGGGCTTCAGAGATATTTCTGGAAGTGGCTGTTGGTTAACCACCACAAGCTGCAGCCCAGAAATCTGCAGTGGCTTTCTCCCTGATCTCTTCTCAGTTCTTAAAATGACCCTGTTATTCTAGGTGAAAGCTACTCATCTACCACCAGGATTCCACTTTATTCTCGGCAAGGCTTTCTTCCATATTTTCACTCAGTGACGCAGAATTATGATTTCCAAAAGACAGTGTTACAGCCAAAAGGAATATTTTATTGTGATATTTGCCTCATTCTAGTTTAATAAAAGGTCTTTGCATCTTTAAAAAAAAATAATCCTTAAAACTAGAACAGTGTGATCAGATCACACTTCTTGTCCTCCAAACAGACTAAAGTAAAAATCAAAGTAAATATAGCCCACAATGCTCACCTCCTATGAAAACATGTCAGGGGGCTCCTAAACCACTTTCCAGCTACCATGTAACTAACACAGATTGGCTAGACTGCCTGGCTGGAGCGCTCTGTGGTTCTGCCTATCTCTACATTCCCTGCGGTAGAGATACAGGCACAGGCTACCTTGTCCAGCTTTTCACATAGGTGCTGGGGACCCAAACCCAGGTCTTCATGATTGCATAGCAAGTATTTCAATCACCGAGCCACTCTCTCAGCCATAGGATCCTATTATTAATGTGTTGGTTTTTTATCTGTTTTTTGATTACTTCAGGCAATATGCAAGTGGCACTGTCCTGTTTTCCTTCCTTTTGCTGAAATACCTAACCAAAAGCAACTTGGGAAGAACAGGATTTTTTATTTTTTATTTTTTTTTTTTAACTTTCCAGAGCTGAGGACCGAACCCAGGGCCTTGTGCTTGCTAGGCAAGCGCTCTACCACTGAGCTAAATCCCCAACCCCGGGATTTGTTTTTAATATTATGCTTCCAAGTGACAAGCTATCAGTGAAGTTAAGGCAGGAGATGAAGCAGGAAGTAAAGCAGAAACCACAGAGGAGTGCTGCTTAACTATAACTCACACTCTGGAATACTTTCAGCTAACGTTTCTATACAGTGTAAGCCTACCTGCCTAGGTTTAGTGAGCTGGCCCATCCAAATCACCCATCAGTCAAGACAACTTGTAAGGAATGGAGTCATGGGCAAGTCTGATTTGGTCAATGATTCAATGAAGGCTCCTTTTCCCAAGTGACTCAAGGGTGTGTCTAATCGACAAACAATAACCAGAACAAGCACATACTCAGCGCTTCACACCACTCAAACATTGCTCCTTGCTGCCCTGGTCTACTCTGTGTTGGTGGAATTGTGTCCCGGTCCAAATAAATAAATATATATATATATATATATATACCCAAGATTTAGCTTGAATAGCAGCACCTTCATGGAAGTTTGATAAAGCTAAAAGACAGGCTGGAGTGGGTTCCAGGTACCCACACCATAAGATTGTTTTGAGTTAATGGGAAAGTTAACACATATTCTAAAGAGACCACTGTCCCTTTCCCGACAGACTGAAGCAGTTATCTACTACTGAATTCATGTATTCATCTTTCTGCTATCCATATTATACTTATATTAATATTAAGGATGTTATAGAAATCAACCTTCATACAGAACACAGCAAAATACAGATACATTTCCATCTGTAAATATAAAATGTGCCTATAAATGTACCTAACAACCTTTCACTGACTTCCACAAGCTTGTAAGATTTTACAAAAGCCTAACACCAGAAAGAAATGAGTAGAACTAAAACGTCTGTATCGTTAAATTGGTGACATTCTACAACACCGCATGACAGAAAGCATGGGCTCCAACCAACATCAACACTCACTACAAGCCGAGGCTGTAACTCAGCAACAATGTGCTTACCCAGCATCCACAAGATCCTGCATTCAATCCCCAATAATGAAAGACATGTACGACAAAGCCATGGTAATTACTGAAGTGTGTTATTTCTGTGAGACTAGGCACATACACCAGTGGAGCGGACCAGAGAACAATGTAACAAAACAAATAAGTAAAGGACATACCACTTTCACCGTGCAGATTAAATGCTAGACAATGCCAAGTGTGGGCAGGAGTGCTGAGAAAAGGAGATGCTTTAGGTCAGCGACTGTGCCGCCTCCCAAAAAACTGGAAACAGTCAAACCCTGTGGCTCAGCAATTCAACTTCTGAGTATTTGCCCTACGCGAACTTGTTTCTCACACAGAAACTGCACAAAAAGACACATTTAAAATATGCTTAATACAGCCTTTTGTAAACTTTTGAAAGTCTATTTATTTGAGGGCTGTATGCATACCCATGGCATGGCACGTACACAGAGGTTAGAGGAAAACTTGCACTTTGGTTCTCTTTTTCTACTCTGTGATGCAAACCCAGGTCATGAGTCTTAGCCGCCAATGCTTTTACCCACAGAGCCATCTCACCAGCCCCTTAATGCATCGTTTTAATAATGACAAATTGTTGAGTAAAACATCCAAAAGAATAGTGTGGTTGCTAACAGTACCACAGATTTTGAATAAATTCTGCGAGTAAAAACTTGTTATTTTAATGAGTTTAAGGATACATCATAGCTCAGCAGGTAAAGGTGCTTGCCACCAAGCCTAAACAGCTAAATTGGATCCCCAGGACCCACACGAGGAAGGAGAGAACTGACTTCCACTAATTGTCCTGACCTCCACATTATACCCTGGCACAAATGAGACACACACATACACACACACACACACACACACACACACACACACACACACACTTAACTAATTAATTAATATAAAAATAAATGTGCTAAAAAGTTTAAAGAATGTATTGCAGAAGGCAAGGGAATGGCTATTTACCAAATGCACAAATAACCACACACACACACACACACACACACACACACAATTAACTAATTAATTAATATAAAAATAAATGTGCTAAAATGTTTAAAGAATGTATTGCAGAAGGCAAGGGAATGGCTATTTACCAAATGCACAAATAACCACACACACACACACACACACACACACACACACACACACACACAAAATCTACTTAACTATAGGCTTCTTTTATAAGCACTTCTTTTAAAAGCCTTGTAAGTGTTTCTTTGAGTTTTCAGAGAGATAGAAGTCTGACTGACACTCAAGCAGATCTTTATTAGTCTTTTTGTTGCTGTGATAAAACATTACTGAAAGCAACTTACAGACAGAGTTTATTTGAGCTTACAGCCCAGATGGGGAGTCCGTAATGAGATGGGAAGCACGGCAGCAGGTGACCAGAGCAGGAAGCTGAGCCATGATGAGCAGCCATCTTCCATGCCGAACACCAAGCAGACAGAGCAAACCGGAAATGGAGAGAAGCTCCACTTCCCTGCCCAGGGATGTATTTTCTCCAGCAAGACTTCACCTCCTACAGGTTCCATAATATCCCACAAACAGCTCCATCAACTAACATCAAGATGTTCACATACCTGAGCCTGTGAGGGGCATTTCTCATTCAAACCACCACAAGACTTCAGCACTGTGTGTCAGCCATCCTCACAGGATTATTAGAAATATGTGCTGGTAAAATACACTGGAAAAGAGATTAGAGCAACCATCCAATGAGCCTCTGTGTCTTAAGGGAGAGGGGTAGGAGAATAACAGAACACATGTGCTGTGATGGCAGTATGAGGGAGAATACCGGGGGTGGGAGAATATAAGTGGGGTGCAGGTGGGGAACTGGAGGACAGGAAAAGGATTAAACAAAAGTAAGTTTGTATAAAAATCCTGTAAGGAAATGTGCTATTTTGCAAGCTAATTTAAAATTTAAGCCTCGGGAAGTGGTGGCTCATACCTTTAATCCCAGCACTCGGGAGGCAGAGGTAGGCAGATCTCTGTGAGTTCAAGGTCAGCCTGGTCTACACAGTGAGTTCCAGGGCTACATAGAGAAACCCTGTCTCAAAAAAAAAAAAAACGAAACAAACAAACAAACAAATTAAGCCGACAGTAATGCTGTATGCCTTTAATCCCAACACTCGGGAGGCAGAGGCTGGTGGATCTCTACAAGTTCGAGGGCAGCTTGGACTACAGAGTGGGTTCCAGAACAGCCAGAGATAAACTCAAAAAAAAAAAAAAAAAGAGATAGAGAAAGAAAGAAGAAAATTTTCAATTAAACTAGGGTTGAAGGGATGGCTTGACAGGTAACAGTCAAACATGGTGATCTAGGTTTGTTCCCCAGACCTTTAAGGGTAGAAAGATCGAAAATCCTCCACAGTGTCTTCTGAACTCCACATGAATGTCTTAGCACTCGCGCATACACACCGTGCACACTCTGACACAAAACAATTTCAAATTAACAAATTTTTAAAATTTAAAGCATAAATAAACATCATTTAGATCAAATTTCTCCAACAACTATGAGGTAACACTGACTTAATGTAGTTTTTTTTTTTTCCCCTCAATGGTTGTATGAAAATTAGTGGTGGGAAAAATATACATGCTCCTCCTGCCTTTTCTTTCTGAATGCCTGGATTACATGTTTCTCTGCCATACCCTACTTCAATATAGGTTCTTAAAGAAAATTGTGAGCAGCACCTGAGTGGGAAGGTATTTCTCTAAAGGTGAAATGGAAGGATCGGAACTTCAAGACTAGCTAGCCAGCTACATAGTAAGTGGGAGACTCACCTGGGAGACATAAGACTCAATCTCAAGACCAGAATAGGTAAATACAAATGTAAAATCAGTTCATAGAAAGAAATAAGCACACCCTTAGGAAAGATCAAGACCATCCATTTTGTTGAATCAGAATAAAAATGCATCACTATATACTAAAGATCCTAGCCATTACAGCTGCATACAAACACACACACATACACAACTTAAGAAGAATTATTGGAAACAAATTAATCAAACTCATTATTTACAGATAGTTAGACAAAAGTAAATGCTTTTTAAATTCTGGGAGAACTGATGAGAGACAATTATCAACTTGACTTTTTTTGTTTGTTTGGTTGGTTGGTTGGTGTTTTGTTTTGTTTTGTTTTGTTTTTCGAGACAGGGTTTCTCTTCATAGTTTTGGTGCCTGTCCTAGATCTCGCTTTGTAGACCAGGCTGGACTCAAACTGACAGGGATCCACCTGACTCTGCCTCCCAAGTGCTGGGATTAAAGATGTGCGCCACCACCGCCCGGCTCAACTTGACTTCTTAATGCTGATGTTTATAGCCACACATTAGGGGTACATTCAGCCTCCATCTAAGAAGCTCCTTTTTGCAGTGGGATTTTGGTAAGAAGCTCCTTTTTGCAGTGGGATTTTGGTTGTCCTAGCTAGCTTTATGTCAACTTGACATACGCTAGAGTCATCATAGGGAAAAGGGGAAGCTAAAGAAACCCACCCTGACCCTGGAGCCAGAACTAGGGAAAGATGGCTCAGATTAGGGCAGAAAGAAACAATTTGACTCAGTCAGATCAGAGCCATCTCTGCCCCTGGCCAACTGACTTGTGAAACCAACCAATCACAGAGCAGGACGGTAGAACCCTGGGCCCCAAGTCGATCCCTGGTTGACTCCACCCCTAAAACATCCTGTGTAAACAGCCCTGCCTGCTCAGTTAGAATAAAGGCTGTTCTCTCCACCCTGGTACAGGCAGCTACTCTCCTGGACTCCTCCTTCCCAAATAAATCTCTTTCTCAAAAAAGTTTTGGGTGTGAAGATCGTCATTCACTGGCGTAGAGAGGATCCTTGCTGAGACGTCCCTCAGTGGACAAAACAAGGGAGAGCTGAAGGAGCAGAGCAAGGAGGAGTGAACAGAAGATCTTTGCTGAAATGTCTGGAGGAGATTGCTACATTTCTGCAGGGGTTTCCCCTTTTGCAGAGTGAAGCAAAAGAAGCAACATCTTAGGCTGGAGAAGCAGAGTTCTGCTAGGAAGCTCAGCTGTATCCGCTCTACAGGAGAGGAGCAGGATTGTTATATCCTGCGGGGAGACCATCCCCCATCACACCAGGTATACTCTGACTTTCCAGAACAGTCAGGATACAGTTCCAGGCCTGACTCTCCCAAGAAGTTAGAAAAATTTCTCAGTAGAGCTGGAAGAAGGAGCCATGCTAGAAGACCTGCAGCCCTGCTCCCCTCTTTCTGGAAAGATGAGCAGTCAACGCTGTGGCTTAGATCCACACGATGTGCGTTTCGTTGATTCTTGTCCTAGGGTCTGGGAACCCCAATGAAGCTTCTCCTGATTGTAGAGGCAGAGTGTGGGGAGGCAGAGTGTGGGGAGGCCTGTCTCTTTTTGTTCTCTGTTCTGCACTGGTGGGGTCTCAGTCAGTACTCCTGAACTCAGATCATGATGAAGTGAATATTTGGGAACTCACTGCTGAGCTATGAATCAGGGTGCACCTTTACTCCCTCCACCACGTAATAAATGTCAAGGATTAAGGTTTAAAAAAAAAAAGAAAGAAACGACATGGAGGCAGGAAAAAGGATAGTGAATACATGCAGTAAAATAGTAACATTTTTGAAATCTGGATGCAAGATATATGGAACTCCACTTTTAAAACAACTTTTTATGAATCTGAAATTATTTTAAAATAAAATTCTAAAAGAAGATTACTTAGATTGCAACTTGAGGCATGCTGGCAAAGGGATCATATAGGAAATGTGTCTAATTGACAAGTTTACCTAATTTCATACACAAATCAGGCACACTGCCAGCTAATTAATTCAATTCTACCTTCCCACCACAAAAATGTGATTGTGTCTATTGATCTCATCCTCTTTTACTTTTCAGACATCTGTAATAACACAAATTTAGGTCATAAATGCATTGTATAACAATAATTTTTAATGGTTCCTAGTCTCATGTCTGGAAGAATAAAGATATTCTTTGTACTTCTGAAGATTAACTACGTGCATGGGATTACCCTAATTTTGTATTTCATCATTTACATTTTCCTGGCGTTCTTCTCTACAAAGCCAGGATTCTTTTATTTCATATTCATGACCCAATCCAATTTCTACATCCTCTGACATTCACATCTATGCCATTACTCTGTAAAGCTAGAAAATTAACTGATTTTATATATTGTTAGCATGTCCAGCATAGGCCCAGCTGCAGACTTAATGGGCAATCTCTCCATTCCATCAATAGCAAAGAAGCTAATTATTCAATTATAGCGTAGAATGCTGTAAAGGAAATGGGGGAGAAAAAATCCAGGTACTTCATAAAGATTAGTTCTGAACACTTTGTAAAGTGTGATGTAAGATAGGAGTCTCAATAATAACCTATCTACTTGCTAAATGCTTCTGCGTTGTGCTATTGGTTGGACAATAATAATTATTGGATCTTAACTTCTCTTTGAGCTATGGGAACAGTTTCATATTGCTCAAAAAAATGTCAGCTGTCATCTATTTGGGGCTAGATTTCCTGATATTGAAACCCAGGTGGAGAAGTCTAAAACACCAGAGGTGAGCAGAGCCCAGCTGAGCACTTGGATTCAGGCTGTACAAACACACAGCAGAAATGTAGGTGGAGCCTAGGAGTCAGCCCATTTGCGATACAACCCAGGAAACTTAGGTGTAGCTGAGCTTCCTTAGTATTGTGGATGTCACTGAGAAGAATGGGGGAGGGAGTCTAAACTCCAGAAGTTTGCTTTGCTGTTTCCTTCCCTTTCCCTGAGGAGCATTTACACACTGACAGGAGACCTTGGCCCTGAGCAGCAGGAGGCTGATCTCAGGATGCTAGGCAAACCAAAGCAGGGAGAATTAGACCAAGAGCAAATATATCCTTCAAAATACATCTGCAGTAATCAGATAATAGTAACATCTGCTGCCGCAATCACAAACCAAATCATGTTTTATCAGATGACATTACGACAGCCTGCATCGGCATCATCGGTGAAACAAATGTCGCACTGTAGAATCTACAGAGAGAGGAAAGAGGCAGGAAATGCCATGCTACTAAGCTCCACTGAACAAGCGTAATGGAAATGTGTGTTGCCTTTGGGTCACTCCACAACTGCAAAGAGGTGGGGGCATGGAGCAGATAGCCTCCCACTCTGTCTCCCTCCCTACCAATTCTGATTCCGTGGGAACAGGTGGCTCAGAAACAGACCTAACCCGGTGCGTTAAAATTCTGACCTCCAGCTAACATCCACCTCTCCGGTGTCAAGTCCGGAGTAAGACACCAGAAAAGCTAACACAGGAGAGACCCAGATGTTCATGGATAAAAAGTTGTTACTATCTGATGGCCACTGGACACTTAGTAAGAAAATAGAGAGAAAGAAAAATGAAGTCTTTTCGCCAACAGGAGGGGATCAGCTAGATATCACTGACCAACACTTAAAAATAGGTGTTTATTCATTTTGTGGGTTTGTGTGTATGTGGGTGTGCAGGAACCTTCATGCCTCCTGTGCAGGTCAGAAGTCCAGAGTCCATTCTCTCCGAGTCATGTGGGACCATCAATCTCAGGCCACCCAGGCTTAGCAATGGGAGCTTTGACTTACCTAGCCCTCTAGCTGATCCATCTCTGAGTGGCTTTTATTAGTTGAACATTTCAATGAAGAGACTGCCTGAGCAAATAGCAGAGGAAACCTTTGAAGCAGGAAATGTGATTTTTTAAAAAAATCCTGCTTATTAGCTGGGTGGTGGTGGCACATGCCTTTAATCCCAGCACTTGGGAGGCAAAGGCAGGCATATCTTTGTGAGTTCGAGCACAGCCTGGTCTACAGAGCAAGATCCAGGAAAGGCGCAAAGCTACACAGAGAAACCCTGTCTTGAAAAACCAAAATAAAATAAAATAAACAAAAAATCCTGTTTATTAATAAGAGTCTGGAATTTAAAAAAATCATTTCACAAATCATCTTATTTCTAGTATCTTACTTACTTGTTTATTTATTTATTTTATGTATATGAGTGTTCTGTCTATATGTAGTCTCTGCACCATATGTATGCCTAGTGTCTACGGAGGCCAGAAGAGGGCATCAGATCTCCTGGGGCTGGAGGTACAGACTCTTGTGAGCTGCAATGTGAGCTGAACCAGGTTCCCTGGAAACGCAGCTAGTGCTCTTAACCACTGAGCCATCTTTCTAGCCCCTCTCATACCATCGTATGACCAATGATAGGAAAGAGTTATGTTCCCAACTTCTGAGTCTTCTCACTGTGTGCAACCAACAGGCACCTGCTAGCAGAAGTGTCTCCATTCAGGGCTGGTGCTCCTGGTCCTTTGGATTGTTCTTTAGATATTGATCCTCTAGTTTCCTAGTGCTCTCTACACAGTACACAAAGAAATCGAGTTGCTAGTCCCACAGCCAGCACTCAGATGAGCTCTTCTGTCTCTGTTAAATTTGGGGCCCCAGATATCAATAGTGCCTGCAGAAGAGTCATGGTCAATCCCGGTTCCTATCATGACAGTATTTAGGTGTCTAGACATGGTCGGATAGAAAAATCCCACTGCTAATAAGTGCTAAAAAGCAGTAAATACAGATTTCCCATTTATGCATTCTTTAAATAACTGCAAGGCCATCTGAAATTGTACAATATTCATTTCTGTCCTTGAAAAAATAAATCACTATTCATCAGATTAGTTCCCTGACTCTTTCTCTGCCGTATTCTCTCATTTTGACATTTGTTATCATTATTTTTGTCTTATAATTACTGTATATATATTTCAGTTTCCCTGTCTTAAAGATGTAGTGCATCTAAACTGAACTGAACTGTCCCAACCCATTGGATGTTCCTTATCTATGTCACCATTTGCTTGAAGATTCTCCTCCCAGACTCTCCCTAGTACCCATCTGCTGTGGGATGGTCTGTATGTCATGTGTGTTGCTGATTGGTCAGTAAATAAATCACTGATTGGCCATTGGCTAGGCAGGAAGTATAGGCGGGACAAGGAAAAGAATTCTGGGGAAGTGGAAGGCAGAGAGAGAGACATCGATCCGCCATCAGGACAAGGAAGATGTAAGGTACCAGTAAGCCATGAGCCATGTGGCAAAGTAAAGATTAATAGAAATGGGCTAAATATAAGAGTAAGAGCTAGACAATAACAGGCCTGAGCTAAAGGCCAAGCAGTTTAAATAATGTAAGAGTCTGTGTGTTTATTTTATAAGTGGGCTCTGGGACTGGTGGGACTTGGTGGCGGGAGCTGGAGAGAAATTCTCCAGCAACACCCATCTTCTCAATTCAGGCTAATAGTCCATTATTCTGGAGCAGGTGTTCCATACGCTCTGGGAAACAATGCTGGATAGATGCAGGTTGAGAATCCAGCAAGTCTTCAGAGATGCTATGCTGAGGACTGTGTACCTCACTTTCCCACTATACTTCACTGAATTCCCACAGTAGTGCATGCTCCTGTAATCACAGAACTGGGGAGGTGGAGACAGGAGGATCCCTGGCACTCACTAGCTCTCTAGTCTAGCCTAAACTAGTGAACTTCAGGCCAATGAGAAACCCTGCTCCAAAGGAGGTGGATAAGTTTTCTGAGAAACAACACCCAAGTTTTCCTTTGACCTCCACATATACATGCATACTCCCATATAAACACAAACATATATGTACATGCATACACATACACAAACATATGCACTAAAATTCAAGGAAAATTCAAAATGAAGTACGTTTGAGAAGGCTATGTTTGAACCTGTAGTTTTCCAACTCATGTAAAAAAGAAGTGTATAGTAAGAGGGAATAGTAGAACACATTAGATATAAAAATGATGGAGATAGAGGGCATATAATAGACTGAAAATTGGAGATAGAGGCAAGTGGGTGGAGGAATAAAGGACATGGTAGGTAGATTAGCCAAAACCAAGAGCATATGAAGAAGTCTTATGAAAACCCAATAGTTTGCAAGCTAATTATATAACATACATACATTCATGTGTGTGTGTGTGTGTGTGTGTGTGTGTGTGTGTGTGTGTGTGTGTAAGTTTGAACAGGCATACCCTATATATGTTAACAGCACAACTCCTTGAAAACATTGTTATTAAGCAACAATCTCAGCACCCAGCCCAGGTTACCTCGCTATGAGTTATTGATGATGGAGGCCCAAGGGGCACCCAAAACAACACAAGCTATTGCCATTGTTTTTGGTTGTCCACTATAACTAGATGGCAAGATCCTACTGCTAAAGACAAGACACACTTTGGTTGCAGAACACAGAGAAATCAAGCTTGAACTGGCCAGGAAACTAATATCACTTTCTCTCTGCTGGCTAGTTTTCATAGTACCAGAAGGTGCTATTCAGGCTGCTAGGGGAATAATAAAAGACATGAGCAGTCCTACATAGTAATAGACCCTGTGTGATATAATACCAACTAGGAGGCAAGTTATGCCTCCTGGTACAATAGTAGTGAGGTTGCTTATGGGGATAAAATACCAGTTTCTTGATTGAATTTGAGGCTTGCTCCAGAGGAAGCAATTCATGTCTGGTACTGTGAACATGCTCAAAACCCACAGCTAGGGAAGGCATAGTCCCTAATGGGAAACTACTGTTGTTGTTTTTGCTAAATGGCCATGTTGTCCAACTGTGTTCGGGATATTTCTGTTTACATGCATGTGTTAATGTTGTGCTCAACCTAAGAGAAGCTTCTTGTTGCAGAGATGCAGAGACTCATAACTATTTGAAATACTGAAAGTAAGCAACCTACCCAAACCCACATCTACAAGACTCAGGGAACATTTCAGAAAAGTGGGCGAAAAGAGTGCAAGAGCCAGAGGATGGGGCAGAGTGCTCTGAGGTACTCTTTGGGGTATGGTATGGCTGATACCTTCAAACTCATAGCCCCTCTGATGGTTTGTACAAGACCTGCACAAGATCAAGTCAATAAAACAATTTAGCACATGGCAGCGAAAGTCTGCTAAGGCCCCAGCCCTGTCTGAGGAGCAGTTGAGAGCAGCCAGGGGAGGGAGAGTCACCTTGCTTTGGGGAAGGTGTTCTGGTTTGATTTCAGTTGCTCTGATAAACATCATAAACAAAAGAATTTTGGGGAAGGCGGTTTATTTCATCCTACGTTTATAGCCCTTCATAGAGAAAAGCTAAGGCAGGAATTTAAGTGAAGAGCATTGTACAGAAACCAAGGAGGAGTACTGCTTACTGGCGTGCTCAGCTGGCTTTCTTTTCGAAGCTCAGGCTCATCTGCATAGGTTTGGCACCTTCTAAATAGGCTCAGCGTCCCTAGTCAATAAGCAGCCAATAAAATACCTCACAGACATGGCCACAGGCCTATCTGACCTGCTCAATTCTTCATTGAGGTTCCCTCTTCATAGGTGACTCTAAGTTTGTGCCAAGTTGACAGCTGAAGTGAACTGTGACAAGGCATGACCACTAGTAGATTGCTCATGCCTCAATGGATCATCTACACCCGTGAGCGTATGAGTAGAACTCAGTGGGTTAAAAGCAAAATTAAAGAAGAGAACGTGAAGTGGGGAGGAAGATGTGTTAGGGAGAATTGGGGGTAAAGTGGCAGAGGGTGAATGTGATCAAGAGGCATTTATAAAATGTCCAAAGAATGAATAAAAATGTGAAAATAATAAATTATACGTAGGCAACACTAATTGGACTCAGTGGGTTACATTAAAAAAAAGAGAGAGGACATGAATTTGATGGAGAAGCATATTGGGGGTTGTCTGGGAAGAGTAAGATGAACGGATGTGGAAATAATCAAGATTTACATTGTATATATGTATGAAATTGTCAAGGAATGAATAAAAATCCTTAAAAATAAGTCAAATAATTTTTGAAAGAATGTCAAGTTCTCTGTAGGCCACCCTGAATATGTTCCCCATCAGGCCTAGCGATCAGATTTTCATGCTTCACTTTGATTTTCTGTATAATTACAGTGAAGTTGGAAATATTTGGGTTCCCCTGCCCTGGTTTGTTTGTTGGTTGTTTTTTTTTTTTTTTTTTTTTGTCAAACAGTTAATGAGGTGTAGCATAAGCAGGTGCACACTTACAGCTGGCTTCTAGAAGCAGCCCTGAGGCTAGCCCACTCCAAAAGTTGAGGATCACTGCTGAGAAAAATCCCAAACTTATTTTTGCTCGTAGCTTTTCTTGTATCCGTTTTCATAAATCACCGTGCTCCCGTGGTCTAGATAAACCTCAGTCCCCATCAAAGATCACTTACCTTGTAAGCACAGAACTCAGTGGAAACAGAAAGAAAATGCAAAGCCTGAGTTAACAAAGAGTCTACGAACAAATACTTCAGCAACTCAAATTCTGTTTGTCAGGCATTGCCACTCAAATGGAAGGCTTTGGGGCTAGGAAAGGAACGTCACAAACTATATCTATTTGATACAGTTGTTTTCAAACAAAGCAAGTTAAACATGGAGTGTGCTATACCATATTAACAACAGCTGAGGTTGCACCCTGTGTGCCAGAGGGCAGGGATGCCGCCGTGACTGAAGGTGATCATCAAAAACTACTTTTCTTCATTTAAAGCTATGACAGCAGATGAAATGGAAAGAGATTTCATCTGCTGGATCTTTTCTTCCTCTTCCTAAATGAAAAAGCAAACCTGTTCTAGTAAAAGCCTAATTTACTAGAGTGTGTTTTCCTCTTATGGAACTTCCAGAAAACCAAAAAGGCATTTGTCATCCATGTTCCCTGCAGGGTGCATCATTGAGCTGTTTCTCTCTCTCTTTTGCTGCGCTGCAGCGGAAGTATTTAAAGTATTGACATTTGCATTTTGATCTGACCATCAGTCTGACAGGCAGCATCATTCTGACAGATCAAGGGGTTGCTGGCATTGTTGTTGATTTTTCCAGCTTCCAGTGTAACTAAACATGCACATGTCAGTCTTCTCAAGGAGTCAGCCTGTCTGCTGTGGCCTCACACTTCCTCAATCCAGATAGAGTAAATCTAAGGGAAGGCACAGGCATTCATTGCTTATATTATGTTATGTTTACATATATATTATGTTTATATATGTATATTTTTGCTTATAATATGTATAACTCATTATGTTAAATATACATTGTCAAGAAAAAAAATCCAATTTAACAAAACTCTAACCAACTCAATTAAAGGTGTGTGTGTGTGTGTGTGTGTGTGTGTATGTATATATATATATATGGTGATATTTTATTTGTGCTGAAATGTGATTTTATTTGTATGTTAATAAATAAAGTTGCCTGGAGATCAGAGGTCAAAGCAAGCCATAAGCAGAGTCAGGTGGTGGTAGCCCATGCCCTTAATCCAATCACATGGCAGGCAGAGTCTCGGTGTGGTCAAGGACACAGCCAAATGTGGTAACAGAGCCTTTAATCCCAGTGCCAACCATAGAGACGTAGAGGTCTGTATAGATAGGCAGTGATGAGGAAGTCATGTGGTTGGGCTTAGAGCCAATGAGAAAACAGAACAGAAAGGCAATAAAAACACAAGTTAGACAGGAAGAAACTCTCTCTCTCTCTGGGGAAGCTACTGCTGGTGGTAAGTTAAAGCTAGTTGTGGCTATCGCTCTGACCTCTTTGGCTATTTCCTCTGTATTTGGCTCTGTGTTTCCTATTTATTAAGACTGTTTAGAATTCATATATATAATACATATGTATGATTTTTATTTAACTTTCTAGCTAGTGTCTTGTCTTTACAGAGCCATTTCATCGGAAATTTGTTCCCACCACAAAAGAAGTAAGAAGACATAAGTGTACCCAATTGTCACTGCTTTATCATAGCTTCACATTGAAGAAGTTTTGCTGAATTCTACCTCTAATCAACTGCCATTTCAAAGTTCATTTTTATTAAGATATCTATAAAGCATCTTCCATTAGACATTGCCTGCCAATTTTCTCTCCTTTTCTTCTTTCTTTCTTTCTTTCTTTCTTCCTTTCTTTCTTTCTTTCTTTGAGGCAGAGATCCCAGGCTAGCCTAGAAATGCATGGCTCCATTATTATCCATGTATTCTGAAAGAGGAAAACAGTTGAACGTAAATAAAATGGAGTGGAACAACCTAAGTACATAGGCCAGGGATAAATGTCCACTTTCAAGATCACATTAAACTGTGTATTATATGTGACGGAATTGCTCCAACTCAGGTCACACACATGTGAAATGTAGCCTGGCACTTTACTGGAAGCTTCATTTATTAAAAAAAAAAAAGTTGAGATCCTACAATGAGATCCATTGACATGGGTTACAAAATGTTATTAATGGACCAAACCCCATCGCAAAGCACTCCCCTCTCCTCAGGGACTCATTTTCTATTTCTCCACAGCATTAATCAATGAGAAGGCTCATCCATTGACAGCAGCGAGGATGGATTGAACTTTTCAGCTTGAGGGTACTGTCTGGCTTTATTTTCCATGTTTCAATCCATGTCCTTCATTCCACCTGCTGCTTCTTTCTAATTTCAAACCATTATCTGTGGATCAAGATTCCACCCCATCCCACTGCCTTTTTTTCAGCAAGGGTTATTTCTGACTCTTTCTTTTCCAATGTGTATTCTGTCTTAGGGGTTACTGGACAGCTTTTCCATGATGGGTCAGAAGGAGTCAGTGTTGGTCCTCACCTGTCCACCACTGTCCTTCCCAAAATTCATCAGAACCTTGTAAAAAGAATGCTAATGAACATTTCCCTGACTCTACACCATAGGCACTAACATGGCTTTCTTTGTTTTACTTTTTGGTGGGTTTTTATTGTTCATGTTTTGGGTTTTGGTGAGGTGTTGTTTGTTTGTTTGTTACATGCTCTATATCTGAGCCACAAAAACCTGGCTTCATGAGTGAGTGTGTGTGAGAGAGAGGGGTTAGTGGGTAGAGAACCCATTGTCTTTCCTCAGGCACCATCCTTTTTGAGACAGGCTCTCTCACTGATCTGATACTCAACAGTAGGCTAGGCTGGCTGGCTAGTAAACCACAGGGATCTACCTGTCTCCAGCACCCCAACCCTGGCCCCATCCAACAAGAGCATTAGTACGTATCACCACACCTAGTTTCTACATGGAGTGTGAACTAAGATATTCATGCTTACAATTCAAGCACTCACCAGACTGACCAATCCTCACCCTGCTTTCTTTTGTGGATAATAATAAACCTGGACTCTAACATAAGTGAGTAACACTCTTGATCCCTCCTTATCTTGGGGAAATGGAGAAATATCATCCTTCAAATCTCAATTCCCCATAAATGAACCCTAAACAAACTATAAAACAAGACAAAAGCAAAGACCATAAGAATTAGCTCAATATCCTAGAAACTCTAGAAAATCAAGGTTGTCCAGACTTTGGAGAGGAAGTGTTCCATGAGGAAAGTGCTCTGCACCAATGTGCAAACCTCAGTTCTTTCATTTGATGTGGACGTCAGGCACCTGGGAGTGGTGGCACACATCTTTAATCCCAGCACTTGGAAGGCAGAGGCAGGTGGATCTCTGAGTTCAAGGCCAGCTTGGTCTACATAATGAATTCCAGGTCACCCAGAGCTACATAGTGAGACTTTGTCTTGGAAAAAAAAACAAAAACAAAACATAATGTGGATGTTAGTGTCACTGTGTGTATCATAAAGTGTGAGTAATTAATTCATAAACTGTGGAGAGACACATATGAAATTTTTCACTTTCTCTCCATAAATGCTCCTAGAATTAGTCCATCATATTAGAAAATTCCTTCCAATTCTCATTAAGGCACATTAGATATGCATGAATTAACATTAGTATAATAAATGCCAAGTAAATTAATAACTATTGGCCACTAATTATATGAAGAGACAGCAGAGAAATTGAAACAGATTAAAATACAGTTTGGGTAGAGGCCATTCCCACCTAGTTTACTCAACCACGGAGAAATGGGTTGTTGTTTTCCTTCACAGCTTTGAGATTCTCATGAATTTATATTGCTCAACTGTTGAACAGTCCACCACCATTTAGTTGCCTTTTGTTTCCTTTCTATTTAATTTGATTTGATCTCTTTTAAAACTGAAGTTTGAATGTAGCCCTTAAAGAATTTTTTTTAATTCTGTATTTCTAGGACTATGAATAATTCCCCTAGCAAGAAATATTTACCGCTGTTAATGTGTGTTTCCCACAAACAGTCAAAAAAAAAATGCAGCATAGAAAAACTGTGTTGATAGTAGATCAGCCCTGGGGGTAAGTAGGAAATATAGAGTGAATATCATTTGAATATCAAGTAAGGTTTCTTGATAGACAGAATACTTACAAATAAACATTACACCTTGGAAAGCAATAACTATTGCACTTAAGGTTCCCAACCTGACTTTAAAGACCATTTTGCTTTGGGCTGGATGCAGTTTGCACATATACAAATTCTGTGGAACATAAAATATGTCAGTAGCAGGAAGGACATTTTTTTTTCAAATGTACCTAAAAGCACATATACATATTGAAGCAATATCTTTTCTTGGGAAATGTTTACCAACCACAAGAAGATGAATTTGCTTAAGCATTTACACTAAATGTGATTTTATTCAAGGAATTTACTTAAATCTCAGGAGGGGAGGTTTCTAAAGCCCCAATCTCCCCCCTCCCCAGCTGCATATAGAAGTTGTTCCCAGCCTGTTAAAATCACCATTATTGCTATAAGATATATACAGATTGATTAGTCTTCATAATTAAAGGATAATTAACTACCTACAAGCCAATTGCAGAGATTAAAAAACAGATTATTTCAAAGAGTGTTGAAAGTTAGTTTTGGGTTTTCCCTCCAGTGGGCTGCAGAAAAGAAGGCACTGGATATATAAAAGTAAAGCCACTATTAGGAATTTCTAAAAAGGAATTTACCTTACCCAGAGTAGCATATTATCTCTTAGTTTTATCTGCAAAATATTCATTCATTTTAAACACTTAGCTATATATTTCACTGTAGATACAAATGGTCATGTTTTATTTTCAGATGCAATGCTAAGAGATCTAATGATAGATGCTTGAAAGATCACACAGCAGCTCATGGCTAGCTACTAATCTTGTATGTAAATACACATTCTGTCAAAAGTTTGTTCTTGGAATAGACTAAGTAGGATGTTCAATTTGTTTTCTGTGCTAAACAGTTGGCATATAGTTAATGTTGTATGGTGGTATTAAATCTAAAAATTATTTTAGAATGTGAATATGTAAGTGCCAAGAATTGTAAATTATTTTATAAAAGTCATTAACTCTATGTCACTTTCAGTGTCACATTGATAAACTAACAGGAACATTTTCATATAATCACAGATATTTGCCTGTTCATGTAGCATGAACTTACCCATGGACAATTCTGACAAAATACATGTTCTCTTTAGGGGAAACAGAAATGGCCTTTCTGGTGTTCTGAATGATGAAAATACACCACTCAGCACATACACAGTGAACAAACAGACCCACACATTCACACAAACACACTCATATATATTCATACATACACACTCACACACATCTTTGACAGCAAAATAACCCTTTCCTACCTCCTTCATGAGCCATGTCCATAATGAAGCCATCAATACCTATGGTGCCTCATTTACATAGACTTTAGGGAAGAGGTCGATAAGATAGCTCAACAACTAAAGGTGCTTGCTGCCAAGTTTGACTACCTGAGTTCAATTCCCCAGATCCACACAGTAGAAGGAGAGAGATGACTCCTTTTGATTATCTTTTGACCTCCATGTATATGCACACACATGAATACAAAATTTTCTAAATGAAAAAAAAGTGAAAATGATGGCCACTATGAATCCATATTGCCATTTGGTTTAAGCCAGTTGGACTGTTAGATCATACTTGCTGAACTTATACCTATTTATTTATTGCTATTTGTTTCTTGATGATCTTGAAAGAGTCAGTTAACCTTTCTGAGTCCTAGTATATTATTGGTCAGTGTTCTCTAAAGGAACAGAACTGATAGAATGAACATATATATGAAATATAGTATTAACATAGATAAATACATTTGACATATATTAAATTAAGTATATATTTTAAGTGTCTAAATATTTATCCTTGTACCCAAAGATAAGTCTAGTCCTCACCCTCTGATAAGGAAAATTCTATTTTCAACAGATGGAGACCATTACAGAAAACTACGGTCAATCAAATTGCAGCATTGTGACATCCAGTCCTGATGGATATATCTACAACATAATTCCTGATCTAAGGCTCAGAGATCATTGTAGATTGGTATTCTTCTCCTTCTTCTATCCCTATTATTCATTGGTTTGGCCTTTTCATGGTGTCCCAGATTTCCTGGATGTTTTGTATTATGACTTTGTTGGTTTTAATGTTTCTTTGACCAATGAATCTATTTGCTCTATTGATTCTTTTGGTTCTTTTGCATTCTGTTGGTTATGCTTGTATCTGCAGTTCCTGTCCATTTACTCAGATTTTCCATTTCTAGCATTCCCTTGGTTTGCGTCTTCTTTATTGCTTCTGTTTTAATTTTCAAGTCTTGAACTGTTTCCTTCACCTGTTGATTGCTTTTTCTTGGTTTTCTTTACTTTCTTTAAGGGACTTATTGATTTTTTTTCAATTTTTGTTTGTTTTTTTTCCTCGATTTCTTTAAGAGAATTTTTCATTTCCTCTTTAAAAACCTCTATTGTCTTCATAAAGTCATTTTTAAAGTTGTTTTCTTCTGCTTCTTCTATGTTGGGATATTCAGGTCTTGCTCTAGGTTCTGGTGGTGCCAGATTGCTCTTTATGTTGTTGAATGTATTCTTGCACTGGCATCTACCCATCTCTTCCTCCAATAGATGCAAGCAGTGTCTGTGTCTCAGGAGGCTGCTTTTGGTCCAATCAGCAATGGCAGGGTTTGTGTCTCAGGGAGCTCTTGATCTAATTGGAGCTCTTGGTCCAATTGGAGCTGGCAGCGTCTGTGGAGGCTGCAGTCCAACAATGTCTAGTTATGAATGGAAAGTCCAAGAATCTAGTAGCTGCTCAATCCCATGAGGCCTGGTGTCTCAGCTGGTCTGCTAGGATCCTGAAGAAGGAATGGATGTGCTGATAAGGCAAGGACAAGCAGGCAAAGAATCATAAATATATATTCTTTTTTTTCTTTTTTTTTTTATTTTATTTATTAGGTATACAGCATGTATGACTGCAGGCCAGAAGAGGGCACCAGATCTCATTACAGATGGTTGTGAGCCACCATGTGGTTGCTGGGAATTGAACTCAGGACCTCTGGAAGAGCAGTCAGTGCTCTTAACCTCTGAGCCATCTCTCCAGCCCCATAAATATATATTCTTAAATAAATTAAAAAATAAATAAATAAATAATAATAATGAGCTATCTATATAGCTCATTCACTTGCTTGATTAGTGAAATACCCCCAAGGTATAAGACAACAAAGGGAGATGAAGGGGATACAAATTGGAAAGGAAGAAATCAAACTTTCCTTATTTGCAGATGATGATAGTATATATAAGTGACCCCAAAAATTCTACCAGGGAACTCCTACAACTGGTAAACACCTTCAGTAATGTGGCCAGATACAAGGTTAAATAAAAAAAATCAGTAGTCCTCCTATACACAAATGATACATGGACTGAGAAAGAAATCAGAGAAACATCACCATTTACAATAGCCACAAATAATATAAAATACCTTGGGGGTATTTCACTAATCAAGCAAGTGAATGAGCTATATAAGAACTTTAAGTCTTTGAAGAAAGAAATTAAAGAAGATATCAGAAAATGAAAAGATCTCCCATGCTCATGAATAGGTAGGATTAACACAGAAAAATGACAGTCTTACCAAAAGCAATCTACAGATTCAATGCAATCCCCATTAAAATCTCAACACAATTCTTCACAGACCTCAAAAGAACAATACTCAACTTCATACGGAAAAACAAAAAACCCAGGATAGCTAAAACAATCCTGTAGAATAAAGCAACTTCTAGAGGCATCATTATCCCTGACCTCAAGCTCTACTATGGAGCTATAGTTAAAAAAAAAAACAAAAAAAACAAAAAAAAAACAAAAAAACTTGGTATTGGCATAAAAACCAACAATGTGGACCAATGGAATTGAACTGAAGACCCTGACATTAATTCACACACCTATGAACACCTAAATTTTTACAAAGAAGCCAAAACTATACAATAGAAAAAAGAAAGCATCTTCAACAAATAGTGCTGGCATAACTGGATGTCAACATGTAGAATATTGCAAAAAGATCTATCGCCATGCACAAAACTCAAGTCCAAGAGGTTCAAAGACCTTAATATAAATCCAGCTACACTCAACCTGATAGAAGAGAAAGTAGCAAGTAGCCTATAAAGCACTGGCACAGGAGACCACTTCCTAAATATAACACCAGTAGCACATATGCTGAGAGCAACAATTAGTAAATGGGACCTCCTGAAACTGAGAAGCTTCTGTAAGGCAAAGGACATGAT
Organism: Peromyscus eremicus; assembly: GCF_949786415.1. Taxonomy (NCBI): domain Eukaryota; kingdom Metazoa; phylum Chordata; class Mammalia; order Rodentia; family Cricetidae; genus Peromyscus; species Peromyscus eremicus. The sequence goes on along the minus strand of NC_081428.1, from coordinate 46,641,235 downwards.
AAACAAGACAAAATGACAGCCTATAGAATGGAAAAAGATCTTCACCAACCCATATCTGACAGAGGGCTGATCTCCAAAATATATAAAGAACTCAAGAAACTAGACAGCAAAATACCAAACAATCTAATTAAAAAATGAGCTACAGAACTAAACAGGGAATTCTCAACAGAAGAATCTCAAATGGCCTAAAAACATTTAAGGAATTGCTCAACATTCTTAGCCATCAGGGAAATGCAAATCAAAATGATCTGAGATATCATCTTACACCTGTCAGAATGGCTATGATCAAAAACACTGATGACAGCTTATGTTGGAGAGGATGTGGAGCAAGGGGAACACTCTTCCACTGTTGGTAGGAGTGCAAACTTGTACAGTCACTTTGGAAATCAGTATGGTTACTTCTCAGAAAATTGAGAATCAAGACCCAGTGACACCACTCTTGGGCATATACCAAGGAATGCTCAATCATACCACAAGGACACTTGCTCAGCTATGTTCATAGCAGCAATATTTGTAATAGCCAGAACCTGGAAACAGCCTAGATGTCCCTCAACTGAAGAATGGATAAAGAAAAGGTGGTACACACTCTTGGGCATATACCCAAGGAATGCTCAACCACACCACAAGAGCACTTGTTCAGCTATGCTCATATCAGCATTGTTTGTAATAGCCAGAACATGGAAACAACCTAGATGCCCTTCAACTGAAGAATGGATAAACAAAATGTGGTACATATACACAATGGAATACTACTCAGCAGAGAAAAACAATGACATCATGAAGTTTGCAGACAAATGGATGGTTCTAGAAAAAATCATCCTGAGTGAGGTAACCCAGACTCAGAAAGACAAACATGGTATGTACTCACTCATAGCAGGATACTAGATGTGGAACAAGGATGACTGGACTGCTACTCACATCACCAGGGAGGCTACCTGGAAAACAGGACCCTAAGAAAGACACGGGGATCGCCCAATGACAGAGAAATGGAATGAGATCTACATGAACAGCCGGGACATGAATGAGAGTAGTGAAGGGCGAGGGTCGAGGGAAAGAGAGCTTGGGGGGGTGGGAGATCCCAGCTGGATCAACAACAGAGAGGGAGAACAAGGAATAGGAGACCATGGTAAATGAAGACCACATGAGAATAGGAAGAAGCAAAGTGCTAGAGAGGCCCACAGAAATCCACAAAGATACCCCCACAACAGACTGCTGGCAATGGTCGAGAGACAGCCCGAACTGACCTACTCTGGTGATGGGATGGCCAAACACCCTAATTGTCATGCTAGAAACCTCATCCAACTACTGAGGGATCTGGATGCAGAGATCCATGACTAGGCCCCGGGTGGATCTCTGGGAGTCCAATTAGCGAGAATGAGGAGGGTTTATATGAGCGAGAATTGTTGAGACCAAGGTTGGATAAAGCACAGGGACAAATAGCCAAACGAACAGAAACACATGAAATATGAACCAATGGCTGAGGGGTCACCAACTGGATCAGGCCCTCTGAGTGGGTGAGACAGTTGATTGGCCTGAGCTGTTTGGGAGGCATCCAGGCAGTGGGACCGGGTCCTGTGCTCATTGCATGAGTTGGCTGTTTGAAACCTGGTGCCTATGCAGGGTCTCTTGCCTCGGCCTGGGAGGAGGGGACTGGACCTACCTGGACTGAGTCTACCAGGTTGATCTCAGTCTGCGGGGAAGGCTTTGCCCTGGAGAAGATGGGAATGGGGGGCGAGCTGGGGGGAAGGTGAGGGGGGCGGGAGGGGGGAGAACAAGGGAATCTGTGGCTGATATGTAGAACTGAATTGTATTGCAAAATAAAAATTAAAAAAAAAAAGTTGGCAAGAAACAAGCCAAGCAAATGTTGGGCATTCATAAGGAAAAAAAAAAAAGAAAAGAAAAGAAAAGGTGGTACATATACAGAATAGAGTATTACTCAGCTATAAAAAAAACAACAATGGCATCATGAAATTTACAGACAAATGAATGGAACTAGAAAATACCATCCTGAGTGAGGTAACCAAGACTCAGAAAGACAAACATGGTATTTACTCACTTATAAGTGGATACTAGATGTAAAGCAAAGAATAACCAGACTACAACCTACAGCTCCAGAGAAGCTAGGAAACAAGGAGGATCCTAAGAGGGACTCATCACCTTTGGAAGGGGAAATAGATGAAATCTCCATGAGTAAACTGGGGACAGGTGGGGGTAGGGGGGGCCACAGGGAGAGCAAAAAAGGGGAGGGAATGGGGGATGAGAACATGAGTGTGGTGGTATTATGTTCCCCAAAATATTGTGTACCTAATAAACTTATCTGGAGTCAGAGAACAGAAAAGCCACTAGATACTTAGGATAGGCAGTGGTAGCTCACGCCTTTAATCCTGGCATTCCAGAGGCAGAAATCCATGTGTTCAAGGATACAGCCAAGCATGGTGACTCATGCCTTTAATCCCAGAAAGCGAGCCTTTAATCCCAGGGAGTGGTGGTAGAAAGCAGAAAGGTATATAAGGTGTGAGGACCAGAAACTAGAAGCATTTGGCTGGTTAAGCATTTGGCTGGTTAAGCTTTTAGGCTTTGAGCAGCACAGTTCATCTGAGAGCCATTCGGATATGAGGACACAGAGGCTTCCAGTCTGAGGAAACAAGATCAGCTGAGAAGTTGGCCAGGTGAGGTTAGCTGTGGCTTGTTCTATCTCTCTGATCTTCCAGTGTTCACCCCAATAACTGGCCTCAGGTTTGATTTTATTAATAAGAACTTTTTAAGATTCCTGCTACAGCATGAGGGAAAAGGATGGTCAAGCTGGGATAGGGATACAGTGAAAGAGCAATGAAAGAGATCTCTTGATAAAAGGAGATATTATAGAGTTAGGGAGAAACCTGGTGCTAGGGAAATTCCCAGGAATCCACAAGGATGACCCCAGATTAGACTACTAGTAATAGTGAGAGGTTGCCTAACTGGTTTACCCCAGTAATCAGATTAGTGAATACCCTAACTATCATCATAAAGCCTTCATTCAATAACTGATAGGAGCAGATGCAGAGATCCACAACTAAGCACCAGGTAGAGCTCCGGGAGTTCAGCTGAAGAAAGGGAAGAGGGATTATATGAGCAAGAGGGGTCAAGATCATGATGGGGAAATCTACAGAGACAAATGAACCAAGCTCATAGGAACTCACAAACTTTAGACAGACAGCTGTGGAACCTGCATGGGACCGGACTAGGCCCTCTGTAGAAAACAGTTGTGTAGCTTGGTCTGTTTGAGGGGCCCCTGGCTGTGGGATCAGGATCTATCCCTGGTGCATGAACTAGCTTTTTGGAGCCCATTACCTATGGTGGGATGCCTTGCTCAGCCTTGATGCAGGGAGGAAGGGCTTGGACCGGCCTCAACTGTATGTACTAGGCTTTGCTGACTCCCTATGAGAGTCCTTACCCTTTTGGAGGAGGGGATGGGGGTTGGGGATGGAGAAAAAGATGGGGTGAGCAGGAGGAGGGATGAGAGGGGGAATCTGTGGTTGGCATGTAAAATTAATAAAAAAAGTTAAAGAAAGAAAAGAATATATTTATGCATTTAAGTATATTTAGAAATATATAGTTATATATTTAGGAAAGTAGGCATATATGTAATAACAATTAAAGAAAAAGAGATCATAAATTTGAAAGAGGGCAAGAGGGTACATGGGAGGGTTTGGAAGAGGAATGGAAAGGAGAAGTTTGTGTAATTATAATCTCAAAATATATTTTTAAGTGATTTATTATATTGACTTACAAGATGCAGTCCTGGCGGCCCATCAATGACTGTCTCACACTGGAGAGGCTGTGAATCCAGGAGTTGCTCTGTCGGCAAGACAGGGTAGCCCAGTAGTCCCAACCTGGTGTTGACAACCTGGAGGATTCCTGCCAAGCTCCTTGTCTTCCATATACACTGGAATCCCAAGTAAGTTGGTTCTCATATCAGGAAGGGAATGTAGAAACAACAGAATAGATAGGCCAGCAAGAGTAAGGGTGAGCAGACAAAGAGCAGAGTTTCCCTCTCTCTTGTCCTTATCAGGGCTGCCCCCAAAGGTGCTGCCCATATATAGGGTAGTTCTTCCTGCTTCAAATAATTTATCTAGAAATTCCTCACAGGAGTACCCAACAGTTTGTGTTTTAGTTTATTCTTGAGGTTGGCAAGTTGACAACTAAGGTTAGCATCACATCTACTTTCTTTTTCTCAAAAGTTATAGTTTCAGCTACATCATCCATGCATTAGGAGAATAAAACATGCCTACATAACATTTGAAATGAGGCGGGGCTAGAGAAATGGCTGAATGATTAAGAAGAGTCTTTGCTTTTACAGAGGACCCAAGTTTGGTTCCCAGCATCCCAGGGTGGATTCCATGGGATCTGGCTCCCTCTTCTGGCTTCCACCAGTACCAGGTGCACACACAGTGTGCTAAAATACATGCAGAAAAACAACTCATACACATAAGACAAAAATAAACAACTTTTGTAAAAGTGTACATGTTTGGAAGTAGATAAATAACAAATATTATTTATCATCTCAACTCTGAGTATATAAGCCTATAGAAAAACACATATGAATCAACAGCGGCTCAAATATGTATATAATGTACATGTAACTAAGCATTAACATATCCTTACTGATTCACTTGTAATATGTTTTTGTTCTTTTTTTCTATTTGCAAATTTTTTATTAAAATATAATTATGGCACTAGGGAGACGACTTAGCAATTAAGAACACTGGTTGCTCTTCCAGAGGACCTAGGTTTAGTTCCCAATACCCATGTGTTGGCTCACAACTTTCTAAATTCCAGTTCCAGGGAATACACCATGCTTCTGACCTCCATAGGTACTGAATGCACATGGGGTGCAGACATACATGCAGGCAAAACAATCATATACGTAAAATGTTTTAAAGGAAAAATTTTTAAATATTATAGTTTATTACATTTTAAATATTCTTTGGAAATCAGAAGTCCAATTAAAAGAATATTTTCTCATGTTCTCTTTCATGTTCCCACTGTATTTATTTTCTCTTCTTCATTCTAGTAGCTAGTCTCTGGCTGATTAGTACTTTGAATAGAATAAACTCAGCCTCTTTCTCTGAACTTAGACACTGGTCCCTCTACTATGGATTGAGCATCCCTACGAAATCCTTACTGGCCAGAGTACCTTCCTCCTCTCTCCATCTACAGAGGCAAAATGACTCCAGGGTCACTTAAATATGGGTCTCTTGCTCTTTGTGACCAAATAGCTCTTGGTAAAGGCAATATTTTCCAACAATTAGCATATTAGTTCAGGCTTTGTATGCTTGGTTTTTCTAATACCTGTATTTCAATTACAGTTTGGTCTTGAGCTATAGGGGAGCTATGTTGACAGTGACCTGTTTCTGTTGTTACCTAAGCACCCAGACCTCCAATTGACTCCAGAGCAACACTTGAAACATTCAAAAAAAAAATCACACTATGGAAATAATCAGGAAACGAAACTGTCTCATTCTTAACAAAAACCTTGAAAAATCTTGAGTAAACAAGCATGCTTTCCTTGAAGTTAGATGACTTTAAAGCAACAGGACTCCTTCCCTAAACTCCCACCCTTCTCTTCTGTTGATAGACAGCTTTAGATGTGTTCATTATTTGTTTGTTTGCTCACGTTATTGATTTGCTTTGTTTGGTTCATACATCTGTATAGACATATACAGTGTCTTTAAATATCATTAGTTTGGTATGTATTATTAGTTTGGTCCTGGCCTGGAATTCTCTACACAGACCAGGCTGGCCATTAACTCATAGAAAGCCATCTGTCTCTACTTCCTGAGTGCTTGGATTAAAGGAAGGTCTGCACCAGCATACCTCACCATTTCTTTAATTTTTTTCCAGGCAGGATCTGTAGCCCAGGACAACTTGGAATTCACTATCTAGCCAAGGGTGACCTTGAACTTCCGATGCTCCAGATGGCACATCCCACTCCAGTGCTGTTATGTGTGTGTGTGTGTGTGTGTGTGTCTGTGTGTGTGTGCACGTGCACAAGAGTGTAATGCCCACAGAAGCCAGAAGAAGGTGTGGAATCTGTGGAGCTAGAGTCATGGGCACCCTAAACTATCCAAAGTATGAGCTTGTAATTGAACTCAGGTCCTCTACAAGAGCAGTATTCATTTTTAACCACTGAGCAATCTCTCCAATTCCCTCATCTTTATATATATAGTGTTTTTTCTACACATACAACAGGATTTGACTATATTATACTTGTTTTGATTTTATAAGGTTTTATTTGTTATTCTTCATTCAACTCATTTTATTTATGTGTTTTATTTATTTTTTCTATTGGGGGGTAAATTTTATTTTCCTTCATTCTTGTTGTTTGTTTTTTCATCCTGGGTTTATTCCTTTTCACCTACTCTTTACATTTAGTAAGTCTCACTTAATCTTCTTGGCTATTTATAAATTTCTCTTATGGTTTTAATATTAATGCCACATCTTTCACTTATCTAATTTTGGTTTTAAATGTCTTCATTATTGCTATTTGTTCTCTCTCTCTCTCTCTCTCTCTCTCTCTCTCTCTCTCTCTCTCTCTCCTAACCTCTTATTCTTTACTCTTCCTCTCCATACTATTCTTCCCCTGTCCTTTTCTTGGCTCACACTTTGTGTATTTAACCTTCCTTCTCCACTTTTTTTTCACCCTCAACCTGTCTTCTTCCCTTACCTCATCCATTTGTTACTTCCCCACTTACTCGTCATTATTTTTAACTTAACAACACTTTCTAAAACCTTCCATTTTTCAGTTCTAAGAGTATTGGTGAAATATTAGTGGGCTAGTAAAAATGATCAATGACCTGACAGAGGTCACAAACAGATTAGTGCCATCAAGGGCTTAGAGAGGGAACCCAGCAACCTAGAGGAAAAAGTCAGCAAAATGGGTGTGAAAGTCGGTTGTGCAGATGGAAAAGTCAGCAACCTTGGAAGGAAAGGTCAGCAAGTAAACTGACATTTTGAAAAAAAGAAAAAAAAATTCCAGTGTTGAGAATGAAAACCTAGGAGAATTGGATGGAAAATATCACAAACAGACTCAATAAAACAGAAGAAAAAATATCAGGGGTTGGGGATAAGGCTGGCAAAAAGACTGTATCAAAATGATTTAAAAAAAAGAGAGAGCCAGGCGGTGGTGGCGCACGCCTTTAATCCCAGCACTCAGGAGGCAGAGCCACATGGATCTCTGTGAGTTCGAGGCCAGCCTGGGCTACCAAGTGAGTCCCAGGAAAGGCACAAAGGTACACAGAGAAACCCTGTCTTGAAAAACCAAGAGAGAGAGAGAGAGAGAGAGAGAGAGAGAGAGAGAGAGAGAGAAAGAGAGAGAAATTAATAAATGAGCATTACCACAGCATCCAAGTACTGTGAGCCATGCTGTAGAAATCAAAACCAAACTCCATGAAGAGGAAGACACCAAAGGCACAGAGAATCTAGCCAAGGACATCACAACAGAAAATTTCCTAACTCTAGAGGAAAAAATAGAGTATTCAAATACAATAGGCATTTAGAACCCCAAATAGACATAACTGGAAAGGAACCTCTCTATGTTATATTATAGAGAAGATATCAAAAATGCAAAGCAAAGACATAACATTAATATCTACAAGGTAAAAAGCACCAACTTACTCACAAATACAGAAGCATAAGAGTGACAATTTCTCATTAGCATCCCTCAAATCAAGAAAAGAATGGAATGATGTATTTCAAGCCCTGAAAGTAAATGATTGTCTGCCAATAGTGCTACATCCAATAAAGTTATCATTTAAATTTGATGGAGAAATAAGGACAATTTCACAATAATCATGAACTAAGGCTGCTCATGACCACCAAGCCAGTACTATCAGAGAAGATACTTGAAGAAATATTTTATATACACAGGAAAAGAAAGATAGTCTCCCACACAATAAATCAACAAATCCCCAATAATAATAGGAGAGACAGTAAAGAACAAGCAATAATACAACAAAAACAACAATCAAAAGCAGAAGAATTAGTAAACATCTTTGAATAATAACCTTAAATGTAAATAATTTCAATTCACCAACAAAGAGATACAGACAGGCTGATCTCACTTTTAAACTAGATTCAATTATCTGTTATCTGTAAGGAAACAATTTTAAAAGGAAACAATTCATCAAGAATATATAAAAATTGTAAATATATATACATCAAACCTTGGACACCCCCACTTTATAAAATATACACTAATGGATATTAAAGGCTATATAGACCCTGATACTTTAATAAAGGGTAGCTTTAATACCCTACTCTCATCTCTAGATAGGTTGTTCAAACTGAAAATGAGCAAATAAACCACAGAGTTAAACCACATCATACATCAAATAGACTTAATAGACATTTGCAGAATATTCTACCCAGTGGAAACAGAATACATGTTCTCTTTTCCAAGCCCATGGGACATTCTCTACAACAGGCAACCTTCTAGACCACAAATAAAGACTTACCAATCCATAAAAAACAAAATAACCTTGTGTAGCTTATCAGATCACAATGTGATAAGGCGAGAAATCGATAGCAAGAAAAGCCACAGAAACTGCAGCAGTACATGGAGAAGGATTGATGCTATCACTGAAGAAATCAAGGAGGAAAATTTTAAGTTCCCAAAATCAGGGGTTGGAGAAAAGGCTCAGTGGATGAGAGCACTTGCTTCACAAGAATGGGAGTCTGAGTTCAGATTCCAGCATTCACAGAAAAAGCCAGGCATGGTCCCCCCCCCCATCTCTGTCAGTCGTGGGGACAGAAGGATTACTGTGGCTTGATGGCTTCCAACCTAGCTCCAAATTCAATAAGAAACCCTGTCTCAGAGAAATAAAGTAGAGTGATAGAGAAGGGCACTTCCACAAATGCACACAGGTGTATGCACCTGCGCGCACGCGCGCGCGCGCGCACACACACGTACATACACAACACACAGAGAAACACACACACATACATGCACACACACACAGTCTCATACACATATACTCACCAAAATAAATAAATAGTTAATAAAAATCAAATTAAAGTGAAAGCATGACATTTCAAATGTAGCTAGGGCAGTTCTAAGAGGAAATTTTATGGCTATGGGCATTTACCTTTAAAAAATCAGAAAGTAGCCATGTGGTGAAGGTGCTCTCCTTTAATCCCAGCACTCAGGAGGAAGAAGCAGGAGGATCTCTGAGTTTGAGGCCAGCCTGGTCTACAGAGTGAACTGTTGGACAGCCAGTGATATATAGAGAAGCCCTGTCTTGAAAAACAAACAAATGATCCCCAATATCCCCAATAGGACTCTGCAATCTATAAGACCAACTCCCTGCCCCAAACCCATGCATCCCCCAGTAACCTCAATGGCTCTCTGAGAAACAGAATCCTCCAGCTCTGATTGGACCAAGAGGTGAGTGTCTCCTCTCCCAGCCTCAGAGTTCTGTCTTTGGGACCTAAGCCCTCAGGGCACAACCCATGCTGCCCTACCCTCATCCATTGCTGCCCCAGGTGAAGGCCAACAGAAAGGACTCCTGTGGGCACACATCCCCACCAATACCCACCATCTGACCAGACCCTATAATCTACAAGACCAACTTCCTGCCCCAAACCTACCCATCCCCATGCGACCCTGAGACACAGAATCCACCAGTTCTTATTGGACCAAGAGCAGCTCCCTGAGGCACAGAATCCGCTAGCTCTGATTGGACCAAGAGTTCTAATAGGACCAAAGAGTAGTCCCCTGAGACACAAACACAGTTAGCACAGATTGGACCAAAAGCAACTCCTTCAGACACACACCCCTCTTGCACCAATTGGAGGAAGAGATGGGTAGACACCAGTGCAAAAATACATACAACAACATAAACAGCAATATGGCACCACCAGAACTGAGCGGTTCTTCAACAGCAAGACCTGAACATCACAACATAGAAAAAGCAGAAGAAAGTGACATTAAAAATAACTTTATGACGATGATAGAGGCCTTTAAAGAGAAAATGTAAACTCCCTTAAAGAAATTGAGGAAGGGGCTGGAGAGATAGCTCAGTGGTTAAGAGCACTGGCTGCTCTTCTAGAGGTCCCAAGTTCAGTTCCCAGCATCCACATGGTGGCGGCTCACAGCCATCTGTAATGAGATCTGGTGCCCCCTTCTGGCCTGCAGACATACATGTGGACAGAACACTATATACATAATAAATAAATAAATCAAAAGAAATGCTTAAAAAAAGAAAGAAATTGAGGGAAAGACAAAGAATTGGAAGAAATCAATAAATCCCTTAAAGAAAGCCAAGAAAAAAGCAAACAAACAAGTGAAGCAAACAGTTCAAGACCTAAAAAATGAAATAGAAGCAATGAAGAAGACACAAATAGAGGAAATACTGGAAATGGAATATCTGAGTAAATGAACAGGAACTACAGGTGCAAGCATAGCCAACAGAATACAAGAAATGGAAGAGAGAATCTCTGGTGTGGATGATACGAAAGAGGAAATAGACTAATCGGTCAAAGAAAACACTAAAGACAAAAAAGTCATAACACAAAATGTCCAGGAAATCTGGGACACCATGAGGAGGCCAAACCTAAGAATAATAGGGATAGAAGAAAGAGATGAATAACACCTCAAAGGCACAGAAAATACATTCAAGAAAATCATAGAAGAAAACTTTTTTAAACTAAAGTAGGAAATGCCTATGAAGATATAAAAAGCTTACAGAACACCAAATAGACTAGACCCCCTCCCCCAAAAAAAGTTCCCCTGCCACATAATAATAAAATGGAATAAAGAAAGAATATTAAGAGCAGCAAAGGAAAAAGGCCAAGTGACTTATAAAGTCAGACCCATCAGAATAACACTCAACTTCTCAATGGAGACTCTGAAAGCCAGAAGATCCTGGACAGACGTTATGCAGACACTAAGAGGCCACGGATGCCAGCCCAGACTAATATACCCAGCAAAACTCTCAATCACCATTAACAGAGTACACAAAATATTCCAACACAAGACCAGTTTTAAACAATACCTATCCTCAAATCCAACCCTACAGAAAGCATTAGAAGGAAAACTCCAATCTAAGGAAGTTAGATGCACCCATGAAAACACAGACAATAAATAATCCCACAGCAGCAAATCCCAAAGAAGGGAAACATACACACACACTATAATCAAAAAAATTAAATAACAGGAATTAACAATCATTGGTCATTAATATCCCTCAATGGACTCAATTTGCCTATAAAAAGACACAGGCTGACAGAGTGGATATGAAAATGGGATTCATCCTTCTTCTGCATACAAGAAATACACCTCAACTTCAAAGACAGACACTACCTCAGAATAAAAGGTTGAGAAAAGACTTTCCAATCAAATGAACTTAAGAAGCAAGCTAGTATAGCTATTCTAATATCTAACAAAATAGACTTCAAACTAAAATCAATCAAAAGAGATCAGGAAGGACATTATATATTCATCACAGGAAAAATCCAACAAGATGAAGTCTCAATTCTGAACATTTATGCCCCAAATACAAGGACACCCATGTATGTAAAAGAAACATTACTAAAGCTGAAATCGCACGTCAAACCCCACACACTAATAGTGGGAGACTTCAACACCCCACTCTCACCAATGGACAGGTCTGCCAGACAGAAACTTAACAGAGAAATAAGAGATCTAACAGATGTTATGACTCAAATGGACTTAATAGACATCTACAGAACATTCCACCCTAACACAAAACAATATACCTTCTTCTCAGCACCCCCTGGAACTTTCTCTAAAATTGATCACATAATCAGTCACAAAGCAAATCTCAACAAATACAAAAAAATGGAATAACCTCCTGTATTTTATCTGACCACCATGGCTTACAGTTAGAATTCAACAACAATATAAATTACATAAAGTCTACAAACTCATGGAAACTAAATAATGCTCAACTGAATCACCACTGAGTCAAGGAAGAAATAAAGAAAGAAATTAAAGACTTCCTAGAATTCAATGAAAATGAATGTACAATATACCTACACTTAAGGAAAACTATGAAAGCAGTGCTAAGAGGAAAATTCATACTACTAAATGCCCATATAAAGAAGTTGGAGAAATCTCACATTAGCAACTCAACAGCACACGTGGAAGCTCTAGAACAAAAAGAACCAAGCTCGCCCAGGAGGAATAGATGCAAGGAAATAATCACTGAGGACTGAACTCAATAAAATAGAAACAAAGAGAACAATACAAAGAATCAATGAAACAAAGAGTTGGTTCTTTCAGAAAATCAACAAGATAGACAAATCCTTATCCAAACTAACTAAAAGGCAGAGAGAGAGCATCCAAATTAACAAAATCAGAAATGAAAAGGGAGACATAACAACAGGCAATGAAGAAATCCAGAGAATCATCAGGTCATACTTCAAACACCTGTACTTCACAAAACTGGAAAATCTAAAAGAAATGAACAATTTTCTGGATAGGTACCACATACCCAAATTAAATCAAGACCAGGTAAATAATTTAAATAGACCTACAACGGCTAGGGAAATAGAAATAGTCATTAAAAGTCTCAAAAAAAAAAAAGACCAGATGGTTTCAGTGCAGAATTCTACCAGAATTTCAAAGAAGAGCTACCAGTACTCTTCAAATTGTTCCACACAATAGAAACAGAAGGAATACTGCCAAATTCTTTTTATGAGGCTATAGTTACCCTGATACCCAAACCACACAGAGATGCAACAAAGAAAAAGAACTACAAACCAATCCCCCTTATGAACATTGATGCAAGAATACTGAATAAAATACTGGCAAACTGAATCCAAAATTACATCAAAAAAATCAACCATAATCAGTATGGTTACTTCTCAGAAAATTGAGAATCAGTCTACCTCAAGACCCAATGATACCCCTCTTGGGCATATACCTGAGGAATGCTCAATCACACCACAAGGACACTTAGTCAACTATGTTCATAGCAGCAATATTTGTAATAGCCATACTGATTTCTGTAGTGGCTGTACAAGCTTGCTGTCCCACCAACAGTGGAGGAGTGTTCCCTTTGCTCCATATCCTCTCCAACATAAGCTGTCTTCAGTGTTTTTGATCTTAGCCATTCTGACGGGTGTAAGATGGTATCTCGGAGTCATTTTGATTTGCATTTCCCTGATGACTAAGGATGTTGAACAATTCCTTGAATGTCTTTCGGCCATTTGAGATTCTTCTGTTAAGAATTCTCTGTTTAGTTCTGTAGCTCATTTTTTTTATTGGATTGTTTGGTATTTTGATGTCTAATTTCTTGAGTTCTTTATATATTTTGGAGATCAGTCCTCTATCAGATATGGGGTTGGTGAAGATCTTTTCCCATTCTGTAGGCTGTCATTTTGGAGCCCATTACTTATGGTGGGACACCTTGCACAGCCTTGATGCAGGGGGAGGGGCTTGGACCTGCCTCAACTTAATGTACTAGACTTTGCTGACTCTGCATGGAAGGCTTTACCTTTTCAGAGGAGGGGATGGGGAGTGGACTGGGGAGGAAGCCTTGGGGGCATTGGGAGGAGGGAGGAGGGAGAAGGGATGAGAGGGTGATTTGTGGTTTGTATGTAAAATGAATAAAAAAATTTCTTGATCAAAAAAAGAAAAACAAAAAATCAGAAAGTAATTGGGACTATGTGCTAGTAATTAAATAATAAAACCTCCAAGAAGCAAACTGTACAAAGCATCCAGAAGCACTCCTTGCAGAATACTTTAAAAACATATTTCAAGAAAAAGAAAGAAAAATTATGGATCAGAGAATTTAATTTAAGTCCTGAAACACTAAAACTGTTGTAGGAAAACATAAGGGAACCATAGGAAGACACTTTAGGACATAAGTATAAGCAACAAACTTCTGACGGGAACCCCAAGAGCACAGGCGACGTTCCTGAGAACTGACCAATGGCAGTGCATGAAATGTAAATGTTTCTGCAAGCAAAATAAACTATCAACAGCATAAACATTTCTACAGAACTGGAGAAAATCTAACTCTAATATCCAGAGTACATAAAGAACTGCAAAAATTAAACTGAACTCCAAAGAAACAAAGTTGTCAATCAATAAATGAACAGATTATCTGAGAAGGATCGTTTCAAAAGAAGACATACAAACGGCTAGTAAGTATTTTTAAGTGTTCCACATCTCTAGCCACCAGGGGGAAAAATTTAAAACTCTTTTGTCATTCCTTCTCTGGCTAACGAGAATGGAAGCCATCAAGAAAACAAATGACAGCAAATGCTGACCAAACACAAAGTGGCAAGTGGAACTAGTTCAATTCTTGGTGGGATGTAAACTAGTGCTGTCACTATGGAAATCACTATGGAGGCTTCTAAAACCATGAAAACTAACACTACTGCATGGCCCAACCATACTACTTCTGGCATTTGTCCAATCTACGCTTCATGCTACAGCAGAGACACTTGCCCAGCCATGTTCATTGCTGCTCTTTCTGCAGAAGCAGGAAAGTGGAATCTGCCTAGACATCCATCAACAGATGAACAGTAAATGAAAATGTGGTACATTTACACAATGGAATCTTACTCAGCTCTGAAGAAAAACCAAAAGCATACATAGCCTCCAAGGGAAGGGGTAGGGCAGATAATAGAGCAAAGTAGAAGGGTGTCTCAGTTCCTTTTTCTACTGCAGTAAACGGTCATCATGACCATGGCAACTTGTAGAAGAGTTTATTGGAGCTTACATTTCAGAGGGCGAGTCCATGACCATCAATGCAGGGAGCATGGCAGCAGACAGGCAGTCATGGTGATGGAGCAGTAACTGAGAGCTTACATACTGACCCAAGAGCATGAGGGAGAGAGAGAGAGCTAATTGGGAATGGAGTAGGTTTCTTAACCCTCAGAACCCACCCACCCCAGTGACACAGCTCCTCCAACAAGGCCACACATTCCTAAACAGTTCCATGAACTGGGGACCTAGTACTCTAATATATGAGCCTACGGGAGCCATTCTCATTCAAACCACTATAGTGCAGGAATTGTGGGAGTGAAAGAGTAAAGAGGGGGAGGGGAGCAGCTGTGTGTAAGGGGGAGAGTAGTGGTAGAATCAACCAAAATGTACTGTGTATGAAAACTCTATACAGAACCCTACTCTCTTTTAAACTAATTTAAGAGATTAGAACTTCAAAATGAAAATTTTAAAAAAATCTGGAAAATCTAGAAGAAGTGGATAAATTCCTAAGCCACATGACCTACCAAATTAAATCAAGAATATGGGAACAACAAATTAAATATGGTTCAATTTGTAGAACCCAGATGGAATCTTACAATTATTGGCAACTCCAGTTATAGGAGGGTCTGATCTTCTAGCCTCCGAAGGCACCAGGCATATGCATAATACAAATGCATATGTGAAGGCCAAAGTCTCGTCACATTAAAAAATTTTTAAAGAATATATGAACAATTTGAACAAAGCAATAATAATCAACAAGATTAAAATAGTTATGAAATTTCTCACCACACAGAAAGACCAAGAGTGAAAAAGTAGACTTTTTCACCATCCTTATTTTGTAGGAACCCAAATCTTCATTATTTAAAATACATTAAAAAAAAAAACTGCAGCTCTTAACACCTCACTGTTAAGATTTTTATTTGCATTCCCACATTGTCAACACCTTCTGAGAGTACTGCGTGGGTATTAGCAAGATCCCTACCTAAAGATCCTCGCTCCTGTCAAAGAATAGAGAAATGATCTGCCAGAAACCAGGGGGAATTCCTTTAACTCTTTAAAAGTAGTGTTCTTTCATCTATTAATTAATTAATTAACTAATTAATTAATTAATAAACCATAAGAGGTATATGCTTTAAACAGAAACTAAAAATGTTATCATTTATATAAAAAAATGCATATAGAAACACATCCTTGTGTGTTAAAATTTCTAAACATTGGGCAAGAAAACAAAACAGCCTGTCAGGCTTATAACGGTTTTGTCTGTTAGTGGGTGGTGAGAAACCATTAAAGATTTATTTTATTTGTCACATATTAAGAATACAGAACCAAGGGCTTGTTTCCATGCATGAGTGTAATGCATGCTGATTACATCCACCTTCTAGGATCATTCCTCTTTTTTTTCTTTTTCTTTTTTTTTTTTTTTTTTTTTTTTGGTGTTTGGTTTTTTTGAGACAGGGTTTCTCTGTGTAGTTTTGGTGCCTGTTCTGGATCTCACTCTATAGACCAGGCTGGCCTCGAACTCACAGAGATCCACCTGCCTCTGCCTCCCAGGTGCTGGGATTAAAAGTGTGTGCCACCACCACCCGGCTCTAGTACCTTCTGTATGCACCGTCACTTTTTTTTCTCTTAGATTCCAAACATAAGAGGAAACATGGAAACACATGATACTTCTCTTTATGAGACTGATTTATTTTGTTTACCAAGGTGATCTCCATTTCCATCCATTTTCCTGAAAGTGATATAATTTCATTATTCTTTGTGGCTAAATACAATTGCATTGTGTATATGAAGAATGGTTAGATTATCCATTTGTCTGTTGATATGCACTCAAGCTTTACAATAATGTGTCTAATGTACACTGTGCCATGATATATACAGGTGTGCAGATATATGTATAGGAAGCTGGGCTGAGTGCTTCTTTGTATATACTCAAAAATAGTACAACTGGGTGGGTCACATGGAAGTTCCACAGAGCATGAGAAATTTACATTCATTCCAGTGAATAAAAGAACGTCAGCATCTCCCACATTCTCACCATCATTTATTTTGTGGCTATTTGCTTCATAAAATCATTAGGAACTTTTGATAAAGTAAAGCAGTGACCACAAGCTGTAACCTTACAAATCATCTGGCTACTGTAATGAGAACAGTCTGTAGGGGGTGAGGGGACATTAGCAGGTTTCCCAAGTGTAGTGAGGAATTGGTGTCATATGGTCCCGGACAGGCCAACAACAAATGGACAGAACATCTCTAGAATATTGAAGGTACGTAGTGCAAGATTCCCCAATGAAAAGAATTTAGGTGTGAGAAGAGCAATGCCAAGGATGGATCCAAACAACTTAAGGATGAAGCTGTCCTGGGTACCAAAGAGCTGAAAGTAGACAATGGGGAGAAAGGCTGACGTTGGTAATGGAGACGCTTCTGTTTGCAGCTGGTGGTGGTTAATGCAGACTCAACTGGTACCCGGTATTGTAGGTGGAAAGAACTTCATTACCCATTTTGGGTAAATATCATTTCAGCTTTCTATTCATTATCTTTACTCTATTCCCCGTGTCTTCCTTGGAAGCAGCCTGAAGGGACAATCCATGGTATTTCCATTGTGTTTTCTAAGTGTTAAACTATGTACAGAAGCAATTGTGTACAACTTGGATTGAAATGCCCTGCTTTCTCAGAGATTGCCAGTGTGGTGCTATTTGTAATGAAGAGATGAGCAATATCCTCAGTGCCTTCCCAGTGCCTCTGTATGTAGATGTCTAACTTCTGTATAATCACCCCTGGTTTCCTGAAATCCATTCTCAAAGCCCAGAGCTGCTCACTGACAAACTCACTGATTGATATATGTGAAGAGGTGAAAAGACATGAAATGTTAATGAGAGAGAAAAGACTGTGGTCAATATCTCACTACTGGCAGTAAGCAAATGCCAAACTCTTCTGAGACTTAGGAAAAGAATCAAGTTAATCTAGAGCCTTTCATCTGTGAGTTATATTTTTTAATTTTTATTTATGTGTATTAATGTTTTGGCTGTATGTGTACATGTGCACACATGCATGCCTAATACCCACAGAGGTCAGAAGAGGGCATTGGATCTCTTAGGGCTGGAATTATAAGGGGTTGTGAACCATTATGCAGGTACTGGGAATTGTGATGGACCAGCCTGACTCCATCTTATGAATGGAAGCCATTTTGTTATAAGGTTGGAATAAGTTCATTTCTGTTGGCTGTGAAATTCAAACTTGACCAAGCTTTAACCTATTTCTGATATGTGATATGCTCCCCACCCTGTGGAGTTTGACTCACACCTTGAATGTACCCTTGATAAGATAAGATGCTCTTCCAAATAATTTTGAAATGTTCAGCCAAATTCCTACATAACCTAAATTCCTCTGGAAATCCCTCAACCCCTAGTCTTACAGTTTTTTGGACTATATAAATTCTACCTTCTCCTGTGTTCGATGCGATTTTCTCAAATCTCACTTTAGGGAGATAGCCCTGTCTGACAGAAAATAAAGCTTGCAGAATTTCACACACACACACACACACACACACACACACACACACACACACACACACAAAAGGGTAATGAGATGGTTGTGGTGCACGCCTTTAATCTCAGCACCAAGGAGGCAGAGGCAGATGGATCTCTGAGTTCCAGCCTAGTCTACAAAGTGAGTTCCAGGACAGCCAGGCAAGGTTCTGTTACACAGAGAAACCCTGTCTCAAAAAAAAAAAAAAAAAAAAAAAGGTAATGGTCTTTACTCTCATTAGCGGGGTTAACATCGAGCCCCAGTCCTCTGGAAGAGCAAGCCAGTACTCTAACCTCTGAGCCATCTCTCTAGCCCCTGTGAATTGTATTTTAAGCAACAAAAAAAATGTAGATAAAGAATGAAACTTTACCAAATACATGTGACTTAAAAGAGGATGAAAAAAGTAGTCTGGCATGGTGGCACATGCCTTTAATCCCAGCACTCAGGAGGCAGAGGAAGGCAGATCTCTGTGAGTTCAAGACTAACCTGGTCTACATAGTAAGATCCAAGACAGCCATGGCTGTGTAGAGAGACTCTATCTATAAATAAATAAATAAATAAATAAATAAATAAATAAATAAATAAATAAATAAATGAATGAATGAATAAATAAATAAATAGATAGATAGATAAATAAACAAATAAATAGATAGATAGATAGGTAAATAAATAAATAAAAACTAGGACAACATTAGTTTTTTGTTTTTTGTTTTTGTTTGTTTGTTTGTTTGTTTGAGAAAGGTTTTTTTCTGTGTTCTTTTGGTGCCTGTCCTGGATCTTGCTCTGTAGACCAGGCTGGCCTCGAACTCACAGAGATCCACCTGGCTCTGCCTCCCAAGTGCTGGGATTAAAGGCATGCACCACCACTGTCTGGTTTAACATTAGTTTTTTATGCTCTTTTTTTTTTTTTTTTTTTGAGACAGGGACTACATAATTTTGTCACTACATAGACCATGTTAGCCTCAAGCTCACAGAGATCTACCTGCCTAAGTGCTGGTCTTAAAGGTGTATGCCACCAAACCCAGCTATTATTAATTATTAATAATTAATAAATTAATTATTTTCTCTATTTTTTGTTTTGTTTTGTTTTGTTTTGTTTTTCAAGACAAGGTTTATCTGAGTAGTCCTGGCTGTCCTAGAATTCACTCTATAGCCTAGGCTGGCCTCGAACTCAGAGATTCACCTGCCTGTGCCTCCTGAGTGCTGGGATTAAAGGCGTGCACTACTACTTCCCAGCTACTTATTTTCAATAAAATAGTTGAAAATTAAATGAAACAGAGTGCCAGGTGTGCATGTGTGTAATCCTAGCACTCAGGAGGCTGAGGCAGAAGGATCATGAGCTCTGTCAGAACGGCCTACCTAACAAGACTCTGTCTCAAAAATTCTTTTCACAAAATTTCAGTGACAATTATATATGAAATCAACAGACTGTCAGTGGATGAGTTTCCATGCTGACTATTCACACCAATAAAGCAGGACGTCTACACTGAGCTACATTGTCAGCCCTCAAAACTCTCCAAAGCCCAGATCAGCACATTAGCTTTGCCCTTCCCACGCGTGCCCAGCTGCATCAGGCCGTGTGTGCTTTTCTGTTCCCTTCTCCTCCATCCCTTTCATGTCACCTTCAATCCATTCATGGATCTCCTCAACTGTCTTCTCATCAAAAAAGACTTTCCCAAAGCTAGGGAGATGGCTTGGAGTATAAGAGCACTTACTACAAAAGTATAAAGATCTAAGTTCAAATCCCCAGAGCCACATAAAAGGTCAGGTGTAGGCCAGGAGGTGGTGGCGCACGCCTTTAATCCCAGCACGCGGGAGGCAGAGGCAGACAGATCTCTGAGTTCGAGGCCAGCCTGGTATACAAAGCGAGTTCCAGGAAAGCTGCAAAGCTACACAGAGAAACTCTGTCTCGAAAAACAATACAAAGTTCAGGTGTGGCTGAAAATGACTGTAGCCCCAGCATTTCGGGAAATGGGGAGAAGAGGATCCCTGGGGCTTGCTGGCAGCCAACCTAGCCACAAGGCTCAATGAGAGACCCAGTCTCAATGGAATAAGGGAGAGTGGTATGGCAGGACACCTGGTGTCATCTTCTGGCTTCTGGGGCACACATACCAGCATACATACCTACCTATGCACACATGCACATGTGCACGTGCACACACACACACACACACACACACACACACACACACACACACATTCACACATATAAAATATTTTTTATCTACAATTATGGAACATTTTTTTGTAAAGGTGTTGGTTCTGATGAGGCCAGATGCATGCTGGGTGCTTAGGAATTCCACATTGGACACACTGAACAGAAAGGAATATTTTAGAGCATTGTAATTCCAGTCTTTCCCATGTTCAAGATTCTCTTTCAAGACCCCAGCATTTAGGGGTGGGACTTTTAGTTTGAAAATAACTACACACCACCACGTATTTTTTAGAACCCAAGAAGTCCTGACTTTTGTCATCAGGCTTTCCACCGACCCCATCCTTTCTACTGTCCTAGATTATAACACTTTGAAGCAAGATATTAAAAGATGAGTGTGTGTATCCACAGACAAGAAAAAGGGAAGAAGAAAGCCACGCATGCTTTGATGGCATCTTTGTAGTTGAAAGAGTGAATATTCAGTGAGTCAGCAGCTCTGCTCTTACATAGCCCCGCCCTCGGCATCTGTGCACAAAGTCATGCATAGACTTATTCATAGAAGCACAGATTGTCACAGCAAAACTTTATCAACATAAGAATTGTTTAAAAAACAGGTACATTTTCAGGGAACAAAACAATCTGTACAAATGAAACTGAATGAGCTTAAGCTTTAGCCCTCTGTAGTAATATAGGCTAATAATTCTCACTGGGGGTGATCTGTTCCTCCAATGTTATTTGACAATGACTGACAGACGATTATCATAGCTAGAGGATATACTACTAGTGTGTAAAGCATGGGAAACAGGTGTTGTGGTTTGGATAAGAAACACCCCCAAATTTGTATATTGGGGCTTGATCTCCCAAAGGAATGTTTAAAGGTAGAACTTGGAGAAAATGATGATCAGGTGACATCTGCCAATTACTCATGTGTGTTGACGTGTGCCTTCCTTTTCGGGTCATGGCTGAAAGCCTTGCATCTCTCTGACAGGTCACCTTCAGAACTGGCTGTGTGCTGAACTTCAACACTTCCATCAAGCCAGGACTAGCTGGGCAAACGTGCACTTTATTTCTACAGGCCCCCAGGAGCATCTTCATCCACACTGGCATGTCTCTCGTTTAAAATTATTACTTGGTCTCTGCACTTCCTGAGGTGATCTAATAGTCAGAGACAGACCCAATTGATGAAGCTAATGAAATTAATTTCATTTCCACGATTAATGAAATCTGCATTCTCCTAAACCAAAGGAAGTTTCCTCTGGTTTATTTAGCTAGAAACCCCTTGATTTGCCAAAAAATGAGACAGAAACAGGACAAGCATCAATACGTGATGAATAATTACAAAACAAATGACTTTGGGCCAAATTAGAAATTGATTTAGTCTCACAACTCCTTCAGGACAAAGAAAAAAAAGTTTAACAGGTAGGAATATAAACATTAGCTTGTGTAAATGTTCCTGGTGTTTTATAACTTCTAGGACCTGGTAGCTTCTACTTGTTAAACACAAAAGGAAGAGAGAGCTACATGATGAGCAGATATGGGAAAATTTTCATACATTTGGTGGCGGGAGGGCGGGTGGTGTTGTGATTTTGAGACTGGGTCTATGTAACACAGGCTAGCTAGTCTTGAGCTCATAATCTTCCCGCCTCTGCCTCTCAAGTGCTAGGATTACAGGCGCAGGCCACCATGGCTACTTATTTGTATCTTCTTTCCTCTGGTTAATTCATTCCTCCTGTGGCCACCAGAGCTGGCTATGGTCTTATTATATGCTCCTATGAGCTGTTCTGTATGAGGATTATCTAAAATCAAGGATGTAAATTTAGGCAAAAACCTTTGATGAGAGAACCACTAAAGTATCTATAAACGGCACAAATTAAAGAGTAGAAGAGAATTTAATTACCACACTGCTCAAATCAATGGCCTTCTGAAGATGGGAATGCTAAAGGACTCCCAGGGGCTTAGCAGATATGAGTCCATTTACCATTGTCCTGAAAACCACAACCTTCCCTTTGCAGAGGGTACACCAAGAAAAGCCCCTCCCCCTCCATAAGGAACCTATTCTTAATCTCAGACAGGCAATGTAATGAATGATTTGATAAAGGTTGTTCATGCGTTACTAATTTTGATGATAGGAGTCACATTTGATCCGTCTAGTTAAGTGTCCATTGTCAAGAGCAACTTAGGTAGAGAGGAACATCCTCTCTGACTGCCAAACTGTCACTAAAGCCCATTTCTTCTGGGTATAAGGATCTCTTCTCAGTGTACAATGAACTAACTGCTTCACAAAGGCCTTCCCCAAATCCCTTACATCCTTGAAGGGAATTCCAATATGTAGCTATTAAAGGAGTTGGGGGGTGGGGGTGCTTTTACCAAGTTATTTTCTAAAAACTTAGCCTGTACATTTGCATGAAATGGAGAAAGGGAAGTGCTGTGGTGATATTTTATTTGTGCTCTAATAAATAAAGCTTGCCTGAAGATCAGAGGAAAAATCCAGCCATTATATTAAAAACAGGTCAGGCAATGGTAGCACATGCCTTTAATCCTATTACTTGGCAGGCAGGGATCTGTCTGGATCTCTGTGAGTTCAAGGCCACACTGGGGAACAGAGCCAAGCATGGTGACACACACCTTGAATCCCAACACCAACCACAGAGTCTGTACAGAGAGACAGGAAGTGACAGAGCTGGGCAGGAAGAGGAAGTGATGTAGCTGGACAGAGAGCAAATCAGACAGCAGAACAGCAAGGCATATGTGTGTGGGTAGACAGGGAGTAGCTCACCTCTGGAAGCTGCAGCATTGGTGAGGTGAGGTTAGCTGTGGCTTTTCCTATTTCCTTGATCTCTCTGGTTTTCACCCTTATATCTGGCTCCATGATTTTTATTTAATAAGACCATTTAGAAATTCATCTACAAAATGCCCTGAAGACTTAATGGTCAAACGAGCATCCTGTCCCAACAATGGACTTTCCTAGGTGGCCAGGGATGATAAAAACAACTAGAAAACAGAAAACAAACAACAACAAATACTGACATAGGCACTGAAGAGAGAGCATCCAATATTTCAGGATAACTTAAATGAATATTACTGGCATATAGGGAAATAGTTTAATGTCTTATGCTTAAACACTCAACTCAAACATAATAATAGTACCATCCACACTATAATTAATTTGAATCGTGTATTGTATTTTGCAAATTAAAAATAAAATTAACTGGGTTTTTTTTTTTCTTCTTCTTCTTTTTTTGAAGACAGTGTCTGGCCTTGTACTCACCATATAGCTAAACGCATGACCCTTCTGCCTCTACCTCCCCAGTGTTGGGGATGTAGGTGGGTATGACCACACTTGGCAAAGACTCTGTTAATAAGTATCATTAGTGGACTATCAATAAAATATTGAAACTTGGGGTGTGACAAGTTCTTCAAGTCATTGGCAATGAGCAGAAATGATGCTTTAACTATAGTCAAATTTTGACTCTGAAATACAGTGCTTCCATGATGTTCTCAAGCTTTCCACATCACACATATAGAAAATGTCCTTATTTGGGAAGAAAACTAATATTCATGTCCCTGTTTCCTGACTGGCTGATTCCCTTCCTCCCTCCCACCTTCCCTCCCTCCTTCTCACCCTCCTTCCCTCCCTCCCTCCTCCTTCTCTCCTTCCTTCTCTTCCTCCCTTCCTTTCTTGCTTCCTTCTGTTCTTCTTTCTTCTTTCTTTTTAAAGTGAAGTCTTATTATGTAGTCCATGCTGACCTCAAACTCACAGCAATCCTCCTGCCTCAGCCTCCTGTGTGCTGGATTTACAGCTGTGAACCAGCACACCCAGCTTCGAATTTCCCAACTTCTAAAGTTATTGTTCACATGACATCATTTTTAACTGATTAATACTGTAGGGGAAAATAACAGCAAATAGATAAATTTGTTTTATAATAAGATTTCTTGCACATTCTGAGAAGTCCTTCTGTTTAGTTCCTTTTTGTAAATATCTAGGATTAAGAACCTTCTATGCGGGCTGGAGAGATGGCTCAGCGGTTAAGAGCACTGCCTGTTCTTCCAGAGGTCCTGAGTTCAATTCCCAGCAACCACATGGTGGCTCACTACCATCCGTAATGAAATCTGGTGCCCTCTTCTGGCCTGCAGGTGTATATGCAGACAGAACACTGTATACATAATAAATAAAAATAAATTTAAAAAAAAAAAAAAAAAAAAAAAGAACCTTCTGTGCTAGCCAGGGCTACACAGAGAAACCCAGTCTCGAAAAACAAACAAACAAACAAAAGAACCATTTATATGAGAAGGTGTGGAGAAAACATGAAGTTGGTTGGCTAGGGTTGGCTGGGTAGGGAGGTGGGAAGAATCTGGGAGGAGTTGTGGAAGGGGAAAGAGTATAATCAAAGTATATTGTATAAGTTTTTTAATAAAAAATAAAAAACAAGGGGCTGGAGAGGTGGCTCAGCGGTTAAGAGCACTGGTTGTTCTTCCAGAGGTCCTGAGTTCAATTCCCAGCAACCACATGGTGGCTCACAACCATCTGTAATGAGATCTGGTGCCCTCTTCTGGCCTGCAAGCATGCATGTAGGCAGAACACTGTATATGTAATAAATAAATAAATCTTTAAAAAAAAAATAATAAAAAAATAAAAATAAAAAATAAAAAACAAATGCAACTCAATACAAACTAATAAACTTACTTGAAACATAAAAAGAACTTGGGGGGGGGGGGTCCCAAGGCCCCACCTTGATCAGAGGAGCTATTGGCAGTTGATGTCTGCTGGGGGAGGGAAGGTCAGTTTCCTTTGAGAGTGAGACCCCCTAGAAGTTGTCCATGCCCCAAATGGATGACCCCATCCCCCTATATATATGGACAACAATAATGAGACCCAGTGGATAAAATAAATACATATTTTTTTTAAAAGCCACCCCGTGAAAGAGAATCACCATGACTGTAGGAAAGGCTAGAAGAATTTTCATTATCTACCCACTTAACTTTTAAACCATGTAACTACACTAACTAACCATAAACCAAAAATAAAGATCAATCTCCTATGATAGATGAAATCATAAAGCATGTCTTTGCATCTAATTGGAGACATCATGCATGGTGAGAATTCTTCCTTTTAGGGCTGAATGAGGTCCCAGGGTTTGAGTCTCTCCTCTCTCTCTCTCTCTCTCTCTCTCTCTCTCTCTCTCTCTCTCTCTCTCTCTCTCTCTCTCTCCCTCTCTCCCTCCCTCCCTCCCTCCCTCCCTCCCTCCCTCCCTCCCTCCCTCCCTCCCTCCCTCTCTCTCTCTCTCTCTCTCTCTCTCTCTCTCTCTCCTCTCTCTCTCTCTCTCTCTGTGGTGTGTGTGTGTATCCTACTTTCCTATTTCAGTGAAAAAATACCAGACAAAAACAAGTTATCGGGGTGGGAGAATGGCTTATTTTAGCTCAAAATTCCAGGTTACAGTCTGTGACAGCAAAGAAGTCACAGCAAGAGGTACTTGAGACAATTGTTCGCACGGCATCTACAGCCAGAAGACGAGAACAGTGTACGCATGCGTGCTTGACTCAGCTCACTTTCTCCTTTTGCATTCAGGACAGGACCCAAAACTGGGAAATAGTGAAATAACACTGCCCACTTTTAGGCTGGGTCTTCCCACAGCAGTTAAAGTAATCAAGACAACGTTCCATGGACTGTGCAAAGCCAAACCTATCTCCACAGCTTCTCATTGAGACTCGCTTCCCACGTGACTCTAATTGTGTCGAGTTTACCAATAAACGTAGCCATCACGATATTACGTTTTCATTGTCTACTACCTGTTCACAGATTCGGATTTTTTCTGTATCTTGAATATTATGAACAATGGTAAAATTAATTTAGATACAAATAAATCTGTAAGATTTTTAAGAAGTTCATTTAGGACTCCTTAGGAAATTTAATTCCCTAAAAAAAAAAAAAAAAAGTCGTAGGCCAGTGAGAGGGCACAGTAGGTAAAACTGCTTGCTGTACAAGCCTAACAACCCATGCTGGGTCCCTGGAACCCACATAAAAAAGCCAGATGCCAGCCGGGTGGCAGTGGCACAGGCCTTTAATCCCAGCACTGAGGAGGCAGAGGCAGGCGGATCTCTGAGTTCAAGGCCAGCCATGTCTACAGAGTGAATTCCAGGACAGCCAGAGCTACTCAAAGAAACCCTGTCTTGAGCCCCACCCCACCCCCCAAATAGCCAGATGCCATAGCATACATCTACAGTCCCGGCATTCATGTAGTGAGATGGGAGATGGAAACAGGAGAATCACCCAGAAGCCTACGGGCCAGCTAGCCTAGAGTACGCATGGTAGCAGAAACAAGGGAGACTTCACTTTAGTAAGGTAGAAGGTGAGAACCGATACTTGAACACACACACACACACACACACACACACACACACACACACACACATTTATATAATGCATTAATTTTTAAAAATCAAACTCATAGCTGGGCAGTGGCCGGCACATGCCTTTAATCCTAGCACTCGGGAGGGAGAGGTAGGCGCATCTCTGTGAGTTCGAGGCCAGCCTGGTCAACAAAGCGAGATCCAGGACAGGCACCTAAACTACACAGAGAAACCCTGTCTCGAAAAACCAAAAAAAAAAACAAAAAAAAAAAACAAACCTAGAACTCATAAAAGCAGATAGTAGAATAGAGGTCACCCAGAGCTTAGTGAGTGGAGGAAATGTGTAAGATATTAGGCAAAGACAGCAAACTTTCATTTATAAAATACGTATGTTCTGGGACCTTTAATGAGCACTATGCTAACTATGGTTAATAACACTACAATATTAGCTTAAAGTTTAATACTAGAACAGATTTGCATAAGTATTAAATCATGTCATATGTCTTGAATATATAATTTTTATTTACCAATATAAAATTAGGGGCAGCTGTCTTAAACATCCATTTAGTAGCAATTTAAATATCAATATGAATTCGTTTATCTTGATAGACATATGTATAGTTTAAACAACTATTTATCAATATGTGTATATGTAAAGGCTATCTACATATGTTTAAATATGTAAACATATAGTATTTTATTTATGTGCATTTACATATGTTTAAGTATAGATAATTTTTATAGATCTGTGCTCTATTGGGTTGGAAGGCCAAAGTAAGTAACAATATCCCCATAGCAACAAGAACACATTGAGACTCGGATCTTGATTTCTAACACTTCTCTCCGATAAAAGGAATTGGGGGTCCCCTGGAGAAAGAGCCCTTTCAAAGATTGGGTCAGGAAACACCCAAGATGAGCCTGGGGCAGTTGTAGTGTCAAGCCATAAGGAAGAGCTAAAAGAAAAGACAAAAAAAGCCACTTTGAGTCAAGGTGGAGGAGTCATAGAGATCCCAAAGTCCAAAACAGACACAATTCAAGCAAGAAGATGAAACTGCACTGGATTATAATGTATAAAACAAATATTTGAGACTACACTAACCTAGATAATTAAAGAAATAACAAATAAGAGAGAAAATTCCCCTATGTAAGATAAATCTTTGGGCTTCCAACTAATTTTAAGATCATTTTTATAATTTCTGTGAAGATTCGCCATTCTTTGGAACTTTGATAGGGACTGCACTGAATCTGTAGATTGCTTTAGGAAAACCATCCTGTGATATTAATTCTTCACTCTTTAAGCATGGCAAGTCTTTCCAGCTTAAGGGTTTTTCTTCAGTATTTTAAAGTTTTCATTGCAGAGATTCATTCTAAGAAATTTCATTTTGTTTTTGAGGTCATTGTGAATGATATCGTTTCCCTGATTTCCTTTTTGGCGTATTTGTTTTTGGCATATAGGAAGGTCGCTGATTTTTATGTGCTAATACTGCACACTGCACCTTTGTGGAAAGAGTTAACAGCCTTTATGTGTCTTCTGGTTCAGTCTATAGCGTTTCATATGTTTAGCATCATGTCATCTGCAATGAAGGATAGTTTGCTGTTTGTATCCCTTTAATTTCCTCCACTTAGCTTAGTGCTCTAGCTGAAACATCAAACATTGTACTGAGTAGTAGTGGAAAAGGTGAACACTTTTGTTTTGTTCCTGATTTTAGTGGAAATATTTTGAAATTATGTTCATCTCAGAGGTTAGTCTATAATTTTCTTTTTTGTTGTGTTTTATATATATATATATATATATATATATATATATATATATATATATATATATATATATATTTATGGGGCTGGAGAGGTGGTTCAGTGGTTAAAAGCACTGGCTGCTCTTCCAGAGGACCTGGGTTCAATTCCCAGCACCCACATGGCAGCTCACAACTGTCTGGAACTCCAGTTCCATCAGAACCGACACTCTCACATAGATACACATCCAGGTGAAACAGTAATGCACATAAAAATAAATAAATTTTTAAAGATGCACTTTATGTTTAATTATGTTTAGTTGTGTGTCTGTCTGTCTAATGTATCTGTGTATGTGAGTATATGAGTGAAATGTTTCGGCAGAATTCAGAAGATGGCATCTAATCCCCTGGAACTGGAGTTAGAGATGACTGCAAATAAATCTGGGTCCTCTGCAAGAGCAAAAAGTGCTTTTAACTCTGCAAGTTAAAATGTGTGGACATACACACAATAAATAAAACATAACAATTATTAGAAAAAGCATTCAACAGTCATTGGTGTAATAAATTGTTTAGGTGAGTTTTATCAATAGACAGTAAATTAGAAAAAAACTTGGATGAGAAAATTGAAAGTACATAATTGATCTCACAGTAAATCTCAACAAAATGGTTATCAAGTATCTATTGATAAATTTCACAATGGAGAAATATTATAATCATCATTTTAACAAAGTGACAATTATTAGTATAATTTTAATAAAAATTTATATTGTGTATCTCTATGCCAATAAAGAACATTAAGAAGGCCGGGCGACAGTGGTGCATGCCTTTAATCCTAGCACTTGAGAGGCAGAGCCAGGAGGATCTCTGTGAGTTCAAGGCCAGCCTGGTCTACAGAGCGAGATCCAGGACAGGCACCAAAACTACATGGAGAAACCCTGTCTTGAAAAAAAAAAAAAAGAAAGGAAGGAAGGAAGGAAGGAAGGAAGGAAGAAAAAAAGAAAGAAAGGAAGAAAGAAAGAAAGAAAGAAAGAAAGAAAGAAAGAAAGAAAGAAAGAAAGAAAGAAATCGAGGGGGCTGGAGAGATGGCTCAGCCATTAAGAGCATTGACAGCTCTTCCAGAGGTCCTGAGTTCAATTCCCAGTAACCACATGGTGGCTCACAGCCATCTATAATGGGATCTGATGCCCTCTTCTGTCATGCAGCTGTATATGCAGATAGGACACCATATACATAAAATAAATAAATCTTAAAAAAGAACATTAAGAAGCAAGCAGAAAGAAAGAAAGAACGTGAAGTCAGATGAGCAGGGATGATGGTATCTCGGAGAAGTTGGGGGAGGTGAAAGAATATGGTCAGAATATACTGTACGGAAAAAATACTTAAAATATTTTTAATTGCATAAGTTTAAAAAAGCAATTACGCTGTTCTGAAATGTTCATCCCCCAAAATATATATGCTATACATAATAATGAAAAAATCAGATAAACACAACTTGAAGGAAATTCTATAAAATAACTGATCTCTTCAAACATGGCAAAATGATAAAGAGCTAATAACTGAGAAAAGACAAAGTAGTAATAAATAAGAAAAGAGTGATCAGGAGAAAGTAAAGACATGTGATAACTAAGTCCTATGTGTGGCCCTGGACTGGATCTGGAAGCGGAAATGACCTCTAGAAAAGGGGGTGAGCTGAGCAGATGACACTGTTGTTCTGTAAGTGATGTTACTGGACAGTTGTGGAAACCTGAGTGGGGTTTGTGGGTTTGTCACACCAAGGTAAAATCATCTGTTTGAGGACAGTGCTAAAGGTTTGTGGGAAAGCAATCTTATTTTCTAAGATATTCACAGAAGCGTTCCTGGTAAGTTGACAATCAGCCTGTGACATTTGTAACACCAACGTGTTTCAAAGAGAAAATAATGGCATAAGAGAAATGATACAGCTCAAGAATCTGAGAGAAATGTGTAGTCCGTTACATGATGAATGGCCCCCATAAGCTATGTCTGAAGACTTGGTTGGCAGTTGGTGGAACTGTTTGGGAAAGATTAGGAGGTATGGAGTTGTTGGAGGAGCTGTGTGTCACCAGTGGTGAGCTCTGACTCTTCAAAACACTCAGCCGTTCCCAATTATCTACCTCCTGCTTGAGGATCCAGCTGTGAGCGCTCAGCTATTCCTGCCCCCATGACTTCTCTCAGCCAAAATGGTCTCCAACCCTCTGGGACTCTGAGCCCAGATAAACACTTACTTTCATAAGTTGCCTTTTTCATGGTGTTTTATCACAGCAATAGAAAGGTAATTACCCCAGTCCTGTACTCTTTCTCTGTCAGCCTGGGAAGTGTTAGGGTAAGTCAGCGTGAGTCATTCCAATACAGGCTCCGGACTCCATCAATGTTGTCACAAGCATCTCCACAGCTCGGGGCACTCCTGGACATTTCTTTGAAAGCATTTCTCCAGAAAGAGATTCATCTCATCATCATCTAATTTCATATCATTTAAATTCTAATGACCAAAATTGCCATGTGTAGAAAAATACTGGAACAATATTATCAACTAATATATTCTCTGTAATTAACTGAACGTTTGTGTTCTAAAATTCAAATGTTGATGTTTTGGTGATTATTTGGATTTTTGCCTGTTTGTCATGGGGTCTTACTGTGTAGAGCCCAGGCTAGCCTCAAACTCCTAGCTATCCTGATTTGGCCTCCTGAGTTCTGGGATTACAGGTGTATACCATCACTTTGGCCTCATATGATGAAATTCCAAGTCTCTCAGCATGATGCTCGTTGTTAACAGATCCTTTTGTTTGTTTGGTTGGTTGGTTGGTTTGGGTTTTTTGAGACAGGGTTTCTCTGTGTAGTTTTGCTGCCTGTCCTAGAACTCACAGAGATCTGCCTGGCCCTGCCTCCCGAGTGCTGGGATTAAAGGAGTGTGCCACCACTGCCCAGCTTGGTAACAGATCCTTTGAGTGGTAATGTGGCTAGATTAAGTCATAAAAGTATATGAGTTAGGCCTCATGAAGGTATTTGAGGCTCAGAAGAGGAGGGAGAATGGGAGACAAGGAAGAGAAGTGGAGAGAAAGATCTCAGGCTTCTATAGTCCAGACCTGAGACAAACTACACTTCTGCTATTTCAACTGCCTAGACTATGGCATTTTGTTGTGACATGTGTCATGGTGATTAAGTCATCCCCTGCCCCTCTTTCCTTGAATGCCTCTGTCTGCATTGTCAACACCGAAGTAAACTAGATGGCGGGAGAAACAAGAACTGATACCTTAGTTTATTTTCGCTTGCTCTGATGCGAGCAACATTGGAGAGAAAGGGTTCAGACTGACTGGCTCAGGCGTCCGGGAACAGCCCAGGAAAGCAGAGAAGTCAAAGAAGTAGGAGCCGGAAGCAGCTGGCTACATTGTCTGCAGCCAGAAAGAAACAATGAATGCAAACCGCTGATCTGTCTGTTCGCTCCATTTACCCATCCCGGGGTCCCCTGCCTAGGGAATGGTGCCATCCACAATTGCATGGGTCTTCCACCTCAATTAATGAAGTCAAGATAATCCCCTACAGGCATGCCCAGAGGCCCATCCATATCTCAGGGGTCCCAGATTCTATCGCGTTGACAACACTAATCATCCCCGATTTATCACTAAAGGGATTTTTTTCTTCCCAATTATAAAATAATAACTATAGCGGACAAGCCGTCAGTGTGTGAGGGCTTTATGAGGTTTATCAAACTAAATCTTCCCAGCACTGTAGAGTGGCTTCTACTTCCATTTCTGCTCCTGCTGTTCGTTAACTACTTGGAGGAGTAAAGTTACTTTCTCAAAGTCATAGCGGTATTTAAGCAGCGGCGCTAAGGAGAACCCTTTAGACAGAGTTTCTCCTATGTACACCCCCATCACTGGGAGACCTTGTTAAAATGCAGATACCGACCCAGCATGTCTGGGAGAAGCTGGAGAGTCTGCATTGCTAATAAGCTTGCAGGTGAAGCAGAGGCTGAGCCCTACTAAACACACTGTGAGTAGCGGGACTCCAGAGGTTCCCAGCAGCTCGGTATGCTGGTGCGGAAGCGCTCCTGAATGGCTCCTGAATTATTTAACGATGGGGCATAACAAAGATTAAAAGATCTGTTGTCGACCTTGTTGGTAATCAGCAAGTCCTGATCACTGAGCCTCTCCTCGGCATGCAAATTGTCAAGTTAAATAATCTGTAGGAGAGTTAGAAGAGTTCCTGGCTCACAAAGTGACCCCATTCCAGAGGACAACGTGATATCGGCGCTTTGCAAGGACCACCCAGCCTCTCAGTTGCAGATTCTGCAAGGATGCCATCCCTTCTCCATTCTCTTTCCATCGACCTAGAGCACTAAATCCAGTATCTTGCTGTCTAAATATCACATAAAGCTGTAGGGGCTCAAAAAACTCCAGTCTGGAAGAATAAGATTCACTTCAAATGAGGTTGAAAATAAATGTTACTCATCAACAGTCTGTGGAAATCAGGCGTGGTGGTACATGCCTTTATTCCTAGCACATAGGAGACGAAGAGCACATAGCAGGTGAATCTCTGTATCTCTGTTTCTGTATCTCTGTGTGTTTGAGGCTAGCCTGGGCTACATAGCAAGTTCCAGGACAGCCAGGGCTACATTGAGAGAGTTTGTCTCAAATAAACAAACAAATGAAAAGAATCTGTGGATAGAGATGAAGATGTACTCGGATAGCAGAATGCTTGCCTAGCATGGATGAAACCCTGAGATCAATCCTTAGCACCCTATAAATCAGGCAGGCATGCACCTATAATCACAACACTTGGGAGGTAAAAGCTGGAGGATCGGAAGCAAGGGTTTGAGGCTAGCCTGGGTTAAGAGCCTCTGTCTCAGAAAACAAAATCTGAAGAGAAAAACATGACATCAAAGAAAGTCATTGATACAGCAATTGCCCTTCAGGATTTTCGAGTGCAAATCAAATATAAGTTTGCATATAACAGCTTCCCAAAGAGACCCATCCAAAAACTTTGTACTCCTGCCAATGGCCACAACTTTTTAAAAGTATAATCAACATGTTTTAAAGAAGACAATTTTATAAGGTTTGACAAATATGTACCTTCATGAAACCAGAACCAAAACTCAAGATAATGAACAATTTCATCCCCAAAAGGATTCTGCATAACCTTGGGAAGCTGGCCCCACTACCGTCTCCAGGCAGCCAACCACTCACTGTGGGTGAATTTCTTTCCTGTGTTCCTCTGTCTACTGTTTTTCTCTCAGTACAATTACTTTGAGGCTTACTAATGTTATTGCCTGTATCTACTCATAAGCCACACCTTCTTATTGCTGAAGAGTGTTTCAGTACATGAATGTACCCAGTCTGTTTACAGTATTCTTGTTTGTGGGTTTGTGGATAGCTTCCCGTTTCTGGTTGTTGAAAAATCAAACTTAGGGAGATGGATCTGTGCATAAACCACTTACTTTGCAAGTATAAGGAGGACCTGAGTTCAGAACTCCAGAACCTACGTAAAAGCCAGTCAGGGCAATGGACCTGCGACTCACACACTCGAGGGTGGAGGCAGGTGGATCCTGAACCTCATTCACCCAACTGTCTGAAACAGTGAACTCCAGGTTCAAAATAAAGTTTACAAGTGTAGAGGCACACATGTTCACACACAGGTGAATGTACCTGCATACACATGTGCAAACACACACAGCACACATAACACACACAACACAAATACACATATACCACACACAGATATACCACACACAACACAAATACACATATACCACACACACACACACACACACACACACACACACACACACACACACACAAATGAAAATCAGTCTCATATTATTATGATGTTATTATGTTCTATCTGTAAAAATATCATTTTGAGTCTTTTATAAAACTGTGTTTTGGGCCAGGCAGTGGTGGCACATGCCTTTAATCCCAGCACTCAGGAGGCAGAGCCAGGCAGATCTCTGTGAGTTCCAGCTTAGCCTCATCTACAGGGCAAGATCCAGGACAGGCAGCAAAACTACACAGAGAACCCTGTCTGGAAAAAAACAAAACAAAACTGTGTTTTGGAAGAATAGAAGAGATTATCACTGGTAGGAGAGTGATATGATAATAACTACATTATATATATATATATATGAAAATATTCAAGAATAAATTACCTTTTGTGGGGGGTTGAGACAGGGTTTCTCTGAGACAGGGTTTCTCTATGTAGCCCTGGCTGCCCTGGAACTTACTCTGTAGCCCAGGCTGGCTTTGAACTCACAGGTCTGCCCCTGCCTCCCGAGTGCTGGGATTAAAAGTACGTACCATCACCACTGCCCAGCAAAAATAAATTACTGTTTAAAAGATACCTTTGCTGGGTGTGGTGGCTCATAACTATACTCTTACCACTCAGGAAGCAGAGACGAGAAGACTCTGAGTTGAGGATAGCCTGTGCTACATAGGACAATCCTGTCTCCCCACCCCATACCCCAAAAAAGAAAACTGGTCATGGTGCTTATGTTTCTCTTGATGTTTTTCAACATGTGCAGTGCAGTTACAACTGTTTACTGTCCTTTCTTCTGCTTCAGATGGAAGCAGTTTGGGTTTCAGTTCTCTCTCTGGGTCCATTAATTGATTTTTCTCATTATTCGATGTAGCACGAGTCTTAAAAGGTCTTATTAATAATAATTAAAAAAAAAAACCTGGAGCCAGGTATTGGGGTGAATGATGAATGATCAGAGAAACAGAACAAGCCACAGCTAACTTCACCTCGCCAGTTCCTCAGCTGATCTTGTTTCCTCAAACTAGAAGCCTCTGTGTCCTCATCTGAATAGGTCTCAGCTGAACTGAACTAAAAGCCTAAAAGCTTAACTAGCTCTAGTTCCTGGTCCTCACACCTTATATACCTTTCTGCTTCCTGCCATCACTGGGATTAAAGGCGTATTTCCAGTGTGGTTTTGAACTCACAGAGATCCGGATGGATCAGGATTAAAGGTGTGTGTGCCACCATTTTCTGGCTTCTATGTCAAATCTAGTGGCTGTTCTGTTCTCTGACCCCAGATAAGTTTATTAGGGTGCACAACATATTGGGGGACACACTATCACCACAATTCGTCATTTTTTTTTCTTGACCTCTTTCTTAGATACGGTTAAACTACTTGAAAAGTATTGGTTCCTTTCTAATTTTGCTTTTTATTTTTATTCTTGTTTATTAACTTATTAGAAATGATGAGAGCCATGATTAACCTAGAAGTGATTATTCCTCATTGCTGAAACAAAGTCCTTCTCCATACTGTCCCCAGTGTCCCATGAGTTTCTCAGTCTGGCTGGTAGGACAGTCTTTTTCTGGCTCTGTGCAGATGTCACATACTCCCTCCACTAATTGTTTAGTGGCCATCTCCCAGCCTGGCATCACTTGTATCGAGCCCATGCTGATCAGGAAAACCCTGTCCACAGCTCAGGGACTGCCTAGGGTGGCTCCCTCCATTCTAGGGCTCTGTCCCATAAACACTAGCTTCCACAACCTCCCAGACATGTCTCGATTCTGTTCCTGCAGCATGATAGGAAGAACTGTGTTCTCTTCTCCTGGCTACAGCCTCGCATCTTTCTCAGTTGGGTTCACTGAAGGATTCATTTGTTTTCTGTTCTTTTCAGAGTAGTGTCTCCCATTGCTAAGGTATGCAAGACTGGCTTAAATCAGTTCTGTGTGCTTGTTTTTTTTTTTTCTCCTTTGCTTTTTGTTTGGGTTGTGGGAGGGCGCAGTTAAAGAAGAGAATACATGTAGTATAGTATACCCTACTCCGTATTAAAAGTCACAGCTATCAATATTTATAGTTTCAATCTGTGCTGTGGTTTAGTTTTATGTGTGCTTGTGTGTGTGCAGATGTGTGTGTGTGCACATGTGGATGAAGCCAGAGGACAGCTTCAGGTGCTGTTCCTTGGGGCCCGTCTGCCCTTGGTTACTTTTTGAGATAGGGTCCCTCACTTGTCTAGAATACACCAAGTAGACTTGGCTGGCTGGCCAGTAAGCCCAGGAATTCTCCTGCCTCACCTCCCTAGTGTTGAAATCGCAAGTGTGTACCCCTACATCTGGCTCTTTTTTTTTTTTTTTTAATCTGAGTTCTGGGAATCAAACGCAGATCTGCATGCATGCAGGGCTAGCAGTTTATGACTTGGCTCTCTCCCTAAGCTCTGTGGTTTAGGTTTGTGAGTTCAGGGATACAAATACTAAAACCAACCCCAATTTTTCTTGTGTATCTAAGTCTTAGTTGTGCAAAGCCGTTCCTCTAAATGTTTTATCATTGAGAATTTCAAATTATCCCCTTTGTTTGTCCGACTTTAAAAGTGTATGAAGGGCCAAGTTGTATTCACAAAAATTTCATGTTGAAGTGTTAACCCCCACTACCGAACAGTGTGCCTATATCTGAAAACAGAGTAAGAGTTCATCTGGTTACAATATTATTATGAGGATGACCCCTAATCCAATATGACTGCCTTCTTTGTGGGTGGGGGTTTCCTGCTCTTTATTAGCCCAGGCTGGCCTCAAACTAACTATCTTGACAAGACCCTGACTCCTGATCATCCTGCCTCTTCCCAAGTGCTGGGATTACAGGCATAAGATTGTGATAGCTAAAGGAACTCCATTTTATGCTAGGCATCCATCTGGATACCCATTAGCCATTAGCCAGTCCCTGGAAGATAAGCAACCCAGTAACCTTGATTCAGTGACCCCCCCCCCAACCAGAAATGTACAGCCCTGACCATCTGCTTTGTTATAATATAAATAATTGCTTTTTTGGCTTCTATAACCTGCTTATGGAAACATTCAAGGACTATTTTGAGGTTACCTTGACTACCTAATCTTTGTAGGGCAGAACAGGTTTTGGCTTGCTCATGCAGATAGATACTCAAGGTCTTCTTGTGGTTTCTCGCCCTTAAAAACCCTTCTCACAGCCAGGCAGCAGTGGCGCATGCCTTTAATCCTAGCACTTGGGATGCAGAGCCAGGCAGATCTCTGTGAGTTCAAGGCCAGCCTGGTCTATAGAGCGAAATCCAGGACAGGCACCAAAACTACACAGAGAAACCCTGTCTCGAAAAACAAAAACAAACAAACAAACAAAAACCCTTCCCTCAACCTCCTTCTCAAGGCAATTTCAAATTTGGCTCCAAGATTGCTGTCCTGCTATCAGCTTTAATAAATTTAGCTAATTAT
Organism: Peromyscus eremicus; assembly: GCF_949786415.1. NCBI lineage: Eukaryota > Metazoa > Chordata > Mammalia > Rodentia > Cricetidae > Peromyscus > Peromyscus eremicus. The sequence continues at coordinate 46,603,563 of NC_081428.1, read as the reverse complement.
AGTCCAGATTGAGTCTGTGGTTTTTTTCCGGGGGTCTCAAACTCCAAAACATGACTGGCCCTTTTATGAGAAAGTAGGCCATTAATCTCAACTCAGATCCTAGTTTTACACATCAATTTCATTGAGAGTTACTGTGTGCATATGCACATGCACACACACACAGACACACACACACACACTTGTTGTTCTTCACAACCCCAACAGAGGATACATTCAGTATCTGGTTGTTCAGATCAAACATGTGCTCAGAGTTCTAAACATTTTATAATAGTAGATTCTAAGTTATTTGTAGGTATGTGGCTACATGTACTCGGTGAAAGGAATGGATTTGCTCCAGCATAACACAACTGAGAAGGGATGAAAGGCCTAGAACGCATGTTATGGATAGACCAAGACTTTATTACCTGACATAGAAGACCATGTCTAAAAACAAAACATGTCAGGGCTGGAGAGATGGCTCAGCAAGAGCACTGGCTACTGTTCCAGAGGTCCTGAGTTCAATTCCCAGCAACCACATGATGGCTCACAACCATCTCTAATGAGGTCTGGTGCCCTCTTCTGGCCTGTGAGCATACATGCAAGCAAAACACTGTATACATAATAAATAAATAAATCTTTAAAAAACAAAACAAAACATGTCTTACTCCCTAGTTCATGAAATACACATGATTGTATCAGCTCTAAATATGATTTTCTAGGTGGATGAGAACCCAAACAATAGACAATACACAGAAAACAGTAAAGATCAAGAGAGTATTCAGGGACCAGTGAGATGACTCAATGGGTAAGGTACTTGATGCCAAGGTTGATGACCTGAGTGCTATCCCCAGGATCACGTAGAGGAAGGACAGAACTGACTCCTACAAGTTATCCTCTGACTTCCACAAGTGTGTTGTGGCACATGAACACACACACACACACACACACACACAAATGTAAATTTAAAAGATGCGATTAAAACTATAAATGTGACAAATAAAAGTGAAGGGGAACATCCTTCCTAAACCCCAAGATAGTCTGATAGTCTGACCTCCCAGGGCACGCAAGATCCTGTTCAAGTGAGCTAGTGTGGGATAAGCATCAGCAACTTGGATATAGACCCCTTTTTCCATTATAATTTAGTATAGTATTCTTAGGACTATCCTTGTACTTAAATAAGTCCATGGATTTATGAAAGCTATTGCTGTAAAAAGAAAAAAATCATCTTTCAATTCAAAAAGTTTGGTAAGACACCAATAGCTGGAACTCAGTGAAAAACGAGTTCTGATTGAAATGCTTGGATGGCTTAAAGCCGGTAGTTTTCAGCTATCCAGACAGGAAAAGAAAAGAAATCACCTGTCTTGGGCTCAGGAATTGTTCCTCTGTAAGAACAGGTAGCAGAACATTCTGACTCTTCATCATTCACTAAGAATTTTAAAAAAAAAAAAAATTGCAACTGAGCATTAGAAATCTTCCTTCAGCCAGGCGGTGGTGGTGCACGCCTTTAATCCCAGCACTCGGGAGGCAGAGCCAGGCGGATCTCTGTGAGTTCGAGGCCAGCCTGGTCTCCAAAGCGAGTTCCAGGAAAGGCGCAAAGCTACACTGAGAAACCCTGTCTCGAAAAACCAAAAAAAAAAAAAAAAAAAAAAAAGAAATCTTCCTTCAAATCCCTTTTATTTCAAAGGAAAGCCAGGTTGCAGTATGATATTCACCTTGACTGTTGACTAGTTGGATTGGTAAACAGCTAGAGGGCTGATAAGTCCCTCTTATAGGTATGTCTGTGAGGAAGTTTCTAGAGACAATTAGATCATAAGAGCTCCGACCTAACCAATAGAGGGTTTCTTTTTTTTAAATACTTTTATTTATTTACATGTGTGTACATGTGTCTGTGTGAGGGTGTCAGATCCCCTGCAAGTGGATTACAGACAGCTGTGAGCTGCTATGTGGGTGTTGGGAATTAAACCCAGGTCCTCTGAAAGAGCAGCCAGTGCTCTTAACCATTGCACCATCTCTCCAGCCCTAGAGGGTTTCTTGAAGAATTTCTAACATGATGACATCCTTAGGAGGTGACAGAAATTAAGAGATGGAGCATAGTTGGAGAAAGTAGGTCTCTGGGGGCAGATGCCAAGGCTATGCTTCTCTCTGACCTCTACCTGAGTTCCCCAACCTCTCTGCTTCCTGTCTACCAAAGAAAGGAGCTGTTTTGCCAATTATTCTGGCCAGCATGATGTGCTGCCCAAAGAGGAATAAAGTAATAAGGAAGAATCCTGGAAAATAAGACAGAAAAGAAAGCCAGGCATGTACTACATGCCTATAATGCCGACACTTGAGAGGTGAAAACTGAGGATCAGAAGTTCAAGGTTATTCCCAGCTACATAAGGAGTTCGAGGCCAACCTGGGCTAAATGACACCCTGTCTCAAATAAAGAAACAGAAGAGGAAAAAGGGGAAGGGGGAGGGAAGTACGGGGTGGGAAGGAAAAAGGAAGAAAGGAAAGAAGGAGGGAAGGAGGGAGGGAGGAAAGAAGGAGGGAGGGAGGAAGGAGGGAGGGAGGGAGGAAGGAAGGAAGGAAGGAAGGAAGGAAGGAAGGAAGGAAGGAAAGAAGGAAGGAAGGAAGGTACATTTGACAAGGTGTAAAGGAAGAAAGCCTGAAACATGATTTTAGAATGAGAGATGAGGGCCATAGAGGTGGATCGCTGGTTAAGAGCACTAGCTGTTCTTCCGGAGGACCCCAGCTCATTTGTCAGCACCCACATCAGACAGCTCACACCCACCTGTAGCTCCTGTCTGAGGGGATCTCACACCCTTTTCTGGCCTCCACCGGTGCTGCACACGTGTGACGCAGACATATGATACACACACATACAGACAAAACACCCTGTGTATAAAATTTTTAAACAAAAATTTTTTTTAAAAATGACTAAAAATATGATACCAAAAAGCAGGTTAATAGTCATTTAAAACATGAAGAACTTTTACATGGAAAGTAATAAACACTTTTCTCCAAGGGGTTATAATAAATGAAATTAGTTTCTATTCAAATGGAAGAGAGAGTTAGCTAGCATTTATTTGCTGGATACTTCAGGTGGGGCATGACCGCTGCCATGAAGGGCTTAGAGTGTAATGGGAATGATATTGAGCACAAGAAGATGACTAATAACCAATTTAATGGAAGAAATTACCAGAGCCATTCAGGTGTGCATTCCCACAGTGGGGTGACCATGGATGGCAAGGATGTGCTGAGTATTTCGAAAAGCTTGGGAGAAAAGTTTTTTTAAAAAAATTTTTATTCACAAAGAAGTAGTGAACACTTGAGTAGATAGGTTATGTTTGCCCTGATTTAAACATAAGGCAACATACACGTATACCTAAATATTTCAAGGTACTCAATAAAACATACATACATACATTTTGTGTGTGTTTATGTATCAGGGTTTTTTTTGGTTTTTTGCTTGTTTGTTTGTTTGTTTTTGTTTTGTTTTGGTTTGGTTTGGTTTTGGTCCTCCTGCCTCTGCCTCTCAAGTGCTGAGATAAAAGGCATGCACCACCACTGCCCAGCTTTCTAGATATATAGATAGATAGATAGATAGATAGATAGATAGATAGATAGATAGAGAGATAGATAGATAGATAGACATATATATGGTATTTCGCCTGCATATATGTCTGTGCACATACATGCAGTTACAGACAGTTGCTTGCTGCGGTATAGGTGCTGGGAATGAAACCTAGGTCCTTTGCAAGAATAACAAGTGCTCTTAACCATGGAGCCATTTCTCTAGCTCTGCATTCTTTTCTTTTTCTTTTCTTCCCCCATTTTTTTAAGGCAGGATTTCTCTGTGTAGCCTTGGTTGTCCTGGAACTAGCTAGCTCTGTAGAACAGGCTGGCCTCAAACTCAGAGATCCATCTGCCTCTGCCTCCTGAGTGCTGGGATTAAAGGCGTGTGCCACCACTGCCTGGCTGATATATTTTATAAAGTGAGCACACCCATATTACCACTGCACATGTCATGTTTATTAACAAGCTGTGTATTCTACTTTATGAAGTAACTTTTATCTGTGTTTCTATGTGTTATATGTTTTTACATGTCTTATATGTGCTTCTTTTTTTGGTTTGGTTTTTGTTATTATTGTTGCTTTGTTTTGTCGTATTTTGTTTTGTTTTTACATCCCAACCACAGTTTCCCCTCCCTCCTCTCCTTCCAATCCCTCTCCCTCTCCACTCCTCCTCCTCCTCCTCTGTTTCTCTTCAGAAAAGGGGGACCTCTAATGGATTTCAGCTAGCCATGGTATAGTATATCACATTGCAGTGAGACTAGACACCTCCTCTCCTATTAAGGCTGGACTAGCAATTTGGTAGGAAGAATGGGTCCCAAAAGCAGTCAACAGAGTCAGAGACATCCCTTGCTCCCTCTGTTAGGGGTCCCACAAGAAGATCAAGTTACACAACTGTAACATATATACAGAGTGCTGAAGTCAGTCCCATGCAAGCTCTCTGGTTGTTGGTTCAGTCTCTGGGAGCCCCTATGAGCCCGAGTTAGTTGATTCTATGGTTTTTCTTGTGGTGTCCTTAACCACACTGGCTCCTACAATCCTTCCTCCCCCTCTTCCAGAGGATTCTTAGAGCTCTGCCTAATGTTTGGCTGTGGGTCTGCATCTGTTTCCATCACTTGCTGGATGAAGCCTGTCTGATGACAGTTGAGCCAGGCACTGATCTACCAGTATAGATGAGTATAGCAGAACATCATTAGGAATCATTTCATTGACCTTTTTTTTTTCCGCAGCCATGTTTGGTTCTATCCTAGGTCTCTGGGTAGGACAGAGATCCTCATGCTTCAGGATTGGCACTCAGGCATGGGCTCCCTCTCATGACATGGTTCTCAAATGGGCCAGTCACTGGTTGGCTACTCCCACAATTTCTGCCACCACTTGCCCCCCAGCATGTCTTGCTGGAATGACAAATGGTAGGTCAAGGGTTTTGTGACTGGGTTGGTGCCCCAATCCTTACACTTTGTTTGTTTGTTTGTTTGTTTTAATTGAAAAAAGCAATAAGTTCTGATGAGAGAGACCTCTAAATTTATGGGCTGAAACAGATAGAGCACAGTTTACTGGAAAGATAAAGTGGTGAGTGTCTGCCACTGAGATACAGGATAGGCTTGAGCAAAGAGGACAGGAGGCATTACCATCGCCACAGCTAAGAAGCTGGGAAAGGTCTATTTAGTGGCACCTGGCTGAAAACAATTTTCTCTTGGTCATCGCCTCTCTCCAGTTTTCCCTCTCTCCTCTCCCCTGATCAGATCCATAAGCATTTTTTTAATCCGACAAGTGTGCTTTTTTTTTTAAAGATTTATTTATTTGTTATGTATACAGTGTTCTGTTTGTATGTATGTCTGCACACCAGAAGAGGGCACCAGTTCTCATTACAGATGGTTGTGAGCCACCATGTGGTTGCTGGGAATTGAACTCAGAACCTCTGGAAGAGTAGTCAATGCTCTTAACTACTGAGCCATCTCTCCAGCCCCGACAAGAAGTGTGTTTTTGTCATTGTCCCATTTCTTTTCTTTTTCTCTGTATTTTAAATTTTTATTTGTTTTGTGTGTGTTCCTGAGTGCATATATGTGCATGGCATGCATGCAATGCCTATGGACATCAGAAGAGGGCGTCATCTCCCCGAGACTGGAGTTACACATAGATGTGAGCTGCATGTGGATGCTGGAATCAAACCCAGATCCTCTGGGACAGCAGTAAGTGTTCCTAACTCCTGAGTCATCTCTCCAGCCCCCAGGACTTCATCTTTAATATTCTTTGCCCTCTTCCTACTTCCTTTTCAGAGTTCCGTTGTCCTTGAAATGTGGCAGCTAACTTTCAGTGATGCAGGCTGAAATTCTTAGAGATATCGGCAAGGTTGGTAAGGTCTTCTGTTTCTCACCCTGCATTCAGTTCATCAGCAAATCATTGATAGCTTGCCCTTCAAAACACATCCAGGGGGCTGGAGAGATGGCTCAGTGGTTAAGAAAACTGGATGCTCTTCCAGAGGACCTGAGTTCAATTCCCAGCATCCACATGGCAGTTCATAACTGTCTGTAACTAGATATACATACAGGCAAAATACCAATGTGCATAAAATAAAAATAAGTACATTAAAAAAAATCCAGAATTATGTCAACACTTCTAGTACTGTCTGGATGTAAATCACTTTTACCTCTTACCTGGATTATGACAAACTGACACATTATTCTGCTTCTACTTCCCTATCCTGGTCTCAACACTCTGGCCGGAACATCTGCCTGAAAGGTCAGTCAGACTAAGCAAATCTCTACCAAGGGCTTGCAAGCAGTCCACCTCACCGGGAGTGAAGGGCCGTGGTCCCTCCTCTGACCTACCACATCTACTGTAGCTGTTCTTCCTATTGAACTCTCAGACCTCGCCTGACACACTCATGTATTCATGCTGGCCAGCTGCTCCAAGTCCACCACACACATTTCTGCTTACTTGCTTTTCTGCCTGTTTGTTCTCCCTGCTTCAAAAGTTCTTCTCCCAGACATCTATGCACGCAGACTCCTCCTGTAGCTCTCTGTTCTTACTTCACTTTCACTTTCTCCCTGTCATCGTGACCTCTAAGACTTCCAGTCACTAATCTCTGCCTTCACCTTTAAACTTATTAGCATTTGAGCAAATGTATTTAGTTAGCATATTTATTGTCTAACCCACCAAATCTAAGCCCCTTGATGATATACTTTTATTACTATACCTCTAAGTTCCTGGAAGAGTAATCAATGGTGTTTTTTAGAACCAGGACTAGTGGTACAAGCACAACATTCTGGAGGCTGGTTCAGAAGATTGTAAGTTCAAAGTCATCCTTTACAACTTAGAACTTTTCTCAAACTTTAAAAAAAAAACAAACATGTGATATCACCTTGGTTGTAAGGTTGAAGCTGTAACTGAGCTCACAGCTTCCTCTGGGCTGGTTAGCTTTCCTAGTGCTGCAGAAAGGTGTCTGTTGGGGGGGAAAAAGTCATCAGTGGTCTTATTCAGAGTTGACTCTGTGCACTATAGTACTGACCTGCCAGGCAAGATGTGCCCATGGGTGCATAGTGATATAATTGTTATGGGAGTAGTCAATTGCTTTCTGATTGGATCTGAAGCCTGGTTCGCAGAAGCGAATCCAAGCCTGGTGCTGTAAACCCAATCAAAGACCCATAGATAAGAGGGCATAAACTTTAGAGGAGAATCTGATACTTTTGTTTTTCTAAATGGAAATGTTGCTAAACTGCCTTCTTAATATTAATTTCAATACCCATATGTCAGTACTGCTCAGAGAAGCTTCTGATTGCAATGGACAATGGCTACTGCAGAGACTTTTTTTTTTTTTTTTTGACAGGGTTTCTCTGTGTAGCTTTGCGCCTTTCCTGGAACTCGCTTTGTAGACCAGGCTGGCCTCGAACTCACAACAGAGATCCGCCTGGCTCTGCCTCCCGAGTGCTGGGATTAAAGGCGTGCGCCATAATCACCCGGCTTGCAGAGACTTATAAGTGGTCAAAATGCTGAAAATGAGCATTTATTGTATACTCAGCACTAAATTGGATGAACAGCTGCATCACCCCAGACTCCCCCAAAGCTCACGGAACATCAGAAAATGGGTTAGAAACAGAGATAAAGGATGAGACGGAGGCTGGGAGAAGTGCTGCCCAACCGTGTCTTCTGGATGATGATATGACTGTTGCACTCATGATCTCTCAGCCGCTGAGGATGCCTACACAAGACCTGCATAAGATGGAGTCTGTCATCATTTCAACACGAATGCAAGAGGAGCTCATAAGGCCCGATCCACAGCTAAGGAGCCTCTGGTAAGTTGTTCAAACTCCACTAAATAACCCCACATCCATATTCATGCAGACAACTATAATTCACATCAGTGGGTTGTGGTGGAGGAAGAGACAATTAAAAATTGAAGAAGTACCGAGTGTGGAGTTGCACACCTTTAGTGCAAGCACTCTGGAGGCAGTAGCAGGCAGATCCCTAAGTTCAAGGCCAGCCTGGTCTACAAAATAAGTTCCAGGGGGCTAGAGAGATGGCTCAGAGGTTAAAAACACTAACTGCTCTTCCAGAGGTCCTGAGTTCAATTCCCAGCAACCACAGGGTGGCTTACAACCATCTGTAATGAGATCTGGCGCCCTCTTCTGTATACTAAATAAATAAATCTTTAAAAAAAAAAAAAAAAAAAAAAAAAAAGAGTTCCAGGAAAGCCAGGGCTACACAGAGAAGTCCTGTCTCAAAAAACAAAAACATAAATAAAAAAAAATTGAAGGAGGACTTCAAAAAACAAATTGTCCAAAGGGAGTAGGAGGGGAATAGAGAGGGTAAAGAAACGTGCATATGATAAAAAAAAAAAAATACATTACATACATGTGTGAAATTATCAAAGAATAAATAAAAAATACATTTTATGAAAAAAAAAAAACTGTTTTGAGGCTGGAGAATTGGCTTAGAGGTTAAGAACACAGGCTGCTCTTCCAGGGTTCAATTCCTAGCAACTACATGCTGGCTCACAACCATCCATAATGAGATCTGGTGCCCTCTTCTGGCCAAAAGAACACTGTATACGTAATAAACAAATCTTAAAAAAAAAAAAAAAAAAAAAAAAAAAAAAACCTGTTGTTTGTCTTCCTAGGTCTGGCCTATTTCATTAACATAATATTGTCAACTTACATCTATTTTCATGTCAATGATTACATTAATATATGTGTGGGTGGGTTCATGTAGGAAAGTGTGCACATACTATGGTGTACCTGTGGAGTTCATAGAACATCTTGCAGGAGTTCGTTCTCTCCTTCCAGTATGAGGGCCCATGGGATTGAATCAAGTCATCAGGCTTGGTACCGTTACCTGCCCAGTTATCTTGCCAGCCCTATTAATTTTTATTAATAGCTATATAAGATTCCACTGTATACATACACCACAATTTTTAGCCATATGTCTGTTGATGGACATCTAGGCTGGTTCCATACCATGGCTGATATGAAAGGTAGAGCGAAAGCATGGCTGCACAAGCATCTCTGTGATGTGCTGACCTAGAATCTGTCACTTATACACCCAGTGGTGGGATAGCTAGGTCACATGATGACTCTAGTTCTGGTTTTCTAAGGAATCTCCACACTAGTTTCCACAGTGAATGTACCGTTATTCTGCCAGCATCCTTATAAGATGCTCCTCTTTCCCCACATCCATGCCAACATGTGTTGTTCAGTGGTTTCCCTATGGATAACTACTCTGGAATGGCATATCAGATCAATTTTATCTTGTATTTCTATGATGGCCAAGGATGATGAACATTTTTAAAGCTATTATTTGTTATGTGTGCTTCTTCCTTTGAGGACTGTCTTCAATTCATTAGCCCAGTTATTAGTTGAATAATTTCCCTTTTTAATTTAATTTTTTGGAGTTTTCTATAAATTCCATATATAACCAATGCATAGTGCATGAGCGTGAGACTCTCTTGTCATTATCTGGTTATTTGTTTTCTTGGATGTACAAAACTTTTTTCATTTCATGCAATCCCCTTGGCCACTATTTGGAAATGGTGTGCTGAGCTTTTGAGTTCTCCTCCAACAAAGCCATACCTCTTAATCCCTCCCATATAGTTCCACCTACTGGGGACCAAGTATTCAAATATAATGAGCCTATGGGAGCCATTCTCATTCAAACTACAACAATTCCCTTTCTCACATTTACATATTCCAAAGTGAAGTTTACTTTTGTTCTTTGGAAAAAAAAAATCATGCCTATGGCCTATTATAATTTGAAGTATTTTGTATATGTTTTCCTCTAGCCATTTAAGAGTTGGGGGCCTTATTATTTCGGCATCTGAAAGCACTTGCGATGCATGCATCAGGGTCAGAGTTTACATCCCCAGCATCCACATCATGGTGAGTGTTATGAAAAGGCACACAGGAGGCCTTAGCCGGTTGGGCCAAGGTGCCCCGGTGGGCAGCGGCCCGCTGAGGCATGGAGAGGCAGAAAGTTACTCACACCATGCAGATACGGCATCCATGTGGAGAGAGGAGAGAGAGACAGTGACAGAGAGACAAAGACAGAAACACAGAGAGCCAGAAACACAGAAGGGGGGGAGGAGAAAGAGAGAAAGAGGGAGAAAGAGAGAAAAAGGGAGGTGCATGCTACCTCTGGCAAGAGGGGGTAGAGAAAGAGGGCGAAGGGGGAGGAGTTTTTTCTTAAAGGGGACTTTACATAAGGTGGCTTCAGGATGTGGGTACCCAAGGGGGAGTTCAGAATAGTAACAGTGGGTAAGAATGATAGCTGCCCTGGAACCCTGGCATTCTTAGCGCAGACACAGGAGGCTAACTAGACTAGCCACACTGATGAGCTCTGGGTTCAAGAATCCCTATTTTGGGCTGGCGGCAGTGGCACACAATCTCAGCACTTGAGAGACAGAAGAAGGTAGATCTCTCTGAGTTCGAGGCTGGCCTGGTCTACAAAGCAAATTTCAGGACAACCAGGGCTACAAGGAGAAACTCTCTCTTGAAAAACCAAAAGAAAAAAGAAAGTCAGGGTTGGGGATTTAGCTCAGTGGCAGAACGCTTGCCTAGCAAGCACAAGGCCCTGGGTTCACTCCTCAGCTCTGGAAAATAAAAAAAAAAAAAAAAAGAAAAGAAAAGAAAAGAAAAAGAAAAAGTCCCTATTTCAGTATATAAAATGGAAAAAGAGAGAGACAGCTAATATATGTCAACTTCTGCTTACACACATACACGTACACATGCACATATGCAAACATGCATAACATACTATACACACACTCATGGAAAGAAGAAGAAAGGAGACAAGGAGAGATAGAGAGGGAAGAAGGAAGGAGAGAGAGAGATCTGAGCCTGTAGTACATGTCTGTAGTCCCAGCTGCCTGAGAGACTGAAGTAGAAGAATTGAAGTTCAAAGCCTCCCTGTGCTACAGTGAGTTCAAGGCCAGCCTAGGCAACTTAGTGAGCCCATATCTTCAAGGAAATAATGAGAAGAGGGCTATGGATGGTAATGATAAAATGCTGAAGTGTCTACATTCACGCTGCAGCATAGCCAAAAACAGAAAAGAAAAAGAACAATTACATGTCACATCCACAGAAGGAACAGCCTGAAACTGCAGCTGGACCCCGTGATAGAGCATTTGCCTAGCATGATGAGACTCTAGATTTGATCCCCAAGTCCCCAACATCCACTCTACCCAAAAAATAATAGCCTAGAGATAACTTTCCTTGTTCCATATTACCCAGACTGGCCTCAAACTCACTGTGTAGCCTAAGGGGAACTTGAATTCCCAATTAGAAACAAGCACCACCACACCCAGCTTAGAGACAACTCCTTTTTGATGAGTTCTCATTGTTACCTGTTGAAAGTGAAGGAAGTCTGTATTATGAATAAAAACGAATGACAATATCAAATGTCTATAATTCAATGAGCTTGGGTCATGTAGTGCAGATATATATTAAACTAATTGGATATGAAATTTGGGACATGTTCAAGTACTTCAAAAAGAGGAATGCATAGAATAATGTACTTACTCCCAAGAATTACGACACTGCATTACATTAAATGTAAGTTTCTATCAATTGTGTAGCTCACCAGTATATTCTCGACCACTAAGAAATAACACCATCCATTAAACTAAGACAAAATGCTTTTAAACACTTTCTATTTTATGCCTTCTGAATTTTTTCTGGCTTATTTAGACATAAATTTCTATCATATTTCATTCCATACCTTTATTAAAAGAAAGAAGTATGTGAACTACATCAGATGAATTTGTCTTAATAGATCTTCATATCCACATAGTAACTCCTTTCAAATTACTTTCAACTCTGTGTCTTAGATGGACAAGTTTTCTACTAATTTTACCCATTATGTTCTCAGAGCAAAAGAATATTCCACGGTGATGTCTGAGGGTGTTTCTGAGCATACCAGAAAATAATACTATTTGGTCTCCAATTCACAGTTAGGACTTCAAATTTATCCCCAAGTTTTCCTGGGATGATCTGTTAGCTAAAAGTCTGGAAAAGTGTGTTTCCTCAATTGCACCAAAGGAATAATAATGTAGAATTCTCTTGAGCAAGATATGACAGACAGTCATATCTACCCTCTAGTGACAGCTAATGTAAGCATTCATGCTCTATTACAAGAGAGTTGACATATGATGCCCTAGACACATTCCAATGTCAGAATGTTAAACATGGATCATGACACTGATAAACAGTAGCAAGCTTCACTCTGATTTTGCCAGCTATCAAGACAGCAACATGCCCAGCACTTGGGAGGCAGAGGCAGGTGGACCTCTGCTCATTTGAGGCTGGTCTGGACTACATAGTGAGTTCCAAGACCATGTAGAGAAACGCTGTCTTGGAAAAAGAAAAAGAGGGGCTGGAGAGATGGCTCAGAGGTTAAAAGCACTAACTGCTCTTCCAGAGGTCCTGAGTTCAATTCCCAGCAACCACATGGTGGCTCACAACCATCTATCTGGTGCCCTCTTCTGGTATGCAAGCATACACATAAGCAGAACACTGTATATATTATAAATAAATCTTTTCAAGAGAGAGAGAGAGAGAGAGAGAGAGAGAGAGAGAGAGAGAGAGAGAGAGAGAGAGAGGAGACAAAGAAGAGAAAGAAGAAGAGGAAAAGATACCAACTTGAAACCGGTCGGTGATGGCGCACGCCTTTAATCCCAGCACTCGGGAGGCAGAGCCAGGTGGATCTCTGTGAGTTCAAGGCCAGCCTGGTCTCCAAAGCGAGTTCCAGGAAAGGCGCAAAGCTACACAGAGAAACCCTGTCTCGAAAAACCAAAAAAAAAAAAAAAAAAAAAAAAAGATACCAACTTGATGTGTGTGGGTGTGTGTGAGTGTAACACCAAAACTTTCCCTACTAAGGTCTCTGACACACAGATTCTATCTTCTACTCTTCACTGTCATGGAAAGATTTGGCTTTAGGAACTAGGCCTCTAATAGTATCAAGTCTGTTATGAGGGGAAAATAGAAGAAAACTGAGGCCAATAGAAACAGGAAGCCGGCTTCATCTGTCCCATGTGCAGAGAAAGGATCTCAGGTTCAGTTAAGAGAGATGTCATGAGTCAATTTAGTTTTGCCTGACCACTTGCAGTCACAAGACTTTGTGAATCTTAGATTGTTTTCTGTTGAGCTAAGTTATAAGAGTAAATGACTCAGGTATACTTAGAGATTCACAGTTTAATGCTTGTGTTTTTTTTTTTTAAATATATAAAGGTTTATGTTAGTTACCGTTATTGAACATTCACAATGTTCCTAAGTCCTTATAATAGGGTTGTAAAAAAATTATTAAATATAATCCTATAATCTTCAAGGGAGAATGCTGTGTTTTTCAAGTTTAACTTGAAAAGAAGGGATTTCTATATTCACAGCATCACAAACTTATTAAGTTAGCTGGATATGATGTCCAGATTTCTTAGACTTCTTTGGTACAAGGCAAGAATTAGGAGCCTAACTATTAAAGAAATAACTGGGCAGTGGTGGTGCACACTTCTAATCCCAGCACTTGGGAGGCATCTCAAGCCCACCAACACTTTTTATAATGCCCTCCCTTCCAAGGAGACAAAGTTCGAGTAACAGATCCCTGTGGCCAAGAGGAAGGAACACATCCCCCAAGAGGCATGTGCAGCCCAGAAGTGAGGTGGCATCAGAACTACTTGGTGCTCAGTACAAACGGCAGGTTGGGAGGCAAAGGCAGGTGAATCCCTATGAGTTTGAGGCCAGCCTGGTCTACAGATGGAGTTCCGAGACAGCCAGAGATACACAGAGAAACTCTGTCATAAAAACAAACAAACAAACAAACAAAAGGCTTAAGAAAGCTGGAGAAATGACTTATACAGTTAAGAGCATTTGAATCTCTTGTAGAAGACCTAGGTTCAATTCTCAGCACCCACATGGCAACTCAAAACCATCTGCAACTCTAACTTGAGAGGATTCAGTGCCCTTTACAACCTTCATAAGTACACACACACCGTACACCTACATATAGATAGACAAAACACTCATCTATATAAAATAAAAATAAATAAATCTAGAGACTGAAGATATGGCTCAGTGGTTAAGAGCACTTGTGGCCTTGTAAAGGACCCAGGTTCGAATCTCAGCACCCACATGGTTGCTCACAACCATCCATACCTCCAGTTCCATGGGATCTGATGTCTTTTTCTGACCTCCAAGGACACCAGGCACACACGTAGTACACATAAATGCATTCAGTCAAAGCACTCATATACTTAAAATAAAAATAAATAAATCGCCGGGTGGTGGTGGCGCACGCCTTTAATCCCAGTGCTTGGGAGGCAGAGTCAGGTGTATCTCTGTGAGTTCGAGGCCAGCCTGGTCTACAGAGCTAGTTCCAGGACAGCTAGGGCTGTTAAACAGAGAAACCCTGTCTCAAAAAAAAAAATAGATAGATAGATAGATAGATAGATAGATAGATAGATAGATAGACAGATAGACAGATAGATAGATAGATAGATAAACAAATCTTAAAAACATAAAATTAGTAAGTTTTAAAAAATGTCTAAGACTTTGGCGTACTTAAGTTTACTCTTACATTCAAGACTGGCAGTTTGTTTACTCTTAAATTAGAGACCTTCCCTTGGAAAGTACTTGCCCTTGAAAAGTAGGACACTGTTATTTGTCCCTTACCTGGCTTAGTAAAGTTAAAATAATAAAGCAAAAAGTTTTAGTTGAATTAATTTATCTAATAAAACATCATGAACTGGTGGTGACACGTCCCTATAATCCCAGCAGTTGGAATGCTGAGACAAGAGGATCACTGTGAGTTTGAAGCCAGCTTGGGCTACATAACAAGTTTCCAAGCAAGCCTGGGCTACATATTGAGACTTTGCCAATACTCTTTCTTATTACTCAAAGGAAGAAATGCAACTGAAAGTGCTTAAGTGCCTACACTACACTAGGTCCTTGGAAGTGATTTCCCCTTGCTTCACTCACCCAACACCTTTAGAAGATGAGTGATGTTGTTTGAATGAGAAATATCTCCCAGATGGGCAGTGGTGGTGCATGCCTTTAATACCAGCACTTGGGAGGCAGAGGCACGCGGATCTCTCTGAATTTGAGGCCAACCTGGTCTACAGAGTGAGTTCCAGAACAGGCTCGAAAAACAAACAAACAAACAAACAAAATCTCCCAATGACTGTGTTAAGGACTGTGTTGCAGCTCATGGTCTTTAAGAAAGTGATGGGTTCCTGAGGGCTTTGACATTACCAGTGGATTAATTCTGTGGTGAGTGGATGAGAATAGCCCCCATAGGCTCACATGTTTGAATGCTTGGTCCCCAGTTGGTGGAACTGTTTGGGAAGGATTGGGCAATATGGCCCTGAGGTGGGCTTGGAGGTTTCAAAATCCCACCCCATTACCCCATTCCCAGTTAGCTCTCTCTCTACCTGATGGTTGTGTCTCAGGGTATCAGCTCCTGGCTACTGCTCTAACACCATGCCAGCCTGCCTACAACTATGTTCTCCTCCATGACAAACATGGATTCTGAAACTGTTAGCTCCAAATAAACTCCTTCTTCTATAAGTTGCCTTGGGCATGGTGTCTTCATGGATTCCTAAGATGATGGCACTCTGGGCACATGATAGAAACCAGGAAGAAGGGCCTTGTTGGAAGAAGGAGGTCATTGGTGATGTGCCTGTAAAAAGTTCATCCTGCCCCTTCCTTTTCCTGTTTGCCAGGAGGTGAGCAGCTCTGCTCTCCTGCCCTTCACCATGCTCTCTCACCTAGGCCCTGAGACAGACAGTCATGTGATCACAATGAAGCCAAGGAGTCCTTCCTTCTTTTAGTTGGTTTTGGTTGGTTGGTTGGTTGGTTGGTTGGTTGGTTGGTTGGTTGTTTTCGAGACAGGATTTCTTTGTGTAGTCTTGACTGTCATAGAACTAGCTCTGTAAACCAGGCTGGCCTCAAACTCTGAGATCCATCTGCCTCTGTTCCCTGAGTGCTGGGATTAAAGGTGTGTGCCACCACCCTCCAGCCTTTTAGTAGTTCTTTTTAAGTTTTTGTTTGTGTGTGGTGTGGTGTGTGTGTGTGTGTGTGTGTGTGTGTGTGTGTGTGTGTGTGTGTGTCTGTGCATGCGCACATGTATGGGGTGCTCTAGGAGGTCAGAAGAGAACATCAAATGCCCTGGGACTAGAGCTTCAGGTGGAGGTTATCCAACATGAGTCCTGGGAGCCGAACTCCCTGTCCTCTGGGAGCACGGCAAGCACTCTTAACTCTTAACTGAGCCGTCCCTTCAGCCCCGCTTCCTCCTTTTTGGTGGCTTCCATCAGATAACTGCCACACTGACAAAAAGTCCTACAGTGGTTCTAGAGGTCACGAAGTCAATGGCAAGAGGGTTGAGAGCTGAGTCTTGCCTGGCTAACGTTTTCTGCCTGTGCTCTTTATCTTCAAGTGTGCAGACGGAGTACTTGTCTATCAAGCATGATGGTTTCTCCATGAACTCTTGGATTTCTAGGCTGTGGATGCAGCAGAGTGACAGGTATCTTTCCTAACATGCAGAATACCCTGGTTTAGTCTGTAACACTTTCAAAAGGTCTATGAGTTGTACGATTTGTTTTTAATTATATGTAGGCGTGTGTCTGCATGTGGCTATGTGCACGTGAATGCGGATGCCCTCAGATGTCAGGCATCAGATCCCCTGGAGCTGGAGTTACAGATGGTAAGCCAACTGAAAAGGATGCTGAGAATCAAACTCCAGTCCCCTGGAAGAGCAGCAAGAGCACTTACCATCTCTCCAACCCCCAAATCCTCCATATTTGATCACAAGAACTAAGAGAGAAATGAAAACACATTGGGAAGGAGACAGAGATTTCATTTTATTTGCCCAGTAACTCATTTAACAGTCTGAAGAATGAAAGGAATTTCTGCTTTGCTCTTTGGCTGTGAGACCCATCACTAGCACTAATAACATCCTCTCCTGGGACCCAGTCGGGACCATTCCAACGCTCTCTGCCGGCCTTCTTTGTACTAACTTCTCTGGCCTCCCAGAGGCTGGAGACTTTGGCATTTAATAAACCTGGAAGAGGATACATGGCTCCTGTCCCTACGTTTCCAGCCTTGAGTCCTGGGGCTTTAGATCCACTTTTAATAGTAAAGAGATTAAACAGCTTCCTGCAGCCTTGCCCATAGTTTCAAGACTACTGCAAACCCTATTAGAATTCCGGGTGTTTTAACTACAAAACTTTTGGCAGAATGAGCCCCTAATTCATTTCTAGATGGGATTTTTTTTTCCCCCTTATTTCCTAAGTCCTTCTCATTCTATGTATTGAGACAGCAGCAGGAGACCTCTCTGGCTTCCCACCCCCCACCCCCTTCCCTTACTCTATTTATAGCTCCAAATGTTACCAGGTGTCAGGCCCAAAATTAAAGAGGGACTATTAGAGTCTCTCCAAGCTGTTACTGTTACTCTGGGCGCATCTGATATTGTACATTAGTGAGCTGCTGTGAAGCTGCCTTTATTCAAATACTCTGGCCGTTTTAAAGATGCCGAATGAGTTACGGCCTTCTAAGCCCCCACACAAAGCCTCTCTCTGTGCTGTGTACATAACAGCTGCCTAAAGCATCGGGCCTGAGGGAATTGTGATTCTAGCCGAAACCCTTCAGCAAAGCCGTGTGTGCTAGCTGAAGTGTGTTCAGCCTCACATTGTGATGACACAGACAAGCAGCTACGCTTTACACCAGAGAAACGGATCAAGTGCTTCAGGTGGTAATTCCCATGCTTTTAAAAGCAGGCGTGCACGTTCGTCCACCGGGTGAACTCGTTCTCACAGAAAATGGGAACGGCTTTCACGAAGAGATACTCGGGATGGCTATGCCCTCTATTGCTCTCCTTTAATTAGCTTTATCACAGAAGAAACTGGGGAACTCACAGCCCCTGAGTTTCATAACCAAGGGAGTGGGCGTGAGAGAGGGCAAGAATCAGAGGTCTGGTGCTCTGTTCTGGCCTCTGTGAGTGTACACACACACACACACACACACACACACACACACACACACACACACGCCAATCCATCTAGTGTACAATGGCGCTCTCTCTCTCTCTCTCTCTCTCTCTCTCTCTCTCTCTCTCTCTCTCTCTCTCTCTTTCTCTCCCTCTCTCCCTCTCTCCCTCTCTCTCCCTCTCTCCCTCTCAGTATAAAGGATGAACCAGAACTTAGCTCATGGGAGAAACACATTCAACCACTGAGCTATGTCTCCAGCCTCTCATTGTGACATTTTAATTGCAGCACTAGCTAGCCTGAGTATTACTCTGTTTTCTCTTCAGTGGTAGTGACAGTGATGATGTGTGCATTTAGGGACAGAGAGAATGTACAAAGGTTGCTTCAGAGTTAAAACTCGATGCAATTTCTGAAGCCTGATTTCCTTTAATAAAGAATAAAAAAGCAGCCGGGGGGTGGTGGCGCAAGCCTTTAATGCCAGCACTCGGGAGGCAGAGGCAGGCGGATCTCTGTGAGTTCGAGGCCACCCTGGGCTACCAAGTGAGTTCCAGGAAAGGTGCAAAGCTACACAGAGAAACCCTGTCTCGAAAAACCCAAAAAAAAAAAAAAAAAAAGAATAAAGGAGCATGGTGGCCCTTAATCTCAGCACTGGGGAGGCAGAGGCAAGTAAATTTTCATGAGTTCTAGGCCAGCCTCGTCTACACAGCAAGTCCTAGGACAGCTAGAGCTACATGGAGAGATCCTCTCTCAAAGGAGAAGATGAAGAAAAAGAAGAAAAGAAAGAAGAAAGCTAAGCCCTTGATTTTCACAGACCAATGTTTCTACACTTGAGTTTCCTCATCTCCTTTACAACCATATTCAGTTCTTACACAACGGAGGTGTGGAGAGACTCTTCAGGAACTTAAAGAATAGGAGGCTTATCTGAGGCTATCCCGTGTTCATCTCTGTCATTTTTAAGACTGATTTGTTCAAAATAAGAGGTTTTGTACTAATATAAGGAAAAATCCACAAATTTCAGTCAGGAGCTAAAAGAAATAGAGACCATATAGAAAGCATCATCACAAATAAATACTTACTTTACTCAGTGAGGTGTTCCAAAGACATTTCTAAATTGTGGGGATGAAACACCTGACTGTGGAAATAAATGAAGAGCAATCAAATAAGAAGATCGTATGTAGTTATGAGAATAGCTGTACCAGACAGCTAGCTTGTATGTTGGCAAAAGTTCAGAGCAAGGAAGAGAAAACTTTCCTGAACAGAGGAAAAGCTCGGTGCGCCCTGATTATAGGGAGCTGCAGCAGGGCAGACCTAGAACAGAGCATCCTATGCGGTTGGTGAAGGGTATATATTTGGCTTTCTCTGGGTAATCCTGAAATGGAAATACGAAGTGAAGCTATCTGCCTGTTGCTATGCTCCATTCTGAACCACGTATTAGAGACATTGTTGTTTGGTTTTCTGGACTATTAGCAGAGACAAAAGTCTGGCTTGCAGCCAAGTCTAACTTTCTTACAAGGGAAAAACTTGCTCTCTGCGGTCCTATCTGAGGTACCTAGAGACTGCAGGCTAACTTGACAAAAAGTCAGCTTAATGGGATGGGGATGGGGTATTTACAAGGCAAATGTGGTGTGCTACACCTATAATCCCAGCACTTTGAAAAATAGAGGCAGGAGAATCCGTTCAGGTCATCCATCTTCTGCTACCTAAGGAATTCAAGGCCAACCTGGGCTATGTGAGATCCTTTCTCCAAAAGAAAAAATGATTTCCATATAAAAAGGAAGTGACAGGTTCAATTACTGCTTAAAGTGAGACCTGTAGGTGCCTAACAGGGAAACGGGAGAATGGAGAAAGTCTCTTCGAGGGCAAACAAATGAGTTCCCTCAGGAAAGATGAATGGGGTTTTAGACAAACTACTACGAGGCAATAGGAATGTCTGAGATAATGTTTGTTTACGCAGGTGCATGTGGTCTTTCCTTCTCGGCCAGGAACTCCCCTGAAGAGATTTATAGTAGCCACAGTCCACAGAAGTTACTGCTTCCATCCGATAAGCCAAGCCTCAAGATTTTTTCCCCTATATCTTCTGGATCTCTAATATCTTCAGTTAAAATAATCTTCATATTAACTCTGGGCCTCCAGGTGAGTGTCTACAATGGAAAACATGATGGCTTCTGAGCTGTTTGTTACAGATAACAGAGCTGGACTCCTGGGCAGATGGCTGCAGGTTCTGAACCAGCAGTCTGGGCTTTGTTGTTTGTTGTTGTTGTTTGGGAGGATTTGGGGAAGGGATTGTTTGTGTGTTTGCTTGCTTGTTTGTGGTCCTGAAAATGGAACCCGTTAGGCCAGCCCTCCCCAGCTAACCTATCTATCTCTTGCATTCTAATTTCTGTTTTGTTTGTTGGCCGGTTGGTTTTGTTTTTGAGGTGAAGTTAAGTAGCCCAGGCTGATCTTGAGTCATTGATCCTTCAGCCTCAGCCTTCTGGTAGCTGTGATTAAAGGCATATGCCGTAGGCTCACTTTACAATTTCCATTTGTAGTTGAAGATACCGGATAGAAAGAAGAAAATACCAGAACTCCCTGAATTTGAAGTGGCTTATTGGTTGCATCAAGCAATTCCTTTTTTAGGAGAAATTCTGTTGGATCTATGTCGGCTTCATTGAACATTTGAAAACATTCGTACCATTCAAAATATTAAGTTCAATGTGGCGATACAGCTGAATGTAGTCCCAGCATTCATCAAGCAGAAGAAGAAGAATGGGGAGATCAAAGCCAGTCTGGGCTCCACGGTGCCATTATGTCTCACAAAACATTTCCTTTTATTTCTGTTTTTGGTACTGGGAATTAAAGCTAGGGCCTTGCACAGGCTGGGTAAGCATTTAACCACTAAGCTACCACTCTACTCCCAGAATTTTATTTCCATATGTAGCCCAACCATTGTTCATTTTTATATCCATTCTCTCATTATCCTATGGGGTGCCATTTGGAGAAAAAGGAAGGACAGATTTTTTTTTTTAATCTTCATTTCTTTAATATGTTCCTAGTGAAATATGTTCATTTCCTTAATATGTTCATATTGTTCTGAATATAAGCACCATTCCCAATAATTTAAAGGAGTGTAGACTATGTTCCACACAAGCAGCTTCTCCCTTCTGTTTCCATTTTAATTGTACTGTGGTTGGAGTCTGTAATGGGGGAAGAACTGCGTCCCTTAGCCAAATCATGTGCAGTGGACTAGGAACTAGAGTGAAAGCCTGGAGGCCCACGGAAGTCACAAAGCAAGTGTGTGGTGCTCTTGCAAGGAGTGGTTGCTTCGCTTTAACCAAAACAAGAGTCATGGATGATGTTGAGCAGGGTGACAGAGAGAGATGGAGAAAAAGAACACACACGCAAAGACACACACAGGAAAAGACTGAGGCTTAAGAACTTTAATTATCATGTAACTCCCTACCCTCCAAAAAACTGGTTAAAATTGCAAAGTCTTTTCATCTGCATAAACTCGTCCTCCTCTGTCTTCCCTTTTATCAACTCTAAAAGGGATTTTTTCCCCCTACAGATTAACCACCAGGCCTTGTTCCCATTTAGAGAGACTACAAAGACTTATAGGACAAAATCAGTTGACCACAGTAGTATATCACAGAGTTCGAGAGAAAAAGAAGGCAGGAAGGCTGTATGATTAATGCTACCTAAGGAAATAAGGACTACATTGAAAATTGAGACAGGGTCCCAGACCTTAGCACAACTGACTCCATGATGGAAGTGCTATTCAGGCTGTAAAACTCAGCACATAGACAGCACCACTTGCCAAAATGAAAAACAAAGACCTAATCCGTCAACGTCTACAGTACTAACCCTGCTTTTTGGCTTCTGTAGTTCTGCTTCTGGCTAATCAGTCTTGATAGCTGAAGTATGTCAACCCAGGACATAGTTTTTGTGGCTAAATACTCACCTGAGAAAGACTCGAGGCTACACTGGGCTCCAGAACACCCATTGTTGTCTCTATCTGTCTAATAAAGACTTTCTGGTGACCGAAGCCCATGTCCGAGGAGTCTTCTCTGGTGAATACCCCACAATGAAAATGACCTTTCCTTTGCTTTGGTTTAAAGGTTTATTTATTTTTATTTTGTGTGTATACATGTTTTGCCTGCATATATGCATGTGTTCCACACATGTGCCTGGTGTCCTCTGAGGACAGAAGAGGGTATCAGATCCCTAGGAACTGGAGTTACAGAAAGTCATAAGCTACTATGTGGAGGCTGGGAACTGAACCTAGGTCCTCTGCAAGAGCAGTAAGTGCGCTTAACCATTGAGCCATCTCTCAAGTCCCTGTCTTCTATTTTTAATATGACATACTTCACAACTCAATGTAACTAGACAGATCACAAAATTTCAAATCAACAGGTTCAACAGACACTTTCTCCTTTTAAAAAGAGTCCCTCTATGTTGCCCTGGCTGTCCTAGAACTGTCTATGTAGACCAGGCTGGCCTCGAACTCACAGAGATCCACCTGCCTCTGACTCCCAAGTGCTAGGATTAAAGGCATGTGCCACCGTGCCCAGCTCAACATGCACTTTCTGTACCAAGAAAGAAGCAGGAAGTTAAGACTGGGTAAGAAAACAATGGAATGCACTTTGTCTAGAAAAAGCTAATTGGCGTCCAGCATCAAGTTCTTAGGAAATGAGCCTACACTGCCAGGCCTTTAGCCCTTGCTAAGAAACACTGGGAGACAAAACAGATGCACTTGAAAAGGGCAGAACTTCTGTTCATTTTTAATGAGAAGTTGTGATGATGGCCTTGTAAATTACACACAGTTCAACTTCACGTGGAGCCCGGCAAGAGCGGGATTTATTCTTCTTCAGGATGTCACAACAAAACAGGGCCAAGCGTGGGAGGGTGCTCTGTGTGGCTCTGGGAACTGCTGTCTCTTCAGACCCACAGACTCTTCCGAGTCAGCCTGCTCAGTGAGTGAGCAGACAAGGACACAAGTGACGGACTTGAAGAAAGAAACATTTCAATTCTGTGACGCGGGATTTTCTCAGGCACAAAAAGGCTGTATCATAGGGTTTGTAAACCTTGACAAACACTGTATCCAAAGTATTCAAGAGCTTGACAATTCAGTTTTGCCAGCAACATTTAAAAGAATAGCCCAGCCAGGCAGTGGTGGTGCATGCCTTTAATCCCAGTACTCGGGAGTCAGAGGCAGGTGGATCTCTGTGAGTTTGAGGCCAGCCTGGTCTACAGAGTGAGATCCAGGACAGGCACCAAAACTACACAGAGAAACCCTGTCTTGAAAATCAAAAAAAAAAAAAAAAAAAAAGAATAGCCCATTTGTTTCTTTCTGTTTTTTCCCCCCTGCATTCTGAAGCAGGACCGAACTCTAAAAGGCATCCTTGGATATAACCCCTTCGTTACGTCTGTGAATCCCTTTCCTTGCCTTGTTTTTTCTGTAGTATATTACACTTTATAACACACCAGGCTAACTTTTTTTTTTTTTTTCGAGACAAGATTTCTCTGTGTAGCTTTGGTGCCTGTCCTGGATCTCTCTCAGTAGACCAGGCTGGCCTCGAACTCACAAAGATCCGCCTGGCTCTGCCTGCGGAGTGCTGGGATTAAAGGTGTGTGCCACCACCGCCTGGCCATACCAGGCTAACTTATTTTTCTTATTTCAGCCTCCTTGCACTAGAATACAACTTCAGTCACAAGGTTTTCTGTCTGTTCGCTGTGACATCACCTCCTCTGCTGTGCCTGATTACTCATGATAGTGTTCAGTAAACACTTGACAAAGGAAGAAATTAATCTGACCAAATGAAGCAAGGGAGACACACAAAATGAGTGTTGAGTGAACAAAGAAGTCTTTGTTGTCACGTGATTGCAAACAGTCCCTACCATGACAGCCATCGTCAAGAAGTGATCACTTAGGACTCATCGCCCTTGACCTTGAGCTGAGCACCACTTAGTAGCACTAAAATCTTCCCTCATCTTCCTCCATTGGTCCTCTCTTTGCTCTGCTTGAGTAGTTAACGCCCATGCCATGGCTAGGGCAGTGTGCCAAATTCACCCTCTAGTGATGTGCTGCCCAACAAGTCTGGGAAACCCATATGAGCTGGGCACAGCGGTCCCATTTCTCATCATCTAAAAGCAACCTTCTGGCTAGAAGTGCACCATCAGGAAAGGGTGCTGAGCATGTGTGCAGCTCTGGGTTCACTAATGACCCTCCCTAACACACACACACACACACACACACACACACACACACACACACACACACACACACCATCAGTCTTTGGGAAGGATTTCCAGGGCATTTCTACCTGCAAAAGGTCCAACTCCAAACTAGTCCCCCCCACCCAGGGAAGAAGAAGAGGGAGGACAAAAAGCAATAGAAGAGCTAACCCTAAGGCTTGTGCCCTGGGTGTTTCCATGATGTAGTAGTCACCATGTTGGCCTACTAAGGTTTGTGCCGGTCATTCTAGAATGCAAGGCATCCACTACGAAGAAAGGGGTACTTTTTTTTTTTTTTTTTGCTTTAACAATGTAAACTTTCATGATTTTCTTCCATCTTTTTTTTTTTTTCCAGTGTTTAGAGACAGGGTTTCTTTGTGTTCTGGAACTCTTTCTATGGATCAGGCTGGGCTGGAACTCACAGAGATCCACCTGCCTCTACCTCCCAAGTGCTGGGATTAAAAGTGATTGTCTTCCATCTTGACAAAATACAAAAGCAAAAATAAAAACATCTCTTGACCTCCCAGTGGTCCCAGTCTGTTGCTTTTCTCTCACGATCTACAATCCCATTTGGTCAAACAGCCTAAGTTGTCTCTCTCCCTGTCCTATCTCCACTCTTCTCCAGTGCTGTCTCCTTGTGGCTCAGCTCTCTGGAGGGGGCTGACCCTTCAACTTCTACTCACACCCTTTTTTCACACCCTCTTCGAGTACAATATTGTCCACTTCCAGAATTCATGACTACAGCTCAAACTCTCAGCAGGGAGCATCACGTTAATGTCTCACACAGGGTCAAATACACCTCGATCACCCCCATATGAACCAAAATTTAATGTACAAAATAAGCAAAAGATATGAACAGGAACCTCTCAAATACAGACACTCATATGACCAGGAAATAAATGAAAAAAAAAAAAGTTCACCATCCCTATTCAAAGCCATAATGAAATCCCACCCCGTGAATCTATGTGCAGTATATGTATATCAGTTAATTTGTTTTTGAGACAGGATCTCTCAGTGTAGTCCTGGCTGGCCTGAAACTCACCATGTAGACCTGACTGCTCTCAAACTCACAAAGATCTGCCTGCCCGTGCCTTCCAAGTGCTGCAATTAAAGGCATGTGCCACCATGCCCTGCTGAGCTATCTTAATTAAAAACTTCCTATAATTTGTCTTACTACGCAAACTGCCCCGTATATCTCTGCCCTGGTTTCAGCCTGAACACTCTCCTACCACAAATTTTTACTACAGTCGTCCTACTTTGAACTCATAACACTAGAACTTCCAAGCAGAACTGTGTAAGTAGTGGCCGACCTCTCCCCATCCCTTTCTCCGATGTTTAAGAACAGTTTGTGTTTCTGTGGGTGTGGCCTAAGTGCACAGTCTTGGTAGTCTGTCACAGTTTTCAGTACTGCGCTAGAACCTCACATTTGCTCACTGTTCACTCGCTGTCTCCACCAGCACAAGCCCCAGCCCGGAAAGCTCCTTCATGGCAGGCTGGTAAGGAACCAAGGTTTTGGGGAGAGGGTTTTGGCCTATGTCAAGGAACCAAATATTGGGGGAGGGGAGTTTGTTTTGGCTTGGTTTGGTTTGAGTTTTTATTTGCCTATTTTCTTTTCTATAGTCTGTTTTCGCTTTTGTTGTGAAAGGCCTCAAATGATAATCCCCCTGCCTCAGCCTCCTCTGGGCTGGGATTTCAGGTGTGAGCCATCATGACCACTATTACTTGTATCTGTGTTGCCCTCCTCTTTATTTTTCTACAAATGTTTCTAGGTTTTTTCCTATTTTTTTTTAAAGGTTGTTTGTTCAAAGCTAAACTACAAACGAGCACACATCATCTGAAGCCCTCGCAGGGTCAGACTAATCAATATCACTGTCCACATCTTGTCCCGCTGGAGGGCCCCAAGGGCAGGAACATACTTGGAGTTGTCATCCTCGTAATAACAATGACTTCTGGAATACCTCTTAAAAGACCCGCCTGAGGCTGACTTGTCAACTCACTTTTTTTGTAAGCAAAAGGAGTCCATCATAGAATAAGAGCACAAAGTTTGGATAATACAGTAAACGCATAAGGTAGTAACATGGTGCCATTATAAAGCACTCGTTACCATCTGGTACTGCACATTTTGTACTTTGACAAGACTGGAAGGAAGCACAGGAGCTTGATCACACCATCACTATACACATGATTAGAGCATTTCACTATGATGTATGATGACCACAACTTCACTATGAAGGGACAGTTTATCAGCTCAATCATAATTACACGAGGCTCCTGGTTGATCCAAACACTATTATAGAAGGCAAGTGTGATGTCACACTCCTATAATCCCAGCACTTGGGAGACAGTTGTGGAAGGATCAGAAGTTCAGAATCATCCTTGACTGAACAGCAAAACAGAGGTTAGCCTGAGCTACATGGGACCCACTCTCAAAAAACCAAAAACATGCTCTTTGTTTTAGGCAGATGGCCATGTTGAGATGAGCTGAATATCTCCTTCCAAGCCACAGGCTGTGAAAAGCTCATTGAAGCGGACCATGAACACAAACTTTGTACTCTATGATAAACATCTGGCCACAGAAGTGGCAGCCGATGCTCTGAGTGAAGTGTCGAAGGGTTACGTTGTCGGAATCAGTGGTAGGAATGGTATATGAGGCATGGTCTCTTGACCTGTGGCAGAGTACACCTGATGTTGAACAGGACCACTTGTTATGGGCCAAGGAGAACTGGAGAGAAGAAGCACGGGACAGTTTGGGAATGCACTCTGGATGCGAATCTGAGTGTTCTCTACTTGCTTATTGTAAAAGAAACCGGAAAGAGCATTCCTGGACTGACAGCTACTACCATCCTCAGCAGTCGGGGCCCAAAAGAGTGAACAGACTCTGCAAACTTTTCAGTCTCTCTAAATGAGATGATCCCCACTGATACGTTGTCGAAATGCCCTGAAACAAAGAGAGTACTGCTTCTCTGCTTTGCCTCCTTGTGTTCCACAAATATACACACAGTTACATATATATTCATATAATTAAAATAAATAAATAAAAACTAATTGTCTTTATTTGTGTTTTTCTTTGGGTGGGGATTTGTTCTCAGTGCTGAACGTTCAGCAGTGGCCTAAATAGAGCCTAACATACTTGTGAAGGGAAGCAATACTTCCCATAAGCTGCTTTCTCACAATCACAATTGCTTCACTTCCAGCCGGATATTTATTGTCGATTAAAAGGAGGGGTTTTTTTTGTTGTTGTTGTTTTTAGATTTTATTCATTTTTATGCGCGCAAATGTCCGAGTGAGTTTATGGCTGTGCATCCACATGCATGCAATACCCACAGAGGCCTGAAGAGGGCATCTGATTCCCCTGGGACTGAGTGTAATACGCCTGCATACAGGTGCTGTTAAAAGAGTCCTTAGGGGGCTGGACAGATGGCTCAGTGGTTAAGAGCATTGACTGTTCTTTCAGAGGACCCAAGTTCAATCCCCAGCACCCACATGGCAGCTCACAACTATCTGTCACTCCAAGATTTGACACTCTCACACAGACAAAATACCAATGTACATAAAATAAGAATAAATAAGTAATTATTAAAAAAAAAAAAAAAAAAAAAAAAAAGAGTCCTTAGGAACAGCAGGCAGTGCTCTTAACCACTGAGCCATCTCTCCGGCCCAAAAAGATTTTGTTTCTTAACACTGTCTCTTTTTTTCTTGTGGATCATAACTCAATTCTGGCCGTTACATTTACGTTCCTGCTTGTTGCAGAAGAACACAGGTATCATCTGTTAGGTGAACTTTTGCTTAGCTAGTTAGATCACCGGCCTAACTTACATGCACCAGATGTTGCCTAGTTGACAACGCATTGTTTTCATACCCATCTGTGTGCTGATCTCGTCATTTAATTCTCCAGCTGCATGCTCTCTGCCTCCTCATAGAAATGACATTACTGAAATTTCCCCCAAAATGTGCCACTTCTTCCTTTTTTTTCTTCCTTGTCCATAAGGACCTCGGTGTCCTCTGTACTACTCAGGACCTCCTCATTCCACTCGCACATTATTAAAAGCATCCCAGTTATACCACTGCATTCTACCTGTAAGGAAGGATGACGTAGTTCTGAGGCTGACTGAACCAGCTTTAATTGGAACTTATTTCTAAATCCATCTAGGCATCACCAAGAGCTTTAGCACAGGCTTTGCCTACTCCTACAGAACGCTCATGGATGGGGGCTGGAGAGATGGCTCAGCATTTAAGAGACCTGGGTTCAATTCCCAGCATCCACATGGTGGCTCACAACTCTCTGTTCCAGGGGATCAGTCACCTTCACACCAATGCACACAAAATAAAGTGAAATAAATTTTTAAAAACCTTTATTTTCCTGGGGTGGAATGACAGCTCAGTAGTAAAAAGTACTTATTGATGCTCTTGCAGGGAATCCAGGTTTCATTCCCAGCACTCATGTCTGGCAGCTCACACATACCTGTAACTCTAGTTCCAGGGGACCTCTGGCCTCTGAGGCCACCTACACTCAGTGGTGCACAGAAACTCAAGCAGGTGCCAGGGTGACGGTGGCACACAACTTTAGTCCTGAGTTCAGGCAGATCTCTGATTTTGAATTCACCTTGGTCTCCAGAGGGAGTTCCAGGACAGCCAGGGGCTGTTACACAGAGAAACTCTGTCTCAAAAACAAACAAACAAACAAACAAAAACAACTTATGCAGGCACACAGACAGACAAACAGATGATAGAGTCTTTCTAAGCACCAACACCTGTTGAAAACACGTTTGATTTCATTAGCAAATATTGTTTAGCTAAAATCCTAAATATTTGAGGCTTTAAATCAATTCTTAGAGTTCATCCCTTTCAGAGGACAGGATCATTACGATTTATTAATATCACCTTTAAAAGGGTTCGAGCTGAGCTGGGCGCACTCCTGTAATCCCAATGCTTGGCAAGGGAAACAGAAGGTCATCTTGGTTACAAATCAAGTTAGAGGTCATCCTGGGATTCATGAGCCCCTATTTAAATAAGAAAAATAAATAAATAAGCAGGACATTCAAATTGAGGGAAAAATAGCTCTTCATTCTCTGGAAGAATAAGATACTAAAACTTTGCTTATGTAATAATAAATTGTATCAGACAATTTATTGATGACTTCATTTTCTTATAACATGGACCTTGTGGTAGAGGTGGTGGTTACTTCTGCTTTGCCGAGTGAGTAAGTGAGGCAGTCTCAGGAGTTCAAGGCTAACCTAGACCAGTTAGTGAGACACTTTAGAAACAAAATAAAGGGACTTGGGAGATATTTTAGCCCCTAAAAGTGTTTGTTCTTCTTCCAGAGGACCTGAGTTCACATCTCAAAACCCACTCTGGGCTGTCAAATCAACACCCTCATCTGATCCCATTGCTTTTTAAAAGTAATTTTATGTTAACCAATCTTTTTTCATACTATTCACTGTCCTTGTCCCTTCCTTATAAGGAAAGTTAAGTTTTTGTTTTATTTATTTGTTTGTTTTTCAAGATGTCGGTTCTCTGTGTAGCCCTGCTGTCCTGGAATGGCCTCTAACTCAGACCTCTGCCTGCCTCTGCCCCCAGAGTGCTGGGATTAAAGGCAAGTGCCACCATGACAATCTCTTTCATTTTATTAATTTACTTATTTATTTTATTTTGTGACTGCTGGTCTGGGGTTTAAACCTAGTGTCCCACACAAGCCTAGGCGAGTGCCCTCCCACTGAGGTCCTGATGCCAAGGGCTCCTTAGTAATTATAATTACAAACACACGGTGCCAAATCAAGTCTTTTGTTCCTCCCTTCCTTTTTTTTTTTTTTTTTTTTTTTTTTTTTTTTGTTTAATGGGGTTTTTCTTGAAATGTTTTTCTTTGAAACTCGCCAGCCTCAAACTTCAGTGGGGACGACCTTGAACTCCTGACCCCTTCTACTCCCTCTCCGGTCCTCTTTTTATTTATCTGTTTTTGTTAGCAGGGAGATCGTTAACCTTGCATTAACAGTAACGTCCTTGTCCTTGGATTCATGTGGAGTCTCATCAGGAATAAACAGCTCCTGTCAGCCGTTGTCCCCAGGAGTGGTGGCACACACCTGTAACCCTGCAGTTTGGATCCTCAGTGACATAGCAAGTTTGAAAACAACCTGTGCTACCTGAGGCCATGCCTCTCGAGGACACTGCAACAGGTAAGGATACAGTTATTAAGTGCTGAGACTGTACAAGTTGTGAGTCATCCTCCTCCTCTCCACGTCTCTTTGATTGAAAGGTGACATTGCTAATCCCCCTAGTATCCAAAGTTTAAACCCCTCTCCAGAAACAATGTTCACGTCCCATTTCTAGTAAGTTTTTCTCCTGAGATTTTTGCCTTTTGATGTCTCACACGGCTGTCGTTTTCAGTCCCATCCAAATCCCCCTTATTCTGGGCACTTCGCAGAGCAAAATTCCTAAAGCGTAACTACCATGGTGCAGCTCTCTGTAACACAATGTGCTAATCATTAAATTCCTATCAGTGTGGGGCCCATCGGAGACAAAGCCTGTTTGTTGGAATTGACCCTTGGCCCCTGCTAATGTCTCGCCAACACAAGCAGAAGGTCTATTTCTCTGTAGTAGTGAAAGGGAATGTTTACACGCACCGGCTGAAGTCCCGTTCTCCTCTGGATTAGGATAAACAAAGCAAACACTGGCATACTTTCCTTCTCTGATGTTTTAGTTTATAACAGAGCATGACCACATTTCTTCTCTTTATTTCCACCTTTTTACGTGAATCTGTTACCTATTTGTTTTAATTAGCAAATAAAAACTATCTATTTATGCTATAAAAACAACGTGAAATGCTGCTGCTGCTGCTGCTGCCTGTGATCTCAGACGTTCCTTAGGCTGAGGCAGGAGGGGGTTACAAGTCAAAGACTTGCCTGAACCACAGAGTGAGCTCAAGGCTAGCCTTTAAAGTTAAGGAGACACTGTCTTGAAATAAAATTCTAAAGTGAGCTGAAGATAACGGTTACTGGTAAAACACTTACCTGGTAAGTTACAGAAGGTTCTAGGTTCAATCTTTAACCCTACAAAAAACTTACCAAGGGAATGAGTGTCACTCAAGGGGGAGTATTTTCTCAGTATTTGCGATGTCCTGAGTCCACCCTCCAGCAACACCGAATGCTAGAAGTTACCATCTGAGGCATTTTGTGGTATACACCCAAACTGACATGTTCAACTCTTCTCATCCCTTCTTGTGAAAACTAACATCTGCCCTGGACAAAGTGACAAGCTTTGCCCTGGCCATTGTCTCCCACAGAAAACCAAACCTATTCCACTCGAGTTATCTGCAGCCTCTGGACCAAATGTTTCCAGATTCTCGGCATCTTGTTCAAAGATATGAAACACACAAAACAGAGTAACAAATGATTTATACAGAAACGAAATTAAAGCACAGAGTAGGTGCTCTGCAAACAAACAAACAAAAAACAAAAGGGTGAAAAGGTGCGGTGGCAAAAACCTTTAATCCCAGCACTCAGGAGACAAAGGCAGTCTGACCTTTGAATTCCAGGCCAGCCTGGTCTACATAGACGGTTCCAGGACAACCAGAGCTACAAAGAAAAACCTGTCTCAAGAAAAAAGTGGCCGGGCGGTGGTGGCGCACGCCTTTAATCCCAGCACTTGGGAGGCAGAGCCAGGCGGATCTCTGTGAGTTCAAGGCCAGCCTGGTCTACCAAGTGAGTTCCAGGAAAGGTGCAAAGCTACACAGAGAAACCCTGTCTTGAAAAACCAAAAAAAAAAAAAAAAGAAAGAAAAGAAAAAAGTGGTTGTGGGGGTGGGAAGGGTGGTGGGAGGGAGAATTGGGGGGGGAGAGGAAGGAAGGAAGGAAGGCAGGAAGGCAGGAAGGAAGGAAGGAAGGAAGGAAGGAAGGAAGGAAGGAAGGAAAGCAGGCAGCAGGCCCTGAGTGAAATTTACTCAAGAGCCTATGGTTACTGCCTGGGGCTTCCATTTTTGGGTCCATCCCAAGTTCTGGGATTCCAAGTGTGCCACAATACCCTGCCAAGGACTTTTTAAAAACACTTTTTGGGGCTATCAAGAGAACTCCATAGTTAAGACTACTTGCTGCATTTCCTGGGGGGCCTGAGTTGGGCCCCAGCACCTACACAAGGGAGCTCATATGACTCCAGCTCAGAGCTGAGCCTTTTTCTGACCTCTGGGAACTCACACGCATGCATTTTTAAAAAATAACTATCATATTCCAGAATTCTCAGAGGTTAAAAAAGGTAAACACTTCTTTTCTTTTCCTCCTCCTCCTTCTTCTTGATTCCATGAAAACACACACACACACACACACACACACACACACACACACACACACACACACACGGACACGGAGCTCAGTTGGAAAGAAGAATGGAGACAGAGACAGGATTGTGTTAGTTGTGCACATTCTTATTTTCAGAGGTAAAGATTTTCAGAGCCAGGCACGATGGCACATAGTTGTAATTCCAGTACTAGGGAGGCTGAGGGAAGAGAATTGTGTAGAGTTCAATCAAGGACCCCATGAGATACATACAATCAGCCAGGACTATATAGCAAGACCCTGTCTCAACACCCCCCTCAAAATCCCAAAAAAAAAAAAAAAGCAAGCATTTTCTACAATTATTCAAAACTTTCTACAAATGACTAAACAGATAATGTCACATGTATGTTTTTCTTTTCCTTCCTTTCTTTTTGTCTTGAGACAGGGTCTCGTAGCTCAGGATGGCCTAGCATTAACCATACAGTCCAGGCTGCCTTTACACATTTCTCCTGCCTCAACTGCCAATGTCCTGGGATTACAGCTGTAAGACTCTGTAACCTGCTGTGTAGTTTGTTGTTAGTTTCATGGCACTGTAGATTAAACCTAAAGCTTCACAAATGCTAGGCAAGTGCTCTACCAATGAGATGCAATTCCTGTGTGTTGTTTTTAACTCTTTATACCGTAACTCAGGCAATATGTATGGATAGCCTCATTTGGAGATAATTTTGATTTTTATTACTTTTGTCAGTACTGGGGTCAAATCTATGTATGTATGTATGTATGTATGTATGTATGTATGTATGTATGTACAAGGCAAATATTTTGCCACTGACCTATATTCCAGTCCTTAGACAACGGTTTTATTTATTTATTTCTAATAGCGTACCTCCATCAGACAATTTTTTTTTGGGGGGGGGGGGTTCGAGACAAGGTTTCTCTGTGTAGTTTTGGTGCCTGTCCTGGATCTTGCTCTGGAGACCAGGCTGGCCTCAAACTCACAGAGATCCACCTGGCTCTGCCTCCCAAGTGCTGGGATTAAAAGCATGCGCCACCACTGCCCGGCTGACAATTTTAAAGTTTAAAACAAAAATATAAACAAAATCACATTGTTATGTGGTGATATTGTGTCCCCCAATATATTGTGCACCCTAATAAACTTATCTGGGGTCAGAGAACAGAACAGCCACTAGACAGACATAGAGGCCAGAAAATGGTGGCACTCACACCTTTAATCCTATCACTTGGGAGGCAGAGAGCCATCCGGATCTCTGAGTTTAAAGCCACACTAGAAACAGCCAGGCATGATGTCTCACGCCTTTAATCCCAGGTGATGGCAGAAAGCAGAAAGGTATATAAGGTGTGAGAACCAGAAACTAGACGCTTTTGGCTAGTTAAGCTTTTAGGCTTTTGAGCAGCACAATTCAGCTGAGATCCATTTGGATGAGGACTCAGAGGCTTCCAGTCTGAGGAAACAGGATCAGCTGAGGAACTGGCAAGGTGACGTGGCTGTGGCTTGTTCTGCTTCTCTGATCATTCAGCATTCACCCCAATACCTGGCTCCGGGTTTGTTTTTATTAGCAAGACCTTCCAACAATTTGTGCTACACTGTTACTAGAGAAAACATGTAAAGCGGGTCAGAAGCTAAGGAAATGGTTCACCACATCAAAGCGCTGGTTGGGAATCCTGGCAACTTGAGTTCCAGCCCTGAAACCCACAGAAGTCACCTTACAAAGTCATCTTCTGACCTCCACACACGTACTGTGACATGTACACCCATCCCACCTCTCCACACAGCCAGCAGTAATAATGTACATATATTTTTAAAGAGGGCTGCGGAGTGGTGGTGGCACATGCCTTTAATCCCAGCACTTGGGAGGCAGAGGCTGGCAGATCTGTGAGTTCAAGGCCAGCCTGGTCTACAAAGTGAGCTCCTGGAGAGCCAGGGATACAGAGAAACCCTTTCTCAAACAAACCAACCAACAAACAAATAAATAAATAGATAAATAAATGGGTGGGTGGGTGGGTGGGTGGATGGATAGGTAGGTAGGTAGGTAGGCAGGCAGACAGATAGACAGACAGACAGACAGATAGAGGGCCAAGCAAGCTTTCGGTCACAGCATTTGGAAGGCAGAGACAAGCAGAATGCTCTAAGTTTGAGGCTAGCTTGGTCTCCACAGTGAGTTTCAGGCTAGCCAGGGTTACATAGTGAGACCTCAAAATAAAAAAAAAATTTAAACGGGCTGGAGAGATGGCTCAGAGGTTTAAGAGCACTGGCTGTTCTTCCAGAGGTTCTGAGTTCAATTCCCAGCAACCACATGGTGGCTCACAACCATCTGTAATGAGATCTGATGCCCTCTTCTGGTGAGCAGGCATACATGCAAGGAGAACGCTGTATACCTAGTAAATAAATAAATATTTTTAAAAAATTTAAATAGAGTGTCAATGTTGATGTGGTTTTTCAAGATTTCTGAGCTTCTCATCTGTGTACAGAACAGCCATCACCTTCTATTCCAGAGCTCTGAAAGAAATTAGTTCCATATGCACCACTGCACATCCTGCAAAGCCCATGCTCCGACACTTTCCTGGGCTATGTCTTTACACTATGATTAAATAACTTCTGGGAATGCACAGCACACGCTAGGTCCACCTTCATCCCAGGGCGTTGCCACCACAGCCTTAGAGAGCAGCTGAGAAAAACGTCACTCTCTCCCTGATCATTATGATTTTCTCCCATGATGCCAAACACTTCCAACCCATGGAAGCAGGCGGTTCATGGATGCAGTGATATTAGAGGGATAGAAAATAAGAGAAGAGGGCTGTGCTCAAAATCAGTACACACTGCATTCTAGAGTTTCTTTAACTCAGTATCGTATTTAAGGGTGATACTCAGGAATAAGGAAATTGCATGGGTTGCAATTTTAACCATAACACATCATCAGCCACATTTTGCTTCCCTTTCTGGTACTCTGATGAAAGGCAAGCTAGTATGAATGCAAAGTGTGATTACCTGCCTCTTCTTTGAAGCTACAGTTATGAGTAATCATTCTTATCTGAGTTTGTCTTGCTGTTCCATGCATGGGGATGCTCCAAGCTCAGGAGGAAGGTAATTTGTATCATAAAAGCCACCTTATTTTAGATCTGGGGAAAATGGAAAGCCAGAAGAAAGTGAATTAAAGTTAACAAAAAGTAAGGGTTTGGTTCAAAAAGGAAAGCACACTAGAGAATTAAATTAGACTGCTTTCATTCACCTGTATTTACTTTTTAAGATTTGTTTTCATTTTTATTGGTGCGTGTGTGGGGTGGGTGGACATTCAGAGGCCAGAAGGGAAAGCTGAAGTTGAGGCAGTTGTGAACCGCATAGGTTGTGAGCTGCCTGATGTGGGTGCTGGGAACCAAACTTGGGTCCTCTGAAGAACAGCAAGTGCTCTTAACTGCTGAGCCATCACTCCAGCCCCTATGTTTTGTAGCACAAGATGGTTCGTGTGGGTGGGAATCCATCTGCCTCAGCCTCCCAAGAGCTTCAGTTAGAGATATGAGCCCCGATGTATAGGCAAACTACCCTACTTTTTATAAAACACATAGTATTATTTACTTTTCTATTGCTGTGAAGCGATCTCCTCACCAAGGCAACTTTTAGAAGAGTTTATTGGGGGTTTGTTTACAGTTTTAGAGGATGAGTCCGTGACCATCATGGTGGGGAGCATGACAGCAGGCAGGGAGATATGGAGCTGGAGCAGTAGCTGAGAGCTTATCTCTTGAGACACAACCATCAGGCAGAGACATAATGGGGGACTATGTGGGTGTTTGAAACCTCAAAGCCCACCCCCAGTGATACATTTCCTCCAACAAGGCCACACCTCCTAATCCTTTCCAAACAGTTCCACCAATTGGGGGGCGGGGGTTTGCGGGGGAGACAAGCATTCAAATATATGAGCCTATGGGGCCATCCTCAATCAGAGCATCTCACATTCTAGGATGGTTATCTATGTAAAGGGTTTCATTTAGTCTTTTTGTCCCCCTCCCCACCTCTGTTCTCTTAGCCATTGCCATTTCAAAATCAAAGGGATTCCAAGGGGTATCATTCACATCAGACGTGCATCCATAGGGAAGATTGGGAAGAGGCAAAACTGGATGAAGAACTCAGTCTGGTAGCATGTCCTGTCATTCTAAGCACTTGGGAGGCTGAAACAGGATGCGCTCAAGTTCAAGAGCAGCCTTAGTACTTAGCAGAACTCTATGACCATGGGAGCCTCTGCTCGTAAAACAACAAAGGCAACATTTGAACAAAATCACAAAACAAACAAAAAGCAAAAAGCCCTGTAAACAAAATTACTGTGTCTGTCCTGAGTAACTTAATTGTGTAAGAGTGTGTATAAGTTGCTTGAGACGCCCGGCGGTGGTGGCGCACGCCTTTAATCCCAGCACTCGGGAGGCAGAGCCAGGCGGATCTCTGTGAGTTCGAGGCCAGCCTGGGCTACCAAGTGAGTCCCAGGAAAGGCGCAAAGCTACACAGAGAAACCCTGTCTCGAAAAACCAAAAAACAAAACAAAACAAAGTTGCTTAAGACATGTATCCACACACCCCCACACACACCACACCCCCCCACACCCCCCCCCCACACACACCCACCACGGAAGGGTGGGGTGGGGAGTACAGTTGGAGGGGTGGGGACACAGGGCGAGCTTCCTTCCAGAGTTGTATAGTCTTTGTTCTCTGTAAGGGCCACTAGCAGAGCCCTGAGGACTTATTCAGTTGAATCAGAGTTGTCCCCCGCCCCCCGCCCCCGCCCCTTCCCACAAGTGACAATTAGGCAATTGTTTTATAATTGATACACTTAATTTCTCTTTATAATGTGTTAACCACAAGTTGCTCTCTTTGCAAATGCTTACAGAATCTTGCGGGTGCTAATGATGGCTCCAGGACACACAATTTCTTTGGCATTTAGCACTTCAGAGGGTCAGAAAGGGAAATCAGGAGGCATGGGGAGTGATTCCCTGCAGAGGACAATTAATTGGGAGGTTGGGGAAGCTAATGGGGAAAGCGCAAGGCAGAGCCCAGCGGAGGGAGTAGCTAGGTAGAGGGCTTGCTGACCTGTTCCAGGCCTGGGCTCCAAACTCCAGCACCAGAGACAGAGAGACGTGCTAGGTGACACCCTCCACTTCCACCTTCCCTCTCCCTCTTATTTTTAAATTGTATTTACTTATGTGTGTGTGTGTGTGTGTGTGTGTGCGCATGTCACAGCATGCATATGGATAGCTATGGAAGTTAGTCTCTTCTTCCATCATGTGCTTCCTGGGATCAAACTCAGATGATAAGGTTTGGAGGCAATAAACAAGCAAACAAATGTTTTCAGAGAATTTAAAATTAAAAAGTAAAAGAGCAATGTTTTTCTTCCATAGTAGATAATAAAAGCAGAATTTTTTTTTAACTACATATATTTACTTACTGCATGTGTGTAGCCTGATACATTCACGTGGTGGCAAGACAATGTACAGAAGTTGGTCACAGGTATCAAATGGAAAGCAGCAGGCTTGGCTAGAAACACCTTAACCCAAAGGTAGAATTTTTTTGTTGTTTGTTTGTTTGAGAAAGGGTCTCACTGTGTAGCACTGGCTTTACTGGAGTTCACTACGTAGACCAAGCTAGCCTCGAACTCACAGAGATCTGACTCCTTCTGCCTCCCGAGTGCTGGAATCAAATGTATGCACCACTATTCCCAGCTTCAAAGGCAGAATTCTTTACGACTAAGGTGGGCCAGACTCTAGTGTGCTTGTTAAAAAGCCAATCCCTTGAAGAAGGAGCTGTTCTAGACTTTTGCAGATCAATAAAATCATTGGGCATTTAAACTGATCTCTGTAGACATTTCGGATAAGGTTAACTTAGGAACAAGGGCTTCTAGGAATACACACCAGAGGTTTAGACCAATGTCCTAGCCTACCTGATGGGACAGACACACCTCTTACCAAGACTCTCCATTCACAGTCACCTATGAAATGGACACACACACACACACACACACACACACACACACACACACACACAAAATATAACAGGCTTGGGAAAACTCACCCTCAGGTAAACTAGAGACTCGGGAACTTCACTCATTGATTCAATTAGCACATTTTTAGCTAGGCGTGGTTGTGTACTGCATACTAGTGTCTGGCACTCAGGTGGGTGGCAGAGACAGAATGAGCAGCAATAAAGTGAAAGTTCACCCTGGCAGACATAGTGAGTTCCAGGTCAGCCTGGACTACATAGTGAGTTCCAGGTTAGCCTGGACTACATAGTGAGAACTCAGCTTAAAACAATAAAAACAACAACCTAAATTAATCAATACATAATACCTCTTCCAAAGAGCTGTGCTTGGAGACACGTATGATTGGTTTCAGCACCCGTGAAGCTGAGAGAATTACTTGAGCCCAGGAGTTTAGGAGTTCCAAGTTCAAGGCCAGACTCAACAACACAGTAAGAGTCTATCTCCAAAGAAGAAAGAAAAAAATAATAATAACAATAAAGGAAAGAAAAATGGTCATGTTCATGCTTAGGAGATTTAGGCCTGAAAGTAAGAGTTCAAGGCCAGCCTCAGCTACATGGCAAGTTGAAGTTTAGCACCCTAAGCTATCAGAAAACCTTGTCTCAAAACAAATAAACACAAACAAGCTGGACAGATGAGAACCCCGCTGCACTCTCAGCACGTGGGAGAGGAAATTTGAATTGCTACAAGTAAGAGACCAGCCTGGTCTACATATCAAGTCCCGGGCTTAGAAGGAGAGCCAACTCAACAAACAAAGAACAAAAGAAAACACAGGAGGAAGTCTCCACATCTCTCAAATCTGCGTTCCTCTTTCACACTCGTCAAAGCATCTGCAGCTGACATTGCTTCCATTTATTCTGCTGTGAGAGACACTGGTGGTCTTTCTGTAGCCATTTGCTGTTTGGTGTTGTGTTTGTTTTGATGTTTTTGAAGCAGGGTCTAGACATGTAGCCCAGGCTGCTCTCAAATTCTAAAACTGCCTGACTCAACCTTCCATATGCTGTTTTTATTGGCGTGCCCCATTAAGATGCTGTTTTTATCAAGTCAGGCGTGGTGACACGTACCTTTGATCCCAGCACTTGGGAGGCAGAGGCAAATGGATCTCTGTGAGTTCGGGGCCAGCCTGATCTATAAAATGAGTTCCAGGACACCCAGGGCTACACAGAGAAACCCAGTCTCGAAAAACAACAAAAGACGCTGTTTTCTCAAGACACAATCAATCCTTTTGAGAAAGAGCTATTGTTCTCCCCCCCCACACACACACCATAATTTTATCATCTCTCTGTAGTCAGCAGCTCAGCTTACAATCACCTCAGCCGCCATGCACCTGCCCATCCGCAGATCCATGTCTACTTTTTCTGCCTTGTTATTGACAGATTCTTATGAAATACTAACCTATCCTCACCCTCACCTCGAGTCTGTCTGTCTGTCTGTCTTTCCTTAGTGTTTCCTCCAACACCACTATACCACTATTCCCTCCCAACTTCGTGTTTTTAATTCTTCTGAATCCACTCATCATTGCCAATATGTGCGTGTGCATATGGCCATCAACTGGACCATGCGCGCATGCTGGAAGAAAAGGGACTCTCCGTCTCCTAGCAACAATCAGTTGCCAATTGCTTCTCAGCTAGGGGTGTGATTTTTGTGACCACCTCCCCCATCCATCCTGGGATTTTGACCAGCCTGATCTTTCTCAGGTCTCATGCATCCTGTCACAGCCATTGAGTTCATATGTATAACTGCCCTGTTCAGTCCAGAAAATGTTATTTTACTATAGTCATCCACCCTCTCTGGCTCCTACAGTCTTTCTGAAGGAATCTTCCTGCACAATCTCGGAAACTTGGAAGGAGGAGGTGTAAGGGTTTTTCTGGTGCAAGGGCATCTTGGCAGTGAGGAGCCAGGGAATACCACAAAGGCACACCATGAAACTAACCTCACACAACAGATTTGTTGGGGAGAAACAGAATGGTGGCTGCCTCTGACTGGGAGCAGAGAGACCAGTGGGCTGAGCAGAGGAGGGAGAGGGCTGCTATAGGGCCTTTGGCATATTTGTGGTGAGCTAGTGGCAAAGTGCAGCGAGACCAGAAGTGTTATTAGGCCTTCTATGAAGCTGAGTCACAGCGGTGGTGTGTGTGTGTGTGTGTGTGTGTGTGTGTGTGTGTGTGAATTTTCAAGTCTCAGAGGTCAGGTTCAAGCCAGGGGTAGAGTGTTTTTTCTTGGCCCTTCTACCCTACAGGAGGTGACATTTCCATCCCATTTAGGGACGAGCACTCTGTAATCCCTTGTTCTCTGCATGTTGATGAGATGTGGGTCTATGGCTTAATTGCTGGCTACTGTTAAAAGAAGCTTCTCTGATGTCAGTGGAGAGATGCTACATGATCTTCATATAATGATAAATCTTTAGGAGACGGTTTAATAGTAAGTCCATTTAGCAGAATAATAGTAATAGGTTCTCCATTAAAGTCTATAACCTATCTAACCACCAGTTCTTGGCCAAATATCAGTCAGTTTGAGGCAAGAGTTCTGTCTTGTAGAGTGGGCCCTAAATCCAATCAGAAACCACACCCTGAGTTGTTAAACGACTCTTCCATGATCCCAGCCTTGAGAACCAATTGCCTGCCATCAAGTCTGGCTCAGACTTCCCTCCTTTCTGAACACCTGGAACCCATGTGGTAGAAACAGCCCTCTGATCTTCAATGGAGTGCCTTGGCACATGCATGCCCTGACCCTCATACACGCAAAATAAATTTCCATGTCTCCAAACCCAGCAATGTATTCTCCAATTACAATGAGAAAAGAAAAAAACGATTCAATATGATCTTTCTTTCTTTCTTTTTTTTTGGGGGGGGGGAGGGGGTGTTCTCTGTGTAGCCTTGGCTATCCTGGGCGTCTTTGTGTAGCCCTGGCTGTCCTGGAATTCTCACTGTAGTCCTGGCTGGCCTCAAACTCACAGAGATCTGTCTGCTTTAGCCGCCCCAGTGCTGGGATTAAAGGCGTACATCACCACCGCAGGGCGGACTTTGAAAACTATTAACAGTAGGCAGATGGAAAGGTAAGGTTTTAAGCCAGGTTTGGTGGCCTGAATTCCAGCACTGGGAGTGCTGAGACAGGAAGATCAGAAACGCAAGGCCAGGCCAGGTGTGGTGAGGAGCCCCTGAATCCCAACATTCAGGAGCAGAGAGACAGGAAGATCTCTCTGTGAGCCCCACCCAGGCCAGCCGGGACGTCATGAGATCTGAGGCAATGGTGGAGGGAAATTTACAGAAGTTGTAATTATATGGGCTGGGGTTGTAGTTCAGTGGTAGATGGATTAGGATGCAGAAATAAGGCCCCTGACTTGAGCCTTGCACCGTAAAAACTGAGCCCCCTGTGGTTTACTGAAAGGGAATTCACAAGGGACAAGAAATGGGTTGTTTTCATCAAATCCCGGGCTGTAATTTGATTTGCTAAATAGGCAGTCTGCTCACACAGCTTGCTCGGAATTCTTTAGGAATTCCACTTGCCCTCAGGAATATTTACAGCTTGCTTTCTCCCCACCTCTCTCTCCCTCATCTTTTTTTTTTTTTTCTTTTTTTGAGACAGTGACTCACTATGTAGACCAGGCTGGCCCAGGAGCTCACAGAGATCCGCCTGCCTTTGCCTCCCGAGTGTTGGGATTAAAGGCGTGCGCCACCACACCCAACAATATTTACAGTTTTTAGTTTCCCAGGAGCAGGGCGTGGCAGCTCAAGCCGCCTCCAAATCACAGCAGTCTGCTGAGGCTGAGCAGTACAACTCCGGGGTTTCCAACTCAGCTGGGCTACGTAAGTGAGTTCCAGTCCAGCCTGGGAAACAGTAGAACCCTGCTTCCAAAAAAAAAAAAAAAAAAAAAAAGTTCAGAGGAAAAAGCCCAATGCTCTTGGCTTTGGCTTTAGCACTGAGCCACGGCCAGACTTTAGCATCACAAACTGTTGGGGGTGGGTGGGATCAGGAGGTTGGGGAACGGAAGAGGGCATCAAGGCAACAGGAAGTAGGAGGAGATTTCTAAAAGCCGACTGAGGCCAGAGGTCATTTGGAAGCTGGAAGAATTTTCTTTCGGCGGGTTCCTCTAATTTGAAGATGGAGCGTGCTGGAAGCAAGGAGGTGAGTGCAGTTTTTTTTTTTTTTTTTTTTTTCCGGGGGTCGGCTTTCCAAATAGGTGGGTCTCATGCCTCTCCTTTCTGAGCACACCCCAGCCTTTGTTTTGGGGAGAAAACAAGGAGCATTACAATTTGTTCCACGCAAGTGTGTGGCTCTGCAGCGTGCCCGCTCACACAGCCTTACACGAGGCCCCCCAGGGCCTGGCTGCTGTAGGTGGGTTAGGAGAGGGGCTTGTGTTTTGGCAGTGCTGTTTTGCTGGGAAAGAATTTAGAGGGCCATGGCTGGAGAGAAGTGGTCACAGGATAAAAGTAGGGAGGTAAGATGAAGCTGAGGCTTTGGGTAGCTGTCTGTCTTGGAAGGAACAAGAGGCACCAATTACCTCTTAGAGGGCCAGAGGCCTTAACCCACAGGTGCCTGCTGTAGGGATTCCAGGCTCCTTATCTTATCCAAGAGTCCTCAGGGTTGAGGAATTCCCGGAAGGCAGACCCAAATGACAAGCCTTGCAGGTTCCTAACTGCAGGAGCCAGACTCCTGAGTGCTCTCCAGATCTCCTTCCCAAGACCCTGCCGTTTCCAGCTTTCTTAGTGTAAGAAGTTTGTCAGGTCCAAAAGTGAATACTTTGGGGAAAGGATATGCAAACGTAAATCTTGAATGTCAGTGTGAAGCTCGTTTCGATTGAGATGTAAAAGCACTGAGGTGTAAAGTAACATACGAATTTTAATTTGTCTCCCATTCCAGCTCTTGGGGGGTGGGGCTTGGAAAGGACTTAGGTTTGAGAGCGAACTGACCAGGGGTTGCTTTTATTTTTTTACTTACTCATCTAGTTTTTCCAGGCAGGGTTTCTCTGTAACAGTTCCTCTCCTGGAACTCACTTTGGCCTCTAACAGAGATCAGCCTGCCTCTGCGTCCCAAGTGCTGGGATTAAAGGCGTGCGCCCCCCCAGTTTATTCATTTATAAAATAAATTTTTTATTTTACATCCCAGCCGCTGAGTCCCCTCCTTCCTCTCTTCCCAGCCCTTCCCCCACCCACTCTTCTGTTTCCACCCCCTAGTCCACTCCTCCTCCGTTTCTGTTTAGGGAAGGGCAGGTCTCCGGTGAGAGACCAAAACATGGCATATCAAATTGCAGTAAAACTAAGCAACTCCTCATGTATTAAGTAAGGCTGGGCAAGGCGACCCAATAGGAGGAGTAGGGTCCCAAACGCCTGTAAATGAGTCGGAGATAGCCCTTGTTCCCGCTGTCAGGAATCACCGAAGAGGACCAAGCTACACAACTGTATAACATATAGGCAGAGGGCCTAGATGAGTCCCTTGTGGGTTCCCTGGTTGTCAGTTCAGTCTCTGTGAGCCCAGGTTAATTGATTATGTGAGTTTTCTTTTGGTACCTTGACCTCTCTGGCTCCTACAATCCTCTCTCCCCCTCTTATGCAGGATTCCCTGAACTCCCAATGTTAGGCTGTGAGTCTGCATCTGCTCCATCAGTTGCTGGGTGAAGCCTCTCTGATGACAATGGGGCTAGGCACCAATCTATGTGTATAGCGGAATATCATTAGGCATCATTGCATTGACATTTTTTCCCCTCTAGTCA
This sequence comes from Peromyscus eremicus, assembly GCF_949786415.1. NCBI lineage: Eukaryota > Metazoa > Chordata > Mammalia > Rodentia > Cricetidae > Peromyscus > Peromyscus eremicus. The sequence continues at coordinate 46,559,358 of NC_081428.1, read as the reverse complement.
TGTCTGGTTCTATTCTAGGTCTCTGGGTCATCCAGCCTGTGGGTCCTGGTGCTCCAGGCTGTGTCAGGGGTGGGCTCAGTCTCCTGGCATGGGTTTTAGGCTAGACCAGTCATTGGTTGGCCACTCCCTCAACCTCTAGGGGTCACCCTTGATCCCAGCACATCCCATAGGCAGGACAGACTAAGTCGAAGGTTATGTGGCTGGGTTGGTTTTCCACTCCCTCCGTTTGAAGTCTTGCCTGGTCACAGGAGATGGCCAATTCAGGCTACCTATCCGCTATTGCTAGGAGTCTTAGCTGGGGTCATCCTTGTAGATTCCATTTCCCCTTTCCAGGGAGATCCGGGTGCGCCCCTTCCATGAACCTTCTTTGTTACCTAGTCTCTCTGGGTCTGTGGATTGTAACATAGTTATCTTTTATTTGACAGCTAGTATCCACTTAAGAGTGAGTATTTACCATGTTTATCTTTCAGTCTGGGTTACCTCATTTTTTTTTTCTAGTTCCATCCATTTGTCTTCAATTTTCCTGGTATCCTTGTTTTTAATAGCTGAGTAATACTCCATTGTGTAAATGTGTCACATTTTCCTTATCTATTCATCAGTTGAGGGACATATAAGTTGTTTCCAGGTTCTGGCTATTACGAATATAGTTGAGCATGTGTCCTTGTGGTGTGATGGAGCATCCTTTGGGTATATGCCCAAGAGTGGTATAGCTGGGTCTTGTGGTAGATTGAATTGCCATCTTTCCTTCTGTAATTACATGTAATTTTATTTTATTTTTTCTTTTTGTGTGTGTTTGTTTGTTTTGTTTTGTTTTGTTTTTTGTTTGTTTGTTTGTTTGTTCTCGAGACAGGGAGGCAGGGTTTCTCTGTGCAGCTTTGGAGCCTGTCCTGGAACTTACTCTGTACACCAAGCTGGCCTTGAACTCAGACATCCTCCTGCCTCTGCCTCCCGAGTGCTGGGATTAAAGGCGTGCACCACCACCGCCATACTTTAATGAGCTTTTAACTTTGCATCCATCCTGCAGGTTGAAAAGACAGGAGTGTTTGTGAAGTTACATAAAGATTAAATGAAGATAAGGAGTGTGCCTTGTCCATTATCTACTTGTTAGTTTTTCTGTGTTTAGCTATGTTTTTTGTAGTCTCTTTGTTCCCTTAATTAAATCAGTGGATATTTATTATTATTGAGTGCCAGCAATGGAAGGGAAAGAGACCTACTCTTGTGGAGTTCAAAAGCAGATGGAGTTAACTCATAGGAAGCTGCAACTGGCAAGTAAAAATGAGGCAGTCTGTGGTTGATTTGGCTGGAAAGAGATTCCAGCCAAATAACGCCTGAACTGGGCCTGAGGGGGTGAGGTGTGGTAACTGAAGTAGAATTCAGATGGGTTTAGAACCACGGACTGAGGGAAAACAGGCTTTGGGGTGAGAGATAAAATGGAGTAAGAGGCAGACTCCTGACTCCAAAAGCAGACTAGTACTCTTGCTTTGTGGCTTCCTTCCTGTTCCTTTGGTTTGTATCTCACCTTGTACTCTGGGTTTCAGTGTGTCACCTAAACTTGGCCTGAGGCTCATTATGGCTTCTAACTGTTGGTAATCCTCCTGCATTTGCAGCCCAAGTGCTAAGACTGCAATTACTGCAGCATTTTTCTTTCCTTAAGATAGTCTCACAAGGGACTCTCAAGTCATGCACGCCTTTAATCCCGGCACTGGAGCAGAGGCAAGTGGATCTCTGTGAGTTCGAGGCCAGCCTGAAGAGAGTGAGTTCCATGTGACACAGAGAAACCCTTGAAGGGAAAATAAAAAGAATCTCTTGGTACTCAGGTTAAAATTGTTGCCAACAAGCCTGTTTTTCCTGCTGGCTACCTCTCATTGCCCCCAACCATTGCTTCCCTAGTTTATACGTCAGACTGCTTATTCATATGTTGCCCCGTGAGAATTCACACTGGCAGTCACATGCAGTGACCTCTTGGGGAACCTTAGATGTCAGTTAGTTTAGGGCAAGTAAGGGGATGTGCTGGCTCAGGACAGCGGATAACTGTCTGACTCCCCTGTCCACAGTGGAGCAGCACCGGAGAGTCAAGAGAAGTGGACTGCCAGATGTCCAGCCAGCCAAGCACGTCCTTTGCAAAGAGCCCGGCAAAGGGGAAAAAACAAAGAAACACAGTGAAAGATAATGGTAAGAGTCTGTAAATGCTTAGTCCTGCATCTTTCTGTCTAAGAAACTTAAGAAATCTTCCCTAAGTATAAAAAAAGGTTGAAAAATGTCTGCACTTGCCTAGCTTTGTACTTCCTCTGGGGTCTAACTGAGTTCTGTTTTCCAAAGAAAGGAAGATGCTTCTCATCTCTTGCCAAAGCTAATCCTTCCCATCATATGACTCCCATCACATACTTGGCTCTGATAGTCATTTTACTTGGAGGGGCTGGGGGGGGGGGGGCGGGGGGAGCTAATAGGCAAGGATTGAGGGCCCATTGCACATGTTATCCTAAAACAGTGAGGATAGACCTAATCTTTAAGTGGTGGGGTGGAGGGGTTGGTAGTGATCTGCGCAAACTCTAATGGGGCTTACCGTCAGTACAGTCTGTCTGTCCCGTGAGATGTGGTCTAGGAATCTCACACAATTGTAACTGTGTAAACCTAGAGGCTGGGGTGGGCCTTCTGTGGTAAAAGGACTGGACAGCACTGAGTATTGATGACCTTACATCTAGTTAGTCAGTTCCCTGGGATAGAATGGTCACCAACTAACTGCATTCCTCTTTGGAGGGTCCTCAGAGGAGCAAGCCTAGACACGTTTGCTTAGGCTTAACAAAGATTTGAGATTTGAAAGTCTAGGCTTTGATGTGTGTCCCCTGTAGTCTGTATGATCTTTGGTGGATCATTTAAGCATGCACCTCTTGTGACATTATGGGACTGCTATATACGTAAAGAACCAAAAGTGGTTGTGTGTGCTTCGTTCAAATCCTATAGAGCTGTGCAAAAATGGTTGCTATTCCCTTTGTCCCTCAGATTGTAAACCAAAGGAGGAAGCAGGAGATGCTGAGACTCCAAGACCCGCTCGAAGGAAGGTACCAATTCCTCCTCTACCGGCCCATCTGCCCCCAGTGAACCTGATTCACCGAGATGTTTTGCGGGCATGGTGCCAGGAAGTGAAGTTGAGCAGCAAAGGCCAGGTGGGGCCCCAGTGGGGGCCTCTTGCTGAGTGGGAGCGTGGAACCAAGCTTTTCACTAACAACTCTTTTCTTTGTTGTTGTTTTTGTCTTAGAAATTAGATGCTTATAAACGACTCCTTGCAAGGGCTTTCCCAGATCAAATGGTAACTATTTACTTCTTGAGACTACTATTTAGTGTTTAGCCCAGGCTAGCCTCACAGTCCTCGTGTGGAACAAAGTGACTTCAAACTCAAGGTCTGCCTACCTCCCATTGGTCAGCTTTTTAGATACGCACCGCCCTCCATGCCCAACATGAAGAGTGGCAAAGAGAAAACTTTGGTTCTTCCAATAAACGTCTTTCCTCATCAGGGAATAAGTTGAGGAATTGTCTTGGCCCCCTTTTACCCCTCTACCCCCAATTTGAAGAGAGAACGTGAAGCAATAAAACTAAGTAAGGTCCTTTTCATTTTTGGTGCTGGAAAATGAATCTAGGGTTTTAATGCATGTTCCACCACTGATCTTCACCCCAATCCCTACCTCACCCCCCCCTTTTTTTTTTTTTTTTTTTTTTGATGAGTCTATATGTAGCCCAGGCTAACCTAAACCTCAAGCACTTCCTTTCTCGGGCTCATAATTACACATGTGTGCCACCATAGTTTGATCACTCCCTTATTTCTGTTCATTTTTGATGTAGAGTTTCACTGTGTAGTCCTTGCTGGCCTGAAACTTGCAGTAGCAATCCTCCTGCCTCTGCATCCCAAGTGCCCGGCTAGCATTTTGATTTTGAGACTAGGATTCATTGTGCTGCCTAGGCTAGTCTCAAATTACTGGAGTGAAGTGATGCCTTCACCTCCTGAGTAGCTGGGACCTCAGGCATCCATCCACCCTGGCCTCAACTGAAGAACACTTAGCCTCTTTAGCGAACCTAGTGTGTTCTTACTAACTCTTGTCGCTGCATTGTCTGGGTCTCCTTTAGTTCTGTGCCTTGAACCCAGGGCCTTGGACATGCTAGGCATGTGTTCTGCTACTGAGCAGTTTTTCCAGCTTTGCTTGATCTGTTCACCTAATCCCTTCTGTCTAACTGAATCGGTACTGTCGCTAACACCTCCCTCACGCAAAGCCACATTTCCGGTCACCTTTTAATCTTGATATCAGTTCGTGCTTTCTCCGTTGTTTTAAGACAGTCTTTTGTTATTTGCTAATGGATTCCCTAGCCTAGCTGGCTAGGTAGTCTCCTGTTCCACCTCCCATTCTGCTATAGGAGCATTGGAATAGAATTACAGATGTCCGCCACTCCCTGTGCCTTTTTCTACGTGGATTATTTCTACGTGGATTATAGAGATTCGAATTCAGGTCTTTCCCCCTGTGTTTTTACTCACTGAGTTGTCTTAGTGGCTATTAATACTTCCCATTTATTATCTATAACATCCTAGCCCGATTTAAAGAACGTTCCTGACACACCCAAAGAGGCCAGAGTGAAGACATTTCGAAAGAAAATGAAGACAGAGGAGGGCGAGGTGCCTTGTCCTCAGATGGCAGTTCCCCTTGAAGTGGTCCCTGTCCCTGTACCCGAGGGGCAGGTACCTGCCCTTGCTGAGCCTCCCGTCCTCTATGAAGAAGTCAGCACCACTGTTGTGACCACAACTGCCTCGGAGGCCGTGTTGGCATCGTGGGCCAGAATTGCAGCCAATGCTAAGAAAAATGAGGCAGTGCCATCCACGGCAACATCAGAGACCTATGGTAAGCCAAATATTAGAACCAGACACAGCCACCAGTGATTCCTGGACCCCGCCCATCTGGGGTGGGGCCTGTGAGCTAGTATTCATTTGGCTTATTGAGATGAGGGTCTTTTTTGTTTTGTTTTTCAAGACGGATTCTCTGTTATACAGCTGGCTGTCCTGGAACTCACTTTGTGGACCAGGCTGGCCTTGAACTCACAGAGATCCACCTGCCTCTGCCTCCTGAGTGCTGGGATCAAAGGTGTGCGCCAACACCACCCAGCTTGAGATAAGAATCTTAAAGGTATAACCCAGGGTGACCTCTGTTTGCCCTTAGCTTATGCTGAGATTACTGGTATTCACCACCACCCCTGTCTCCAGCTGAGGGTCTACATTTCTAAAAGCTACCCAAGCAGTAATGAGGATGCTGATCCAGGGAATCAGACTTTGAGAATTACTTCAAATTACTCACGCACCAAGCAAGAAGCGATGTGCTTCGGTGCCATGTTTTCCCCTTGCATTAAAGAACTCTCTGGGATTGGGGTTTGGATCTCTTTGTTAAGTAGGCGATGCTAACAGTCTCCAGTTTCTCGTTGTAAAATAGACGTAAGTCAGAAAAGGCATCTCTTCCTTAGGGTTTCTGTTGCTGTGATGAAGAACCATGACCAAAGAGCAAGTTGGGGAGGAAGGGGTATATTAGGCTTACATTTCAGCTTTGCTGTTTAATCACTGAAGAAAGTCAGGACAGGAACTCAAACAGGGCAGGAGGCAGGAATTGATGCAGAGGTAGGTCATGGAGGGGTACTGCTTACTGGCTTGCTTCCCAAGGCTTGCTCAACCCACCTTTTTTTTTTTTTTTAATTTATTAATTTTTATTTTATGTGCATTGGTATTTGCCTCAATACATGTCTGTATGAGGGTGTGGGAACTCCTGGAACTGGAGTTACAGACAGTTTTGAGCTGCCATGTGGGTGCTGGGATTTGAACCTAGGTCCTCTGGAAGAGCAGCCGGTGCTCTTAACCACTAAGCCATCTCTCCAGCCCTCGGCCCATCTTCTTATAGAACCCAGGACCAGCAGCCTAGGGATGGCAACCATCCACCATGGGCTGGGCCCTCCCAGGTTGATCACTAAATGAGAAAATACCTTACAGATGGAGCTCAAGGAGGCATTTCCTCAACTGAGGCTCCTTCCTCTGATGACTCTAGCTTGACACACAAAACCAGGCAGTACAAGACACCATAAGCCTGTTTATTATCCCAGCACCTGAGTAGGAGGATCAGGAGTTTGAGGTCAACCTGGGTTACATGAGACTTTCAAAATAACAATAGAGAGCTTACGTTGTAAGAATAACACAAAATGCAATAAAGGAAAATCATGCTTAGCGTGATACAGTGGGTGTCAAGGTCTTAGTTGAGGGCTGGAAAGATGGCTCCGAGGTTGAGAACACTTGCTCTTGTAGAGGACTCTGCCTCAGCACTTGGGAGACAGAACCAGGTAGATCTCTTACCCTCTAGGCTTGCCAGGGTTACATAGTGAGACCCTATTTCAAAACAAAAGGTTGATGCCCCAGACCTATGTCATGAAAAGCCTTTAATTGTCTGGGAGTTTTGTTTGGTGCATGTGTGGTGTGCTGGGATCAGACTCTTGCAGGCTAAGCAAGTACTGTACCATTGAGCTCCATCCATGAAGCCTGAAGGTCTCTTGCATAGTTTTGTAGCACAGAGCAAGATGGATCGAGATAAAGGTTGGATCCCCAGGCTTATCTCAGGGCTGGCATTCCATAGAGGCATTAGTTAAGTCTTAAGCTGAAAGCCTGTAGTCAGTCTGGTGCCTGAGTGTGTGACTCGTGTTAAATCTCTTTACCTCCACAGGGGAAATGTGGTGTGTGGTTCACGGGCGAAGCCTTCCTGCAAACTCAAGCGGTTGGGTTCAGCTGCAGTTCCATGCTGGACAGGCCTGGGTCCCTGAGAAGAAAGGGAAAGTGATTGCCCTCTTCCTGCTTCCGGCCTGCAACTTTCCACCCCCACACCTGGAGGACAACATGCTGTGCCCCAAGTGTGTTCACAGGTAAGCGCTGGGCTCGCACACTGACAGTGGGAGCTTGGAGTTACCTCAGGAAAAGATACGTTAATTTTAGTTAGCTGTGTTTTGAATATTACTTACTTTGCTCACGTAAGTAAACCTCCACAGCTCTGGGTTTACGGGTCTTACACTTGCTATGTGGATCAGGCTGATCTCCACCTTGGAGTAGTCTGCTTGCCTCTGCTTCCCACGTGTTGGGATTATAAGTGTATATATACCATTAAGCCTAGTTGATAGCTTTTTGGTTGTGTTTTAGGACAAGGTCTTCTTGTGTAGCTAGGCCAGGCTGGGCTCAGAGTCCTCAGAGTCCTCCCAGGCTGGGCCAGGAGATGACTCAGTTCATAAAGGTGTCCACAGCCAAGGCTTATGGCCTGAATTCTACTCCCAGGACCTATAAGGAGGAAAGATTGAACCAGTTTACCAAAGTTGCCAAATGATGACCACATGTGCATCATGGCATCTTCATATACACACACAGGAGAGATAGATGTAATTAAAAAAAAAATTTTTTTTCCGTCTCTCTGTCTCATTAGAGTTGAATAGCATTGAGTAAGTTTTATATAAGATGTTGAAGGAAGCTGGGGGGGGGGTGGCGGCGCACCCCTTTAATCCCAGCACTCCGGAGGCAGAGGCAGGCGGGTCCCTGTGAGTTCAAGGCCAGCCTGGGCTACAGAGTGAGTTCCAGGAAAGGCGCAAAGATACATAGAGAAACCCTGTCTCCAAAAACAAAACAACAACAAAAAACAAAGATGTTGAAGGAAATTGGTCCTTTGGGAAGATTTCAGTCAACTGTGAGCTGGGTGTGGTGGTGTGCACACTGTCTTTCAGGAGGACTGTCCACAAATTCAAGGCCACCCTGATCTACATAGTCTTTGTCTCAAATCAACATGCTTGCTTAGTCTCAAGGAGATTTTTTTTTTTAAGGTGAATAGAACTGAGGGGATTGTTTTGTTGTTTTCCTGGCTTTTGTTAAGTCAGGGTCAAATTTTGAGGACCGAGCATATCAGGGACCTCTCTCAGCCAGGGCCTGCATGGGGATAAAGTCATGATCAATTAGCTGATCTTCCATCTTCGGCTTGGTCAAAGGCCTTATTCATGATCTTTAAATTCTCTTGTTCTGTGGAGCTTGGACTTGAACCCACATATTTACTATAGAACTACATCCCTAGTGCAATTTGAAATTTTTATTTTGAGACTGGATCTTACCGTGTAGCCCTGGCTGGCCTGGAAGTCACGGTAATGTGTTTGCAGGTTAAATGTGCACCACTCCTGATCTTTAAGTTCTTTGGCTGCTTTTTTGTTTACTTTTGAGACAGGATTTCCTGGAAGCCAGGCTCACCTGGAACTTAGAGCTGAAACCACCTTAAAGTTCTGATTCTCCTGTCTCAACTTTCTTTTTCTTTTTTTTTTTTTAAGAATTATTTATATTTTATGTATGAGTGTTCTGCACACCAGAAGAGGGCATCATATCCTCTTAGAGATGGTTGTGAGCCACCATGTGGTTGCTGGGAATTGAACTCAGGACCTCTGGAAGAACAGCCGGTGCTCTTAATCACTGAGCCATCTCTCCAGCCCCCTGTCTCAACTTTCTGAACATGGGATTGGGATTATGGGTGTGCCCCCAGGTTTGGCTTATTCGGGGCTGGGGATCAAACTCAGGGTTTCATGTGTGATATGTCCATTCCCAATCTATCTTGTCTTTTTGTTTTTTGTTTGTTTGTTTGTTTATTTGTTTTTCAAGACAGGGTTTCTCTGTATAGCTTTGGAGCCTGTCCTGGAACTTGCTCTGTAGACCAGGCTGGCCTCAAACTCAGAGAGATCCACCTGCCTCTGCCTCCCAAGTGCTGGGGTTAAAAGCACGCAACACCACCACCACCCGGCCTATCTCGTCTGTTTTAAAGGTTGAAATTTGGTGATTCTTCCTGGTTCTGGTTTATTATCTGTATATGACATACCTGTAATCCCAGTACTTGTGTAAGTGTAAGCAGGGATGATGGGGAATTCGGGACCAACCTGATCTACATGAGACCCTGTCAGTGCTATGGGAGGGTGGGTTGAGGTGGGGAAGGAGGAAATGAGTGAATGAATGAATGAATGAATCCATGGATAAATTTGTTTTCTAGGAACAGGATCTTAAATAAGAGCCTCCATGGATAAAGGGAAGATCTCTTAGGTTTGGGCTAGCTGCTGTCATAGCCCACTCTGGTGGAGTGGTCTACGGAACTGCAGCCAAGACAGAGACTGATGGAAACCCGAATCTATGCCCTGGAAGATGCCCATATCACCCAGAAACTGTGGGACATTGTTCACTAATTGTTGCTGTAGTTCGAGCAGCTTGAGAAAAGAACCAGTGAAGCCACCAAGACGCAATGGTTCCACCTCTGTTCATTGTGATGACTAGGTTTAAGTGGCTATACCTCCTCCTATTGTGTGAAGATGAGAAAGTATCCTACGGGTTTTGCTGCAATGAGGTCCTGGGGCAGGAATATGACATCTCCAGATATAGTACTCAGATATAGTACTGCTTGTCCTGTCTCCAGCACAACAGGGTCTTGGCCAGTTCTGTGGTCCATTGTAGAGACTTAGCTTATGCCGGTAGCCTCCACATGCCCTCTTTCCTGGGTTGTGGTATGTTAGTGTGTAGTCCTTAAGTGTGTTTTCTACTGTTGCAAAATATTACACCAAATCTGGTTTGTGGTTTTTTGATTTTGTTTCTTTTCTGTTTGATTGGTTAACTTTCTCCCTGAATCCCTTCTTCCCCTCTCTGGACATCATGTTTGAAAGGACTTTGGAACAATGCTTGGAGCAGAGGGAGGCAGGGTGGTGTGAAAGGGAATGAACACCACCACTACTTTGTGGACCCTTCTGCCAGGCATGCATGATCATTCCATAAAGGTGTTGAATGACCAAGGAACTCGCTTGCTTGGCTGCCCTGCGGGATTAGGTACAGGTTAGGGAAGTAGCATTCTGTGAGATCATTTGGTTCTATCCAGGTGTCATCTACTGATGGAACCCCGTTTGTAGTTGATGATGTGATACACTCAATGCCAGCCCCCATTTCTGCTCCCATTTTTCTGAGGTAGGCATGGAGCTAGAGGTCAGTACTCCATGTGCCTCAGATGAAGCCCCCGACAGGAGGGTGGCTGCTGTGCTGATGATGCTCATGGGAAGTCAAGATGAGATTTGCCCTTCACTTTTGCATCTAGATGTTAGAATCCATCCACAAAGACAGGTCCCTGTCCACAAGTGTGTGTGGCATGCCTGTCTGTAAATTAAAGTAGGAAGCCTGGCACATACAGTTCTCTGCTTTTTTTTTTCCCCCCTCAGCTTTGAAAGAGCATGGGAAGTTCTAAGAGTAGGTGCCAAAGTCAGGATGGTGGAGAAAAATGAGTCTCCATGAAGAAAGCCTGTGCCCTCTCTGACGTTAAGAGGAATGTGTCCAAGTATCCCTAGTCACGAGTGGTGGGAAATGGGAAACAAGGTGTGGTGATTTTTTTAAACTAACAGTTTAGTAAAATACTCAACATTATGCCAAGAAAATATCTGTATTTTGTCAGATGGAGCTTTTCCATCAAAACTACAGTGTGAACTAAGATTACTGGAGAGGGTCTGACATCCTTGCAGAAGGAGGGTCGTGTGTGTCCAAAGCCTGCCTTGGCTCCATGGAGAATACAAGACCAACCTAGTCAATACAGTGAGACTGTCTCAGTGAAAAGGGCTGAAGTATAGCCGGGCAGTGGTGGCGCACACCTTTAATCCCAGCACTCAGGAGGCAGAGCCAAGTGGATCTCTGTGAGTTCGAGGCCAGCCTGGGCTACCAAGTGAGTTCCAGGAAAGGCACAGAGCTGCACAGAGAAACCCTGTCTCAAAATACCCCCCCCAAAAAAAGAAAAGAAAAAAGAAAAAAAGAAAAGGGCTGAAGTAACTCATGCAAGAGCACTTAACATACAAGAGACCCCAGATTCAATCCTTGGTACCACTAACCACCTAACAGTGTCCCCCGGGCCCCAAGTCCCTTCAAGCATAGTGCTACATTAGTAGGAATGATTTAAAGAAGTCACTGAAGTGATACAATGGGACGTGCACAGTTATTACTGATAATTGCTTTGCCAAGAAAGACTTAATGTGAATCCAATCATGATGAAGCAATCAGTCCTGATTATATCTCCAGTCAGAGTAATTACTGGGTGAGCCTAGCAGGCGCCCTGTTTTTCTGTTTCTGACATTCTTAAATAAAACCGAATTTCTGAAGTAAGTTAATAATTTAACACCATTCAAATATCATGTTTACCCCCTCTTGTATAAAATCTCTCTACCATACCACCATTATTATTGAGTCTTATTTGGGGTGCCAGGTTCATGGGAAACCCCGACATCCCTATGTAAAACTCACAAAGCTGCAAAGCATTTGCCTGTGCGTTACATACCCATTTAATTTATGTGTGTGTGTGCAGGGGGCAGCGGGGTGCCCACAGAAGCATCAGATCCTCTGGGGTTACGCAGGTAGCTACGAACCACCCAACATAGAGGCTGAAAACAAACTTGGGTTCTCTGGAAAAGCAGCAAGCGCACTAACCATTGAACTATCTCCAGCTCACATACTCATTTTTCCTTTGTTTTGAGGTGGTCTCAGTGTTAGCCTAGGCTAGTCTTGAACTTGACTTTTTTTTTTTTAGCTCAGGCCATCTACCAACGCAACGGCAGCCTCTCTCTGCCTTGACTTCCACGGCGCTGGGATTATAGCAGGGAGCTGTCATAATCCAGCTCGCAAGTTGTTTAATAACACATTTTTTTTTTTCCAGTTAGGATACTGGGGAAAAGGGCTCAGGATGTATTGCATTGGTGAAGTTCTGTCTAGTGAGCATGAAGCCCTGTGTTAGGTCAACACTCAATAAGTGAACTATATAGTGTCCCTCACCTGTACTCCCAGGAGGCAAAGGCAGGAGTATGAGAAGTTCAAAGTCATCCTCAGCATGATTATATAGAATGTCTACAAGACAGAAAATATTTTAAAATATTATTGAGCTAGTGAGGTGCTTTATCAGGTAAAGGCACCTGTCACCAAGGCTTAACTACCTCAGTTCGTTACCCAAGACCCACGTAGTCGAAGCAAAGAACCAATCTGTGAGTTGTTCAGTGGCTAGATGTGGTTATGAATGCATTTAATCACAGTACCTGGGAGGCAGAAGCAGGAGGATTTCTGAATTCTGGGCCAGCCTGGTCTATAAAATCAAGTTCCAGGACAGCAAGGACTACTTATAGAGAACCCATCTACAAAAAAAAAAACCACAGCAAGCCAATAAACAGATGCCCTCCATGACCTCTGCACCAGTTCCTGCCGCTGGGATCTGTAGCCCAGGCTGGCCTCGAACTCACAGAGATCCGCCTGGCTCTGCCTCCCGAGTGCTGGGATTAAAGGTGTGCACCACCACCGCCTGCTTGTTTTTTATTTTTCAAGACAGGGTTTCTCTGTAGCAGCTCTGGTCTCTTTGTAGACCAGGCTGGCCTTGAACTCACTGAGATCCACTGCCTCTACCTCCTGAGTGCTGGGATTAAAGGCGTGCCACCATACTCAGTCAAAAAAAAAAATTATTTTTTTAAGTGACCTCCACATATACACTACAGCACATGAGAAATTTTAAAAATTAGAGTACTGATATTAGCAATTGGCTAACGGGGAGCACAGGTTACTTAACAGGTGTATCAACTAATCAACTAATACACTGGACGTTTTTTGTCAGGGGTGATAGAGACAGGGTCTCTGTGTAGTCCTGGCTGATCTTGAACTTAGAGATCCACCTACCTCGCTCGGCCTTCCAAGTGCTGGCATTAAAGACCGTGCCACCGTACCTGTGAGAATTTAACTTGGGGGGGAAAATACTCAATTGAATATATGAAAAGATCCCCTGGAAATGAAGGCAGACCACAACTGTATGAGCCTCCTGGAGGTCATTTCACTCCGAGGAGAAGCTAGAGTTCTTTTTTTGTTTGTTTGTTTTTGTTTTTTGAGACAGAATTTCTCTGTGTAGCTTTGCGCCTTTCCTGGATCTCGCTCTGTAGACCAGGCTGGCCTCAAATTCACAAAGATCTGCCTGGCTCTGCCTGCCAAGTGAGTGCTGGGATTAAAGGCGTCCGCCACCACCGCCCGGCTAAAGCTAGAGTTCTTAAACTGACCCTCAAGCCTTTCCTCTCCATTTTCTGCCGCCCTTATCTTAGAAATCCCCTCCAGCAACCCCCACCTCCCATTTCTCCCTCAGCCCCAATCCTCCCTATGATAGAGCCTTATCTTTTGCCTGGAATGCCTTCTTCCAGATTTCAGCTTGATCAACTTCCCTCAAAGTCCTGGCCGTGGAGCTGGCTAGTGGGAAAAGTGTTTTATCAGGCAAGCTTGATGATTTTGACTGGAGTTCCCGGAGATGCCTGGAACCCGTGTGCAGCCGACACCTCACGCTTTTGTTTTCAAGCTTGCAGGGGCACCTCCTGCCCTCTCTACACTGCCTCGGGTTCCCATTTGACTTCTTCCTCTAGTAATGCAAAGACGAAAGGATTTTATAATGAGTTCCCAAATCGCAGTCTTGTTTGTTTGAGATGATGTCTGTCATCAGGGAGAATGACATCTCCATGTGATGTTTCACCTGAAGCTTTTCCTTTTCCACCACCCCCCAACCCCCGTGGTGCTAAGGATGGAATCCACAGCCTTGTGTGTGCAAGGCAAGCACTTCACTCCTTGAGTCTCTCTCGTCCTATCGTATACGGTCTCCTAGAGCAGAGGTCTAACCCATAATTAATGCTCAGTCGATGTTAGCTCATTCCCCAGCACTGAAAATAACCACCAATGCTCGCCCGTCCCTTAAAACCAACAAAACACCAAAGGATGAGAATTGTAAAATTACTTAACAAATCGGTATTAAAATCAACTCAGGGACTGGAGCGACGGCTCTGTGGTTTGGAGCCAGAGCCTAGAGTGCCGGCGTTCCTCCATCTGCCTGAGCCTGCCCCACAGGCAAGGATAGGCAAAGATAAGAAGAGTGGAAAAGGAGCCAACTGCACAACTTCAAACTGTCTCCACCTCCAAATACAGGGATACTAGGAGTAGGTCACGATGACCATTTCTCGTGCTGTGGCTTGAACCCACCGTGCCATACACTTTACATGAACACTACCCACACGGGGGTATCACTGGCTAGGAAATTTGTGGGTTTTGTTGTGTGTTCTTCTCTCTCTTTTTCTTGAGACAGGGTTTCCCTGTGTAGCCCTGCTGTCCTGAAACTCCCTCTGTAGATCAGGCTGGCCTCGAACGCACAGAGATCCACCTGCCTCTGCCTCCCAGTTTGTTTCATTTTGCTTTTATGTTTATTTACTTTTAGGACTGAGTTCTTACCTCATGCCTACAGCAGATGGTGCCATCTTCTGTATTAGCTGGAACTGGAGTTACAGATGGTTATGAGCTGTTGTGAGGTTGCTGAGAGTGGGATGCAGGTTATAAGCAAGAATGGTCAAAGCTCTTAACCATGCAATAATCTCTCCACCCCTCGAACTAATTTTTTTTTAAAGCATCCAGCAATTGTCTCTTTACTACGTCCCCCATTGAGCTGAACACATTAGAGTTCAAAGTCAGCCTTTGGCTTTAGTGTTTCTTTCACATTTGAGTAAGAAAGTGAAGTCTGAAGAAGAGGAACATCCAAAGTCAGAGAGAAAAACACAAAACTTGATTTAAACCCACCCCTACAGTCTGTGAAGAGTCCTATGCTTTTAGAATCTTTTTTTTTTTTTTTCGGTTTTTCGAGGACAGGGTTTCTCTGTGTAGCTTTGCGCCTTTCCTGGAACTCACTTGGTAGTCCAGGCTGGCCTCAAAACTCACAGAGATCTGCCTGGCTCTGCCTCCCAAGTGCTGGGATTAAAGGTGTGCGCCACCACTGCCCAGCTAGAATCTATTTTAAGGTCCTTCCTACAGAGGGATTATTTGGTGGCAAATTTGGAGTTATAGTTTGTCATTCATACTGAATCTTTTTTTATCCTCCTGAGACAGGGTTTCTCTATATCTTTGGCTGTCCTGGAACTCACTCTGTATACCCAGCCAGACTGAATCTTTTAAGCCCTCAAATTGGTTGACCCTGGTGTTCCTGTGAGTGATGTCTCTAGAGAAGGAGAAAGGTCCCTGTTTTTTCTTTCTCCATTCTGAGGTTCCCATTCAGACACTGACATTCTGTCCTGGCAAGAAAGAAAGAGGACTGGAGAGATAGCTCAGAGGTTAAGAGCACTGGCTGCTCTTCCAGAGGTTCTGAGTTCAATTCCAACAACCACATGGTGGCTCACAATTATCTGTAATGAGGCACCCCCTTTTGGCATGTCTTTTGGCATGTAGGCAGAACACTGTTTACATAATACATAATAGATAAATAAATTTAAAAAAGAAAGAAAGAGTTCATTTTGGTACACAGTTCAAGAATATAGACTATCATGTGAAGATGTCATGTGACAGGAATTGGCAGCATGCCCAGCTAGAGCTGGTCACTTTGCAGTCATGGTTGGGCAGCAGAGGGGGATGAAGTCTCATAAATTAGTGCCTATCAAGAATTGTGTTTGGTGGCCCATACCTATAATCCTAGCACTTGGATATGGGTGCAGGAGTATTAGAAATTCAGCTGCCTGGCCAATGAACGGAACTAGAAAATATCATCCTGAGTGAGGTAACCCAGAAGGACAAACATGGTATGTACTTACTCACAAGTGGATACTAGATATAAAGCAAAGGACATTCAGACTGCAACCCACAGATCCAGGGAGGCTACCTAGCAGGGAGGACCCTAGGATGACTGTGACTTATAATAAGTTTTGGTTTTGCCCAATCACTGGGCATGCTTTAATGAAACATTTCACTATTAGGATAAGAATTTGTACTGTATCAAGCTGATGAAAGGATATGCTGGCTGTACTTTCAGGAGGGGAGGCTAAAATCTTTTTAGATTATGGATTAGCTTATAGAAAAATGTCTGCCGTAAATCAAACAGTGAAGGGAAAGATGAATAGGAATCTCACTTATACAACTTAAGTAAAATATAGCTCTGAACAGATGAAGATAGGTTTCTTCTGTATCCCAGAATCTAATCAATATTTATATATATAATTCAGCTATTATTTGGCTTAAAAGGGCTTATTGGGAAATGTCACGGTTTTTACTATTTTCTACAGAGAAAATACTTTCCAGTTTCTTTCTTTCTTTTTTTTTTTTTTTTTTGTTTTTCGAGACAGGGTTTCTCTGTGTAGCTTTGCGCCTTTCCTGGAACTCACTTGGTAGCCCAGGCTGGCCTCGAACTCACAGAGATCTGCCTGGCTCTGCCTCCCGAGTGCTGGGATTAAAGGCGTGCGCCACCACCGCCCGGCTTACTTTCCAGTTTCAAATAACTCTGGACTTTGGAATTATAACCTGTTTAAAAAAATTTAAGTGGAAAATGCTGAAGGACCACTGAACTTGATGTTGTACTTACATATCTATATCAGTATAAAATAATTATTAAAAAAAAGAATTTCAGCTGCTCAAAGAATTTGAGTCTAGCCTGGGCTATATGAAGCCTTGTATGGAAAACAAACATCAAGGTCTGGAGAGTTGGCTCATGGGTTGAGAGCACTTCTGATGTTACAGGAGACCTGGGTTTGGCTCACAGCACCTGTATAGAGGCTCATGACCATCCATAACTCCAGTTCTGGGGATGGACGTCATCTTCTGACCTCCATGGCACCAGGTACACATTCCGTGCACATAGATACCAGCAGGCAAAACATCGGACATACAAAACAATGTAATTCAAAATTTAAAAACAGAAAAGAAAACAGTTTTGAGATTTTATTTCTTTTTACTCTTTGTGTATAAAGGTATTACTTGCATGTCTGTATACCATGTATGTGCAGTGCCCTCGATGGACAGAAGTTGACTTGGATACTGATAAATGGTGGGGGTGGAGGTAAGATTGATGGTAATTGTTGTTGGGGTTTTTTTTACTCTTTTTTGTGGGGGCCTGCCACCCAGCTACCAAATAAATCACACAAAGAGGCTTATACTTAATTATGAATGCCTGGCCTTAGCTTGGCTTAGTTTCTAGCCAGCTTTTCCTAACTTAACTTATCCCAGCTGCCTTTTGCCTCTGGTCTTTTCCCATTCTCTTACTTCTGTAATTCTTATTCTTACTCCATGGCTTGCTGTTTGTGTAGCTGGATGGCTGGCCCCTGGAGTTTTCCTTCTTCTCTGGCTACTTCATTTGAGATCTCCAAACCCTCTTGCCAGAATTCTCCTGTTTATTCTCTCTGCCTGCCAGCCCCACCTATCCTTTTTCCTGCCTTGCTATTGGCCAGTTCTTTATTAAACCATCAGGTGTTTTACACAGGCACAGTAACACAGCTTCACAGAGTTAAACAAACACAACATAAACAAAAATAGCACACCTTAAAATAATATCCTAATACAAGTAATCATTAGCGGACTAGATAGTAGAGACAAAATAATTCAGAAAGTAAAGGGAAAAAAAGGTAATTTTCTGTTGGGCCTCATGGCGCAGGCCTATTATTTCAGCCACTCACAAAGGTTGGGAAGAATCACAGGTTAAGACTTGCCTGGTTGTTTCATTCAAGGTCAGCTTAGGGGACTTAGTGATGTTCTGACTTACCCCACACTTCAAGCAAGCAAGCATGCTTGACCTTGAACACACACACACACACACACACACACACACATACACACATACACACACACACACATACACACACACACACACACACCACACACACACACTTCTGAGTTCTCTTCCAGGATGAGGTCAATATCTTAGAACTAAATTCCTGTATAACTAACCGAGAAAGTTCTGGAATAGCAAAAGAGGAAAGAGAATATGCTCCAAACATTAGCGGCATGCAGAGAGTCGCTGGTGTGCACTGGCAGGAGCTAGGGGAACAATCACCAATAGAACAGGAGAGCAACTGATCTGTGAATACAAGTATGACCCAGCAAGAATTCATTCCATTGGGCACCATTTCTCCTGGCTCTCTAGATACAACACCCAAGCAAGAATCCTAGGAGAGAGCAATGAAGCCAATTCAATGCTAGGAGGATTCGTAGCCAGAGAAAGCAACAACCAATGCTGATCCATGTAGAAATACTCAAGTTGTAAAGGCGAAGGAGAGGTGAAGGAATGATGAGGCTGAGGAAAATAGGCCTGGAGGGATGGAGATTGTGGTGATTTGAAAGAAAATGGGCCCCAAAGGGAGTGGCACTATTAGGAGGTGTGGCCTTGTTGGAGGAGGTGTGCCACTGTGGGGGCGGGCTTTGAGGTCTGTCTCTCAAGCTCGGTTCAGGGTGACAGTCGACTTCCTGCTGCCCTCTGGTCAAGATATAGCCGCACCACAACTGCCCAAATGCTCCCCATCACGGTAATAATGGGCTGGACCTCTCTGAACCTATAAGCCACCACCTCAATTAAATGTTTTCTTTGTAAGAGTTGCCGTGGTCCTGGTGTCTCTACATCGATGATTAAAAAAGACAGAGAAGGTATTCAAGGTCACATTTGGGAAGCCATGTTCTTTGCACAATCTCATAGGATGAAGTATTGAGAAGGCCTATCAGGAATGTGCTGGAAAGGGACAAAGCATAGCTGAGAATGTTCTCTGATGAGAGGTGAGGCATTCACAGTGTTGGGTCACAATACCAGTTAGGGGATAATGGACCCTGAAATAATACAGCCAGGTTACAGCATTTAATTACTAGAAGCCTAAATGACTAGGAGGCTATAACTACCAAGAAGACTGAATGGCAGCCAGAGGGCGCTGGCCTTGAGGCACTATGAGGCTGGGGTCCTTGTGGGCAAAGCAGACAGGCAGTCAAGAGGATGCAGATGCAGCTCAACATCAAGTCAAGGGGTAGAGGGATATAGTTCAATGGTTAGAGTGCCTGCCTGACATCCCGGAGACCCCAGGTTTGATGCCTTGCACTGCACACACTGGAAGTGATAGCACACACCTTGATTTCAGCCCGGGAGAGGTAGAGGCAGAAGCTGATGCTCATCCTCTGCCTCTGCTACATAGTCAGTTTCAAGTCAGCCCAAGCTCCCCGAGACCTGGTCTCAAGCAATAGAAATGGCTGCCGGGCGATGGTGGCACCCGGCACTCGAGAGATCTCTGTGAGTTCAAGGCCAGCCTGGTCTACAGAGTGAGTTCCAGGGCAGCCAGGACTACACAGAGAAACCCTGTCTCAAAAGCCAAAAAACAAGCAAACAAAAAGGACTAGTCATTTATACTAAAAATGGTGAATTTTAAGCCAAAAAAAATTTTTTTTTGTTTTTTTTTTTTTTTTGGTTTTTTTTTTTTTGTTTTTTGAGATGGAACTCACTTTGTAGACCAGGCTGGTCTTGAACTCACAGAGATCCGCCTGGCTCTGCCTCCCAAGTGCTGGGATTAAAGGCATGCGCCACCACTGCCCAACCAAATTTTAAACAAATTTTAACAGTACTTTAACACCTGTTGAGTACTTTAGAGATAGTGATGGCTCCCCTTCTCTACCACTGAGCTATGTCCTCAGCCTAGTCTAAGTGTTGGTTATTTTGAGACAGGATTTCATGTAGTGTACTTAGCCCAAGCTAATGTGGAACTTGATTTTGTAACTGAGGATGACTTTGAACTATTATGCCCAGATCATGACCCAAAGAGAGCACCGAAGACCTTGGATGTCCAGAATGCAAGATGTCTGCAGATACAAGTCTAGACAGGGAACTCATTCCTACACCCAATACAGTGAGGCAGGGAGGAGTTGCTCTTTCTTTGTGTGGCTAGCTCTTTAAAGGCAAAAACCACAAGCCCTTCAGGGGGGCTGGGGGGTGGGGTTTGCACGGGTGTGACTCGGATTGGTTTATTTTTATCTCTGTTCTCTTTTAATTGGGTGAGGGTATGTAACCTTTGAATTTACTGGTTGGGGGTTACAATTATCACTTTGGGGGCAGTCCAGCACAAGTCCCAGGCTTTGTCCTTGAGCCACCATGGGGGTTGGCTGGCCTAGCACGTACTGACTGTGGGGGCTGGCTCAATGGTCTAGGCTCTGTCCTTGACTCATGCACATAACTCTAAGTTGGTGAGGGGTCCCAGACAGTAAATATCTGGCTGAACTTTGAGCAGTCAGAGTACGCGCAGAAAGGGAGCTACTGCAAGCACTATGTCTTTTGTTCATGGCCCTCCCAGAAACTGCTTGCTCAGTCTCAGGAAACTGAAATTGAGGCCTGATCTCTGAGAGAAGACTGAGCAGCCTGTTATGGCATCTGCTTGGTCCTTTAAGAACTTCATACTTGGACCTCCAAAGTACTGAGACAGCAGGCTTCTGCCAATGCAGGCCTGAGTCAACACAGCTGTCTGCAAGGTTTCTGGGGATTCTCATGCGTGCTAGGGAAATACCCGATGAGCTACAGGGTCATACCAATCTGAAAAACTTTAACACCAAACCGTAACTACTTCAAGTAGACATGAGTTCATCTTTCTATTCTGGTTTGTTTAACAGACCATCCTGTCTCATAAGAAACATCCTGGGGGGAAAAGCTCCAAGTACAGAAAGAAGATAGCTCATTTATCTCCCTCCCTTCATTCTGTCCTTCTTTCCTTTCTTCCTTCCTCCACCTTCTTCATCCTTTTTTTTTTTTTTTTTCTGAGAATCCAACTTGCAACCTTGTGCCTGCTAAGCATGCCCTATACTACTGAACTACATCCCCAGCCCAGCCCAAGAACTCAGTACACTGTTTCTTTGAGACAGGTCTCCCTATGTAGTCTTGGCTGGCCTGAAACTACGCAGACGTCCCAAGTACCAGAGTTGTAGATGTACAGCACCATGCCCACTTTTTATTATATTGTTGTTGCTGTTTTCATTTTGTTGTGCTGGGAACCAAACTCAAGATTTCATGTACATCAGGCAAGCACTCTACCAGCCCTACATTCCTAGCCCCGAATCTGACTTTTCTTTCTTTTAGGAGGAAGGATATGGGAAGTGTTTGAAAGAGGTTCTTATGTTGCCCTGGCTACTGTAAACTAACTCACTGTACAGACCATTCTGGCCTTGAATGAGCTGCTGCCTCCAGCCTGAGCTAGCCTATCTAGTTTAGGAGGGTTCTCCTCAGCTGGGCTTGACTCTTCCCTTTAATCCTAGCATCCCAGCGGTGCAGAGGTCAAGGCAGGCAGAACTATGAGAGTTTGAGGCCAGCTTGGTCTACATATCAAGTGCCAGGCCAGTCAGGAATACACACTGATATGCGCCCCCACACCCAACACACACACACACACACACACACACACACACACACACACAAAGGAAAGGATTTTTTGTTGTTGTTGTTGTTGTTGCTGTTTTGGTTTTCAAGACAGTGTTTCTCTGTGTAGCCCTGGCTATTCTGGAACTTGCTCTGTAAACCAGGCTGGTCTCAAACTCAGAAATCCACCTACCTCTGCCTCCTGAGTGAGTGCTGGGATTAAAGGTGTGAGCTAACACCGCTTGGTGGGTTCTTATTGTTTTTTTATTTTTATTTTTACTTAGGCAGTCTTTAATGAAAAGGTTGTGTATGAGTCCCTCTAATCCCACATCTTCTCAGTCATTTCTTCCTCTATTTGCCTTGTCCTTCTTCAAGTCTAGACTTAGCTTTCCTTCCCAGGATTTCTTTTCTTTTCTTTTTTTCATTGTCAGCTTTAGTCTGATGATATCCACCTCACTGGGGTGGATGTCCACACGGACTGTTGTGCCATTAGTCTTTTTTCCTCTGCACTCCTTCCGTGTAGATGACATATTTCTTCCTGTACACCTGGAACGCTTCGCCCATCTGCTGGCCTTTGTAGTGTCCCCAGAAACCTGAACTTCATTGTCTTTTCGCACGGGCATAGACAGAGCGTTATACCTCCACCTCAGCTCTGTGGGAAGCGGGAAAGATGTGATCTTCCCCTGGATGTGAGAAGGTGAACTGAAAGGCTGTTTGTGGTTCTTGCTCCAGTCGGAAGTCAGCAAGAGATTGAACTTCATTTTGGCAGTGGCCAGTCCAGTGATGGCCACAAAAGACAAAAAAGTGAAAACTTTAAAAAAAAAAAAAGATAAAAACTAGCCGACAAAAGAAAGAAGAAAGAAAGAAAAAGAGAGGGTCTGGAGAGATGGCTCAGAGGTTAAGAGCACTGGCTGCTCTTCCAGAGGTCCTGAGTTCAATTCCCAGCAACCACATGGTGGCTTACAACCATCTGTAATGAGATCTGGCACCCTCTTCTGGTGTGCAGGTATACATGCAAGCAGAATGTTGTATACATAATACATACATACATACATACATACATACATACATACATACATACTAGCCAGGTAGCGGTAGCACATGCCTTTAATCCTAGCACTCGGAAGGCAGAGCCAGGCGGATCTGTGAGTTCGAGGCCAGCCTGGTCTACAAAGCGAGTTCCAGGACAGGCTCCAAAGCAACACAGAGAAACCGTCTCGGAAAAGGAAAGAGAGAGAGAGAGAGAGAGAGAGAGAGAGAGAGAGAGAGAGAGAGAGAAACAGGGTCTTCAGGTGTAGCCAGCAGGGTAGACCTAGCTAGTCCAGAACTTCCTGATGTAGCACAGACAAGTCTCAAACTCAGAGATCTGCCTGCCTCTGCCTCCTGAGTGCTAGAGCTAAAGATATGCATCATCATACCTGACTGATTTATTATTATTACTGTTATTGGCTTTTTAAGACAGGATTTCGCCAGGCGGTGGTGGCGCACGCTTTTAATCCCAGCACTCAGGAGGCAGAGCCAGGTGGATCTCTGTGAGTTCGAGGCCAGCCTGGGCTACCAAGTGAGTTCCAGAAAAGGCGCAAAGCTACACAGAGAAACCCTGTCTTGAAAAAAAAACCAAAAAAAAAAAACCAAAAAAAAAAAAGACAGGATTTCTCTGTGTAACTGCCCTGATTGTCCTGGAACTTGTACTCACAGAGATTCACTTGCCTCTGCCTCCCAGTGCTGGTATTAAAGGCGTGCACCAACACACCCAGCCTGAGAGAAGACAAAGGGTTTTTAGGTGTTCAGTTTCATTTCCACTCCTAGTCACTAACCCAGGCATTTCATTTTTCCCCCCATTCTTCTTAGCTGCTTCAACATCCTGTCCTGTGTGAGCTAGCTGATATGGTGCCCTGGAAGGGGATCATGGAGCTCTAATGTGATAAACCTGTCCAAATTATTTATTTTGTTTGTTTCAGACAGTATCCCCACTTTGAATTCTTGGTTGACCTAGACCAAGCTGCAGCCAGCCTCTGCTTCCAGAGTGCTGAGTTTAAAGGTGTGTGCCACCACACCCAGCTTTAGTGAAAAGGTAGCTTGTCTTTTTGTTTGTTGTTTGTTTTGTTTTGTTTTGTTTTTTCGAGACAGAGTTTCTCTGTGTAACAGTCCTGGCTGTCCTGGAACTCACTTTGTAGACCAGGCTGGCCTCAAACCCACAGAGATCCGCCTGCCTCCCAAATGCTGGAATTAAAGACATGTGCCACCACCACCCGGCTGGTAGCTTGTCTTTTAAGTTCTAATTTAAACTTCATTTTATAAGTATGGGTATTTTTCCTGCATGTATGCATGTACACCACTAAGTACCCTTGAAGTCCAGAAGGTCTCAGATCCCCTGAAACTGGAGTTATGGACAGTTGAGAGTCACTGTGTGGATACTGGCAATCTAACCTGGGTCCTCTGGAATATCAATCAGTGCTCTTACCATTGAACTGTATCTTCAGTCCAAGAAGTCTGGTTTAATTCTTTTTTTTTTTTTTTTTTTTGGTTTTTCAAGACAGGGTTTCTCTGTGTAGCTTTGCGCCTTTCCTGGAACTCACTTGGTAGCCCAGGCTGGCCTCGAACTCACAGAGATCCGCCTGCCTCTGCCTCCTGAGTGCTGGCATTAAAGGCGTGCGCCACCACCACCCGGCTGTGGTTTAATTCTTAATAAAAGAAATGAAGAAAATTTAAAGGGGCAGAGGGAGAGAGAGAACTCTAGTATATAAATAGGGCATGATGTCGCCTGTAATCACTGTATTTGGGAGGTTGAGGCAAAGTGACAAAATAAAGACAACAGCAAGGCTTTGTCTCAATGCCACCCACCTCAGGCCACTAGGTCACCTTAATCAAAGCAGCTATGGCACCCACATGGGAAGGGGGAGTCCTTGCCTGTCCCCAACTCTCTGGATGTTACGGTAGATTCTATCCCACAGGGGAGGGGCAAGGAGTGTCAGCTCTTGTCTCCAAAGCTATTTCTAGCAAAGCTTGATTTGGGCAGTGCTACCTGACTGTAGAAGAAGCACCTGAGGGGATCACGGAAACACAGATTCCTGGGGCACACCCTCAAAGGAGTGATTCAGGAAGGGCTTCATAATTTAGATTTACAGACAACCCCTTAACAAATTAAATATTTTTTGGGGGGAGGGCTGTCTTTTTTGTTTTGTTTCTTTCTACCTTCCTTTTAAAAATAATTATTCATTTTTATTTTATGCACCCTCATGTTTTGTCTGTGTGAAGGTGTTAGATCCCCTGAATCTGGAGGTACAGGCAGTTATGAGCTGCCATGTGAGTGCTAGGAACCTGGGTCCTCTGAAAGAATAGTCAGTGCTCTTAACCGCTGAGCCATCTCTCCAGCCCCCTTCCTTCCTTTAAAGACAGAGGGTTTCACAGAGGCTGAGTGGAACTGAACGTTTTCCTGGCTCAGGCTCTCCAGCTCTGGGATAACTAGCATGCACTACCCTTAGGGAGGCTCTTGTTATGTAGTCCAGACAGACCTGGGGTTGTTATGATCTCCTGCTCCTATTTCTACATCCAGAAAACTGGGATTACAGACATTTGACACCCTGAGTAGCTCAAAGGCCCAGATTTTTAAAAAAGGGGAGTGATGTGGGCTTTTGATTGACTTAATAATTCCGCTGTGTACCATCAGTTATCTCCTGAGATCAGTGGAGCTGATAAAGTCACTGTGAAAGACAGAAAGGGGTGGAGAGCGGAGGAGGGGAAAGCCTATTTGGACGACAGGAAGTAGGAGGCGGCATTTACCTGTAAAAGAACGCTCAGGTTAGCAGTAGTGAGCTGCAGACATCCTTACTTTTGCAGCGTTTGTCTTCCCTGAAGCCTGCGTGGAAATGGCACAATGCAGCCAGGATGTTTATAACGAGGTAACCTTTCTTTCTAAGAGAATTTATTTTCTCCGGGAGTTCTTTTCCGCTGTCTTTCGAGGTCTCACTTTTGTTTCCAACTTGGAGGAATCAATTCGGGTTCAAAGCCTCCATCTTGGAATCCTCTTTGCTTGTTACTTTCTTTCCACATGTTTGACACTATGTATCTCCTGGGAGCAAAATGAAACTGTTGCTTAGATGAAATAGTAACCTGTAAATTTGTCTTAGACAAGGAATGCTGTAGCTAATTAAAAATCTCTAGGAAGAGTGAACTAAAATTAGTGAAATTTTTTGACAACATATACATTTAAAAACATTTATATATTTATATATTTAAGTAGCCATTTTTTTTTTCCTAATGAGAAGTAACCAGTTCCCAGTACCTCGAATGCCAGGTGGATGTAGACTTCAGTGATCCTGGGCCAGACAGGGCCACTGTATCAAGCTACAAGACAGAACTGGCCAGGCCAACTCACTACCGCTTTTAGACCTCATCCCCAGAGTGGGGTGATGTATTTTGTTTTGTTGATGTGTAGCTCAGGCTGTTTTGGAACTCTATGTAGACCAGGCTAGCCTCATACTTAGAGATCTGCCTGTTTCTGCCTCCCAAGTGCTGGGATTAAAGGTATGTGCCACCACCGCCTGGCATTTGTTTTTTTTGTTTATTTGTTTGTTTTTTAGGTAACGAAAGTGAATCTGTGTCTGGAGTACTTTGAAAAGGTGCTAGGCCGGGTGGTGGTGGCACATGCCTTTAATCCCAGCACTCGGGAGGCAGAGGCAGACGGATCTTTGTGAGTTTGAGGCTAGCCTGGTGTACAGAGCAAGATCCAGGAAAGGCACAAAGCTACACAGAGAAACCCTGTCTCGAAAAACCCCCCCAAAAAAAGAAAAGAAAAGAAAAGGTGCTATACAAATGTAAAATAATAATAATAATTATAATCAGTAATTCAAGTTTGGAAGTAAAGGGGGTGTTGTTTGTTTTTTAGGTAGCAAAAGTAAATCTGTGTCTGGAGTACTTTGAAAAGATACTATACAAATGTAAAAAAAATCATTAATTCAAATTTGGAAGTAAAGAGGGTGTTGTTTGTTTTTTAGGTAGTAAAAGTAAATCTGTGTCTGGAGTACCTTGAAAAGATGCTATACAAATGTAAAAAAAAAAAATCAGTAATTCAAGTTTGGAAGTAAAGGGGGTGAAGAGATTTCTCCTGAAGGGGAGGGGTGTGGCACAGTCTGTAGAATGTTCAAGAACTTCCTCAAGGAGATGTCACTACCCCATAGTCTTAATCCATTCCTTCCTTCCTTCCTTCCTTCCTTCCTTCCTTCCTTCCTTCCTTCCTTTTTCTTTCTTTCTTTCTTTCTTTCTTTCTTTCTTTCTTTCTTTCTTTCTTTCTTTCTTTCTTTGGTTTTTCCAGACAGGGTTTCTCTGTGTAGCTCTGCACCTTTCCTGAAACTCACTTTGTTGACCAGGCTGGCCTGGAACTCACAGAGATCCGCCTGGCTCTGCCTCCCCAGTGCTGGGATTAAAGGTGTGTGCCACCACCACCCGGCCTTAATTCATTTCTTTTCTGAGACTAGGTATATATCACTTGCAAAAGAGGACAACTAGATAACTTACCTTGGTACAGTAAGTCCTCCCACAGTGGTCACACTCCTCCAACTTCTGGGCATCTTGCTTTCCTAACACCCAAACACGGATGGTAAATGATGACTTCATTAAGCTTGCCTTGTGAGTATGCAGACTCTCACTGCTTCTCTTTGCAGAGCTTCTGTAAGGAGGAAATTGATGAAGAAAATGTTATTTTAACGCTGGTCCCAGTGACAGAGGAGCCCATGATCGAAGTGTCTACCGAATCAATTATTTCTTCACCCATTGGCCTCCAGCCACCAGGTATTGTCAAACGGAAGAATCCTGGGGAAGCCGGGCAGCGGTGGTGCACGCCTTTAATCCCAGCACTCGGGAGGCTCGAAAAACCAAAAAAAAAAAAAAGAATCCTGGGGAAAACAATGTAGACGTGAGGTAGATTTCTCAGTAAGCCTCTGGAAAGCCAAGAAAAGTAGATTTAGTTTGTTTTTTTTTGTTGTTTTTTTTTTTTTTTTGGTTTTTTTTTTTTTTTTTTGGTTTTTCGAGACAGGGTTTCTCTGTGTAGCTTTGCGCCTTTCCTGGGACTCACTTGGTAGCCCAGGCTGGCCTCGAACTCACAGAGATCCGCCTGGCTCTGCCTCCCGAGTGCTGGGATTAAAGGCGTGCGCCACCACTGCCCGGCAAGATTTAGTTTTATTTGACTTAGTTTTTCACTGTGCTGCCTTGGCTGTCCTAGAGCTTTCTATGTAGATGAGGCTTGCCTCAAACTCAACAGAAAAAAATCCCCCCTTTCTGTCTCTCTGGTGCTGGGACTAAAGGTTTAAAGGCCTGCATCACCAGGCCAGGCAGGCTTCTTCAACCTCACTGTAATTCCCCGGGAGAAATTTTCACCTAGCTCAGTTGCTAAGCCCCATGTGCGCTGTCTTGTTTAAGATAGGAAAATAGGTGGGGGCGGTGGTGAAACACACCTTTAATCCCAGCCCATGCGAGGCAGAGGCAGGCCGAGAGATCTCCCGAGTTTGTAGACCAAGGTGGTCTACAAAGAGTTCGAGGACAGCCTTGTTACACAGAGAAACCCTGTCTTGGAAAAAAACAAAACAAGTGGTGGTTTCGGTGGCGCACGCCTTTAATCCCAGCACTCGGGAGGCAGCAGCAAGTGAATCTGTGAGTTCGAGGCCAGCCTGGGCTACAGAGTGAGTTCCAGGACAGGCTCGAAAAGCTACACAGAGGAAACCCTGTATCAACAAAAAAAAAAAGAACAAAACAAAACAGAAATAGCTCAGTTGTCTAGAATACACATTGGCACATACACAAACATAATAAGACAAAATCTTAAAAGAAAGCATAGAAGTTAGAATGTTAAGGTGGGTTGCTGTCCCGGGTCCCCTGTTTTAAGGGGTGTGTGATCTTGGTCAAGTGAATTCCTCGTTTTTTTTTTCCCTCATTTTAACAGGAGGGAAAGAAAAAGGTGTATGTGCAAACTGGTTTGTGAGCAATTACCTGGTATTCGTTATTGCTTTGTCTCTTCTCTTCTAAGTTCCTCCTGTGCCAACTTTTGAGGCTAGCAAGCCTCCAGCGTCCCTACAAGTGCCCCATCTGCCAGCTGTGCTGCCCCCCATTAATGATGTGTCCCGGAACACTCTTCGGGAATGGTGTCGCTATCACAACTTGAGTACAGATGGAAAGGTTGGTGCCCTCACACTGGGATTCTGTGCTCTTTGGACTAAGTGTGTGGAGTCCGGTCGGGTTTTTAACTATTTTCTCTTCGTTTCCTTAGAAAATTGACGTTTACAAGAGACTCCAGAAGAATTCGTATTCCAAACAGCAATGCGTGAGTAATGGATATGGGGATGGAGTGAAGGTGGGCTCTCCCTGTGGGCTCACTAAAACTTCTATATGTAACCTTTCTCCTCTAAGGCATGGTTACTGACATTTGAGGGACCAAATGTGTGGTTGAACTCAACTTTCCATTTTTCACTATGTATTTGGTTGCGTGAGTGGTTTTTTTTTTGTTGTTGTTTGTTTGTTTTTGTTTTTGTTTTTTCGAGACAGGGTTTCTCTGTGTAGCTTTGCACCTTTCGTGGAACTCGCTTTGGAGACCCGGCTGGCCTTGAACTCACAGAGATCCGCCTGCCTCTGCCTCCTGAGTGCTGGGATTCCACCACCGCCCGGCGCGGTTTTGTTTGTTTTTTGAGACAAGGTCTCATTGTGTAGCTACCTGGGCAGCCTGGAACTCAGAGATCCACCTGCCTCTGCCTCCTTCATGCTGAAGCTAAGGATGTATGCCACTACATCTAATAGTTTGTCTTGATAAGGTTTCCAAGTGTCTTAGACTGCCCTACAACTCTCTGGGTAACTTAAGGAGATTATTGAGCTCGGAATCCTGATACTTCAAACCTCCCAACTGCCAGGATTACAGGTACAAATAGTTGGGATGATCGGCCTGCGCCACTAGGTTCCACACTATTTATTGATTTGAATATAGTCAAGTAAGGTTGTTTAGAAGCACTCAAGCTCTTTGTCCACTACACAACTTCTCATCTTACCATGGTTTTTGTTTTTGTAACTGGGTGCTAGAGTTGGGCGTGACAAAACTAGGAACCCAG
The DNA here is from genome assembly GCF_949786415.1 of Peromyscus eremicus. Lineage (NCBI taxonomy): Eukaryota > Metazoa > Chordata > Mammalia > Rodentia > Cricetidae > Peromyscus > Peromyscus eremicus. The sequence continues at coordinate 46,530,053 of NC_081428.1, read as the reverse complement.
AACTGGGAAGGTTGGGGACAAGAGGGTCTGTCTATCTTGGCCACATAGTAGATTCTAGGCCGAGAAGATCATTTTGTTGTTGCCTCAAATCAAAAAGAGCTGGATGGGCAGCAACTGTAATCCTATCATTTGGAAGACTGAGACAGGAAGGTGGGCGTCAAGTTCAAGGCCAGCCTGGGCTACAGAGTAAGACTGAAAACAAAAACAAATGAATCGTCAGCCGGGTGTGGTGGCACACACCTCCCATCTCAGCACTAGGGAGGCAGAAGCAGGAAGATCTCTGAGTTCCCAAGGCCAGCCTGGCCTAGAGCTAGTTCCAAGACAGCCAGGACCGTTCCACAGAGATCCTGATTCAATAAATAGACAAAAAACAAAGCACCTTCAACAGATCCCACAACTAAGTGCCTAGACCTTGTTATCTTAATATGTAGTCGAGCCTGGCTTTGAGTTTATGATCTTACTTGTATCTCCATTTTTTTTTCCTGTGTGCAGATCCATGTACCTGTGCACATGGAGACCAGAAGAAGGCATTTGGTGTCCTAGCCATGTGGTACTCTTTTGAAGCGGGCAGTGTCTCTCCCTGTATCTGGTGCTCAAGTTTTCTCTGCTATTCTGAAAGCTAACTAGCACCAACAATCCTGTGTCATCCCCCTAGGAGCTGTGGTTATAGGCATTTGTGGGGAAACAAATGTTTATTAGCAGTTTGTTGGAATGCTACCTCCAGGCCAGTGATCTCCCTGATCTTCTGCACTAGCCATTTCTCCAGCCGGATCTGAGCTTTGAACTATCAGAGTTTTCTCCCTGCTGAACGAACACTATAGAGAGTAGCGTTTTAAAATTTTCATACTTGGCTCAAGCCAGTGTGAAATTGGCATAACAAGTCCTTTCTGCAAGAGCTGTTTTGAATACTGGTGAATTTCATTTTCAGCACATTCCTGACACATCTCTTGAAGCCAGACTGAAGACACTTCCCAGGAAACCCAAGACTGTTGTCACCAAAGGATCCAAGCCTGAAAATCTCAACAGTAGTAGGAGTGAGGAGACCGGTATAGTTGAAGTGCTAACTTCAGAAAGGGAGTCGGTATTCGCAACCTGGGGAAGGATTGCTATGAGAGCTACCCAGCCTAGAAATGTGAACCGACAACCTCTTCCCTCTAATGTAAAGGCCTTTCTGCCACCAACCACTGGTAAGACCATCAGCAAGGTGTGAGTACTCCTCTTTAGAAGCCTGCTTAGTTAACATCAGCATGGGACAGAAGGACTAGAAAGTATCCGGGGTTATAATGAAGTCTAGGTGACTAACCAGGTAGGGTGGTGCATATGTGTGTTCCCAGCACTTGGGAGGTGGAGGCTGGTGGGTCAGTAGTTCAAGAGCTCTCTTCACTTTATGGTGAGTTCAAGACCAACCTGGGTAATCAAAGGCTACATCTCAAAATGAAGCCAAACTAGATCACTGGTGCTCAACGTTCCTAATGCTGTGACCCTTTAATAATACAGTTCCTCATGTTGTGGTGACCCCCTAACCATAAAATTATTTTCATTGTTACTTCATAACTGTAATTCTGCTACTTTTCGGAATGTTTGGAGATAGAGGTTTGCCAAAGGGGTCATGACCCATAGGTTGAGAATGACTGCCATGAATTATAAAATTGATTCACATAGGACTTCATTTTTTCCTTTTTTTTTTTTTTCTTTCTTCTTTTTCTGTGTAGTTTTGGTGCCTGTCCTGGATCTCACTCTGTAGACCAGGCTGGCCTCAAACTCACAGAGATCCACCTGGCTCTGTCTCCCGAGTGCTGGGATTAAAGGTGTGCGCCACTGCCGCCCGGCTTATCTTTTCCTCTTGATGAATAGCAAAATCTTACTTGGACTAATTTTGACACTGTCTCATTGCTAAATATGGGGATTCCCATGTTGAGAGGGAAACTTAATAATGTGTTATCAGCCTGAATAAAGTATACCATCCTTTCCTACTTAAGGTATTCATAGGGATTGAGAATGCAGCTCAATCAGTTGAGTGCCTGGTGTGTTTAAAGCTTGAATTACATCCCCATCACCACAGAAAACTTGGCTTTGTGGTGTGCATCTGTATGTAATCCCAGCACATGGGAGGCAAAGGCAGGCTGACCTGTCTATGAACTTGAGGCCAGTCTCTAGTGAGTTCCAGGCTAATGAAGGCTACATAGGGAGACCTTGTTTAAAAGAAAGGTGGGTGGTTAATAGTGAATACTAAGTATTATAGATATTTTGTTATACATGTGTATACACACACACACACACACACACACACACACACACACACACACATCTGTGTAGCAAAGATTTTTCTCCCATTTTATGGGCTGTCTTTTCAGCCTTTGTTTCCTTGTTATATGAAATGTAATTTCATGAGATCCTATTTATTAATTACTGGTATTTTTCCAAGTTGGTAGAGTCTTATTCTGAAAGTTCTTCCCTATGCCTGTTTCCTAAAGTCTTTTCATTTTCTTAATAGTCAGGTCTTGTGTTAATGTCTTCCATCCATTTTAGAGTTGATTTTTGTACAGAAAGGCAGATCTTTTTCTTCATGTGGCTATCTGATTTTTCAGGAACCATTCAGCAAAGAGGCTTTTTTCCAATGTGTATTTGTGGCATCTATGTCAAAATCCAGTGGCTATAGCTTCCTGGGTTTATTATGTCGGGGTCTTCTCTTCCATTAGTATGTGCCAGGACCAGGCTACCTTAGTTAATTTGGCTCTGTAGCCTATCTTAATTAGATGTTTCTGCATTATTTGTTGCTGTTCAGGATTGTATTGGGTCTCCAGGTCCTTTTGTGCTCCCATGTGAGTTTTAGAATTTTTTTCCCCTGTTTCTGTGAAGAACGACATTGAAAAATTTGGAAAGTATATTGAATCTCTAGTTTGTTTTTGGTAAGAGCCAGTTTTACAATTTTTTTCCCAGTCTAGGGCCATGATGGGAGTCTTCTCCAATTTCTTTCAGGCTTTTTAAAAGTCTTTTTATAGGTCTTCCACTTTTGGTTACATTTATTCCAAAGCATGTATGTATGTATGCATTGAGGCAATTTTGTGTATGGAATTTTCCCCCCTGATTTACCAGTCATGGCTCCTTAAGTCAGATCAATACAATGTAGTTGTTATAGATAAGTGGGCTGTATGAGAATACCTGGGTCAGTTTATTGGGGAAAAATGGTATTTAGTAATAAGTACTTGCTATCTCCCCTGTAGGAAAAGCAAGGGTTTGGGAGGCTTGGCATAGTGGCAGAAATGTTGCCTAGTGTGCATGAGGTCCTGGATTTAATCTCTAGTATTGGAAAGAAAGGGAAGTAGAATACAAGTATCAATAATAAATGTATTAATATGTGAACCATTTAGCAAAATCTTGAGCACAAAGCTAGCATTCTTCAAAGTAACTAAGATTCCTTTGGACTACATAATTTATGGTTAGAAACCGTCATCTGGCCTGTTTTCTATGCATCTCACTCAATTTCTTTTTTTTTTTTTAATACTTAAATTCCCCTGTGCACGTGATGTGAGAGTTTTGACAGTTTATAAGCTATCACAAGGCATTTGATTTTTAGCAGACCATAAGATAGCAAATTCAAGAGTAGCTTTCTGAGAGGTCATGGAGCGTTGTCTTGACTTTCCCTCTCCTATACTTGCTTCCTACTTCTCAGGATCCAGGTGGTGTGTTGTCCACGGCAGAATGCTCCCTGCAGATAAGGCAGGCTGGGTGTACCTGCAGATGCACGCCGGTCATGCCTGGGTTCCAGACACTCCGCAGAGGATGATGTGTCTCTTCCTATTACCAGCCTGTGTTTTCCCAACCCCAGGAGTGGAAGACAACCTGCTGTGCCCTGAATGCGTCCACAGGTAACCCCCAAGTGTCTCTCTAGGCATAGGGAAGAGAAAAAGCAAGACATTTAGATGAATTTCTGAATAACCAAAAAGAAACCAGAAAGCGAACACCCTGTTTTCTTGTTTTGCCATATAAATCGGGTGAAAATAGGGATAACACGCTGGGCGGTGGTGGCGCCCGCCTTTAATCCCAGCACTCGGGAGGCAGAGCCAGGTGGATCTCTGTGAGTTCGAGGCCAGCCTGGGCTACAGAGCAAGATCCAGGAAAGGTGCAAAGCTACACAGAGAAACCCTGTCTTGAAAAAAACCAAAAAAAAGAAAAAGAAAATAGGGATAGCAACATGCCTGACAAGCGGGGACCTTAGCTTCACTTTAATTTTAGGCAACTAGTCCAAAAACTAGAGTAAGTGGCTGGGAATGTAACTCAGTGGACACAACGCTTGCCTGGCATAAATAAGACCCTGGGCTGGGTTCAATCCCCAGCACAGCATAAAACCGGAGGTACGGCCATAGAGGCCAGCCTATATGAGACCCTGCATGAACATTAGTGCCTACTAGGTGTCTATTTCTTGGAGGTACAAAAATTAGTGAGAAAAATCCGTGCTGAAAGAGAAGTGAGTAAAGAAGTTGTGATTGGAGTAGCTGTGGGAAACTCAGGGGGTGAGCAAGGATACCCTGTTGTCCTGGTTGGTAGAGAGGCTTTCTTGATGGCTACAAAGACTCAAAGAAAGTGTATATTGATTGGTCTTACAAATACTGCTTTTGATTTTAGTTCCATTTATTTTGTTTGGGATCGGGTTACACAGGCATGCCACAGCACAAGTGTTATGGCAGAAGTGATCGAAATCAGGTGCTCAGAATCCCCAGCAGGCAGCTTTTCCTGCAGAGATACATGCCAGCCCTGCTTAGACTCTAGAACTCAAAAATCTATCCATGAGTACAAAACAAATGTGAACCCTGAGAGTGTGCACAAACTTGACTGTATAAGGCTCTTCACTCATCACTCCCAGGAGCCAGGAAAACCATCTCAGGGGCTCCTGAAATAAAATGGATTCCTTACTGTATTTGTTCAGTTTGTTTTGGTTTTGAGACAAGGTCCCAGGCTGGCTTCAAACTCAGTTACAATCCGTTCGCCTGCCTCTGCCTCCCTCCCTGGTGCTGGGATTAAAGTTGTGCGCCACCACACCCAGCTTTTATCTTTGTTTAAGGGAAAAATCTTGGATCTTACCCCTAGCAACTTTTGACCACCTTCGAACATTTCTCTTACAGCAATAGGAAGATGTTGAGAAATTTTCAAAGCGAGAAACGCTCTGCAAAGAAACACAAAAAGCTATCTCCAAATTTGCCAACTTAGACTGATGTCAAGGTTTCTGCTCTGAGGAATGGAAGAGCCCTGCAATGGCTAAGAAACTGGACATCCATCTCTGCAGAAACTGGACATCCATTCCTGGGTTGGACTTGCTCAATGCTATCTTGTTCATAGGGTTCAGAGAACAATTTGAGTGGAAAGATGTCTTATAACAAAATAAAATCCCCAGTCTTCAAGCAACTCAGTCTCATCATTTACAGAAAGCGCCTAACTGAACTTCAGAGAACAGCAAAGAATTTCCTCATAGTGTGAAGGTCTAGAAACCAAGGAGTGGTTAAAATGAAAAATAGGTGTTTTTGTTTTGTTTTGTTTGTTTGTTTTTTATACAAGAAACAGCATAATTTAAACCTGCTAGTCTGTTCTGAACTACATCACTGGCCATCTGTACTGACTTAAAATTTCTGGGTTCTAATCTGTATTAAAGGTGTGCACACATTTTTCCTTAGTATTCCCTGAACAATCCAGTTCATTGTCTACTTATACAGCATTACATTGTGCTAAGCACCACACATAATAAAAGTGAGGATACAGAACCAGGCATGATACATGCCTATAATCCTAGCACATGGGAGGGAGAGGCAGTTAGATCTTTGAGTTCCAGGCCACCCAGAGTTACATGAAATCCTGTCTTAAAAGAAGGGGAGCTGGGGCTGGAGAGATGGCTCAGAGGTTAAGAGCACTGACTGCTCTTCCAGAGGTCCTGAGTTCAATTCCCAGCAACCACATGGTGGCTCACAACCATTTGTAATGAGATCTGGCACCCTCTTCTGTATACATAATAAATAAATAAATCTTTAAAAAAAAAAAAAAGAAGGGGAGCCGGGCGGTGGTGGTGCATGCCTTTAATCCCAGCACTCGGGAGGCAGAGGCAGGCGGATCTCTGTGAGTTCGAGGCTAGCCTAGGCTACCAAGCAAGTTCCAGGAAAGGCGCAAAGCTACACAGAGAAACTCTGTCTTGAAAAACCAAAAAAAAAAAAAAAAAAAGGGGAGAAAAGGAGAGGGGTGAATACTGAAGAATGTGGTTGGTGTATACAAATACTTTACCGTTTTGTTTAGAAGACTTGAGCGTCTCGATCTTAAGTATCAGTGAAAGTGTATGGGGCTATTCTGGAGCCAATCCCCCAGCAGTCACTCGGGCACCTTAAGCAAAAGACAGCATGCAAAGTCATGGGGTTTCTGATAAAATTTTCACTCCTTTTCAATATCTATGTTATTAGGTGTGTGCTTGTCTGCATGTATGTGCAGGCACCATGGAGGCCAGAAAGTGCTGGAGCCCCTAAAGTTTTGTTTTAGAGAAATGCTTAATGTGGGGTAGGCAGCCAAACTTGGGTCCTCTGGAAGAGCAGCAAGTGTTCTTATAATTAACTGCTGAGCCATCTCTCTACCCCCCTGAGACAGACAGACACAGGGAATAGTTTAGCAACATGAGACAACACTTAGTTTGGGTTATACCCCTCTTTTAATACTGCATTTGTCAGGCTAGGACTCTCACCTGCACGTATTATGCACGCACACCCCTTTCTGAGCAATTGTACCCAGCTATGTGTTGGCAATCTGGAACCTCCCACCTTGTCTAAGATGCTTGCACGTGAGTGTGTGTGTATGTGTGTGTGAAGGTAAAAGGGACAACTTCTGGGAGTCAGCTTCCTCCTTGCACCACATGAGAACTGGAGATTGAATTTAGAGTGTCACTATTTTGGCAGAAAGTGCTTTTATTCACTGAACCATCTCACAGGCCCCATTTTTTTTTTTTTAAATAAGGATAACATTTCACTGTGTGTGTGTACTTCATTTCCTCTATCCATTCATTTGTTGCACCTCTAGGCTGTTTCCATCTCCCAGCTATTGTGATTAAATGTGACAGTAAACAGGGACGGACAAGCGTCTCTGGTTTATTGACATGAAGTACTTCAGGTATGTCTTCAGAAGTGGGCTACCTGAGTCATGGTAGTTCTGGTTTTAGATTGAGGAACCTCTGCTGACTTCCATAGTGTCACAGATCTACCCTCCCACCAGCAGAATATGAAGGGTCCTCTCCCCTCCACCCTCTAGAATTTGTTGTCCTTTTTCTTCTGGCTGGTAGCCATTCCAACTGGGATGAGTTGGAATCTCAGTTTTGTCTAATTTGCGTTTCCCCGATGGTTAAAGATGGTGAACTCTGTTTCCAGAGTTTATTATTTGAGACGTGATTTTCAGGCCTTTCACTGTAATTTAACTATGCATTAGAAATATCACTTGTCTTTTCAATAGTATATTTCATCAAGACAGTGATTATACTGGTGTATTTCATGGTGTCCAACCAGGTTGTTAATATCTGTAATTCATGTACCATAGAGAATTCTACAAAAGAAGTCTACGGGTGCAATTATCCCTTTACTGATAATTTTGATAATGTATCTAAGAAATTAGAGTTTTCTTGCCTTAAACCACATGGTCCTTGGTTCCCTCAGCTATTTCCTGCCTCAACTACTATTTTCTCCAAGTGATTATTCAAAGGGTAATTCTATTTCCAGCTGAGCATGATGGCTAATGCCTGTAATTTTAGCACTTGGGAGGTGAGGCAGGAGGATTACTGTGAGTTTGAAGTTAGATTGGGCTACAGTGAGATCACCTCACCTCCTACCCCCAGATAATAAGCCCCTCTACCCTAAAATAATTCTATTTCAGGCATGCTTTCTATTGGGTAAATAGCTTCTTTTGCTGGGTGTTTATTAAATATATTTTAATGTGGGCTTAAGCATGAAGGTTAAGAAAGAAAGAGCGATTAGAAAGAATATAAGATACTCCTGAGAGCATGAGTGTGGATGTCTCTGACAGGGTCTCATAAATTGCTTCTGATCCTCCTGCCTCCGCTTCCTGAGTACTGAGTACTAGGATTACAGGTGACAATCATTGCACCTAGTTTCTGTGGTGACAGAGATCCCACCCATGGCTTTGAGTACCATAGCCAAGCACTCTAACAGCTAAACTACATCGTTGGTACTCCCAACACCATCTTTCTCCTTGGAATGTCAATAATCTGGCTTTTTCTGACCTTTTAAATAGGACATCATTTAAATATTGTCTTTGAAACACATGGATTTCTATGCTTACTTAACTTCCTAGCTTCAAATGTTGCCTCAACTTTGACATGGAGGAACACGCCTGTAATCCCTGCACTCAGCAGGTGGAGGTAGGAGGTCAGGAGTCAAGGTAGACCACACAGCAAAATTCCAGGCCTGTCTAGACTATGGGAGACCCTATCTCAAAAAGGAAAGTGCCTTCAGCTAGTCTAGTGATGCACACTTGCAGTCCCAACATTTGGGAAACAGAGGCAGGAGAATAACCATGAGTTAAAGGCCAGACTGAGCTATTTATTGAGACTTTCTCTCAAAAATGCAAGCAAACAAAACTCAACTTGACCCAAGTAAAGAATGGATTCAGTTCTTTCTTTCTTTCTTCCTTCCTTCCTTCCTTCCTTTCTTTCTTTCTTTCTTTCTTTCTTTCTTTCTTTCTTTCTTTCTTTCTTTCTTTCTTTCTTTCTTTCTTTCTATTATCAGCTTGATACAGTACAAATTCTTATCCTAATAGTGAAATATTTCACTGAGGCTTGCCCAATGATTTAGTAAAACCAAAACTTATTATAAGCCACAGTCATCCTAGGGTGTCCCCCCTCCCCCTGTCCCCCCATGTAGCCTCCCTGGTTTTGTGGGTTGCAGTCTGATTGTTCTTTGCTTTATATCTAGTACTGGATTCAGTTCTTACAATCCCACTCTCACTCTTCTAGGGCTGTGGAGCTAGCAAAGATGCTTCCAACAATGATGGATACAAATTCGTGGTATTAATCTTACTTTTTAATCTTTTTTCCTTTTATTGAAAATAGACTTTCTTTGTCACATACTATATCCTGATTATGGTTACCCCTTCCTCTGCCCCTCCAAGTCCCCTTCCTCCTCACCTAATTCTTGACATAGGATCTCATTCTGAAGCCCTGGCTGACCTGGAAATCACCACGTAGACAGACTGGCCTCCGACTTCTCAGACCACTTCTGCTAGTGGTCCTGCTATCTTTTAAGAAATACTATGTCGTAGTTTTGAGGGAACATGACCAGGACTGTGATAAAACACTTCCTATTTATATCAAGTGGATGCTCCAGCCTCAGAAAGATAAAAACCAAACAAAAAATCTATACTTTTTCATGTAGGCTAAAAGTGTGCTCTGGAAATCCTGGAGCTGGAGTTACGGGCTGTCGTGAGGCACCATGCGGACGCTGTGAAACAAACACTGGGCTGCCACAAAAGCAGAAGTGCTTAACTTGAATGTGAAAAGGCGGCCCTGCGGGAAGGAGGACCTGAGGAGGGGGTGGATGGGGGCTAAGCTGGAGAGAGAAAAGACAAAGCCAAGTTGGTTTGAAAAACATCACACCACAACTTAATTTCTTGTAAGCTAAAAAAACAAACAACAACAACAACAACAACAACAAAAACTGTAGCCACAGTCTTCCCCTCTAAGGGTGCCAGAACTAAACCTCTGCTGTTGGTGTGTTGAATGATGTGGGAATTTATACACAGTTTTGTGACTTGGTAAGTCACGTGGTATCCATATATGAATATCATTCCCTATTTTTAACTCAGTTTGTTTCTTGGTTTTGTGCTTTTGAGACAAGGGTTTCTCTGAGTAACCCTGGCTGTCCTGGAACTCGTTCTACAGACCAAACTCAGAGATCTGCCTGCCTCGGCCTCCCAAGTGCTGGGATTAAAGGCATGGGCCACCACCACCCAGTTTTACTTTATTTTAATTAATTAATTAGTTAATTATTTTCAGAGCCAGGGTCTAACTCTGGAAGATTTGTTTTTTATTATTTTAATTATGTATATGTATGTGTATATATGCACATGAATGCAAGTGCCCACAGAGGTCTGAGGTGTCAGATCCCCTGGAGCTGTGGTTACAGGCAGCTATGAGTCAGTCACCTGTTATGGATGCTGGGAACAGAACTCAGGGAGAGAAATATGTGCTCTTAAGCACTGAGTCATCCCTCTAGCTAGTCTCTCTCTCTCTCTCTCTCTCTCTCTCTCTCTCTCTCTCTCTCTCTCTCTCTCTCTCTCAAGGTTTTCAATTTAATTTTATTTTCTTATGTGTGTGGGTGTTTTGCCTGCATGTGTGTCTGTATAGCACACGCATGCCTGGTGCCTGTGGAGGCCAGAAGAGGATGTTGGGTCTCCTGGAACTGTTGTTACAGAAAGTTCTAAATTGCCATGTGGGTGCTGGGAATTGAACCTGAACCCTCTGGAAAAGTAGCCACTGCTCTTAGCCGCTAAGCTATTTCTCCAGCCCCTATATTCTTTCTCTTTTAAGACAGTATATCTTACTATATAGCCATGTTTGAACTGGAATTTACTATGAAGACCAGACAGGCTTTGAACTTGTAGCAATCCTCCTGCCTGTTTTGTTTGTTTGCTTTTGTTGTATGTTGTTTGTTTGAGACAGGATCTCTCTACATAGCCCTGGCTGTCCTGGAATTCACTCTGTAGACTAGGCTGACCTCTAATTTAAAGAGATCCACCTCCCTCTGCTTCCCGAGTGCTGGGATTAAAGGCTTGCACCACCACCACCCAGCCATTTGTTTGTGTTTTGGATACAGGGTCTTCTGTAGGTCAGCGTGGCATGGAACTCAATAAGCAGCTGAACTGGAGCGTGAAGTTCTGATCTTCCTGCTTCCACCTTCTAAGTGTTATGGGAATAACCACTAGAAATGAGCACAAACAATAACAGAACATCTCAGTTTGTGCAACCATAACATGGCTCTCTTTTTAGTGTCACTGAGATCTCATTATCTTCAAGGCCACCAAATTTTACCAACCCTCCTAGACACTTGTGATATATTACATGTTTTAAAATTCACCTGCATTTCCTAAGCCCTTTGAGAAGACGTTCACTATTATAGAATGTGTTATATATTAATGTCTAATCTTTTTCAGGGACTGTTCTGACATTTATAGTAGATGTCATCTAAGAACACCAGCCTAAGTATGTCTTTATAGGAGAAATTTGGTTGGTGTGGTGGCACACCCCTGCAATCTCAGTGCTTAGGAGGCAGAAGCAGGAGGATCATTTCAAGTTTGAAGCCAGCTGGATCTACATAGTGAGTTCCAGGCTAGCCATGGCTAAATAGTAAGACTTTGCTGAAAATAAAATAAAATGAAAAATAAGAACAGCAGTCTTTCCCAAAAGAAAGAAAAAGAGAAAAAGGAGAGAAAAAGAAGTGTGTGAATTTCTGTGTGTGTTACACTACTTTGTGCCCAGACCTTGAGAGGTAGAGGCAGGTGGATTTCTGAGTTTGGGGCAAGCCTGGTCTACAAAGTGAGTTCCAGGACAGACAGGGCCACACAGAGAAACACTGTCTTAAAAAAGAAAGAAAGAAAGAAAGAAAGAAAGAAAGAAAGAAAGAAAGAAAGAAAGAAAGAAAGAAAGAAAGAAAGAAAAAGAAGAAGAAAAGAAAGTAAGTGGATCACAGGCAGTTCATGATTTAAATACTTGGAGGAATCTTTTTTTTTTTTTTTTTTTTTGAGACAGGGTTTCTTAGTGTAGCTTTGTTTGGAACCTATCCTGGAACTCGCTCTGTAGACCAGGCTGGCCTCGAACTCATAGAGATCTGCTTGGTTCTGCCTCTCGAGTGCTGGGATTAAAGGCGTGCACCACCACCAGCCTGGCCTTGGAGGAATCTTTACATAGATTAAGAAAGTAAATATTTTCTGAATGGATGCCTCTTCTGCACCTGATACACAAAAGGAAAAAGACTGCAAAAGAGAACCCTATTAGCTTCTTTGAAATGGACTCTTGGAAGGATTAATCACCAATGACAAATGTTCACTGTCCCCCAAGAGCTGGGTGCATTGTGCTATTCTGAGCAAATCCTATCCATCAGCGTTGACCCATAATAGCACCCATCTATTATACTGACTTGGAGCTCTGTCCAATGACGTCAGCCTTAGGGGCTGCCTGGCTCCAAATTACCACAGGATTAACATGCCGGTCTCTGTCACCAAACAATCTTCCTTTGGACATTGCTGCTAAGGCCCAGCCTCACTTCCTCTTCACCTTCAAGTAAAAGAGAAACAGAGGGGGTGTTTCTTCTGTCTCAGGTCTGCCTGCCCACTCTCTGAGAGAAGAACACATTGGCTTTCAAGGTCATCAATTATTGAACACTATTATAATAGAGCATGAATTCTGTAAACACATTGTTTGCACCGTTAGCAATGTGAAGACACACAGATGCTGGCTCTCATCTTTAGACAGTTTCCTTTATGGTTGTTCTTGACAATAGAAGTATCTTGAAAAAGTTTACTCTGGTGCCAGGCGGTGGTGGTGCCAAGGCTGGCAATCTGAGTTTGATCCCCATGACCCACATGGTGGAAGGAGAGAATTCACTTTTCCTCTGGTCTCCATACTCAGTGGCATGTGTGCTTCCCCAATAAATAAACATAATAATAAAAAATTAAGCAATAGGTTATATGTTGAAGATTTATAAGAACCATGTTTTTGAGGCATTTATAACTGGTTTTATGCTTATATAATTAACCAATAGTGGAATTTGTTCTCTTGAGATAATATCTCAAGTAGCCCAGGCTAGCCTCTAATGACTGACCCTCCCAACTCTAGCTCCTAAGTGTTTGGATTAGAACATGTGTGACTTCATATCCAGTTTGTTGTTTTTGCACTCCAGGGTCAAACTCAGGTGGTCAGCTGTGTGGCAAATGCTTTTACCTAGTAAGCAATCTCCCCAGCCCCAGATTTTCCAACTTTAAAATTTGAGAAGGGGGTTGAGGATTTCGCTCAGTGGTAGAGCATTTGCCTAGCAAGCGCAAGGCCCCTGGGTTCGGTCCTCAGCTCTGGAAAAAAAAAAAAAAGGAAAAAAGAAAGAAAACTTGAGAGCTGGAGAAACGGCCTAGTGACTAAGAGCACTGGTTACTTTTACAGAAAACCCAGGATGGATTCCCAGGGAAGGTAAAAAACAGTCTACAACTCTAGTTTCAGAGGTTCTGAGGCCCTCTGCTGGCATCTGTGGGCACTGCATGAACTTGATAGACAAAACACCCATAAACAAAATAAATACATCTTTAAAGTCAATTAATTAGGCACCACACACACCTTTAATCCCAGCACTCTGGAGGCAGAGGGAGGCGGATCTCTGAGTTTGAGGCCAGCCTGGTCTACAGAGATTGTTCCAGGATAGTCTGGCTATACAGAAAAAACTTGTCTCAAACAAACAAACAAAACACAAACAAACCGGTAGAGTGGCTGGTGGTGCACGCCTTTAATCTCAGTACTAGGGAGGCAGGGGCAGATGGATCTCTGAGTTTGAGGCCAGTCTAGGCAGTTAGAGTGTCTCAAAAACAAAACAAAATACAACAAAAATGCTTTTGAGATAGGGTCTTTTTTTTTTTTTGAGACAGGGTTTCTCTGTATAACAACAGCCTTGGCTGTCCTGGAACTCTCTCTGTAGACCAGGCTGGCCTCAAACGCACAGAGATCCGCCTGCCTATTCCTCCCAAGTGCTGGGATTAAAGAAGTGTGCCACCACCACCCGGCTGAGATAGGGTCTTAAAAAAAGGACAAAAATGTTTTTGAGATAGGGTCTTACAAAGAGGAAGGCTGGCCTTGACCGTTCAATCCTTTCCAAGAGTTGAGATTACAGTGGTACACCTGTAGGGTAAATATAAAATGGCTGGATGTGTCGCTGCACACCTTAATCCCAGCACTGGGGAGGCAGAGACAGGAGCATTTCTGTGAGTTTGAGGCTAGTCTGATGTATGCAATGAATTCCAGGGCTATATAGTGAGACCCTGTCTCCAAAGCAATAACAAAAATAGAAAGAAAGACAGACTGACTGACCATCTAATTTTTGGTGGTGTTATTTACCCAAGTGTGGGCTTGATTTATTCAGCTAGTTTTGATTGCTCCTGTTTTTTGTTTTTTGTTTTTTGTTTTTTTTTTGGGGGGGACGGTTTCCCTGTGTAGCTTTGTGCCTTTCCTGGAACTCACTCTGTAGCCCAGCCTGGCCTCGAACTCACAGAAATCTGCCTGCCTCTGCCTCCCGAGTGCTGGGATTAAAGGCGTGCGCCAACCACCGCCCAGCGATTGCTCCTGTTTTAATCGAATAATCTAACCTGAGGGAACAGCAGTCCTGAACAAAGGCCATCATCCCCTCTGTATGAAGAGCAGCACTGCACATATGCTTATGAAAAGGAAGGAGGAACTTTTGTCTTAATCTTTTACAGGATTCTCCTCTGGGCAGAACTTTTTCTGGCCTTGCTGACTCAGGACAGGACACTGTCAGATTTTATTACTCTGCACCCACATGTTATTTCCAACCTATCAGAGGACAGACATTGTTTCCATTACATGGTCTTAGACCCAGACACCACATCTCACACAGATTCTTCTGGTCACGAAGAAATAGAGAACACAGTACAATAGAGGCTGAGCACTGAGCTGAGCTGGTGGGCATGAATTAAGTTGGAAGTCCCAAGTACAGGTGTAGGAAGATTGATTACAATATTGCTCAAAGAGATCCATTAATTTCGAGCAGGCTGAGGACGCAGTATGTAAGCGAGATGAACTTGGTTCCAGGTTGACTGAGAGTTTTTTTTTTTTTTTTTTTTGGTTTTTTTGAGACAGGGTTTCTCTGTGTAGCTTTGCGCCTTTTCTAGAACTCACTCTGTAGCCCAGCCTGGCCTCGAACTCACAGAGATCCTCCTGCCTCTGCCTCCCGAGTGCTGGGATTAAAGGCGTGTGCCACCACCGCCCGGTGAGAGTTTGATTTATAAAATCAAATTTGAAACAGCATTTCTCAAAAAAACTATGCCCACAGGAACTCATATAGTGGAAGGAGAGAACAGGCAAGTTTTCTCAGTTC